>NC_000069.6:83573725-84173725 GCF_000001635.26 Mus musculus
AGGCCTGGGCAGAATCTAGCTCTGTCTCCCTTCAGGAACATTACAGTCCAGGACCCTGCTATGTTCACTAACCTAGATGTCTGTGGAATCCTATAATTTGGGGCTTATAGAGGTCTATTCCAAAGGTATTACTGATTAAATCACTGACTAGTGGAGACTACTTCTATCCCTAGGTCTCCTCCCATCCTCAGAGACTAAGTTCCAGCCAGCTTTACCCATCATGCCTTACTCTTTCCATTGACTAGCCCCTATCCTGGAACTGTCTAGAGACCCAAGGCACCAATATTCTTATCCATAAACTCAGGTATAGCTGCAGGGAATTTTCAATATCAGGAAATGCTCCTGATACTGAATTTCATCCTACCTCTTAGGAAATCCCAAGGGGTTTAGGAACTGTGTCAGATCCTAGAGACCAGGATGAAAATGAAAGGTTACTTTCTATGACATCACAATTTCAACCCAACTTAGACATCCACTCTTGCCTTGTACTCCTAGCATCCTGGCTTATACATAATATCTTCAGCCTGGACTATCCCCCAGAACCTCCCAGCCATTTTTCTAAGTACTTGTTGAGTCATGGCTTTCTCTAATTTTCAATCGATCAATGGTCATTCATTGTCTACCAGATAAACATTGTCAGATAAACACCATACTGTTGGCCTGGCACTGGGAGTCTTCTGCACACAGGCTTCTAAATACCTCTTTATGTCCTATTTCCTCCCCCGACATATGTCTTTCTCTTAGGCAAAGGAAGCATGTGAGTTTCCCCAGCTCTGTGTCCATGTCCACCCACCCCTTATTTCCTCCTAGCAATGCTTCCTCTCTTGTCTCCCTGTGTCCCTGCTACAGCACTGCTGAGCTTCTGCCTGTCCCATCTCAAAGCCTCGGCTTACACGTCATCTTTCCCAACAGGGAAGCATCTCGTTTTGCTGTCCGTTTACCTTTTTCCTATTTGTATTATTCTCTTGGCATGTGGTCATGTCACCTCACGATGACTAAGTTCCCATTTCAAGCTCACTTAGGACACAATGCAGATCTTCTTCCTCTTGGAATTAATTCACCTTGAGTCTACCTCAGAAGTTCATAAAACACACAGAGAAGAAAAGGACAAACACCGGAGGGAAAGGAAAGGAACTATTAGGTAGTAGTTATATTGAACAAAACTTGATGAATTCATTCACATTTAAATTAAATTACAGCTTAAAAGATTAGAAGCATGAATGTTTTAATTATAATTGGGGAAAATCTACTTAGAAGAAAATTACAAATGATGAAACCTCACAAATATCATGTTGAAGCTTCCTTCTCAAATCAGACTACATTTGGCCCTCCAGATCTGTGGTCTCCATATGCAAGGATTCAAGCGACCACAAAAAAAAAAAGCATCCATAAATGTTATGTCAGTAAGAAGTGGTGGATACACAGACTTTGTTTTTCTTCTGCTGCTATTCTCTAAGCAATATGGCACAACAACTATTCTCACGGTAATTAGATTCTACCGGGAATTATAGGGACTCTATAATTTAAGGCATCAGAAAGATTTCCGTGGGGTGACGTGAAACCATTATGCCATTTCATACAAGAAACTTGAATGTCCACAGTTGGTGGTACCAGCAGGCAGTCTTGGAACAATCCCCTTGGATTCTGAGAGGAGGCTCTATTCTTCTTTAACTGAAACCAGTCTGAAGACCTGGCTGAGGCTGAGTCTCTGAATTTCTAGTACACATCTGCTGCTTACGCAACCAGGTACAGTCTTTCCGTTCACTCAGAACTAATTATAACAGATTCTGCCGCTCACCACAAATGTCACTGGGAGACATGTGGTCAAGTGCCTGACTTCTCTGAGGCGCCATTTCTTTGTGAAGTGGGACCTCCCGGCCTACTTTTATAGGTTCTCCGGAGGAATGGTGCTCTGGAGAGCATGAATAGGAGATGCCAACTTTAGCAGGAAAATTTCAACTGTGCGTTCTACCTCCCACCTAGGTGTGTTCATGGTCCTGTCTGGCTGCAAATGGCTTTGGCAGAAAAACAGGGACAGCTCCTCTCTTCCTTGCTGGGCACTGAAGAGACATTTTAATTATTGTCTCCAGCTTTGTGGGAAGTTATAACAGGAGACAATTTGAGGCAGGCCCTCAAAGTCATATGAATTCCTTCCACCTCTGAGTTAGCTAAGACCAAAGGAGCTTTTCCCAGACAGGAGAGAAACATTCCAATCTGTTGACATCAAGAGGCCCGTGGGATCATCCAGGGAAGATCATGGTAGAGGATGAAGACTGAGGCCTTCCTGGTAAAGGCTTTGGAAGAACATGAGGTCATGGGGTCGGTCAAGGATGTAAATTGAGAAAAGCAACAAGTACTCCTGCTGGCTCCTTTTGATGAAGACATGCCTTGGTCACCAAAAAGCAAACACACATGCATGCTCTTTTAAAATGCCAAAACAAATGCAAGATTTTCCCTTGGAAAACAGTATCAACACTGGCAGACAATTTTGAAGGAAGATGTGGAGGACTGGGCCCGCCTGGTCCATTTATGCTCAGACACTGCCTCTTCACACACTAAAGCTACTGTTCATTGTTGGGCCAGAACTACAGGCCAAGCCTTCTGAGCTCTTTGGCTTTCTTAAGGGATGACCCAACGCAGTGCCAGCTGGCAATGGATATGAACAAATTGGCAGGGTCCCACCTGCTCTAAATGAATGCATGTGTATCTCTCAGACTCTGGGCAAATATTCATTGGCCTGGCTAATGAAAGAGCTTAGGTTGGCCAGCTCACTCACACCAATGGAGCCTAAATCTCAAAACCAGACACCCTGAGAGGACCAAGGAGAAGGACTTCGTTCCCCGAGTCCTCTGTAGAATGACTATCAAAGAATTGAATGCATTTTTGTGGAGAGAAGCTGGTAGGGCTGAAAACCACCCCTGCCTCCAAAACCAACATTGAAACATAAATCTATGTCCTAAAGAACATAGCTCCCTAAAAACTGTTAATTAAATCTCAGAGGAACGGAAGGTCTGACTACAGTCATCTCAAACCTAAAATGGATCAGGCCAAGGAATAAGGGAGATCCATCCCATGTCATGACACCCAGAGCCTTGCCAGTATCCCAGTGTCAGATGGGTGGGATAGAAGCTTTACCCTGCACTCTCTGCTTGGGATCCCATGATCCTGTGAATCATAAGGACAAACCAGGCCCAGCCGGAAAGACTGAGGAAAGGAAAGCCCAAGGCATTGATTGAGGGAGATGATTCTACATTCCTTCTCCTTTCCCCCATTTTTGGTCCTTTGATAAATTTCCCCTTTATCACATTCTTTCTGATCCCATTTCATGCAAACTCTTCAAAATGATGGGTCTTCCCTTCGGTAATAACATTTGTCTCTTCAAACTGTTAGAGGTGCAATCAGCTGCTGATTACTGTATGATTATGTGTGGGTTGAGCCAGTTGGGGCAACTCAGTAAGATATCAACAAATGTCAGAAGACAAAGGAGCATCTTGGAAACCCCTCTAGAGCTGGGAAAGACAGCAGCCAGTCTGACTGTGTGTGCTCATGAAAGGACACCCATGTAAAGACAATTGCTTTGGGGGACCGTAGCATCTTTCAGATGTCCCCTACATATGAACAAAGAAAGCTCCTGTGGTTGAGGCTAAGTTGAAGACTCAAGGGAACAATGGGACAAAGGAGAAAGTCTGCTGAAGACCTGTGAGCTCCATATGCACTCAAGTTTGAAGAGGAAAGAAATAAATTCAAGAGATGGGGGGAGAAAAGAGGGAAACACAAGTGTCAGAAAACAAGGGAGAGTCTCTAAGTCCCGTCTCAGAGCCCACCTACGTCATGAGATCCCTAAACAGAGCCTCAGTACTGTCTGATGAGCCCCCGGAGTCCAGCATCATTGCTCCGTCTCTAGCTCACCAGGCATTCTCAGTTAACATGATCCATTCAACTTCTGCTCAATAACCCACAAGTTCTCTGCTTACTCCATCCATATGCAGTGTCATAGGGAGGAAGAGAGTGACAGCTAGGCAGCCTCTGGAAGGGAGCCAGTGCAAGACAAGCTGTGGGTACTTTTCTAAATGTCTTGAGATGACTCTTCAGATGAGAGAGGCTGGGACACCAGCAGGCTAACCGCCCATTAACCACAACTCAGGCACCAGGGAAGAAGCAAAGGAGGTTAATGAGGCATCCAGAAAGACATCTTCAGCTCTTAGTGCTTCCCAGCCCTGTCTCTTGGTCTGGAAGAAGAGGATACAGAAAGACAGGCACACAGGCTCCTATTCTGCACATCTGGTGTATTGGACAGCAATGGACGGCCTTTCTACCAACAGCCCTAAGGCCCTGTGGAGTCAAGAGCCTCTTCAGAATGGGACAAGGTCAAGATAGGTGGTAGTCCATGCCCCTCACACAAAAGCAAAAGGGAAGTCTGTCTTTGCTTTTACTTTCTTCTTATATCAAATTTTGAAGACAAGCAGAAATTCTCAGAAAACATGTAGAATTTCTCAGCCAGTCAGTAACACCCTAGAATCTTCTGCACTCTATTTCTGATCTAAATTTACTCAACAATGAGCAGAAACATGCAGCTTTATAGGTGCTTGGGGAGAAAAATGGTAACAGTCACTTGGTGGAACGGGTCAGAGTTCACCACGCGTTTCCCACAATGCTATCTCTATGGATCCATCCTAGAGCAATGTGGTAAGATGGATGACTAAAATCAGAGATGGTCAGGGTTTTTTTTTATTATTATTATTAAATAAGAGCAAAAGGTTTAAGTATCAAAACGTGAAAATGTAGTTGAATGAGTTACAGCAACAAGGACTCTTTCTAAACCAAATAAATACATGCTACATTTTATCACCACATGCTGTTTATAATATCTGCTGAAAGTCAAAAACAATTAAAAACCAGAGGGTTCCATTTTGGTGAAATAAAATGGAATTAAAAGCAGAAGAAATCAAAATGTAAGAAAAGACAAGAGATCCTGAAAATATATCCTTAACATGCTAACATAGTTCTGTGTGTGGTGGCTTTACTTTGCTTTATGATTTTGGCATCGTGTGAGCTTTACTTATTCTTTATTTTACTTAGTAATCAAATGAAGGCAGGAGAAGAGGGAGGAGGAAGGGATAAATAGGAAGAAAGACAGAGGGGTTCTTTATGATGGCATTTCTGTTTTCCAGGCTCGTATTACATAGGTCCCTGAGTGAGCATGCCCCACCAGACAGAGTCTTGAAAAATGTCCTTGTGGATTTTGCCCAAGGTCCCAGGAAACCATCAGCACCTAGTAGGGGCAGAAGGAAGAGACTTGAGGGGCAGGACAGGAATATGCAAATGAAGCAAACGAGATCTCTAGTTACAGGAATCAGTTTTGGTTTTCTGAGTCACAAATTCTGAATCAACAAGAAAAGGAGGAAGCCCTGAGGGGGTACGATGCTCTGATAAGATTGTTTCAATCCATTTCTCCACAGGCCGAGTTAGAGGAATTAAAATGCCCAAATGTCGACTGTGTCCTCACTTATCTCAGGGGGAGCAGCTGAGAGAGCAGCATCCACTTCAGTCCTGAATTTCTCAGGCCCTGTTCTTCATCTATAACATGTAAGGTACATCTTGTCGTAGCCTGCCCCCACTCCAACTTTTTCCCATGTCACTTGGGGGTGCTTCATGGTTTATGCCAGGAGTGTGGGAAGGCATTAAACAAGAAAATTGGACATAGGATTACCTGAGGACCCAGCTATATCACTCCTGGGCATATACCCAAAAGATGCTCCAACATATAATAAGGACACATGTTCCACTATGTTCATAGCAGCCTTATTTATAATAGCCAGAAGCTGAAAAGAACCCAGATGCCCCTCAACAGAGGAATGGATATAGAAAATGTGGTACGTTTACACAGTAGAGGACTACTCAGCTATTAAAAACAATGAATTTATGAAATTCTTAGGCAAATAGATCTGGAGGGCATCATCCTGAGTGGGGTAACCCAATCACAAAAGAACACACATGATATGCACTCGCTGATGAGTGAATATTAACCCAAAAGCTTGGAAGACACAATTCACAGACCACATGAAGATCAAGAAGAAGGAAGACCAAAGTGTGGATACTTCAGTCCTTCTTAGAAAGGGTAGCAAAATACTCACAGAAGCAAATACAGAGACGAAGCGTGGAGCAGAGACTAAGGAAAGGCCATCCATAGACTGCCCCACCTGGGAATCCAGCCCATATACAGTCACCAAATGCAGACACTATTGTGGATGCCAAGAAGTGCATGCTGGCAGGATCCTGATATAGCTGTCTCCTGAGAGGATCTGCCAGAGCCTGACATGTAAAGATGCAGATGCTCACAGCCAACCATTGAACTGATCACGGGATTCCCAATGGAGGAGTTAGAGAAAAACTGAAGGAGCTGAAGGGGTTTGCAACCCTATAGGAAGAACAACAATATCAACCAACCAGAGCTCCCAGGGTCTAAACCACCAACCAAGGAGTACACATGGAGGGACCCATGCCTCCAGCTGTATATGTAGCAGAGCATGGCCTTGTCAGGTATCAATGAGAGAAGAGGCCCTTTGGCCCTGTGGAGGCTCGATGCCCCAATGTAGGGGAATGTGAGGGCGGGGAGGCTAGAGTGGGTGGGTGGGTGGGGGCACACTCTCAAAGAAGGAGGAGGAGGGGGTATGGGATACAGCGTTTCTGGGGGGGGGAGTCTGGAAAGGGGATAACATTTGAAATGTAAATAAATAAAATACCCAATTTAAAAAAGAAAAAAAGAGGCAAGGGAGATGCCGAATGAGCCCTGCCTTGCATTCTCACCCCAGATATCAAGAGCAGCCCATGTCTATCTCTTCTAAATATTGAAGTCCAGCAGAGGTTTCATCTGGGGGTCCGGGGGGGGGCACTTTACTGTTAGAAATCTGGGGAAAAGTGGGCTGTGATCTGGCTCTGGCGTTCTCTATAGCCCCATGTCACCTCTAAGCACAGAAGACCTCTCCTGGTTTTTTTCACTGGAGGCAAGCACAGACGACCTGGGCCCCTTTTGTATTTTTCAATGTGTCTGTCTTTGGCTTGTACCCCACAAGGCTGCTGAAATGTATTGTCTCAGAAGTAAGATGAAAATAGTCACCAAAGACATGTTATTAAGTCCCTCGTCCCACAAAGAGAGAGAGAGAGAGAGATCCATGGAATTGGCCTGTCTACAAAGCACCTGGCACCAATTAGCCCAGGCACTGTCTGAGTGGGCTCTACGCAAGAGTGCTAGAGAGTGAAGTGCAGCTATTTGGGGCTCTTTGCTTGGGTTTTGCTGCTCTTAGTGGTGCATGCCTTGCAGCAGTGCTACCCTAACACATGCGTCTGTGTTATATGGGCAATGCCCTTTCATAGTGCACACCTGCAGTTAGAAGCACATGTGCTGGGGATGCTTTGTGGCTTCTTAAAATAATCGCATCAATGAGGAATTTTCAAAACTATCTGATTGAGCAAGACTGAGAATTCTCCCTATTCCTGGAAATAAGGAGAAAGAGGGGAGGGTAGGAGAAAGGGAAGGAGGGAAGACGAAAATGAAAAGCCACTTTATAGCTAGTTTTGATACATTTCCAACCTAACTGAGCTAGGAGTTATTGTTCTGTGATATTGCCATGAACTTGATTTTACTTTGTGTTTGATTTTTATGTTTGAGACAGAGTCTCATGGTGTAGCCCAGGCTGATTTCGATCCTCTGGTTTCAGCCTCCTGCATACTAGGATTATGAGAATGTGCCACCACACCAGTCTGTGTTTCCATGAACTTGAAAAATCAAAACCATCTACAGGAAAGGTTTCCATGCAGACAGATCTGTGTGTACTGCAAATAGTTGGTGCTTATCTCTTCTGTGGTGTTGGCGGGGCTCACAAGAAGAAAGTCACGTTGAAAGAATCCAGAGCAACACAGCCCAAAACCATCTGAAGAAGGATGAAGCAATAAGATAGCTAGCAGCTCATATAGAGGAGCCTCATCTCCACCCAGCCCAGGTTGTGAGGAATATCTGAGAGCCATTGTGAGATGCTTTGGTCTTCAAAAGCACAACACACAGCAGCCTGATCACCCAGCCACTGCAGGAAGGGAGAAAATGAGAAAAAGGAACACATGAAGCAAAGGGCTCAAAGTTTCAGACTAGGCAATAAATTGTAGTTATCTATCAACGCACTGTAGCCACAGTTAATTGGTGTGTACTTTTGACATGCTCACAAGACAAAAATAATAAACTAGGGAGGTGATGGGTATGATAATGTACCTAAATGACTCCCATTTTACTCTGTGAATACACACAATTATGGCATGTTTAAAAAATTTTTAAAACAAACATATAATGAGACCAAGGAGTCCCTCCCCACCCCCACCTACAGAGGGCTTAAATAATTAAATAAAATAATTAAATAACTTCACATGCTCAGTGACAACCCGAATGGACTGTTTACCTATGGCATACCAATGTTTAAAATCTTGTATTAGTTACCTTTCTAGAGCTCTGATAAAATACCACAATGAGCATATTTATTTTGGCTTTCCCAAGGGCTAAGAATCTACATGGCAGGAGAACATGGCAGCAGATGGCAGCCAGACCAAGCAGTTGAGAGCTCACATCCTCACCCCAAACACAAAACATACTGGAAGTGAATGGAGGCTTTCCATTCTCCAAGCCCATTTCCAGTGATGTACTTTCTTCAGCAAGACCACACTTCTCAGACCTCACTGCACAGCGTCACAACATGGGATACAAACGTTCATATGCCTAAGCCTGTGAAAGACATTTCTCATTTAAACCAGCACAGCTCTTAAAAATTCTTAGAAACAAAAGTCTTCACTAGAGAAAGAGTGGGAAAAAATTTAGGAACACATCAAAGGCTGGAGATAGGAAGTTTACCAAACAGACTGGGTGTGGAGTTTCCATCTATCACAAACTGATGGAGTCTAAACTCCTCTGCTATTATTTCTTCCCTAAATCTCTTTGGTATTACAATCATCGAGGAACAAAAGTACACAATCGACCATTGATGCCCATACTACATATAGGTTTGTATTTGAAATGTATTTTCTTTCATGCTTATTGTTAAATGTTTACCCCTTCTGGGAGGTATCAGATTGAATATTCAACATGACTCCTCTAAAGCCTGGTTCCCACACATTGAATGAATGTTTTGGCTTTCAGGGGATGGCAGCATGAATACCTGGGTTTTACATCATCATTGGAAGGTTCAGAAAGGAATGAAGGTCCATTCTTGTTTCTTACGACTTCATTCTCCACCTTTCTTCCCCTTACGAGCAGAGGTGGGCAAAGTGGACAATGACAGATAAATGTTGAGCTTTACAGCAGCATTGAGCTTGACGCTATCTTGGTGCGTTTCCCTCAAAGGACCCTTCATGGTAAATTGCTCACTTGGTTATCAGACAGTGAACACAACTTTAGAGATTCATCAAAATGACAAAACTGAGCCTCTAGGGCAGAGAAAGGTCAGCAAACTGTGTGGAGTGCTGGGTTTGCAGGAGTCCCTCACAAAAGCTCTCAAGACGGGCACGCCTTTGTTGCCCTCTATTCTGGTGGAAATGATGTGGTGAAGGATCTGCACCTTCCTTTCCCTTTAGTGCCACCCTTGACCTCTCACCCCACCCTTTCACATTAGATCTCTGTGCTTCACTGGCCTTTCCGGATGAGGAAGAGTCTCACTAAATTAAGAATGAACCTTTTCAGAAGAGGTCAGTCAGCCTGCCGAGCATTGAGAATGAGGCTGCCCTTTCCACTTTGACCATTGATTGAAACACTATTCATGGGCTCCGGGATGCTAGGGAGACAACTCTCTGGGAACTGCTGAGGGACATGAGGTCCCATTCCCATAACCCATGCCCAGTCACCCTAAAGAATCAGCCACTAGCCATAGCTCCCTCCCACCCAGCTACACGGTAACCCAAACAAGCCCCTTCTGTGTACATTTTCTGTAGCGTGTAATTGCCAACTGGTGACAAAGAAGAATGGGAAGGAAATGCATTAAGAGAGCTTTGACAGAATTATTGTCACAGTGGCCCCAATCCTATATGCCAAGAGCCAGCCTCACCAAGGATTTTCCATGCCTTGACCCTTATGAGATGGTAAGGCTTGCCAGTCTTACTATACAATCAAAGAAAAGAGTATCATAGAGATTCGATGATGTGCCTAAAATTCAAGAGCTAATATGTGGTAAATAATTTAAATGGCCAGAACTTCTAAGAGCCTAATGCCTGTTGGCCAATAGTACATCACAGAATGACACACCATCTTGAACTTAGGTGCGTTTTATGTCAGCCTTTTAGGATTTTCAGTCACCTGAGTTTGATCAATTATTTTAGCTTAGCTTAGATCATGATCTACTATGACTCTGAGTTCTTTCTTCATCTTTGCAGACTTGGATATCTTCCTGATCCCACAAGCCGGCTCTGTGAGAATTCTTACCTCACTGATATCTGTGGGCACACTCCTTAACCTCTTCCAGGGACAGGGTGAGATCTCCTGAGTCAGGCATGGTAACTGTAGTTAATCAGAGTCAGCTCTTGTGAGTCTTGGCCTCAAGATGCAGTAGATGAACTTTAAGTTTTCTAAATTCTTCTGCTAAATGACCTCCAATTTTATGTGTATAGGTATATACAATTGTAGGTGTGTATCTGTGTGTATGCATGTATATGGGAATATATGTGTATATTTATATGTGTGTACATGTGTATGTATATATGTATTTGTGTGTAGATGTTTATGCGTGTATGCACATGTGTATGAGCATGCATGCATATGTGTATTTTTTCCTGTGTGTGTGTAAGCTCTTTTCTAAAGATTGTAATATCCTTGGATGTTTCCTCTTATCAGAAAGAGAAGGGAGTGGGAAAATAAACTAAGTACCCAGTTTGGCTAGTCAGTCTATGTATGTATGTATGTATGTATGTATGTATGTAGTATATATGTATGTATGTATGTATGTACCTATCTACCTCTGTGTGTGTGTATGTGTGCCTGTGTCTCTGTGTGTTCATGTTGTGTGCCATGCTATACATGTGGAGATCAGAGGGCAACATACAGAAATTGGTTCTTTCCTTCCACCATGTGGGTTCTGGGGATCAAATTCAGTTCATCAGGATTGGTGGCAAGCATTGTTACTCACAGTGCCATCTTGCTAGTCCCCAACTTTTGATTTGTTCAGTAGATGGCTTTCAACAATGGCTTTTAGACATGAGAGGACATTCATGAGTTCCCAGCAGCTGTGGTTGTCTCTACAAGACCTGTACATGAACAAGCCACTTAATATTCTAGCATGTAATAGGAAGGGATTCATGAGCCTCTCACCAATAACTGTGGAACTATGGACAGTTGATGGCTTCTGGGGGTATGAGAGTGGGTTTTCTTTAGGGGCGTGATTGACCATGTTCCAGCGAATGGCCTCACACCCTCATACTCAGGAGTATATAGGCAGCAAAATTAGAATAGATAAGTTAGGGGTGGGGGATTGAAGGAGTGAGAAGGTTGGAATGTGCCTGGATGGGGTTGGGGTGAACAGGACCACAATATACTGCATGAAATTCTCAAAGAATTAATTCATAACGGGGAAAGATGATATTTAGCATAGTACACAGTCTAATCTGAAGCTCGAGTCATCTCTCCAAAGAGACCCTTTGTAAGCTACCCAGCTTCTAACATAGTGGCCAGTCAGGAGTCCTTGAAGCATGCCCTGTAGGGCTCCCCGGAGACTGAAGGTTGGTATGGCATTCTTATTAAAGAGCACAGAGCTCTCGTGACAGCTGCTTATAAACCAAGAGACCACAAGCTTAGGTCATGAAAGCTAGAGCAGCCAAACAAATCGATCCAACATTTGTAATAAACAAACAAACAAATAAATGAATGAAAAAAGAAAAAGAAAGAAAAGCAATCCCATCTATTTTCTGAATCTGTTAGAAGATGTCAAAGGACATCCAACTTATAACCCACAGTAAAATTTCTTTAAAACTCTTGTTTTCCATCATTTTCTCTCTCAACATGGCTCCATATAAAGACTTAGTAGGCCATTCAAGAGCACTGAGGTCCCACAGCTGGAGAGCCTTGGAACTTGGTGGTGGGAGAAGAAAGAGGGAGATCACCAGGGGTCCTGGTCTTTTGGGAACCTTTAGATGGCTTTAGCAGGGGGGTGTGGAGTGGTGGAGGATGCACACACTGGACTTTGACTATACTTGAGGTAACAGCCTTAGATGAAGCAGAAAGGCCATTTGCATGGAGGCCCGAGATGCACATGCCTTGAACAGGATGGTAGGACTCAAGAGGATTGTGAAGTGCAATCCCACACAGAAAGGTGGCAAGCTTTGGTCAATAGGAAATAGGAGTGAACAGATAAATTTTGCTCTGGCCCCAGCCAACACTGATAACCATCATTTCAACAAATAAGACAAAAGCACAATGAGACAAAATGCTAGCTTAGGGACCAGCGTCACAGGACAAGGACGAGCACATTTCTGCAGAGCACCCACAACTGAATTACTTCTGAGCTCTGAGGGTTTGAATGAGGCTCACAGTTGGAACTTTGGATCCGAGGAATTCAGTCGGACAGCCACACCCTTCCTTTTCTTATTCTGATCACTTTGAGTTGTAAGCCTCAGCAAACTGAAGGTTTCAGATTGGTTAGCTAGGGAGGGACTTTTTCTGATAGATAGATTCCTTCTCAACTCAAGCCTGTCACCCAATGCATGCTTCCAAATTACTCTGCCTCCTAACAGCTAACGAACAGATTCAGCAAAGGATACTGAGCAGCAGAGTGAAGGTTCTTGGAACCGGATCTGATAGCTAACAAATGGCTGCTCCGCTGGAATTTACAATATTGTTTAACATCTATTTGCTAAGATTTTTATTTAAATTTTACATTCTCCCTACAAAGCTAATGTCTATTCTTACTTAACAATAATAAGTAGAACTGCCAAGGAGACTTCCAACTGAACAAAACAGATGAAACAATATACTTGGCTCCATCCCAAAAGGGCACTCAATTGTTCAAGTGTTCCTAATCTGCAAAGACAAAGAAATCATGACGACAGCTAATGATGAGAGAAAACACCAAATAAGCTAGAATCTGCAGAGGGCAGTGGTTGACACTGAGTAATCTAGCAAACTAGAGGGACTGGAGACCCGAAGTGGCTTCTGAGGAAATACTCAGCAAACAAAAGGAAATCAGAGCGATTTGGGTATACAACATCCAGGGTGTGCCTAAGAGCGGATGCTGCAGTATCTGAGGGCTGATGGGGAAAAATAGGAGGACTGGGTGATGGCCCTTAGAGCCCTGGGGTCTCCTTCCACCTGTGTCTCTACATAGATGCCCCCAAGTTCCAAGGAAGGGAAAGAGGAGGGGAGGGAGGGGAAAGGAAGGAGGGGAGAGAGAGAGACAGAGAGACAGAGAAAGACAGAGACAGAGAGAGACAGAGAAAGACAGAGACAGAGAGAGACAGAGACAGAGAGACAGAGAGAGACAGAGAACCCTTATGCTTCCAAATGCCAGAAGCCCACACACACCAGGAAAAATTCGGGTCAGGGATCAGCCACTGTCGCTGTTGAGGTGGCAAAGTACATGGCAGAAGCACCGGAAGGAAGGATGTATTTTGGCTCATAGTCCATCAGGGAGGGAAAGTCATGGCCTCTGGAGCACGAGGCAGACTGTTACATTGTATCTGCCCTGCGGAAACATAAGAAGGAAGAGTGCGAGGACTCAACCCACTTTCTCCTTTTCACTCTGTCTGGAAGAACAGCTCAGAGCCGGTTGATCGGTACCTTCTAGCTTTAGGATAGGTCTTCCTATTTAATTAATCTAGTCTCAAGCCTGACTGGCAGACTACCCAAAGGATTGCCCTGGTGCTTCTATATCCTGTCAAAATGATCATTGGTAATAACCATCATGGTCTTAGAGGACTAATGGAGATGACATCTGAGGGGTTCCCCATGAAGAGCTCTCTGCCAGTTGTTGATTCTTTCTCTCCCAGGTTTATATGAGCAGAGCAGGGAGCTGTGAACCTAAGAGTGTGTTCGATAAGAATTGCCTATAGAGAACTTAAAACCAGTATTTAAATAGACTAGAATTATGTTACTTTAAGTTAGCTCACATACAGCAGTTCTAAATAATTTTGTGATGGGGCTATCCATTCCCCCAAAGACGAAAGTTCCAAGCAGTTGCTGTTGCCATCATGCCATGATAATAAAGAACATCAAATTCATACATTTTGGTTTTCTAAATGGAAGTTTATTTGGAAAGTTTGTTTCTCGTTACCACAAACTCAGCTAGGGATGGTCTCTTTAAGGGTAAGTTCAAAGGTTCAAACTCCTCCCCTTGGCCTAAGCCAGGTCTGCCTGGACTCCACAATGCCTGTTGTATGACATAATCCTGTGTTTAAATAGCAGGCTCCAAATGTTACCACCATTTGACTCTAATAATACATTTAAAAATAGATAACAACTTTTAAAAATTAGGAAACCTTTGGATTGCTTTTGTCATTTTGTGTCACCACTTGAATGGTTACATTTTCTTAAAAAATTGAAGCCTTGATGCAGAGCACCATGGGGAATAATTCAGCAGTTCTGTTTGTAATTACAAAATTTACTCTATACACAAAATACTTGGCTTAGTTTGAGTGACATTTTAAAAATGAGACGCAACAATGTTACTGTTTCTGAATCTAAAGAAAAATTATTAAAACTTATTTTCATCATTATTTAAGATATTTTTGATTAGTATTTGCATTATAAATGTGTATTGTGAATATTTATGCATATAAGATGATGTAATGTGCTAATGTGTCCCTCTTTTGATGCCTACTGAATTCAATATATATATATATATGTGTGTGTGTGTGTGTGTGTGTGTATGATATACAAAGACTGAAATTAGAATACAAACCAAACTCTATTGAAATTTAGAAACAAACCACAAAGCTTACATTTTAGAAGATATAAACAAAGCTTGACCCACTGATTAGGAACATGGCAAGCACTTAGAACATGTTTTTAGCAAAAAGAAAAGGAATAGCATTGTCTCTTACTTCACGCCCATGAGGTTTCTAAGAACGAGATAAAAGCTGGCATCTCTACCTTCTTTGTGCATCTGTCTCCTTTACCCTGGGTCCCTGATCACCTTTGCACATAGGTAAGTAAACCAATCAGAGAGTCTGTCTGACCGACTCTACCCTTTTAAGGGGAAAGACATAAAAAGAGCAGCAACTAAAGCACGTTCCCCGGGGGCTTTTATAGTGTTCTTTTTCGGGTAACCCAAAATCTGTGTCTAATTCTCCAGTCACTATCTTAAACCTGTGGTCACCTAAGATTCCAGGAACAGCCGAGCTTCTTCGGACAGACCGAATCCCAGATAAGAAAGGTACCCACTGGGAAGAATGTGAGCCTTAGAGAGAAACAACTTCGCCAACTTGAGAAACACCCTTTCCCCACAAGCAATAAGGAGCTCCTAGGACTGCCTAACAGCCAAGACGGAGGCAGCTCTCAGCCAGACCACACCTAGGTCAGGTCACTTAATTATGCAAGCCCTTCCCCCTCCCTGCCTTTGTTCTTCCTCTGTTCAATCTGAAAGCGCCAGTCGGGGCCAGAAAACAGAGTAAGTAGCACCCTTTCCAATTTCTGTTCCCGATGTACACAGTGATTAAATCTCCTTTCTCTGCCTTCAGCCATTCTTCATCTTGACTGACAGATCAGGACAGATGGCCGAGACTCGGTCAGCTATTGCGAACCAGGGTTGGTGCTTTTGCTCCTAAACTTACAGGAATAAGAAAAGTAGGATGATATTTTGAAAAGGTGTTTTTATATCACAAGAAAGAGCACTCAGAATTTAAAATATAAGTGCAAAAAAGTCTAAATGGGATCAAAGACGACAGAATTGAGATAATCTTCAAAATGATAACAAGACATAGCATGGGAAGTAAAATATTCTTAAATTTAGAGCATCCACTCAGAAAATATGACCTCTGAAGTTCCAGAAAAAAAGTAAGCAACTGGAACAACAATCCCAACAGCACATGCTATAGGAAAATTCCCAGAGCTAAAACCAGCGATTTTCCAAGTCAAAATCCCACCGTGTGCTCAGAACACTAAGTGAAAAGCCAGCTACCCACAGAAAGTCAATATGAAGTTTCTGAGTATTAACAATAAAGACAAAATCCCAGACAAAAAAAAATATAGAATACACCAACTGGCAAACATCAGATTTTTTCTGAAATATACTGAAGAATAGAATACGCTGGTGCCAAGCTAGCCATGGTCCAATTTTGAAAACATGCTCCATCTAGAATAGACCACAAAGTTAAATGTATAATAATGGTACAAAAGCATTTTACGGGCAAGTTTTCAAAAACTTTAACTCGTTTGACAGAAATCTCCAGACCAGGCATGCATCACAAAAGAAGATGATAAACAGAGGTAAAAGGGAACAAGCCATACAGAAGTGGAAAATAGTGTTGCAAAAGAATTGCAACAAGAATGCTAGCAATAATAATACTCCCATAGACACCTACCCAGGGTCCTCAGAAGTCCTCAGCCATAGAACAGGGCAGTGAAGTGCTCCAGAGACAGAGTCACTGACGAAGTAAAATGGAACAGATCCTCCGACTGCGTGTCCCATAGGACGTGGAAAGTAATTAGTGCTGGGATGAAATACTGGGCAGATGTTTTTAAAGACAAGGGCAGGTTGAGCTCCAGGAAAGCCAAGAGGCTGTGCCTTAAAGGAAATGTAATCATGATGAGCAGGGAAGGGTCTTAGTATTGCCCTAGTAGTGTAAACATCAGAGTAGATTTAGCAATTAATCACCAGAAGAGGCCGAAATGTCGTGGCATTATTTAAAAATATGGAGCAATATAGGAAGGAATCAAGCTAAAATAAGTTAAGAGTGGATACCTCTGGGGTATATGATTTGGTATGGGAAAGAAAAGAATTGTAATTTTATTTGAAGTCTTCCCTAATATGTGGCCTTTTAAAACTTCATAAACATAGTGCTTTGGGCAACATATTTTAAAGGGAAAAGCAGGAAACAAGAATTGGAAGCTTCAAGTTTTCATATGAATTGAAAATGAATGTATTATTAAAATATAGACAGGAGAGAGGGACATCTGAGGGCCTGAACATGGTACTTTACTAGTTGGCATCTATATGCCAGATCAGATCTCAGGCCACACGCAAGCGTGCTCTGGAGGGATGGGAAGAAGGAATGTTTGTGGGGCATCCAGTGTACACCAGTACTGTCACAGAAGATTAATGGAAAATATTGTGACTGGCCCTTCCCACAATCCAGGGAAATAGAACAAGCTATATTCAAGATAAAGTTGAGTCTCCATATGTTGAACAACTTTCTGAGAAGCATTTGTTTTGACTTCTAGTACAGGAGTCCTAAGAACAGAGTGGGTGCTGTCTGATCATTCATCCTCATACAATTAAGACTCCGCAAGCTCAAGTAACTTGACCTCATTCAACTAGATGGTGGGAGAGCCATGCTGCGGCCATGGCTTCTATAGAACTCTCCAGCGTGAGCATCTGCAGAGTAGAAACCACATTTGGACTCTTAGCACTCACCATACCTTGTGTAACACGTAGGAAATGCTCGCTCAGAGTCTATCAATTGAAGTGATTGAGATGCTAAAATTTTCTTGGCTCCTCAACTGGCAGAAAATCAAGTTCCTCAATACATCATCACAATGCGTGCTATGCAGGGGACCTGCGTGAGGCGTGGCTAGATGTGGCTTCTCCAGAGAAATGGCCCAGAAGAATTGTGATGATGTGAATACACAGTGTCCTCCATGAATGCATGTGTTGAGTGCATGGCCTTTGGTTGGTGGAGCTATCAGGGAGATTGTGGACACTGCAGGCAGTGGGGTTTCACTAGAGGGGATGGCTGGCTGAGTGTATGCCTTTGAAGAATATACATCGCCCTTCCCTTCTTTCTGCTTCCTGACAGCCATAAGGTGAGTAGCACCTATCAAGCCTTTCCACTGTTGTGATGTTTCTTTCATCTGAGGCCCAGAATTGCAGGGCCAAGAGACCATAAGATGAAACCACAGAAACCACGAGCCAAAATAGGTTATTATGCCCTTGAGTTGTTTCTGTCAGATATTTTATCACACCAAGGCAAGAATAAGAGACACTGGTCCCTCCTATAAAAACAAGAGGGGGCTACACCAGTCACCTTCATGCAACCTAAAGGGCCAGTTTGTAGCTTCAGGCCTTCACAGTGAAATGAAACATCCTTTAAATAGCAGAACAGTAGCAATTTTTATCTCAAATAAAACAAAACAGAGCCGGGCATGGTGGCACACGCCTTTAATCCCAGCACTTGGGAGGCAGAGGCAGGTGGATCTCTGAGTTTGAGGCCAGCCTGGTCTACAAAGTGAGTTCCAGTACAGCCAAGGCTACACAGAGAAACCCTGTCTCGATAAAACCAAAAACCAAAAACAAAACAAAACAAAATAGAAAAATTAGATCTTCCATGTCAAAAAAAAAAAAAAAGGAAAGAAGGAAGGAAGGAAGGAAGGAAGGGAGGGAGGGAGGGAGGGAGGGAGGGAGGGAGGGAGGGAGGGAAGAGAGAGAGAGGAAGGAAGGAAGGAAGAAAGAAAGAAAGAAAGAAAGAAAGAAAGAAAGAAAGAAAGAAGGGAGGGAGAGAGAGAGAGAAAGAGAGAAAGAGGAAAAGAGAGAAAGAGAGAGAGAGAGAGAGAGAGAGAGAGAGAGAAAGAGAGAAAGAAAGAAAGAAAGAAAGAAAGAAAGAAAGAAAGAAAGAAAGAAAGAAAGAAAGAAGGAAGGAAGGAAGGAAGGAAGGAAGGAAGGAAGGAAGGAAAGAAAGAAAGAAAGAAAGAAAGAAAGAAAGAAAGAAAGAAAGAAAGAAAGAAAGAAAGAAAGTAAGTCAGTCAGTCTATGGAGCCCACAGACCTTTTGAAAATGTCATTAACAAACTGTAAAATCAAGGAGATAAAAATCCGACATGACATCTCAAGGGAAATAACAGTGTCCCCAGCACAGGCTCCCTCAGTCAGTCACCGAGAAACCAGTTTCCATTCACAAGTCCAGGAAACAGGAGGGCCAGAACTGATTCCTGTCTCCTGCTGGCAATGGCTTTCAGGGTAAGGATGATCCACGAAATGAAAGAGTGGAACTGGACCAAATGAAAATAAAGAGGACAAATTTGGACAGCTTGCACCCTGAGACGAGGTCCTGAGGACCCAGGGAGACCTTCACAGGATTTTAGGGAAGTAGACTCATGCACCCAGCTTCCCTTGGCTGGTTCCATAACTCTACTCAGAGGCCAGAAAAACTGATCTATCCCTGAGGTTTCTACAGCAATAGACTTAAAACTTCCGATAGGGAAAGGCCTTGTAAGGCTAAAGTGTTGTGGAGCACTCAGGACAAGGTAGGACAGAAAATATTATCCATACTGTCATGGTAATGTTACCAAGATTTGTGCCTGCTGGTGATCAGGAAAATTCAAAGATCTTTACTACCCACAGAGTTGCTTTACAGGACTAGACAGGAAGTGAAGCCACATCAAGAGAAATGTGTCAGGTCCTAACTAGGATCATGGTGGTAAGCCCTGGGAATATGAACCCCGGCACAAAGTGAGCATGTGTGTGCCAAGAAGCTGCAACCCTAGGGTGCAGGAAACTTAGATCTCCAGCCTGTGTGCTTCAGTTGCTCCTTCCAGAGATGCTAACACGAGAAACACCCATTCCAAATGCAACTGCTGCTTTTGAAATTTCCATTTCTAGAGGTTCATTGATTCGCCTTTTGTAGACCTATAATAGAACTGGAGGTAGAGATGGAGGAATCCGTCCCAGGGGAGTGCCTGCCAGCATTCAGTGCCCAGAGCTGGAATTGCAAGAGCATTTCTGTTATTAGAGGGTTTTGCAACTCTATTCTCAGAAAGCAGATGCCCCAAAAAGTGATACTCCAGAAGGCTTGTGACCCTTCAGAAATCCCCGAGAGCTGGTGGCCAGGAATGAGAAAAGCTGTATTACTGAGAGCTAGAGTCATGATCTCAGGGACAAAGTTCTGAAAATTGCACTCTTTTGCCTTATCTCTTGCCCCTATACTTTCGGGACTTGGGTATTACTGTTTTGGAAGGTGACATCTGTGTTTTCTGGTCTTGAGCATCGTGGGCAGAGGCAAATACAAGACTAGGTGGCTGGACAGGTGTCTAGCAATGTGCTCCAGCCTTCTGTGCTGTGGAGCCCTCAAGACTCTGCAGGGTTGAACCACTGGGCTATTGATAGGTGTGCCAGGCAGGTACATGAAGGGTGGTCAGTCCTGATACTGTCCATAGGCTAACAGCCCCAAGGTGTATTTTAGCTTCAAATTCATATTTCTCATCCCCAAAATCAGAAATGCTAAACGAATATTCCACCCTCTCTTTGGTACTATTCAAGGTCCTATCAGAACCCTGTTCTCTGTTCCTAGAGTCTTCCCATCCAAAACCTTCAGACATACAAATCACTGCTACAGAGATAATGGGATCAAAGTTGGCATAACTTCTCTAAATGATAGTCATGTGTTGTTATATTGTTATAAAATTCTGAAATTGAGTATTCCTGAGTTGGCATTTAATTCCCAGAAAATACCCTGGGGTAACTTAGGATATTTCTAGGACATCATGTCAGCAATCCTTGCCAGGAGTTTTATAAAAGGAAAAAATAATGAACTTTACCCTATGTTACACCAATAAGACATTGTTTTAATTACTTATTTGGTATCCATGTACAGTGTGAAGATCTGTTCTATCAATAAAAAGGAATGTTATATGGCTGAGAATATGATGCAGGAGGCAAAGAATGAGTGTTTAATGCCTACAAAACACACAGAGACACACATACAGACACACACACACACACACACGAATGCACGCACGCACGCACACATGCCAGCTATAAGCTTATAATCTCAGCACTGAGGAGATGGAGACAGGTGGATCTCTGGGGCTCGCTGGCCAGCCAGCCTAGCCTATTTGTTGTGTTCCAGACCAATGAGAGATCCTATTGGTTGGTGTCAGTCATAGGTACCACAATAGAGAGAGAAGCTCACCAAGATTCTAAGACTTCATTTTCCAAAGGAGCAGAGGGATTCAGCCTTCTTGAAAAAGACTGATAGCCAGATAACTCGCTACAGTTACTTTTTCAAACATTCTACAAGGTTAATTTGGGGCTGGGAAAGATTCCAGCTACCAAAGCTATCTTGCCCTTGCTGCTCAGGAGAGGGAACAACCCATACAAATCTCAGTCCTTTTGGCCATGGCTAACCATAATCAAATGTAAGAACTCCCGGGTTGCCAGGGTGTCTTAGGATGAAGGTTTGTGTAGCTGCAAGCTCTGACATAGCATCCAGTGCAGATTTTCTACAGAGACAATATTTTTCAAGGTTCAAACAGTCTCAAAGCAATTCCTTAGCTCTACCAATTGACCCAACAATAGCAAAGGCTTTGCTGAAACACTTCCCTTAAAGCAGACACAAAGGCTCTACTACATAGATCACTACACCTCCCCCCTTTTGTTTTTAGTGGATTTACTAGGGATAGCAATTATTGCTGGAGAATTATGAAGTTGTACAGTAAATAGGCTTTTTTGTTTATCTAGTTGTCTCACAGTTTATGCAAATAAATCAGCATGCATTTCAAAGCCAGTAAAATTATCACCACAAAGAGAATTATAAAAAAAATCACAAGAGCAAGAACCTTATCAAAGTGGTGAGATTAAATGAAGCTATAATATGTGCAAGATGTTCTATAACATCCATCCCTGTTATTTCAAGCAGTTTCTTAGAAAATGTTTCCATAACTTCTTGCTGCAAATCATAAATCATTTGAGAAGAGTTAGGATGACCTAACAAATGCATTTTAACCTTTTCCCAATCATATTTGCTGTCTTAAAGGCATAGTACAATAAGAAGTGACGACATTCCAATCACATTTCATTTGTTCTCTCGGGAATTCTAAGTGATCTCTGATGAGTATCCCAGCTTCTCTCAATTTGGCTATTGCATCAACTATTTTTCTCTCTCACTTTGTTGCATGCAAACTTCATGAGAATGCATATTCCAATCTTTAACAAATTCAGCAGTTTGAACTTCTTTATGAAGAGCAACTCTAGCTGTGGTAACAGAAATGGTTAATTCAATGATTCCTAGGACCACTGTAATTATCAATGCCACTATCCACTGTGTGGGAAGCCACATGTGCCATTGCAGAGTGGTGCTGGCTACTGCTGGCCACCACGCATAAGTTTGGACAAACAACCAATGTGTACATATGCAGTAAAGCTTTTTGCCAAGATACTGCCTGGCCCGGGCATGATAATGAGGTTTTGAGAGTATAACCAATCAGATGTGAGACATGCAAATGAGGTATGATAATGAGGTTCTGTGAGGTACTGAGAGAGAGTAGCCAATCAGATGAGGAACATGCAAATGAGGCATAGTGCATAACCAATCTGGGTGTAAGACACACCTCTCCTAGGCCTATATAAGCAGCACCAGTTCTGGGCTCGGGGTCTCTTCACCTCTGCAATCAAGCTCTCCTAATAAACATGTGCAGAAGGATCCTGTTGCAGCGTCGTTACTGCTGGCCAGTTCGGTGCGCTGAGTTTTCCTTAATGTTCTTTCTGCAAGCGTCTATACTAACATCATCACGGGTGACTCTTGCCATGGTCTCGACAACCCCATTGGCATCCAGACTGCTGGTCTTGCTCTGTGAATATATAAGCTTTCAAAAGCAACATTTAAAGACATACCAGCTTTGACACAGGTGTGAAGAGAACAGCATGTACAGTGATGCTATGGTTATTAGGGTGCCATTGTTCAGGTCCTTACAGTAACAAATAGGGAAAGGGTGTGACAAGCCATAAAGGTGTGACTGTGATCTAAACTAAAGGACAAATGGAATCTGTCATTATGAAAGTTTAGCTGCGCTCAGGGATAAGGGGTTCTAGAATGAGAGACCTGGATAGGGGGTTATAGGAAAGACAGAGGTTTAGTCAAATATGAATGAACCTAACTCGTCTTTAGTATAAGGTGGCTTTCAAGCCTGAGATGGAGCCAGACTGGTTCATCAGTTACCAAGGGTTCTGGCCTTCTGTGAGCCCATGGAGGATTTTGAGCAGGAAAGAAACTTCTCTGTGGAAAACAGTCTGTGGGGTGTGAGTAAAAGAAGAAATACTAGTTCAGAAGCCACTGTGATAACAAAAGCTGAGATGCTTGTGTATTAAACAGGGTAGTTGATGGGTGACCAAATTCTGAAGAAATAATATACTCAAGAAATAAAGAAGTCAAGAGGCTTATCTAATATGCTGGATTGAAAATGTGAGTTTGAAAAAAATGACTTTTTTTTTAATCTAAAGAACTTTTAAAAAATTATCATGCCATTTATTTGGCCAGAAAATACTGGTGGAGGAACACTTAGATTGAGACATCCATTGGGTCTATAAGGAAGTACGGGATGCTGTTAGTAGCTAATGCTGAATAGTACGCTTTGATCAGCTGATGCTGAAATGGGTCTAGAGTTGTGTGCTTTCACATAGCTACTCCTATGACTCTGAGACAAGGGCCTCATTTTGCATAAAGGATGTGGCTTGCACTTAACTAACTGGTCCAACTTTCTTTACAATGACTATGCATGATTTTCACAATAAGGTAAAGGGCTCTCTGGGATGCGTCCAGGAAAAAAAGGTAACACTGGTAAATTTTAGTGCTTTAATCTCTGGTGATTATTCAACTCAGGTGGGGATTTTTTCACAGATGTTCTTTTCATTCATCATGCTGTGGTTTTGATTCTGTTGCTGTGCTAAGATACCCTGACGAAAGCCATGCAAGGGAGGGGTTCATTTTACCTTACAGTTCCCTGTTCCAGCCTGCTCGTCACTGCTGAGAAGCCAAGGGTACAAGAACTTGAAGCAGCTGGTCACATGACACTCACAATCAGGAGCAGAGAGACGTGAACTAACAGAGGTGGGCTTACTCCTGCTCAGGGTCCTTGCTGTACTTCAGTAGTCCAGGCAGGCAAGGCTGGTGCCTAGTTCTTCCAACCCCAGTTAATCTGATCAAGAAAATCCCTCACAGGCATGCCCAGCAACTCTGCTTTCGGTTGGCCCCAAACCCAGCCAAACTGACTCTCATAATCCATTGTTGCAACATTTGATCCTTCCAGTCCAGATAACTTTACACACCAAACTCAGTGTTTCAGCCCCAGGGACTTGATCCTGGCGTTTTAGTTGCAACTTGTACATCATCCTCTGGCCTCTTTAAATCTCTGAGATTCAAACAAAAGAAGATATTAAATGGTTGTGTGGAATTTGTTGTAATTTCTTTTAGAGAATAACACAAGTGGGTTACCTTTTAAACTACTGTACCCACTACAGCTAGCGAATTACTAACATATCCCAGACAAACAACTCCAACTGGAGCCCCTATATATGAGGCTGAAGCTCTCATTATATAAGTTGTATATCTGGACATTATGGGTTTAATTTTTAATAGCAACATTTCATTAAGTAAAAGACCTCATTTACCTTTCTCTTTTCTCTCCAGTTACTAAATGTAGTCACAAATGCTGTGGCTTTGTCCAAGGGTTTCTGGTTATAAGCATCCATTCAATGAGTAAGGAGGCCAGGGGTCATTATGGTGCCTGGCAATGGGTGGCTGAAGTGACATTTGGGGCAGAAACCTATCTAGTCGGCATACCAACTCTCACTTAACAACAGAGTTGTGGGATTGTTCCTGCCGTGGAGTTCACTGATTTCAAGTGAATCTCACTGGACTCCGCAGCTGTCTGATGTTTTCAAGATGCGTAAATCTTGGGACTGATCACATCTTATTTAAGATGAAAGGTCAGACTTGAGATCTCTACTCATCACATGCCTCCGCTAATGTTTAGTAAACTCCCAAAGCTGGAATTTCACCAAAGGCAGTACCCATTCTGTTCCTCCAACTCCAAACAAAGTATCTTTTTTTTTTCCTTTTACAAGTGTGGAGAGGAATTCTATCGTAATCCAGCCTTCATTAAGTGGGATTGTATGTGCCTTGGAACAAATTGAGTCTTCTGAATCATGAACATTGGAAATGGAAAGGAATTAGCCATTGCATAGTCCAAGTTTGCCACTTAATAGATGAGGGAAAAGATGTCAGAGAACATACAGGATCTGCCCAAGACCACACAGAGCTGAGGACAAGACTCCAGCTCCTAAGCACAGAGTTCTTTCCATCCACTAGATCCTAGCACCTGCCAAGACCATTGCTGATACTCTCAGGTGGCCACACAATGGTCCTAGGAGCTGACTGAGGAGCTGACGGAGCACGGATGTCCGCTTGCCTCACATGCACCCACAACATGAACCAGTTGTCCAGAACTAGAGACACCCAATTCAGAACCAATTCAGAACCTATACGATGTGCTTAGGATGTATACCAGCATTTGGCTCTACCCTAGGTTCCAACCGAGAGATTCTGAAAGGGAACTTGGGAGGAATAAAGCAAGAAGAGAAAAGGAGGAGAGGTGAGCAAAGCATGCACTGAGATGTGGACAAAGACAGGGCAGAGGCACTTATGAATCAAGCCTAACCCTTTTAGAAGTCATTTTCAATACCAACAGCTGTCAGAGTATTTCCACCATCTCCATGGATGTGTGCTTAAGTTCAAAACAGGATGAAGTTTTTAGAACACAATTATTTTCTTAACCGACACTTTCCTTTGAACCTCAACTCCTGATTACTAGCAAATCAGCTAGTAAGACAACCCCATCCTGTGCTGTAATCAACTGCCGGCTCACTCTGGGAATAGTTTTTAAAATGCACTTGGCATCCTGATCAACTCTGGAGTAACAGTGAGCCATACGTTATTACCTTTGAGAGCCCATTTAAATGTGGAAACATAATCTATACTGGATGCCAACTGTATATAACAGCATTTTCCTGCCTGTAGCTATTTGCCAATAATCAATTGTATATATTTTTATATGCACAGTAGTTTGTTTTGTTTTGTTTTGTTTTTTAATGCTTTGCCTTCTATTCTGATGAAAAGCTTGACAATTCCCAGGTAGCCAGCCTTGAGAAAGCCTTCATCATAGCAATGGCAAATGAGACGCCATGTCAGTTACATTGTGATATTTCTAGATCTAGAGCCCGGCTTCTTGTACATTTTGAATGAAATGTGTGTATTTTTTCAGATTTCTGGCTGCTGCCATGACAGAAACCCAAAGCAAAGGAAATTAAAGATAGATAACTGAAGTCCTATAGGTACATCTGGCCACAAGGACCCCAAAGAAAGAAGTGTTTTCAATAAATATTTCTTTTATCATTTTGATTTCTTGGCTCTGACTTATATTGTATTAATAATTAATTAAAAGTTTTAATTAATCAATTTTTAAAGACCCTGGGTAAAGCAAAACGACATATGTCCATGTCATTTTGCAGACTTATTGAGGGGGAAGGGGGTATAAGAGAACCCAAAACACGAATGCGTGAGAGGGGAGAGGAATAAAGGACATGGAAACTGACTTTCAGGCCAGTCTCCCACAGTGGCAGTGAGGAAGCACTGCAGGCTTCCCCCAGGAGATTCTGCTCAGGAGGACGTCCACTAGGTATGGCCACAGAGTGGAAAACATCTATACAGACAATAGTAACTAGACACAAGTAACAGGGTCTGTGGCTGGACATCACACCCTCATCTTCCACAGGAACCCAGACCTCAGCTGTCAGCTGAGCACACACCAGCCCATCCTGCAGCTACAAGTAGCGCCGTGCCCCCGTCTTAGCTAGCAAGGAGAGCATGAGAGTACTTTAATGTGTTGGGGAAAGCTTTGCTTACCTTTTTTCCTTTATCGTTTCTTTATCCTTGCTAACAAGAACAGGGACATGCTGACTCTTCTTCTGGTTGGAGCTAGGGCAGATGTGAGAGAACCTGAGGAACTTGAAATAAGAAAGCTTCAAGACTTGCCCAAGTCATCGAAGACTCAGGAGCAAAAGATGATCTTTGCTATACTGCGTCATCCTTCTCCTAGAAAGAAACCGCTACCTTGCTTGAGTTGTTTAATATTCAGGACCCCCGGTACTTACAATTGAAACAAGTCTTAACTGAATCTAAAACAGAAGTGAGATCTCAGCATGCGAGGATCCACGAGTGGAACTTAGCAGACATCGAGGCTTGAGCCTTCCGAGACCTAGGTCCTGTGACATGTGCAAGTCACATTATTCCCTTGGCCCCATGCACCCTCTCTTCAGATGCTTTAGTTAGCTGAAGGGGAAGAGAGTCAGGCACACATGGAGCACTCCTGCACACAAAGTCCAACATCTGGTGCCAGAAACTTCTGGATTTGGGAGAATTTTAGACTTTAATTAAACAAACAAAAAAAATTTTTGAGATAGCAAATTTAACCAGTAAACCCTGTTCAAACATCCCAGTATTCCGCCCCCCCCCCAAAAAAAAATCCTGAATAACTTCTGATCTCAAGAATTTTGGAAAAGGGACCTCCATATTGTGCAGAAAATCTCTTTCCTAAGGTCATTACTGCTGGGAAGTGATAGAACATAGGATCTGAGCCTATGTAGACATACCTCCCAAGTCTTTCATGTCTACCACACAGGGCCTCAGTGTATATGAACAAAACATGAAAATATCACAGCAAAGTCCCATCTTACCCATGGCTGAGACACGAATGCTGGCCAAGTAGCAACCTTACCAATCCACTGAAAACCTAGTTTACCATTTTAAATCAATGAACTCTCAACTTAAAGAAGTTTCCTTAAGAAGCCTGCAGGATGCTGGTCCTCTACAGAGGACTGGCTCGTTGTAAGACAGTTTGCATTTACCCTGGAAGAAAAGCAAGCACTGTGACCTCTGAAACCAACCCAAGTGGTGATTGAAGCTCAGAGCTGAAAGCCCCTGGACCTAGACACAGAGCACACGGCGCCACCACCAGGCTGAGAGCTTTTGCATGCCAGACTTGCTTCTTATAAGACTCAGCTCTGGTCCCAAAGTCCATGAGCCCTTCACAAAACTCCAAATTCAATGCCAGAACTTGGTCAACCACTATTATTGAGCTGACAGATTCCTGGCTCTTCTGCATTCTTTCGATCTTTTTTTTTTTCTCTCAAGTGCATAAGTAGGTCTAGTTCAGTTTATTGCAAGAACAAATGCTCTTCTGCAAAACTAATTCTTTTGAATGGCTGAAATGAAAAGTAATATGCCACTCCACCCTTCAGAGGCCACTCGGACTTAAACACATGAAAACGCTAGTGTTTCTCAACCCAAGGCTTAAGTTGGGATGAGGAATATAAAGAACCTTTTCTAACCATTGTGACAGGGGAAGAATGCATAGGTCTCTCAAGAGGAGACTGTGAGAGTCCATGCTGAACTGATTTACGAATCTTCCACCAGGAATAAACCTCCACAAACACTACCCTTACCGAGTGACTATTTGGTATTTTACGTATTCTGTGCATATTTGGACATATTTTTAAATTGAGATTTTTTAAATTATATTTTAGGAGAAAATACATTCCTTTCCATCGTTAACTTCTGGGCAGCTGCATTAAAAAGTGCCCCTTCTTCACAGAAGAGTACCCACAACTGTGGGACAGTACATGGACCTTGGCCACGAGCAAGGCTAGGGACAGAGGATCCTGTCAGCCAGTGAGTGACTAGTACTCAATCTAGCATTGGCTTCGAGTGTTTGCAACAATTTGGAGAAACTTCCTTAAGGCGTCAGCTCATTGGCACTTTTAGAAGGCACTGTAAGCAGACCCTGTACAGCACACGAACACATGCTGCATGTGTGTTCAGTGGGAAAGAGGGCAGGCATGTGGTGGTGACCAATGACCTGGAGAGAAGAAACAAGGCCTAGTGTTTGGAATGTATTTTGTGAGATCTGACACCATTGGTATACTGTGGCTTTCTAGCGTCTTTGTGTTGACTTTATTTTCTAGGATGTTAGTCCATTTAGGACACAGACACAGATACACACACACACACACACACTCAAAGAAGGAGGAGGACGAGGGGGGTGAGCAGGAGGGAGAGAGAGAGAGAGAGAGAGAGAGAGAGAGAGAGGGAGAGAGAGAGAGAGAGAGAGAGCATCTATCCACAAGTGAAGGTCACTCTCTTGGGGGTCTGAAGCAGCCTGCTGTTTATCTGCATTTATTTCCTATGGTTGTGAAATCCAGCCACAGACTAAGGGCTTGAAACCAACAGATATGTCTCCTCTGGCAAAGCTGGAGGCCAGACACTGAAATCAAAGCATCAGCATGCCCGACTCCTTCTGGAGACTCTCAAGGGGATTCGCTTCAAGACACTGCCCTCAGTCTTGGGTTTCTTGGCTCGTGAATGCAGTCCTCCAGTCTATTCCTTCTACACATGGCCTTCCCCGCTGAGGCGCTGTGTTGTCTTCTTTTCCATTCTCAGAAAGACAGCACTCCATAGATTCAGGGCCATCCTGATCTAAGATGATTTAGAATGTTGAGTGCCCTGCTCTATCTCTCTTTTCTACCCATGAGACAGGGTCTCTCACTAAACTTGGAGCCTTGCTGGTAGGCAGCAAGTCCCAGCAATCCTCCTGTCTCCCTCCAGCCTCAACGGCACCTGAGATTAAAAGCATGCACAGGGCCACACCTAACTTCTCGAGTTCTGAAGATTTGAACTCAGATTCTTAGGCTTGCAGAACAACCTCGCTTACATCATCTTTCCAGGCCCTCAAGGCCTTTCTTCCCTAATAAGTTTGTGTTGACAATTCAAGGTGCACAGGGTTTCAAGGACCAGTTTCAACTCACTGTTGTCAGAGCCACCTGAAGTTCATCATCTTGACCTCAGTTCCAAACTCTCTCATTTTTGCCCTTTTTTCTTATCTTCTCTATCTTCCTCTTCTGTAGCAGACACCTCACTGTGACCTTGCATCAGGACCACATCTAAGCCATTACAACATTGGGTAAACCAGGGCAGGGTGTACATCAATGAAAACTAACACGGCTGGAATCTTGTTCACTTCTCTGCATCCCATTTAAGTAGATACAACATAAAAGCATGCTGGACATTCTTCGACATAAAGTTCTCCCAAAGTCATAAAACAATAAAAAAAAAACTCCCCTAAATTACAAAGAAAGCACAAATGCAGTGTGAATTCACTCCAAAGGGCTTTTATTGTGCATCTTTTCTGTGGCACATTCTTTTAAAAACGCCTGGAGTACAATGAAGAACCAAACAGACAAAGTAGCCGGCTTTGTGGTTTACATTTATACATCTAAGCGTTAATTGTAGTGGAAAGGACCACACAACATTGATATGAACAAACCAAACACTATTCACAGAGTGAGTCCTCAGCACTAACTGTTCCTAGGCAATACTGAAGGGCGAGGGTTGGAGAGATTCCCTGACAGGCAGACAGATCTGGAGAGGAGCCATGACTAGATAATAAAGATTATGGGTTTCTAAGATGGCTGGCTTCTTCATCTTCCTGACTTAAGACAAAGGCCTGCTGGAGTTCAAGGCCAGACCTTGAACTTGCTTATTGTGTATCAGTTGGCCTTTCTGCCTTTGTCAAATTGACGAAGCCTAAGCTGGGAGAAAACAACCCCTCAAAGACTCAACCCCCTCAAAGACTCGATCCTCTCAAAGACTCTTAAAGCCCTGGTCCTTGAGGAAAGATTGGGTCTTGGCTTCCAGATCCCTTCATTGTGTTTGCAGAGAGTCTTTTACTCTGTGTGCCTCTCTCTTTCTCTGTCTCTCTCTCTCTCTCTCTCTCTCTCACTCTGCCTCTCTCTCTCTCTCTCTGCCTCTCTCTCTCTCTCTCTCTCTCTCTCTCTCTCTCTCTCTCTCTCTCTGGTTTCCTCTTTCCTCACCAATAGTAAAAAGCTTTCTTCTTGGGTGATTCTGACTACTTTGTCTCAGATTTCCCCCACCGCGACCTTCTGTACTAGAGACTTTTCTTGACTCTTAGGTCTTTAACTGGCTGGAAAAGAAAAAGAAAGAAAAAAAAAAACCTATGAAGACTCCAAAATGGCAATAGCAATACTTGAGCTCAGCACACCTGTGTCTCTGTTCACAGTATCAGCTGTATCGGCAAGTTTTTATTCTGTTCTAGCAACTACAAGCATTTCCCTATCACCATAAGCTCCGAATCACTTACCACTTGCCTCACTTACAACTCAAACTCAACAGTTTTGCTTCTCAATGAATCTTACCAAGTAACCAATTGAGTGGTCTGTGATATCATTCGATTTTCTTGCCTATCAAACAAGCATGTCAGCATTGTTCTATGAAATCTCCTTTTGAGAATAAACTTCACTACAAATGTCTTTGAAACTGGCTAAAATAATTTGGCATGCACACTCTGAGTGAATGTTTGTTTGTTTGTTTGTTTGTTTGCTTGCTTGCTTGCTTTTTCTGTGTCCCAGCATATGCTAGTCTAAGATTCTGCATATTACTGTATCCTTAACTCCTAAAGTGTTCTAGGAGAAAGATGTCTTGTGTTACCCCAGCATTTCATAAATGGGCCCCTTGTTTGTTCTTTCCAGTATGTATTAAGATGTGATCTATAGAAAATATATTTTTCATATTTCAATTGTCATTTTAATACATACTCTTAGCTGTTGATGGCAAATCCCAAACACCTCAGAATCAACACAAACCAACTTCTCTATGAGGAGAGTGAAAGAAACGGGAGGGAGGACTTGAGATCCAAACCTATCATTATTACTCAGAAGATGTCATTTTAGAATTATTTTACAATCATGTGGGACAATTTTGTTCTTTGGGAATTTTCAGCTCAGATCCTGAATAGTCCACAGCTAACACCAGTGGGTGAGGAACGGTTACTGTAATTTTTATGTTAGGAGTGGGTGATGGCAGCCAGACACACTTATCAGCATATTAAAGTTAAGTGCCACCATTTGGGGGATTATGTGGTGCCAATTCTCAACCACAAATACAAAGAAAACACAGCAGGGTTCGCAAGGAGGGATTCAGTTACGATGTGGTTGCCTTGGCGATCAGAAAGAGAGGACAAGATGAGGATGGAGCCAGTGTAGAGCATTATCCTGGTGCATGTGAGTCCAGCTCGGTTAATCCTCGCCATAGAATGTAAAACGAAATGAAGGAAGAAGAGAAGAGGCAGGGTTCCAAAATCTTAGGAAGAACTCACTAGGCTCCAAGACTATACAAACCCCCTACACAATCTATGTAATAGATACAGTAACCTATACATAGGAGACTATATAACACACCTCAAATCTTCTTGGGTTACTCCTGGCACCCCAGTGTGCTCCTTCTCAGACCTCTCATCCTTGCCTCACAGGGACATTCTTATTCCTGGCCTTTGTTCCCATTCATTCTGACCCATTCCCAAGTTGGCATTCTCAGTTCATGCTGCACTAGGGGCTGAGTGCTAGGTAAAGTTCTAGGAATACAGAGATGACAACGTGATTTCTTGTGCTATCAAGAAGTATCCTTTGCCACCAGCCTGTGAGTTCCTCTTCTCCACTCTTTCCTGCCTGCCCTTCCTTCTCTCCTCTCTTCTAATTTTCTCACCTCCTCAAACTACTATGTCCTATGGTGTCTTCCCTGATCCATATTTGAGGATTCCATTCCTAAAAAAAGTTTTGAATAACTCACCTAGCTACAAAAGGCACCTTGAACTCTCAGGGTTAAGCTATAAATTCTCAGGAAACAAATATCTTCTTCCATATTCTTCAAAATCAAAAGTAAGTTCATGGCTACACAGTTTGATCTAAAGCTTGCTCCCTATTAGTTTCAAAGGACGCATGTCTTTTCTCCTGGAGCCCACAACATTAGACACACATTCAAGAGAGACTCTGGTGAAAGTCTGAAATTGGAAACTAGCCATCCTAGACAGCTAAGCTGGGTTTTTCTCTGTGTTCTGCAAACCCTAAATGCTAGCTGATGACAAACCTTGCAATCTCCCTGACTCTCCCAGATTTTGAGTAGAAGACATAAGGCCAATGATTTCTTACCTTTCTTTTAAGTTTGGTTAACCTTTCCGTGGGGCTCCAATCTGAACAATACTTTTAATTGTCTCCATTCTGGTTCTCCTGTCCTCTCATATCTACTTTGTCATTTAGTAGGGAAAATAGGCCAGGTTTCACATAGTTGTCCAGTGTGAGTCAAGGGATCTGTAACATCTATAATGTATGTAAAGGAAAAATGTCAGAATCATCTAAATTACTTAACAAGGTAATGCATGATTGACCCAGGACAGAAGCATTGCACATGAGCATGCACATACTAGCATGCTCTAGTATATATGGAGACTCTAAAAGTCTCTGTATATCTCAGTTTTTACAATGAGTCTGTGGAGTATTATTATTATTATTTATTAAGCACATTGCAGTCAATATGAAGATGAATCATTGGTATCACACATATGGCAAGAATGTGTGTGTGTGTGTGTGTACATTTTCATGTGCCTGCAGATACAAATATGATAGATGTGTATGTGTGCATGTAGAGGCTGGAACTCAACATCAGATGTCTTTTTCAATAATTCTCTACCTTATTTTCTGAGGCAGGGTTTCTCACCAAATCTGGAGCTTACCAATTTTGGCTAGACAGATGGCCAGCAAGCTCCAGGGATCTGCCTTTCTCATCTCCCCACAACTAAGAGTACTCATCTCCCCACAACTAAGAGTACAGGCACCCATCTTTCTAACCCAAGACCTCATGCTTAATATGACAAGCACTATACTGACTGAGCCATACCACTGTTGTTGATGCCACTTCAACTCAAAAGAAACTCCCTACCTCAAAGCTGAAAAACCAAGTTGTAACCTGTTAGAAAATGTAAATGAAGAAAATACCTAATTTAAAAAAATAAATTAAAAAAACGAAACACAACAAAATAAAACAGAACAAAACAAAACAAAAAACATTTCAACAGAATTGAAATTAAGAAAAAATGTATTATCCTTGTTTCTTGCCTCTATGATGAAAAAAGGTATTGTTGGGTTTATCCATTTATGATTAAAAATGAAAATGTTGACATGATATACTTTGACCTTTTGGTTCCATGACCATCAGTGAAGCTTTTGTGTTTGGGTAGAAGGAGACACAGTGGTAATAATGCAAGGCTAGTGTTATTCTGCAAGGACTTGAGAGGTCGGTTAAATGTAAAAGTGTTGCCTGAGTCTTCACTTCAGCAAGGAATTGTGAGCCCTATTTTTTTAACACAATAGATTTAAACAAATCCTGAAAAAAAAGAAAGACAACAACCACCACACTAATCTTTTTCAAAGATTCCTCAATGAGGCTGTCATTGTGTCTCTCAATTCCCTCTCAGCTTTATTTTTGCCACCCTCAGATTGGTGTGTGTGTGTGTGTGTGTGTTTATTCTTCTATGTTTGGAATTCAATGAATGGGTGAAAAACAATAAGCCTTTGCTTTTATTCCATGTAATGCCCTTTCTCAAGGTCTGCTGGGCTGACTCTAAGAACAGAACAAACTCTGTACAGCGGCCATTTTTACAATGAACCATCTTTTGTAAAGGAGGCTCTGCATTTTTAAACAAAATAATTCCTTGAATTCTCCTGTAAGTCTTCTGAGCCTCAAATAAAGATAAGAGACACGCCTGAGTGTGACTGACTTTAGACCCTTTAAGCTACTGGGGTCATGAATGTGAGGCTGGGATGGGGTTCTTGGTTGTACTGTCTTAATTTTATCCATACAGCACTGTCTCATCTGACCCTTCCTTGTGCTCTGAAGGACATCCTAAGCTTTTTACCTCCATCTACATTTCTCATAGGGAGTACCAGGTGTTCTCCTTTTCTGAGGCATGAGTGTTATATTCACCATATTTTTTCCCAGCATAAATCCTACCATACATACTCAGCACCCCAAAATATCACTCACGGTGATGATGACAGCACAAGACTCACTCAACAAAAGGACAGATAGGAAGTCATCAAAGAATCCCATCCCAGCCTCATGTTCATGATGCCAGTGTAAGCTTTGCATGGCTCTAAGAACTGAAGCCGTGCTATATGCTTGTAGATGTCACATCCTCGTTGGCTGTGTAATTGCAGGAAAGCTACTTCACTGATCATCCCTCCAGACTCCTCTCTTGCAAAGTAAATGATATCACCAAACACCAATGCACATCACTGCATTTCAAGCTCCTAGGCTTGCTCCTGGTGATAAAAAATTAACATATATTATATACCAGTGTTTAATTAATACTGTTATCATAACACAGTGAGGATATGAGCTAGAAATTTTTGAGCAAGTGGATTTTGAGCCCTGGGCAAGCAGAGAAATAAAAATATTCACTAACAAATTTGTCACATTCTCAATAGTGATTAATTTTATCATTAATATTTGCTCTGAAAGCCTACATTTTTTTTGGTTTGGTTGGTTGGTTTTTGTTGTTGTTATTGTTGTTGTTTGTTGTTGCTGCTGCTGCTGCTGTTTTACTCAGTTATTATCAGGCCTGTAGCCAGACAGCTGTCAATCCTTCCTCCTCTTAACCTAACTTCACTGTACAGACTAGTCCTCAGAGAATCTTGAAAAGTGAGCTCACTGGCTACACTCAGAGTGTAGTTCCCAGTCTTCCTTTCAGGGAATTCTGGGGTGAGGAGGAGAGCCCCCTTGAAATCACTGTGGCACAAGGTTATTTCAGAGCCTTGGTCATTAGTTTTTCTTTCTTTAAGCCAGGTTTCTCTTCTTTAAAGTTACCCTTACACTCTCTCTATTTATTTACTTTGGCCTTGGTGGAGTAGACCACGGCTCAAACTTTATGGACCTAATAAAATTCCCAACATTCTCAGACACGGGTCGTGATGTTTGTGTGCTGGGCAGAAAACAAAGGCGTATTATGAAGAGTGTGGACACGCTTGCTCCGAGTGAGCCTTGTGCAGGCTTGCAGAGCCTGGGTTGCAGCTAACCCCTGTCACAGGCCAGGCCTACAGACCTCACATCCCACAGCTACCCTTCTCTATGCTCTTCCCACCAAGACACAGTCGATGGCTTGCAACCTGTCTTCACTTCAGAAACGTCTTCATGTTTACTTCCCTACTCTTTGAACAACCTATCTTCAGAGGGAACTTGGTTAATCTGATAGAACAAGCTAATTTGTTATCTCTACTCAATAGATGCTTTCTGGTGGTAGTTCAATAGTTGGAGAAGTAAGAAAAGCTCTTAGAAACACTGATATATATATATATATTGGATATATTATATAAATGCAAGTGCAGCCCATAAAACTGGCAGAGCCCACGCAGTTTCAGCTCACTGTGGCTCTGAGAGTCAGTCTGGCATCAGCATCTCTGTGCTTATCATTTTTCAGTACTCTGGCTTCTAACTTGATACTCACAACTTGTCTTGTTAGGTAAAACAAAGCCCCTTCTTTTTTCTTTCCTCTTCTCTGTAGCAAACAGTTTTCTTACAGAAGTAAAGAAAGAACAGCTCTGATGCTGGCCAATTGGGGCCCTCATCAGTTAAAACATCCTTTAGATGGCTGCTGTGGAAAGCGTTAATAAGCAGTGTTTCTTAGTTCCCTGAAAAGGATTAGTGATTTTTAGAATTTGGGCTAAGAGCTGCTGTTCATTAAGGAGAGCATAAATCCCCCAGTGGTCCTAAGGATGGCTGTTTCATTATTTAAGTTCTGAAAACTCAGTAGGAATATATTACAAGATTAATTATGCCTAGAGCAAATAAACAGTGCTGCCAATCCTCAGATAAGATTAGGGTTGGCTTTTGTCCTTCAAAAATATTTCATTTATGTACTTTCTATCATGCATGATGTTTTGAAAACCCATTTTTGCACTAACGTCTTGCCACACTTCCTGTCCCGGCATTTCCTCTCTTGCTCCCTAGATCTGCACAAGTTTTCAATTTAGATTGCATTTCCAGCAGATGTTGTACCTTTCCAAGTGCCCCTTCTCTTTCATTAAAAATAATATGTAATTCATTTTAGTGTTGGGAGAGAAAAATAGCCTAAATAAACATGTTCAAAAATCCTGGATTACTGCTGGGAATGAGGGAGAGGAGAACAGAGGAGAGAGAAGGGGAGGGGTGAATATAGGTGGGGTATCTGACACGTGAACTAGAAAGAAGAAACATTTTGTTTGCAAACTCCAAGGGAACCAATACTAACCTTCACCAGGTCCTAAGAGGAGAGGATAGGTGAGCAGATCAAACCACAGAAGTTCAGTCGAGGGCTTTCTGGGTCTGAACCCATTCCCTGTAGATAGAGGGCTCTTTACATTTCCTGATGCATTGCCTAATGCTCCATCTAAACAAGGGCTCACAGACTCACAAATCTATTGTATGAAAAAACATGTACTTCACTGTCTTAACATCAACTGAAACCCCAATCCTTTGCGATGGACTTACAGCCCTTGAGCTGAACTCTCAGTGTACCTCAAATGCCTTCTATCGTCTTGTTCTTTATTGAGTAGAAACCATTCATCTGAACTATCAGTACCTCCCAGCCCTCATCTGTCCCCTTTTCCCAAAAGCAACCAACCTAGTTATCAACACCCTCTTTGGATTTATGTCTGTGTTATCTCTTTGAGATCATTTGAGGTTTCTAAGGACACTAAAATATGCAATGACCTCAATCTTCATTTTAGGAGTACTGGGTGTGTGTAGTCCAGCAGGGAGATGGGGGGTAGGGAGAAAAGACAGTGCTTGTGAGGTCACCCAGCAACAAGGCTAACCTTGTTAACTGTAATAACAACAGCAGGGCCTACTGGGCAGCAGCAAAGTCTCAGGGCACTGCCATGAAGCTATAGAAGTCTGAGGGTCCATGAAACTGATGCAGTGTTAGCCTTGGCGTCTCAGCTTGGTAGAGCAGAAAGGCCATTTTTTCATGCATTTTTAAAATTCTGATTATCCTGTAATGTTCTCATAGGTCCTAAAAATGTGGAATATGAGTCTCTACTCATCCTTTTACTTCCTAGGCTTAGCAGAGTAACGAGGGTGGATAGCCAAGTAATCGCTGATGCTTGAGTTTATAAGTGAGTGAATGGATGGATTAGTTAATGTCAGTCCAGCTGTGAAAGGAGACATCTGGTGCAGGATTAAACATCCGAAGGCTTCCCCAGAAGTCTTCATAGTCCACTGATGGCCTTGGGACTCGGTGGAGAGTCGGCCTCAGTCACAGGACAGTCTTTGAGAACTGCACAGAGGGAGGGACTGGAAGTGCCTAGCAAATGTCGATGCAGCATCTGAGTAAACAGTGCAGCCCAGTTAGGGAAGCCAATGAAACTGCTCACCCAGAAACGCTCATGGACAGTCAAGATTTTCTGTTCTACACAGGAAAACTTCACTTAGTCACTGACTCAGTTTCCCCAGCACTTCATAGAGAATGTCATAAGCACCCCCAATGTCACATTTTAGGGGTATACAATCTGTATCCAAATATTTTAAATTGCAACTTCACTCTGAGATCATCCAAGGGATCCCCCAAAGACCTTCTACCAAGTCAGTCAGTAGCAAAAATGTATGCATTCAATACAGTTTGTCTGAAAACTGAAGATCCACCCATGGTCCCTACTTGCCAACAAAGACAACTGGTTGGTATTAGGTCAGGGGTTCTCAACCTGTGGGTCGGATGACTCTTTCACAGGGGTCACCTAAGACCATTGAAAAACATAGATATTTACATTACAATAACAGTAGCAGTACTACAGGTATGAAATTGTAACAAAAAAATTATGGTTGGGGCTCACCACAACATGAGGAAGTGTATTAAAGGATCACAACATCAGGAAGGTTGAGAACCGCTGTAGTAGGTGCTTTCCTGATATTGTACAGAGAATACAAGAAGTCCGACAGACTGAGAGCTGAGAAAAGGAAGACTAAGAGGAGATTGAACTGGTGAAATAACAAGCGATCTGGGCTATAAAGAGGAGCCCCGCTCACCACCATGTAAGCCAGGAAGGTGCAGAAGGGACAGAATCTGAGCATTCCTTCTTCCCTGAAAGTTCTGCCAGCGACCATCATCAGCTACAGCCAGGAGACAGAGCAAGACTCAGCTGCTGGAGGCTCAGCAAGTGCTCTATCCTCTGCTCTGTCTGCATCAGCACAGCAGCTCTGGTCCTGCCCAAGCCATGCCTCACTGTACAGTGGGCCTATCCCCGGGATCAGGCAGAAGCGCTGAGGCTGCACTAATCTCAAAGGAAACCAGGATGAACCCTAACAAGATGGACCCTAACAGGATGGACCCTAACAGGATGGACCCTGAGAGATACCATGATGTCCTAACTGCATCTCGGTTGGCTTTTTTTCTGATCAAGTCCGATCTCAGGACTCAGACTTCTAAGAACTACCAAAGAGATGTTCTTCACAGAGCTCTGCGCCCGATTCAGAGACACACTACCCCGCTTGCAGGTTTGATCTTACAAGATGGCCATACTGTATGGGCTTGCTTCTTATGTTTCTATGAGCTTACAAAACAAAAACAATGCAGTCATCAATGATCACTCTCAAAGAAAAGAGGGAAATGTATTCTTCATAAAGAGTTTGATGGTTGGCTTGATTTGAGAAAAACTGCTCTTCATTAGTTTATCTTGAAATTCTTACATTTAAATTGACCATTAATGGACAGGGTATAAGGCAGCTTTGTTTACTTATATGCTACAACCAACCAGTTTACTTAATTAAAAATTAATGTCTTGCCAAAGATGTCTAAAAGATGTATAGTAACATTCTCCCTACAGACAAGTCCTTGTGTACAGGAAGGCATCTTCCTGACCCCAATGAATCAAAGCATTCATGTCAGGATTGCCAGAGGGTTATTCAACTTTGTCTTCATGCCTTTTCAAGCATCGTTATTCTGCCCCTAAGCAAACAAACACTCAGAGCCACGCTGGGGAAACAGATCTATAACAGTTCAAAAGGAGAAAAGAAAATCTTTAAAGATTAAAACTTAGGGGAAACAGCAACATAACTTTCAATTATACAATTATATCTAAGTAAAATCCTGACACATGGTCTTTGATTGCCACACAAATGAAATCATCTTTCAATGTAATTTTTCTCTTCACATGTCAGTCACAGTGGACAGTCTTTTTTTTTTAACTGCCCTCTGGTTTACCTGTGGATTCTCTGTCTGTGTGATATATAACCTTCCCCCCACCTTTCACATCTCAGCAGAGTCTTTTCCAATATGAGCACCAAAAGAAATGTACTCTGTGAAAGTGACATTACCATTCAGATGTGGGGCAATGGAGGTGGGAACAGAACACAGATAGATGCTGTTCTTAGGTGGCCCCATGAAACAGAGTTCCCTGATTTCTGTCATGATGGAAATGTTGATTTATATTTTCTCAAAATTCTCATTAGGGTATATGCCTCCAATTTGACACAATTTATTTAACATGCTGCTAGTGCAACTAGTAGCATGCACTAGTAGCTCCTGCTTCCGTCATTTATAGAGAGGATGTCCTCTTGAGAATTCCACAGATACCTTGGGAAGACCAGCCTTTTCTCACCTATCTCCATATCTTATGATTCCATAGTCACATGGTTTTGCCTTCCTTAGAAAGCAGTCTGTTTCCTATTATCAGTCCTAAGTAGTCTTACCTGGAGCATTTTTTGAATTTGTAGCCGAATTGTTACCCAGGAGACAAGTGGAAAAGGGGAGGGATAAAAATGAACAGGGTTTTGGGGACCTGTTAGATCTACCTGCATGTGCCTATTCAATTAGGGTCCTGGAAACAGAGGAAGCAAGAAAAATGGGGAGCCATCTGTCTCCAGAAGTACCCAAACATTCCCCATATTTGATAAAAATACAAACATTTATAGGCTCGGTGCTCTGGACAGCAATACTTGTACGGATAGAAAAGACAGACAAAGAAAAAGGAGTTGTGGAGAAGGTAGGTGGGATGATAGGAGTAGGGGAGATAAGAAAAAGTAGGAGGTAACAGTAACCAGAATGCATGTGCAAGATTTTCAAATAAAATATTTGATCAATAAAAACAATAAAGGTAAGTAGCATCAGTATTAACTATTATGCATAAATAAGTGTTTTATGGTAAAGATGTCTTACTAAGAAAGTATATGCTTTGGGAAGTTCTAAAGAAGAGGCATATCTGTCCTGAAAGACCCTGGGCTTCAGTAAGGGAAGGAAAGACAAGGTGTTTTTGCACAAGGAAACTAAAAATACCCTATAGCTTGGTGAACTGCAGGGTTTCAGAGCAAAAGCTAGTACTTTCAATTGGGAAGACATAGGAGAGTTTGCAGTGGAAAGGGCTACACAGATTTTGACCATCCATCATGCTCCCAAAAGAAGAAGGGGTGTGTGTGTGTGTGTGTGTGTGTGTGTGTGTGTGTGTGTGTGTGAGAGAGAGAGAGAGAGAGAGAGAGAGAGAGAGAGAGAGAGAGAGAGAGATTATTTCAGAACAATGAACCAAAGGAATGTCTAAAGTATCTGTGACTAGTTTGATTTGAGAATCAACTAGCCAATGTCTGGAGACTTGGAGTGTGCTAGCACACCACGGGGGTATGGGGATGGAAGGATGGGAGTTGTAACTCCTTTGAATGTCGAGCTGAGTAGTCGCACTTGCCATCAGCAGCAGGCAATCCTTGGTGCTGTTGAGAGCAGAAGTACACATCTGATGTATATGCTCTGGGTAGATGAGTCAGACAGTGTTGAACAGCAAGGATGCTGAAGCCGTGACAGCAAGGATTCAGATAAGAAGTGATAACAGCAATGAGGAAAACAAAAGAGAATATTATTTACTACATCAGCATCTTCTATAAGCATTTGTTTTGATCCAGGTTCTATGTTATGGTCAGAGTCCACAGGGAGCATTGAAACAAACATAATCTCACTTGCTGTGTAATACAAAAGAGAAAAATCCATTGCCTATTTGGGGAAGTTGAACAAAACATCAAGTAATTACACAATAGACAACAGAAGAAGAAGACATTTTGCATTAAAGCATTTTCTGATCCAGCCTTTTAGATGGGAATAGTAGCACTCACTGCAGCAGGGTGTCAGGAAGTGTGAACACCCCAGGGAATACACAGTGAAGGGAACGTAGAAAGTACACATGAACTCTAACGCCCATAACTAATCAAAGAATGGACCTGCTGGGGAACAGAGAAAAGTGGGTCGCTCTAATCACAGGCAAGAAGAAGGAAAGTAACCAGAAGGGAATCAACTCCTAGTTCAGAGAATTTAGGTGAAGGAAATGAGGTGGAAAATACAGGCTTGATTATTCCCCAGCCTCTCCCAGTGAGGTAGACAAGAGCACTTCAAGCTGCCCATGCACCTGGTAGAGGGTTGGGTGTTTTCTAACTGTAAGCCAAGGACCACCACACACCATCCAAGCACAGAACTCACACAACATCCAAGCATAAGACCACCATAAGCCATCCAGGCACAGAAAAGCATAATGATAAAGCTGGTGGTGACAGAAGCAAGCTTTCTTTCCTACAAGGAATGAACATATTGATCTGAAAGTGAGCACATCTACTGACAGAGGGAAAAAAATATCCATGTAACGTACCAAAGGTAAGGTGAAGCATTCAGAGTAGAAATGGTTAAAGTAATAGAGTCTGAGGAGTTAAAGAGGGGGTGAAGGGAAAATTTTGGATTAATATTTGGATTTCTTGGATGTAAAGTGTTGTGCTAAGTGGCTGTCTCAATGGTGGATATCTTGTAATGCGTAAGATCACCTAGAACGCACAGCGAGGAGCTAAGTATGAAACTTTAAAGAAGTGCAGGGCTGGGAGATAGATGGGGGAGAAAGAATAAACAAAGAAAGCAAAGGATGGACACAAGCAAAGACTATGGGGGCAGAGTAGTGTCACAGAGGCATGGTGTCCAGAGGGAAAAGATTGGCTTTCATACAGTCCAACACAGAGGGACTAAGTAAGGTTGGTCAGGGACAGCAGCTTTGAGCTTAGATGGTTGGGGATCATCAGTAACATTGACTTAAAGCCACTTCATCAGAGTGGAGTACTGGGGGTGGGAATGAGACATCAGGAAGGAGAAGCAGAGCGAGTGAAAGAGCCAGAGTGAGAAACAAACAAAAAGCAAACCAGAGCAACAACTCAGTGGTGGCATAAAAAGGATCCTTTACATTTCTATTTTATGTGAATGCGTGTTTGCCTGCATATATGTCTGTGCACTGTGGGCAAGTCTGTTGCCGATGGAGGCTAGAAAAGGGTATTGAGCCCTCTGGAACATGAGTAACAGATGGTTGTACACCATCATATGGGTGCTGGGAACTGAACCTACGTCCTCTGCAAGAGCAGCAAGTGCTCTTAACTGCTGAGACATCTCCAACCCCTTCAAAAATGCTGTGCAAGAGGACGTAAGAAGAAAATTCAGAGGTGGCCCATGTCAAAAATCCAGAGAAGCAAAGGCAAGACACTGAGCAAAGGTTGAAAAGGCAAGGCCATAAGGAAGACCATCAATGTCTGTCCTACTTACACCACCCTCCAGGTTCTGTTTGTGAAGCTATTTAGCACAAAGCTCTTTAGCCTCAAAATGCATAGGCACGGGTCCACAAGAGGGCCAAGGAGAATCATCTGGTTTGGTTGTTATTGCCTGCGCCTTGAACATGGTGTTTGTTAAAGGGCACTGGGTTCCCAGCCCTCACCCTGGCAGGACCATTCACACTCAGAACCTGTGGTTATTCCTGGAGCCCCGAGTCTCGAAAACTTTTCAAAAGGAGACCTTAGAAACCTGCTTTGAATTACAGCACAGCAAGGCAATATTTTTCTTAGCCAGTGGGGTTTTCTCTTTATTGTGCTTTGGAACACATTGGGAAAGAAGGCTATCGGAACATTGGAAACTAAGGAGGCCTCTCATGTTCCCTCTCTGAGCTTAGTAACTCAAATATATTCTGGTTAAGTCATCTTCAATAACTTGTATCCACTTGGACTGCGATTTTTATTTTCTGTAAAGCCATTTTCCAAATTTTAAACTCTTCGTAATGCAATGACCCTCAAAACAATGAACTTTGGGTTTGTGATTGTCAGCAAGTTTTCGTCACAGCCAGGTTCAGCATTTCCAAGCTAGAACCAAGGATAAAGGCAGGAGCTCCAAATCCCAGCACTAGAACAGCGAGGCAGGAGCCAGACACAGCCTGCACAGGAAGAACCTGTCTCAGGAAATAATTGTGTGTGTGTGTGTGTGTGTGTGTGTGTGTGTGTGTGTGTGTGTGTACATATACATTGCTTCTGTAACCTCTTTCCTCCATAGAGTACAAAGTATTTAGCCAGAAGTCCTGGCTGAATTCCAGGTCTTAAACAAACAAACAAACAAACAAACAAATGAACAGAAGAAGGAAAAGAATGAGTAGGTGAGTAATGGATCAATAACATTAAACAAGCCAAGATCCAGTGAAAATTCTAAGTGATGGCGGGTTCCAAAGAGACTCTCTTTATAGAATACTGAACATGGTCTCCATGAGCCCAGAGTCCGATCTGCCTTTTCCCTCCTTTGTCATCAGACCTAAGACATTGCCTAGAAAGAGCTAGGGCTCAACATGCCGAGGTACAAAATCAAACGAGACCACCCTTTGATGCTTTCGGGAGACAAGTTTGAAAAACAAACATACAGCTACATGGCCCCATAAAATGTTGTTTCTTATATGGCCAGCATGCTCAAGATAGATCTTTAATAAAAGCTGTCATTTTAATGTTTGGAATATCTATAAACAGAGTATCATTTTTCAAATGTTATTCATTGTATCTTAATCATGCCTATCCCCCACTCTCCCTCCGACTTTCTCTTGCCTTCCTCACTCTACCATATCTCCCTGTTAACTAAGTCCAGTTAGTGCTGTCCATATGCATAAGATGAGGGTGGGGGTGTGGGATCCACTAGGACTCTAGCAACCTACCTGTGGCCATACCCTTCAAAGAAAAATGACTCATTGGAAGCCATGCATTACAAATAACTCCTCTACTAGGAGTAGGGACTCAGAGTACCCTCTCCCATCTGTGTGAGAATTTTTAACTGGCATAATCTTGTGAAAGTGTACAGATAACCATAATAGCTGTTATTGAGTTCATTGTACAATAACCATGCTGTATCCAGAATATACTTCGCAGAATTCCCCCCACATCCGTTGTCTCTTTTCTTCCCATCTGCCTTTTCTGATGTTTCCTGAGCCTTTGTAGAGAGAGATGGACATTGATATAAATGTCTTGTCTAAGGCTGAACACGCAGTCGCTTGCTCTCAGCAATGTAAACAGTTATAAGTCTCTATATTAACAACTTCTCCTGCAAAAAGAAGATTCTCTGATCAATGCTGAAAGCTTCACGAATCTTCTGAGTATAAGAATAAACACTTGGAAAATAATTTAACAACTCAATCATTTATCAAAACAATACCACCACCCCGGTCACTCCTCTGGCATATCACCTCTCTAGCCGTAGGTTATTAACTAGGTTTATAGTACCAGACATGAATTCCCTCGTGTGAAGCGCACCTCAAATCCATCATAAAGCAATCGGTTACTCCCTTAACTGTCATGCACAATGATGACTGCACCAATGGGAAAATCTTGCCTATTAATACAGTAAGTATATTACAGCCTGCATATATATACACTGAAACCATTTAAGAAGCATTCTCTTTGTATTTCAAGTCTATAGCCAAAGCCGCCATATAGTACACTGGATCTCTGAAGTTGTCCATCCTGAAAACTTAAAACTTTGTACACTTGCCCACCATTCCCCAACGTCTCCTCTCTGCCCCATTCTACTCCCTGCCTCTAGGAATGCAATGTTTTTAGATCCCGTATAATTTACTGTGCAATATTTGTCTCTCTATGCTTGTATTATCTGACTTAACATAATGCCTCCAATTCAGCCATGGTGTTTTAAATGGCAGAATTTCCTTCTTCATTAGGGCTTAATAGGATTCCATAGTGTGTATGGACCATGTTTTCTGTGTGTGCTAATCTCTCAGTGAACATTTATATTGCTTGCATCCTAAATGAGAGTGCAGAACTTTCTGAGACGTTGTTTCCTTCACTGTGGATCTCTACCTGCTCTGAACTCATACTACCCAGTTTATATGCAGTCCGTTTGTACACCACTGAGAGAGCTCCCTTGGCTGCCACATCTTGGACCCTTTCATTCATGAGGAGTTTATAATCCTGAAGGAAATTGTTCAATAGTTAAGATTCATTCTTGATAATTGGAGGGGGGGTTATTATACTAGAAGATGCTGAATTCCAGCTGCTATGTGACATTGTTTGCATTGTTTAATTTTATTTTAGCTTGTTTTACTTCATTTTATTTTATTTTCTGTGTATGGCTGTTTTGCCTGCATGTGTGTATGTGCACTGCATGAATACCTAGTGCTCCCGAGAAGCCAGGAGAGGGTGACAGAATCCCTGGAACTAGAGTAAGTATAGTTGTAACCCACCATGTGGGTGCTAGGAATTGAACTCGGGTCTTCTGGAAGAGCAGCCTCCACTCTTAAGTGCTAAATCTTCTCTCCCACCCCTCAACTGTTAAATTTACAATAAAAAGCAAATCAAGGTACACACAAGAAGAAGGATAAAGTAAAAACCCACTTGTGAGATTAAATTTCTATGAAACTCAGCCTTCCAAAGTGTTCAGATCGGGGAAAGTCTGACATGTGAGAGTGCCAAAGTCTACAAGTCCACATGCGCGTTTTCAATGTGGTTCTGAGATGCCGACAGAGAGCTTGCATGCCGACATTATTTTCATTGTTCACTAAAAGCAGATTTTTATCCTGACATGATAATGATCCTGGGACATGGCTTGAAAGTAAAATAGATAAGGGGTTTCGTTGCCAGCCTTCTCAGGCTCAGCTCCCACATTCCCCAGAGTCCCCTGGTTACCCAGGTGACAACAGCTCTGAGCTTTGCTATGGAGAGTCCATTGCTGTCACAATTAGGATTTATCATCCCGTTGCTTCTTCCTGGATAATGTAGATAATCACTGACGTGGGGTGGTACAGAGCCAAGCAGTACCATATGGTCCATCAGAATGTATACTCACCAGCTTCAGGGAACACAGATCAGCCTGTATCTCATCAGTCCATTCCAAACCCAGCTGATGGTTCCAGTTCAGATGCTCTTCATCAGACCACGCTTCTTCTTTGTTGCTGACATAGGCAGGTTTTCCCATTGCTTACGTATTTGTGTGTGTCTAATAAAATTTCCTTGCCTTCAAGCAAATTTGAATTTTTTATTCCAAAACCCCAAGATCTCTTGAATTTGGTGTTTTTCTGAGAAATGTATGAAAAAAAAGAAACCATAACATTTACTGAATACCTAATATCTCTAGGCATTTTAGAAATATCATCATATCTGTGGCTTTAAAAAGCCTGCATGAACTGGGAGTGATGGCACAAGCCTAAAAGATGAGTGTTGTTACTAGCGTAGCACAGATGACGAGAATGGAAGTAGCAGAATCTCCCTCCTACATGGTAATATAGAGATAGGGATGCAAACCCTCCTGAGAACAAAGTTAGTCATCTTTGCACTACACCACCCTGCCTCACCACAGAGCTGATTCTACCAGAGACATACAAACCAGCAAGCCTACAACACAATAACACATATTATTATAAGAGAGGGGCTCTACATAATATTTATGACAAGAACCATCTGCATCCTTGCTCATACTCCCCCTTGGATATAAACAACTGTCTCGATGCCTTAAGGATTAAATGAAGGTCTGTTTAAAGAGCCTGTCTATGATTAGATGACAGAGAGAGATGTGGTTGTGTAACCTAACTGGAATTGTGGTTAACACATCTGTGAGAACAGGTGGGCATCTCCATTTAGTGTCTGTAATTTGCATGGGTTGCCTGTTGTCTATGGTTTTTTATTATTATTATTTTTTGTCTGTTTATAAAGTCAATTGGTAGATACTGGCAATGCTGTCCAGATAAATTACACAACCTTGTTGTTGATGATTTCAGGCCATTTGACATCTGGGGCCTGTGACGTGTGAAGACACAAGCCTCAGGCCAGTTGAGGTCAAAGCACCATAAGCCAGTGCGTCTCCACCCTTTCCCTCCTGAAGCAGCCATAGAGGCTGAGGTGTCCCAACTATAATCCCCCTTCTCCTAAGTACAAAAGGAGCCACTGCTGTGGGAAGCCAGTGGAGTTTCAGAGCTTAGCTGCTATGGCAGCTCAAATTTTTAATCCAAATGGCACAGCAGAAAGATAAAAAAAGAGATAGCCATGCTACGGACATCACTGTGAAGCAGGAGTACAAATGTTGAAACAAATACTTATTATAATTATCTTTCCGTTGACTAATAGATTGTCATTCATATGTGTTAAAGAAATATGATTTATTACTTTAAGATTTTACAGTATAAAGATTATATAAATTATTATAATTATTTTTAGTTATTTTTTAAAGGCTGTTTCTGGCCCACTAAAAATGTCATCTTCAGTAAGGATAATTGCTTTCTTTACCTCGTGTTCTTTACTTGTTTTTTGACAAGCTTCCACAGTCAGCACATGCACAGACTGATGACAAAATTTTAAATAAACTAATATCCTTACCCAAGTGGTGCTTTCTTAATTAACAAGGCTTCTGTGCAGGTTTCTTCCTAGGAACTGACTCTTTTTCTTGTAGGATATGTAGGAGAACAAAGGAGAGTCGATACTCGCACTGGCTTCCATGAAACCAGCAGCCACAGGACAAACGACTGCATATTGAATGGAGAGGTGTCTGGCTTCCATCTCACTGTTTTCCCAGAAAAACAAGTGACTAAGACCTGTAAACTTGAATTTAGATTTGGGGATGAGATTGGAGTCAGAGACCGTTAGTCACTTTCCAGCTCTATGACAAACGCTGAGTTAATCAAATTTTAGGGGAGAAAGGGATTATTTTTAGAGGGTTTTGGTGCATGGTTGCTCAGGGTCTTTGGCACTATGGAAAGGCAGCGTTACTTGGCAAGGAGCACTTCACAAAGAGCGAGCTGCTTCTCCTGTGACATCTGGTCAACAAAGAAAGTGAGTGGGGGAGCATGTTCCAATACCCCCTTCAAGAGCCTATTAGTCACTTTCCGTATTGCTGTGACAAAAGGCCCAACAGCAGCAACCTAGGGATGGAAGGGTCTACCTGGCTCACAGTTTGCGAATGCAGTCAGTCATGGCCAGGAAGTCATGCAAGCAGGAGCCACGATAGCCACGTTGTGCTTACAATCAGGAAGCCCAGAATAATGCATGCTGATGCTTTGCTAACCACCTCCATTCTATTTAGTCTAGGACCCCAGCCTATAGAATAGTAGTGTCCACAGATAAAAGGACTCTTCCCATCTCAATTAACCTAATCTAGATAACCCCTCACAGGCACGGCCAAGGAACAGTCTTCTAGATGATTCTAGATCCTGCCCAGTTGACATGGAATGTTAACTATCACAAAGGGCATTCTCACAATGATTTTCCTTCTCTCCCCTGGGTCCTAATGCCTAAAGGTCCACAGTCTTCCAATAGCATTGCAGTCTAAGAACAAAACCGTTAATGCGTGGGCTTTGGGGGATGTTTACCCAAACCACAACATGATGATTTTCATCCACACCGAAAAAGACAAACAGCCTCTACCTCTGACTGATTTTCAACTCTAAATTCAAGCTTAAAAACCTCAGACGTTTGCTTTTCTAACCAATAGTTGGTAGTATGAAAACCAGACATGTCCCCATGACATAGAGTCATTTGCCCCGTGTCTCTTGGTTCCATGATTTATAAAATGTGTGTGCCTGGTATAAATGCCTTTGAAAGGAAGAATAAAAATAAAGAAAATGAGGACCAAATATATAGCAAATGCCCCCTACAGAAATTCTCACAAGAGTTTCCTAGCTTAACTCTAAAAAGTAAGCAGGGTTTGGTTGTGAAGAAGTAGGCCACATACATGAAATTATTTCTTTCCCATATTTCAGTGATTGGTTTACAACAGGAACACAGTAAAAAGACTCAGAAAAGTCCATTGCTGTCATTATTATACTTATCCCTAACATTCATATCAGAAATCAATCTTCAAAGTCATGACAGTGATACTTACTGAGTGCATACTTGATCCAACTTTGGGTTTAGAGTTTGGCCTGACAGAGGGTGATTAAGTCAGCATTCCTCAGATTGAATTCTGGTGCCTATAAACAGAGAGGGAGGTATGGTCACAACCCTCCCAATGTAGGTTACAGACAAGGGTGGACTACTACATAAATATATACTGAAGATACCATATTCTAATAAAAAGTAGTGAGTCTCAATTACCTTATTCTGTTGGCTGGTTTTTTGTCAACTTGACACAAACTGAAGTCATCTGAGAGTAAGGGACGTCAATTTAGAAAATATCTTCATAAGATCAGAATGTAAGCACGCTTATGAGGCATTTTCTTGATTAGTGATTGATAGCCCCATGAGTGGTTCCATCCCTGAGCTGGTTGTTCTGGGTTCTATACAAAGTGGTCTGAAATGCATGAAGAACAAGACAGTAAGCAGCATTCTCCATGGGCTCTGCATCAGCTCCTAACTCCAAATTCCTGCCCTGTGAGAGTTCCTGCCATCACCACATTTGATGATTAACTGTCATATGGTCCTGCAAGCAGAAGAAGAAAACTTTCCTTCCCAAGTTGCTTTGGCCGTGGTGTCCCATCACAGGAACAGGAACCCTAACTAAGACAAGTTGGTACCAGGAATACCATATAGTGATAGGCTTCATAGTGCTTTCGTTTGGGGGAATGCAGACTTGGGGACTTAGGGTTTTAAAAAGTAATGGAATGCTTCAATTTTCTAATTAAAAACATTTAATGGGCCTGCTAGTATAAGAATAAATAACAGTGGAGTTGAGGGTGATTTGAACTGTGGGGTCCTTGCTCAAGAGGTTTCACAGAACAATCTTAGTATATGGCCTAGAGACCATTCTCGTGATGTTTTGTTGAAGAATGTGAATGCCTTCTGCTCTTGTCCAAAATCATTTGCCTGAGGCTAAATTGAAGAGTTATGGATTAATGGCTTTGGCAGTGGAGATTTCCAAACAGCCTAGTATTGACCAAGTTGCTTGGTTATTAATGACTACACTTAGGCAGATCTATAATGAAATGGAGCATTGTTTTCCTCTGAATCCTTCATAGCCTTGTTCCTGTCCAGGTTTGAACCTGAAATGCAGCATATTGAACCAATAGCATCACCTGGATTCCCCCCCCCCCATCCTGCAGCAGATACGCTGTGAATGTGCACAGATTCCGTGATGCCTCCCCTGCCCCAGTCCTTGCCCTGAAATTTCCTCAGTCTGTGTGATTGAGAACGGCAAGTGATGACTCTGGGTAATGATCTAAGCCTCGGATCTCCTCCCAGGCCAGTTACTACAATGCTCATAGCCACATGGCAATGTTCATAGCTACATGGTGATGCTCAGAGCCACATGGTGATGCTTAAGGGAGACAGTTCATCTCTTGCTTTCTATGATTGCCTTTCTTTGCTGACAGAGACATTGAAAACAAGAAAAAGTAATGGAACTGAGGGAAGAGAATCCAGAAGAGTCTCCTGGGTGATACCCGTATGTAGACTTGGAGAATCTTTATGAAATAAACTGGGATGTTAGAGAGTAGCTATACTACAAGGTGGATGGTAGAGGAAAAACACTAATTTTGGTAGTGAAGAAAGAAAGACAGGAAATTTTGGAAAACAGAAGAGCAGGGGAATAGTGAATCTGTTCAGCAAAATTCGCACCCCAATTAGAGAGAACTCTCCAATTAGGGACACGCTACCAAATGGAAATGCTATTCTTCGGGTCTGAACAAGAATTTAAAGAGAAAGTCTCTGAAAATTCAATCTATTCTCACTAATAGAGCATTTTAAGGGCAGTGATGGAGGGAAGGATAGAAGGAGGGAGGGAGTAATAGAGGTAGAGAGTGATAAAGGGAGAGAGTGAGAGAGAGGGAAAGATAGAGGGGGGAGAGGGAGAGAGGAAATGTCAAAACAGAATACTAGCTATGTTACAGAAACTGCATACATTAAAAAACAAACATCACTTTAAAATTACATCACAATTATAGCTATTTAAAATATGCAAAGATATGTTCTCCACACTGCCATATGAAAAAAGCATACAAAACCAATATGCCTAGTACAGCCCATTCTTATTTTGAATATGTAGCATAAAAATATATGCATATATTATTCTAAAGATCCTAAAATATCCTCAATGACTAGGTGTCATATTTATTATATGAAAATTAAATATTACTTGTTTTAAAAACAGTAATGGACAACCTACCCACATAAGCCTAAGACCCTGCTACATCATTGCCCTAAAAATGGTCATGAGGTTAATCAAAACGGTCGTGCAAAATAAATAGGAAAAAAAAGAGAGAAATTTTATTTCATCTAAGAAGAAAAGTACAAAAATGTCTCAGAAGTGTATCCAGTTCTAAGTGCCTGAGTCAGCACATGCCAGCCATTACAGAACAGAGCCATTCCCATTGGTCAGCACTTGTCCTCCTCTGTTTAACTATCTGAGGTCACCATCACCTCAGAAACACTGGGAATTATGGCTCTGTCAAGATCATGACTAGGTAACGTGATAAAGAACAAAATGTCAGTAAAGCTGATAGACTTCTGCATACAAGGTCATACAAAGTGGCCGTCCAATCAATCAAATGTGAATGGCACAGCTCTGCTCCCAAAGAATGTCTTCTGTTCCTTTGAAGCAAGTAAAAAATATCACCGTAACATATAATTTTACATTTGTGTTGTATTTATAGCCCCTGAACCCAGGTTGCTTAGCTTTGTGCAGTCTCTATCCCAGCTTCAGCTGGTCTTATTTCTAAAGCAGGGAAGGAAAGAAGATTCTGGACAACTACTTTGCGCCTGAAGAATAAGTAAAGTAGGCATCTTGGTGAACTAGAAAAGTCTCTTTTCTTACTGCTAAAGTTTATACAGTAAATACAGTAACAAAGTAATCACTTCTAGGATAAACTTAACTCACAATCTCGGGAGAATCAACCCTGAAATGTCCATGTGAGTATATGTGCACATTTCTATTAAAGTTGTAGTTGGTGTCTGTGGTGATTTGAACAGAATGGTCTTCATAGGCTCATGTGTTTGAATCTTTGGTCACCAGTTGGTAGAACTATCTAGGAAGGATTAGGAGGCATGGTCTTGCTGGAGGAGGAATGACATTGGAGGAGGCTTTAAGGTTTCAAAATACCACACCATTCTTAGTTACCTTATCTCCCTCTATCTCCTACATATGCATAAGGATAGAAGGTCTCAGCTACTGCTCTAATACTAGCCCTGCTTGACTGCTGCCATTCTTCCTGCTGTGGTGGTTATAGACTCACCCTCTGAAACTGTAAGCCTCCAATAAACCCTTTCTTCTTTAAGCTGCCTTGGTCATAGTGTCTTGTCATAGCAATAAAAGAGCAAATAAATAGTCTTTTTTTCAAAGGCAATGGATATGAGCTTAATCCTTATATTACCATATAAGGGGGAAAGCAACAGCCAACCTGACTATTGGAATTCCCACTAGACTATTCAGTAGCTAATACAAGAATTTGACTCTGTGGCTAAAATTAGCAATTGGTAAATTTTTTGTTGTCTGTTTGTTCATTTGTGTGTTTGTTTTTATGCTAAATATCCAAGTAACCAAAACAAAAATCAAAGAGAAAAATCACTTCTATTTCCTATCATACCAATTAGCAGGAAAAAATGAGTTTTTCAGACTTTATGAAATAGAAGGAATTTAATCTTATAAATGGGGACCTTAAAATAAATAGGAGCTTAAAATAAGGCCAGCTTGCTTGGCAAGAAATTTATTCTTAGAAAAATGTCTCAAAGGGTCCATCTATATAAGACTGCTTAAACTAAAGCTGACATTCACCTGAAAGGAATTTCCCAGAAGAGAGAAGAAAATTTTAATTCCAAACCATAAGACCTGGCAGAGAAGGACCTTCAGTGACCTCACAAAGCCACCTGACCCCTTTGCAGGATACTGAACACAGTGTATATGTCCCCAAAGCCTTTTCAGTGCCTTGACTAGAAGGATGTGCTTCTTTGGCACATTTAGTTATCTTAACTGCACTCAATACCAGACTGCTTGGCCCAGGCAACCCAAAAGCCATGTTAGAGAATAGTCTTCAACATTTGGGAACAGGGAGCTTAACAAAACCCAAGTTACATCAGACCTCACCTTGCACTATTTGGGTACCTAAAAACTTATTTGCATATATTACATGCTACAATATTTTCAAGTTTGTGGTCATGTGGACTGTAGGGAATCCACCTGCATGTATATTCATGCTTGGCTCTTGACTGTTAGATACAGAAGCAAGTCTAATGCATTGAATATGCATTGACTATAAACAGTTCAGCATTGACTCTTTCAATGATATGCTCATTTAATTTTAAAACAATGATTTGGCTTTGTTCTGGAATGTCTCCTCAGCGGTGGGTGTGTTGACTTCATTATAGTCTCCGTCACTATCTTGGCACTACAGAGAGAGGCTCAAAGCTTCAAGAGGTAGGGTCAAGTGGCAGGTCTTCTGGTCATTAGAGGTGTTCCCTTGAAAGAATTAGCAGATTTCTGGGTCCTTCCTGTCTATTTTTATAACCAAGCCATGAAGTGGGCCACATTGTTTTGTCATAGATTACTTGTTATGTCGCTGCTACCTCCCTAAAGTTACAAAAACAATAGAGAAAACCAACCATGAACTGAAATTCCCAAACCACAGCAGAAAGAAACCTTTCTTTATAGGTTGATTGATTGGAGTGTCTTTCATTATAGCAGAAAGCCGATTAACACAAGCAGCATTATTTATTTTTAAATACACCCATGTATCACATGGTGGTCAACAACAGATTATCTATGTCAGCAGTACATAAGATTATAGTGGAGCTAAAAGGCATCTGTCCACTGAGTACATTGATAAGGGAGCTTGTAGTAGCTTCAAAAAATGGCCCCCATAAGCTCATAGAGAGTGGTACTATTAGGAGATGTGGCCTTGTTGGAGGAAGTTTGTCACTGTGGGGATGGGCTTGAGATCTTATATGCTCAAGTTAGACCTAATAATAGTTAGATCTTATAAGTTGAGATCTTATATGCTCAAGTTAGACCCATGATAATAATGAACTAAACCTCTGAAACTGTAAGCCAATCCCAATCAAATGTTTGCCTTTATAAGAGTTGTCTTGGTCATGATGCCTCTTCACAGCAACAGAAGCACTAACAAAAGCACTATGACTGTGCTGTTGAAAAAAGAAGAAGGAGAGGGAGAAGAATGAAGAGGAGGAAAAGAAAGAGAGAGAGAGAGAGAGAGAGAGAGAGACCTACTGTGTTTTCAGGACTATGAAAGTATTCTATTCATTACTTATAATATTTAAAACTTGTTCATGATAACTAATAATATTACTGATTTACATTTTACTATATTGTACTTCTTTTACTATTTATTAAAAATGTTTACTATAAAACAGTGTGGCACATTCCTGTGGATACCAACATCAACTGTGTCTTTTTTGTTTGTTTATTTGTTTTGCAGCAGACCTCAAATTCATAATCTTCCTGTCTCAGTCTCCCTAGTGCTAGAATTTACAACTATGAGTTACTCTGTTGGTCGTAACCATGTTGCTTGACTACACCAAGAAGCCCTAAAAGGTAAGTTCCATTAACGCCCTATGGGTTAAATCCCTGTAGGGTGTTCATATGCGGATAAAATCATATGATGGCAAATAGCTCAGGATGTAAGCTTGTTACTAAAGACACATGAGTCTACCTAACGACATGCATTCTACAAAACTGTGTCCTCTAACCTTCCTAAAATAAATTTTGTGAAACTCAAGTTTAATAAACAAAAATAGAAGACTATATAATAGACAAAAAGCTGCACAGGTAGGCAGGGAGGCAGGACAGTGTTTGGGAGACAGGACAGGGAAGAAGAGGGAAGAGAGGGAGGCGAAGGGAGGACAGAACAGAAGATAGGAGGGGAGGGGAGGGGAAGGGAGGGGAGGAACTCATTGGCCAGGTTTAAAGGGCACAAGGTCCTTGTGCTCACAGACATCACTGGGAAAGAACAGGAATGTTAAACATGAAGGCTTTTCTCTTCAATGGAAATGATGTGTACCTGTTTCTACCGGGAAAGTTGGGACTTTTCCCAGACTACTGTGTTTATCCCAACTCTTCTCAGACTCTTCATCACTGCTTCTCAGCCAATAGAACACATTGTTACAAGAGATCACAGTTGCTTTGCAAAAGCGTTTGCTATTATACTTATCCCAGAGCCTTCTTCCCTAGACTCTATCAGCCACTGCTTGCCATTCTCATGGGTGAGGTCAGGCACTTGGTAAAGATGTGTCCTTTGCAGAGGATGCAGTCATGCCTTGAACTTTATTATAATTGTCTTGAGGAAACTTTTTTCCAAAGTTGTACTGTGTTTGAATATGTCCAAAAATGAACTGCTCAGGTCAAACTCTTTAAGTTTGAACTTATACTGGCTAAGTCATGTTGAACCATAGAAGTACTTAATTTGTTAATAGTGAAAGATTTTCCAAGGATCCAAAAAGACAGCCCATAAGATACAGTCCAGCCATAGAAGAAAATGTAGATCTGAACAAATATAGCTTGAACAATTCCCTTCACACACATACACACACACCCATGTACACACATACACATATGCAGCTGCATCATATCAGATATACTTGTTTTCAACAAAAGTCATAGAAAAAAGCTTCATAATCTGAAATCCTTTAGGAAACCTATGAATTTTAGTCGGGAAACAATAAGTATTATCTTCATCTCCTTCTAACAAAAATTTAGCTTCCCTTAATTACTAGAGTTGTATGCCTTGGTCAGTAATAGAGAGCTCAAATATTTCCACACTTCTCAAAGTGTAGTTTTTTCTTGTAACTACTTTGAACTTTGGAGAACTGCTGAATCTTTTGCTAAATATTATCAGATGTCTTGACAAAAGGAGGAGTCACAGAAAGTACAAATATTAAGAACATTTGAATAATTCTCTTTCAGAAGAGCTCATCCTCTTGATGAGTTTCTGTTTCCCTGTATAAGTTTCCAAAGGTGGATAAGAAAGGGTATGCCAGACTACCAAAATGTTCTGGGCCAACATGCACACACACCAAGTCAAGAGCCTTACCAGTCAAGATGTTTGACCACATCTTGCTCATGACTCAAACAGATAAAGTTGGAAAACGATGGTTATTGTCACTTTTTGCCTTTTTCTTCAAGATCTGTTCAGTACTGCCCGTGAATGCTTCATTTTCTATTCAGGTCTGAAATGTCCCTCTTTTTCTGTTGAACCTCAGAAACAAAAGAAAACAATCGTTTTTCCAGAGGAGGTGAGAAATAATTTCCATAAAGCAAACACAAGAACTGAGCATCCCCTGGCTCTGGCTGCCATCCTTTCTCTGTGCCTTTGGACTTAAAGGGCAGAACCAGACAGAGAGCTCTCACCCAGAGCTAAGTGTCCTGGTATCCCCTGGTTCCTGTCACTGAAGACACTATCCTGGGCATACAGTCACACAAACATGGCTAGAATTGGGCCTCTCACAGGAAGTAGATGCTTCCTATGTGGGCCCAGGCTAACAATGAAGCTCATGGCTACTTCAGTTCTAGGGTAAAGTAGCTACTTACTCCTTCTTTGGACAGCCTTATAAATGTGGCAAGTGTGGATCATGGAAACCTTGGAGTCATTTATTCCTCTAAATCAAATGAACTCTGACTTCACATGTTGCCCAAAGAGACTGTTAGCAAACTTGAGTCACCCCTGAGGATCTCTCTCTACTCCAGAGTCCCCCTCGAGCTGGTGGCTCCTCTGGTGTGGGAGGCATCCACTGTGGGGTTTTCATCAACCCCAGCATTCTCTCGGTCCTGTTTCTTCTTTTCCCAGAGTTCCCAGTAATGCTTTCTTGGGCGCGCTCAACTGGCCAGGAAGAACGACGCTGCAACAGGATCCTTCTGCACACGTTTATTCAGTCCTGTTTCTTCTTTCTCTATATCTCCCCCGAACCCTGGGCCTCTCACTCTTTTATACTCTCAGTTCCCATCCACGCACAGCAGGCCACGCCACCTCACCAGGCAAGCAGCTTCAGCTAATCAGGGCAGCAGGGGCATATCTTCATCAAAATGAATTCACCGGTATCCTGGTACACCTGTGCAGCTCTCAAGATGTTTGTGGCTTATATGAGGAAGTCAGGTGCAAGTCATACGACTTAGCTGCAGTCCCTGGCGCCTTTGGGACTGTCGCCACACCTGCTCCTCACAATGCTTTTAGTGACAATCCCTTTGCCTATCATCTCAGTCAGTCTCACCATTATTTCAATGGCTAAAGGTCACAATGTTCATCACTAACAGACCTCCCTGTGCCCACAGAGGGCATCTGTCCCCAGCATGGTCACCCTCCAACCCAAACCCACCCTCGCTCTCATGTCAGCCAGTCTAATCTTTGCCTCACTCATGAGACAAATCCACTTCTCTCGGATCCTTTCTCCTTCAGCATCTCCAGACAACACCGCCCCGTGAGTCCAGCTGGCTCCCAGAAGCCAGTGATGGGCTGCATGCTTGTCTTTGGAAAACCTACAAAAAAAACCCAAAATTTGAAACTCCCAAACCTACAAGCTGAGGGGACTTAAATGCCACACTTAAATAGCTACACTGTAGCCTACAGCCATAGCACTACAAGAACACAAGCATTCTCATTAAATGTCCTACATATAAAAAATAAGGACAGGGCTTGCAATCTTTCTAGAGAAAACAAATTTGCTTCGGTATGAATGTATAGTAAAAAATGTAAAAAGAAGAGCTACTTTGTGTAATAACTGGAAGCTAAGTTTGGAGTTTGTGTCGATTCATCCTTCATTGCGCACGCGCGTGCACACACACAGACACACACACACACTACACAGTTTTGTTCTTACCAACCTTTTGCGTAGAGCTCAAAAGAAAGGCAGTTAGCTGTCCCCACTTGCCATTACTTCACTGAATCCCCAGGAGAGTGTGTGTGAAACACCAAAATATCACACCAGGTAGCTAAACAGCTGCTTTAAAACAAAAAACCACAACCACAACCCACAGGGAGTCACACAAGACACACCATAAGTCCCCACCACTGTAGCCAGACCAGGCTGGGTTTCTAGGCTGCATCCCATCCACAGAGGAAAACATATTCAGGCTCGTATGATCATTACTCACTCTTAAAAGATTAATTTAACAAAAATGAACACCCACCACAGTAATGAACGCCGTCCACAGGGGCAGAATCTGAAAACGCTAGCCACACTGGAAAACATTACTTTTTAAATTAATGACAGAACTGAAGATTATTTTCAGATTTGCTCAGCATTTTTTTATTTTTGAGAAGTAATGATTACCCAGGGTGGGAAAAATCCAGATTAGTATTAAGCTTTCGCATGTTATGAGGGAGAATTAGCTAAGCCCAAGTCTGGAGCTTATTACTTGCCTCCTCACCAACTGCTTTACTAGCCAGAAGGGACATACAAGGTCACACTGTGCCGTAAAACTGAGGGGATTAATGGAGCCGCGACAGAAGGTCCCAGGTACACCGATCCATCACAAGTAAGACCTAATAATGACAGTCCGTGTAGTAAGCGGAGAGCTTTCTACACGGAGCCACTGGAGAAAACATATCGCATATTTGATTGCATTTGTGCTGCTGAGCTCAGTTGGTGAGGGGACAATTGTTACAGCCCCATTGTTGGTGGCATTGGTTACTATTCATCTCTTTTTACAAATAAAGATATCTGGGAGCAGAGGTGGTTAGTAATTTTCACTGAACACAGCTGTTACAGTGTGGATTCAACATTTGATTCTGGGCGATGTGGCTGTATAGCCCATGGATTTAACCACATTTAATGTTGTGGTGAGGAAAGAACACACAACTTCACATGCTTATAGGCATCCGGGATTCCTTGCACATACCTAGCCTGCAGTGGTGTCAGGTCTCTTTCACTATTTCATTATAGACATAGACAGTCTCTGTCTAGGAATCGGCAAGGCCCTTATCATAGCCACCAACAATAGCCAAGCTCCACACAGCACTGACAACCTTCAGCCCCTGCTCCAACACTACAGGGACACTCATTCACTGATTTCCTAAAACAATAGGGAATCACTTTTATAAATCATTCACTGATTTCCTAAATAAGGCACCTATTATTATCCCCGCTTTACATAAAAAGGAACTGAGGCAGGGGAGAAGTGAAATGACTTGCAGTTGATCATTAGGAAACAGACTAGCCAAAACTGGAGGACACTGATTCTTCCTACCAATCAAATGAGATAGGTGGTAGTGTGCTTATTTAAGAGCCACAGTCAGTTCAGTGGGATTGGAGGCAATCTGTCTCAGCCAAGTACTATCGATATGCAACAACAAACAAGCAGTGTAAATTATGACTATACAGATATGCTTTATTCTTTGACTTTGTTGCAGAGCCAGTTAATGCCAAAAATGTGTTTGCAGACACACCCAAACATTTATGTCCATGGGCTCTGAAACCTCAGCCTCTCCTGCTCTCAAACAAATACTCATCTTTCTTCAAGGTCTAGCTCAAAGCTCCCTCCCTTAGAGAAGCCAGCGCTGACAGGGATACGCTCTGGGATCTGTCACCCACACACACTGAAATGCCATTGCTGTGTTGTTATTGTGTGTTGAAAATGCCATTGTGTCTGTTAAAATGGTTTTACCAATATCACAAAAGGTGCTTTGAAAAAATGACTACCTTAAATATTTTAATATATCAATGCTGACAGCATGGGTGCTACCCAGAGTCCTCAAAATGGTGGAGAGACTGCCAGGGTGGTTTGTGGGTACCATCAAGCACATAGTTCGGTTATCCAGTCACTTATTCAGAATACACTAAGAAAAAAGTCCCTAGCCTTATGAAATATTCAACAGTATTGGTTGATCTATAGTTTAGCATAACATGCAGCTTCTAAAAATAATCTTATTTAGAGGTTCTAGCAGGGGAGCACAGCTACTCCTGTACCATTGACGAAGGCTGGTCCTCCTCTATTCAGGAAAGGTCCTCCTCTTTGGACTAGCTCAAAGCTTTGCGAGGGACACATGTGAAGAGATGAGGAAGGAGGGGACACACACCCCTCCCAGCCAACCAGATCAGACAAATCAACCCTGGCAATCAATGGGGTGGACGATGTCAAGTCAGATCACTCTCACATGATCATCTCATTAGATGCTGAAAAAGCCTTCAACAAAATACAACCCTCTTTCATGTTAAAAGTCTTGGAGAGATCAGGAAGTCATGGCACATACCTAAACAAAATAAAATCTATATATAGGAAACCAACAGCCAACATCAAATTAAATGGAGAGAAATTAGGGAAATCAGGGACAGATTATGGAAATAAATCTATTCATATAATACTTGAAGTTCTAACTGGAGCAATTAGACAACAAAAGTAGATCAAGGGGTACAGATTAGAAAGGAAAAAGTCAAAGAATCACTATTTGCAGATGATACAATTGAATACATAAGCAACACCCAAAATTCCACCAGAGAACTCCTACAACTGATTAACAACTTCAGCAAAGTGGCAGGATATAAAATTAACTCAAACAAATCAATAGCCTTTCTTTATACAAAAGATAAATGGGCTGAGAAAGAAATTAGAGAAACAACACCCTTCACAATAGCCAGAAACAGTATAAAATATTTTGGTGCAACTTGTACCAAGCAAGTGAAAGATCTGTATGACAAGAACTTCAAATCCCTGTAAAAAGACTTCAGAAGATGGAAATATCTCCCATTCTCATGAGTTGGTATAATTAAAATAGTGAAAACAGAGGGAAAAAGGAGAAGGCCAAGATGGAGGCAGAGATGAACCAGCGTGGCTTTAACCAGCCACAAGTAGTTATGATGTCATAAGGATAGAATAATTGGGATAATTTGTCTATTCTAGGTAGGCATAATAGACAATTTATAATTATCAATTAAAATTGACAATTTATAATTATCAATTAAAATTGACAATTTATAATTATCAATTAGTTGTGAAATTATTGCATTGGCATCTTGTGAACTGAGAATTTATTGATACACAAATCTGTTTGGTTAATTATTTTAAAAAAATAGTGAAAAAGGCCAGCCTACCAAAAGCAATCTACAGATTCAATACAATCCCCATCAAAATTCCAACACAATTCTTCACAGACAAGGAAAGAGCAATTCTCACCTTCATATGGAAAAACAAAAAACCCAGGATAGCCAAAACAATTTTCAACAATGAAAGATCTTCTGAGAGAATCACCATTCCTGGCCTCAAGAAGCTGTATTACAAAGCAATAGTGATAAAGATAGTATAGTATTGATACAGTGACAGACAGGTCAATCAATGGAATAGAATTAAAACCTCAGAAATAAACTCACACACTTATGGACACTTGATCATTGACAAAGAAGGCAAAAGCATACAGTGGAATAAAAGAAAGCATCTTCAACAAATGGTGATGATCTAACCGACTGCATGTAGAAAAATGCAAATACATCCATATTTATCACCTTGCACAAAACCCAAGTCCAAGTGGATCATGGACCTCAACATAAAACCAGATAGGCTGAATCTAATAGAAGAGAAAGTGGGAAAGAGCCTTGAACTCATTGGCACAAGTGGATATTTCCTGACAGAATACCAATGGTTTAGGCTCTAAGATCAACAATAGATAAATATGACTTCATGAAATTGAAAAACTTCTGTAAGGCAAAAGACAGTGTCAATAGGACAAATCAGCAACCTACAAAGGGGGGGGGGCAGGGAAGAGAGGGGAAATCTTCAGTAACCCTACATCTGATAGAGGGATAATATCCAAGGTATAGAAAGAACTCAAGAAGTTTGACTCCAGAAAACCAAATAACCCAACTAAAAAAATGGGCTACAGAGCTAAACAGGGAATTCACAACAGAGGAATTTCGAATGGCTAAGAAGCACTTAAAGAAAAGTTCAATATCCTTAGTCATCAGGGAAATGCAAATTAAAATGACCTTGAGATTCCACCTTGCAGCAATCAGAATGGCTAAGATCAAACCCTCAGGTAGCAACACATGTTGGAGAGGATGGGGAGAAAGAGGAACACTCCTCCATTGCTGGTGGGATTGCAAACTAGTACAACCACTCTGAAAATCAGTATGGAGGTTCCTCAGAAAGTTGGAAACAGTTCTACTTGAAGACCCAGCTATACCACTCCTAGGTATATACCTAAAAGATGCTCCACCATACCACAAGGACACATGCTCCTCTATGTTCATAGCAGCCTTATTTGTAATAGCCAGAAGCTGGAAACAACCCAGATGTACCTCAACCAAAGAATGTATGCAGAAAATGTGGTTCATTTGTACAATGGAATACTATTCTGCTATTAAAAGCAAGAACATCATGAATTTTGCAGGCAAATGAATGGAACTAGAAAATATCATCCTGAGTGAGGTAACCCAGACCCAAAAGGACATGCATGCTATATACACAATGATAAGTGGATATTAGCCAAAAAGTACAGAATATCCAGGATATAGCCTACAGACTGTAAGAAGTTTAAAAAGCAGGAAGGTCCATGTGAGGATGAGAGAACACCTAGAAGGGAGAACAGAATAATCATAGGAGACAGAGGGAGCAAGGGACCTGGGTGGGAGAGGGGAGGTGGAGAGGAAAGGGGAACAGGATCAGGTTAGGGAACAAGAGAGAAGCCCAGAGGGCTGGAAAAATGAATGGAAATATGCAGCTTCTGGAGGTCGGAGGCAGGAGGACCCTCTAAAATGTCTGAGAGACCTGGGAGGTGAGAAACCCTCAGGACTCAAAGTTAGCTAAAATGCCCAATAGTGGGGAGTGGGAACTGGAAGAGTCTACCTCCTGTACATAGACAGGGCCTCAAGTGGAGGGACTGGGTTACTAACCCACAGTCAAAATTTCTGACCCAGAATTGTTCCTGTCTGAAAGAACTGCAGGGATAAAAATGGAGAAGAGACTGATGGAAAGGGTTCAGTGAGCAGCCCAACTTGGGATCCATCTCATGGGGGAGGTCCCGAGGTCTGATACTATTACTGATGGTATGATGTGCTTACAGACAGGTGCCTAGCCTGGCTGTCCTCTGAGAGGACCTACTAGCAACTGACTGAGACAGACACAGATACTTACACCCAACCATTGGACTGAAGTTGGGGACCTCTATAGAGGAATTTGGGGAAGGATTGAAGAAGTTGAAGGGAAGGGTGACCCCATAGGAAGACCAGCAGTCTCAACTAACCCAGTCCCCTGGGAGCTCCCAGAGACTAAGCCACCAACCAGGCAGCATACGTGGGCTGGTCTGAGCCCCCCCCAACATACGCACACCCCAGCACATATATACCACACTGCCTGGTCTAGCCTCAGTGGGAGAAGATGTGCCTAAAATCCTGGAGAGATTTGTGGCTCCAGGGAAAGGGGATGACCGGTGGGGATGAGGAAAGAGGGGGAGCACCCTCTCAGAGGCAAGGAGGAAGGGGAACAGATTGAGGAACTGTGGGAAGGGGGCTGGGTTGGGGGGAGCAATGACTGGAATATAAATAAAAAATAATAATTAAAAACAAACAAACAAAACCCCCATGGCCATAACAACAGGAACACATCACTTCCCAGTCAACAAGCTTAACAAGCATTTCATGTCTCCACTTCCCTGGAGTCTCACCATACCTTGCATGTTTGCCTCAGTGTTCTTAATCGTGATTTGTCATTTTTATTGAATCATCCATTACAGGTCAGTTTCCTGAAGGTGAAATAAATAAATAAATAAATAAATAAATAAATAAATAATCTTAAAAACTGGTTGTCCTGCCAAAGTACTTGGAAGACTGAGGAGAGATGATAATGGTCTAGGGCAGCCAGGGAAACCTAATGAGATCAAAAAAGAAACAGCACTTGCCATCTTTCAATATTGTAACAAAATATTCAAAATATAGTTCAACTTAGTCCACTTGGTCTCATTTTTTTTGGGGGGGGAGGGGTTGTGTCTGTGATGGTAAGCAGTATCTGGTAGAAGAAGATGCTAGCCCAGGAATCAAAGAGGAGAAAGAGGAGCTAGGGCTCCATGCCTTGTTTAAGGACATAGTCACAATAACTCAAAGTCCTTTCACTAAACTTCACCTTAGAAATTCCACTGAATCCTGGGTACCAAGTCGTCAACAGACAGACCTATCAATCTGATTTGCCAAAGCCAGGAACAGCTCCATGCTGGTGCAAAAAGGAAGCATTATTTCCATGGATGACATGGCTGGGCCACAGTGTCCTCTATAGTAGTGCAGAGGGAAAGCAATGGTTCTCTTCTTGGGGAAAAAAGATATGACATAGAGAAAGGGAAATCTCAGGAGCCTAGGTGAAGAGTTATGAAAAGAAGATAAGTAATAAAAATGAGATTTAATTTTCCAAACCCTTCTCCCCAAAACTATACAGCTTCATTTGTTATATGTAAAATAATTTCGTAAATATCTGGTAACATTTGATTAAGAGATAAGGTGAATGTCTCTGGTAATATAACATATATTATATAGTACATGGGGCAGCACAGAGACAATGTACCCACTGAAAGAAGAGTCCTAATCTGGAAGATTTGCAGTAGACTCTTGTGACACTGATGAGTCTTTGGCAAGTTGTGCTAGTACCATTCCGAATGTCTACACTGTGCACCTATATCCAAATGCAGAACTAACAATACCTCTGTGATTTTGGCCAAAGCCATGAGTCCCCATCCTTCTTTAGAATAAAATTATAAAATAAAGCTAGAGAGCTTGATACCTAGATTCCCTGGGAGTAGCTGAGTGAAGAAAAACATGAGGCCAACAGCACACTCTGCTCTGTGGTTGAACAAGCTCAATGGTGACTTCTGTGGACAAGGCTGCTTACCATAAGGTCTTAGTATGCAGTGGATTCACAGCAGACACTGCAAACAAAGAAACCTAAAAGGAAGACTGCCCAGGGTCCCGTATTGGATGGAGTGGAATTTGAGGGCCCTGCCCTAAAGGATTTTTCCAAAAGTTCAGAACGACTTAAGGTTGCAATAATATCTTACCCTTTCTACACTTTTACACTCTTTCCCCACCTGGCCAGCTGTTCCACAGCTTTCAAAACATCCTGATAATATATACTATACGTATAAAACCACATATTTTTATTGGGCTCTTTCAGTATACTAGGCTTGGTTCAGGGCTCGTGTGTTTTCATTGTTCAGGTTAAGATTTTATGTTTATGAGGTGCTGGGGCAGGAGAAGGAGCGTGTTATGTTTTCATTTTGTTTTTATTTTAATTGCCACACTCTTCTAACCCTTTCCCTGGTGTTGACCCCTCCAAAGAGATGATAATCTCATTTCCTGCAACTTAAGAGAAATTCTTAGCAGGTCAAGACTCTTAATGAGATTTGAATGTTTGGGTTTTTTTTTAAGCCTTGATTTTCCTATTGATGACGTTAAGACTTGAGGTAAGTCCAATGTGATGTCAGCTTCGTTCAGATGGGCTTTCCTTGGACCTTTGCTTCTCCTCTTTATGGAATACTACTTTCCAAAGAACGATGGCATTCTGATTCTCTTTTATCTACTCTTCATCTTATTTCTTGAAATTCTATCCAATTTTTAAAAAAATTTTTCAGTAGTTAAACTTTTAAAAAGTACAACAAAATTAACTTGAAAGCAGTTGTCTTGAGTAATATCAAATGGGATGTTGTGCTCTTCCCTCTGAGACCATAAGTCCCAGGACCAAGGACACAGATAAGACACAATTGGAAAAAGTCTAACATCATACAGACACAATAAAAATCCTTTCCAAAGCCATTTGCTTCCAGGTCCAGATGGGCCTTTGCCTTCTTGTTTTACACTGAAGCCGATTTAAGAGCTCAGTCCCCTCCTCTGCCCTCGTGCTTGGGTCTTAACCATGTGACATGAATGAACAGAACAGTAGTTTTCTTTATTCTTGGAACACCTGTTAAGAGGTTATGGGTGGTTTTATGTATAGCAAGTCCTCGCTCTCTAGGAAGGGGGTGGGGGAAGGCCTCATTAAAGCATATCCTTTGCCAAAGTTTCATTGCTCAAAAGAGCAAATGTAACATTGAACCCTCGGGCACTCTGCAAATTGTGCTTTCAACCTTTCCAAGAGCCTTCTTGTAAATTGTGAGCTTAAATATATTCCCATCACTTTCTATGCTCAAGTCGTTTCTGAATTAATATATATTTAACCACAATAGTGATTAAATAAGTTATTTCTTAATTAGCCAATACATTATACACATAGTTTTCCCTCACTGTAGAAATCATAAAACATATGTGTGATGTGTGTGTATACACATATATCTTGTAAGTGTAACTGAAAGGTTAGAATAATGAAATCTTCAGAAACAGAATGAAGATATTTCATATTCAATACTGGAAAACTTACCATCAACATCAAAGACTAAATTAACACACAAAATACTATTCTACACCAAAGATAGAGAGGTACTGAATATATCTGTAAATATGAAAAAATAAGAGACTGGAGGCCCCAGGGAGTTTAGAGGTCAGGTAGAGTGGGAGGTGGGGACATCCATGTGGAGACAAGGTGGACTGGGGAGGAGGTGTGGGATGTGGAACAGTCAGAGGGTGGATGGGGGGATAAAATATGGAATGTAAAAAATAATTAATTAAAATTAATTAAATTTTAAAAAGAATATACTGAGAAAGAAGCAAGAACAGGGTATTTCCAAGTGAGAAGCAAGGACGACAGATGTAAGCTGTATGCAACTGTCTCAACAGTGTCTCAGATACAGGGAAGGGGGCTAAGATTACAAGGAAAACATAAGAATTCAGACAGTTCAACAGGTAAAAGTGTCGGCCACCAAGACTGACAACCTGAGTGGAAGGAGAGAGCCCACTCTTGGGAGTTGTCCTCTGGTCACCACACATGTGTCATAGCTCAGACACACACAAATAAATAAATGTAACTTTTAAATTATGTATGTGTGTATGTATGTATGTATGTATGTATGTATATGAATTCAGGTCCAAGAAACATGGTGAGCTCAACCTGAATCTACACAGTGAGCACCAAGCACTATTCCATCCTCAAGGTAGAGACTAGAACACTCTTTACACTGTCCTGCAGTAGTTTCACGAATCTTTCCATCTCCTAGGTAGTATATCAAAAGTTCTTAGTGAATATGATTGTGGTAGTTTGATGAGATCCATCCCCATATGTTTGCAGGTTCAGAAACCAAGAAGTGGGACTATTTGAAAAGATGATAAGGATTTGGAGGTGTGGCCTTGCTGAAGTGGGTGTGGCCTTATTAGAGGAAGTGTGTCACTGGATTTGAGGTTTCCAAAGCCCATGCCAGGCCTAGATTCTTGCTCACTGCCTACAGATCAGGATTCAGCTCTTGGCTACTGATCCAATGCCTACTTGCTTGCCACCATACTCCCTGCCATGATGATAATGGACTAAACCTCCAGAAATGTAAGCAAGCCTCCAATTAAATGCTCTCCTTGATAAGAATTATCTTGGTCATGATGTCTCTTCACAGCAATAGAAAAGTGACTAAGACTGATAATTAAATATAAAACTGTTGATACAAAATAGTATATATGTAGATAACCTGGGCCTTTGAGGCTATCACAAAATAACATACATGTTTATTATATAAAATCAAATGATAGCTCTGCAATATTAATTTCTGCATAAATGTGGATTGTGGGCACCAAAGGCAGGATGCTATACACACCAGCTGAGAACATGAATAGTAAGGTATCTATCCTGATTTTTCCACCCAGCTCTGACATGTGAGCTTTGGGGGACCTATTGAAACTATCACATAGGTTTATTTGAAAAATGAAATGTTTACAATATTCAAAAGGAAAAAGAAACTAGGGCTGGAGAGATGTCTCAGTGGTTAAGAGTACTGATCCCTCTTGCAGAGGACTGAGGTTCAATTCCTAAGATCCACTTGGTGGCCCCAAAACATCTGTAACTCCACTTCCAGGTGACTACATGCCTTTGTCTGTCCTCCAAAAGCAATGCATTCATGGTACACAGACATATAGGCAAAACATTCATACATATAAAATAAGAATAAGATCTTTTTTAAAGTAAAGACTGAAACCATGGATGTGATAACATTGTCTGTGCATCCTTTGGTCCTGTAAAAGGCAGAAGAGTCTCATTCCCAGCCCTGTAGCAGACACTGTACAGGAAGGAGCCTGTCCTCACAATCTACCTTTACTTCCTAGGTACTCTACTGAACCTTGCAGTGGACCCAGCTTCCCTTCTTCCTATGGAACCTTTCAGTCCCCAGTCCAGCCCAGTCCCATTCAAGTTCATTTGTGTCAGCAACTAATACCTAAACACAACTGGAATCCCCAGTAGCCACAGTTAACCTGGCCTAAGGTAAGTGAATCAGACTTTTCTTCCTGCCCTCCACTAAGATCTCTCCATTCTCACCCTCAGCCCAATGACAACCTTCTTATGACTGCACCCCATTCCACCTCAGCTTCATTCACTGGAGCTTCCGACTCTTGGTTCTGACTCAGGGTCCTACTAGCCCTTTCATTTCTGTCTCTCCAAGTTTGTTGTGTTACTGCAGCCTACCTGTAGGATCCCCTCTTAAGACAACATCTTCAATTTCCTTTGGATCCCATCTCCAGGTATAAACAAGATCCCCTTAGCACTTTCCTGAAGCAATTCTCAGCCCTTTCTCCTAACCCACCTCCATTCTTCTCTGTCAGCCACTGAACTGAAGAACCACTCTCTACCAGGAAACCCAGAGCTTCCCTAAGATCCAGAGATGGTAACAGAAATCAAGAAACAGCATGTTTACCTAAAAAGACAAGAGGGGTATCAATACCTAGACTCACAAGCATCCCAACCCCACATGCCTAGACACCAGTGCAAAAGCATGAACATTAAGAGCCAAGACACTGTACCTCCACCAGAACCTAGTATCCCTTCCACAGTGGCCCCTGAGAAGTGAAATATAGCTCAAGCATAAGACAAGGACCTCCAGATAGCTATTATGGTTATGATCAAGGACCATAAAGAGGATGTAAATAAATCCCTTAATGAAGTCTGAGAAACACCAGCAGCGTAACGAAATAATGAAAACAATGGATGACATGAAAGTAGAATTTCACAAAGAAATAGAATAACTAAAGAAAACTCAAACTAAGGAAAACTAGAAAGGAAAAATTTAGGAAGTTAAGAAAGAAGTAAGCCTCACCCACAGAGTGCAAGAAATAGTACACAGAAGAGAAAAATCTCAGGTGCTGAAGACAAGGTAGAAGAAATAAATACTTCAATCAAAAAAAAATGTTAAATCTATAAAAATGTCAGCACAAAACATCCAGGATTTCTGGGACACTATAATCTACAAATAATAAAAATAAAGAAAGGAAGAGAAAAAACCCAGGTCAAAGGCACAGAAAATATTTTCAACAAAGTCATAGAAGAAAATTTCCCTAATCTAAAGAGATGCCTATCAAGGTATAAGAAGTTTACAGAATATCGCATAGGCAAGGCTGTTGCAGTAAATCTCTCCAACCCAAATATGCCCCAGCAATGAAAACACAACACAGTTAATATGATTACATGCTGTGTGCCTAGATTGGGAAGATCTACTGCTACACTACCATCTTCTACATCTATGAGACCCCTTAGAACGCCATTTCTCTTCTTCCTCCTCCTCCTCTGCATCCTCTCCCTCTTCCATTTTCTCCTTCTCTCTCCCGACCTTCTGCTCCACCATCCCTTTTATCTGCCCAATCATCATCTCTCCTTTATTTTACAAATTAAGGTAGGAAGCAGGTTTACAAAAAATCACCTGAGTGCTGACTCATTCCTAGTTCACTCACAGGAAAATGGAATTAACAACAAAAATAATTAGCCCCAAGGCTATCCACAACACAGGACCGAAAAAGAAATTCCCTATGGCACATAATAATCAAAACTCTAAATTTATAGAACAAAAAAGGAATATTAAAAGCTGAAAAGGAAAAAAGACCAAATAACATAGAGAGGCAGACCCATTAAAATAACACCTGACGTTTCAATGGATACTCTAAAACCCAGAAGGGCTTAGAAAACTGTGCTACAAACTCTAAGAAACCACAGATGCCATCCCAAACTACAATACTCAGCAGAACTATCAATCACAATAGAGTAAAAAAGAAAATCTAAGATAAATCTAAGATAAAACAAAAATTTAACAATTTTATATGCAAATCTACAGTGCAAAGGCACTAAAAGAAACTTTCAACATGAAGAGGTTAAACACAACCAAGAAAACAAAAGAAATAAGTAATCTAAGACCAGCAAATCAAAAACCTGGGGGAAGCCTACATTATATATACAAGATAACAGGAATCTACAAACATTACTCATTGATAATTCTCAACAGTAATGGTATTAATTCCCCCAATAAAAAGACACAGACTAGCAGATTGGATTTGAAAACAAGATCTATCTTTTTTGCTTCACCCAAAAAAACAAAGACTCGCCTTAAGCATAGAATCACCTCAGGGTAAAGGAATAGAAAGAATTTTCAAGCAAATGGACCCAAGAAGTAAGCCAGTGTACCCATTTTCTTACTTGATAAAACAGACTTCAAACCAAAACTAGTCAGAAGAAATGGGGAAGGACACTACATACTCATCAAAGGAAAATTCCACCAAGAATATTACAATTCTAAGTATTTATGAACCAAACACAAGGGCACCGAAGTTCAAAATGAAACATGACTACAACATAAATCACATATTGACTCTAGCACAATGATAGCGAGTGACTTCAATACCCAACTCTTGCCAACGAACAGGTTATCATCCAGACAAAAACTAACCAGAGAAATGTTGGAGTTAAATAACATTATAAGTCAAATGGACTAGCAAATATTTACAGAACATTTCACAGAAGAAGATACCTTTGTCTCAGAAGATCATGGAACTTTCTCCAAAACTGATCGCATACTTGGACACAGGAAGTTTCAACAAATACAAGAAAATTAAAAAGACACCTTGCACTCCCTCTGACCGTGTGGAGTAAAGCTGGATTTCATCAACAACAGAAACAACAAAAAGTCTACAAACTATGGAAATTTGACAACTCACTACTAAATGAAAAGTAGGTCAAGACAGAAATTAGAAAGGAAATGAAAAACATTTTGAAACTGATTAAAGTGGAAACACAGCACATCTGAACTTATGGGAACCAAAGTGATGCAAGAGGAAAATTCATAGCACTAAGTACCTATATCAAAAAAGCAAAAACAAAAAACTGGATAGATCTCATATTAGACACTTAACAACAAACATGAAAGCTCTAGAATAAAAAGAAAAGATAGCACCCAAAAGCAATAGATGAAAAGAAATAATCAAACTCAGGGCTTTAATCAATAAAATAGTAGCAAGCAAACAGACAGAAACTGCAAAGAATCAATGAAATGAAGAGTCAGTCATAAGTTGACAAACCCTCAGCCAAGTAAACTAGAAGGCAGAGAGAGAAAATCCAAATTAATGTAAATAAAGAAAAAAATGGCTCTAGCTCCATATGTATCAAAAGATGGCCTAGTTGGCCATCACTGGAAAGAGAGGCCCATTGGACACGCAAACTTTGTATGCCCCAGTACAGGGGAACGCCAGGGCCAAAAAGGGGGAGTGGGTGGGTAGGGGAGTGGGGGTGGGTGAGTATGGGGGACTTTTGGTATAGCATTGGAAATGTAAATGAGCTAAATACCTAATAAAAAATGGAAAAAAAAAGATGGAGAGGGCATGTGATGTGGGTGAACTGGGAGGAAGGGATGTTGCGAAGGTTGCTATAGGGATATTTTGTATGAGAGTACAATAAAGTTTAAAACAAAGGAAGAAGGCATGGTGGTGGAGTGAGAGTAACCCACACAGACTCTAGTATTTGTGCAATTACTTGAAGTTCAGCTGGTGGTAAGGTTTGCAGAGGTCAAGGACCTGCAAGCTTGATGGAGGAAGTGTGTCACTTGTAGCAGGATTTGAGGTCTTAATGTCTCACCCTACTTTGAGTTTGGTTTCCCTACGACTTCTTTTATATGGGATTAACAAGATGGGAGCACTCAGCTTCCTGCTCCAGCTAATGCACCTGCTGCTTGCAGCCATGATTACCCATCATGATGAATGCTAAGATCTCTGGAACTGTAAGCGAAATAAACCTTTTTTCTATAAAAAAAAAAAAAAAGAAAAGAAAAGAAAAAAATGGGGAGGTACCATCACAACCAACCAAAAGGAAATCTACAGAATCATAAGGATACACTTTAAAAGTCTGTGCTTCACCAAACTAGAAAACCTAAAATAAATGGAAAAAAGTATTGAAATATATGAACTAGCAAAGTTAGATTAGGTAAGATATGCAATCAAACAGACATAAAACCCTAGTAAACTAAAAGCAGCAATTAAGTCTCCCAGCCAAAAGCATTTGTCCTAGGGCCAGATGAATTCATCACAGAATTTGACCAGACCTTCAGGAAGAATTGATGACAATACTCCTCAAATTATTCTACAAAATAGGAACAAAGAGAACATTTTCGTATTCTTTTTATGAGAACACAATTATTCAAACCACACAAAATCCCAAGAAAGAAAATTACACACCAATTTCACTTATGGACAAAGATGAAAAAATTCTCAATAAAATACATGCAAACCAAATCCAAAAACACGTCAAAAATATTGTCCATTATGATCAAGAAGGCTTTAGCCCAAAGATGCAGGGATAGATCAACATCTATATATCAATAAATGTAATCTGCCACATAAACAGCCTGAGAGACAAAAACTAAATACTCACTTCATTGGATGTGTAAACGACCTTTGACAAAAATCCAATATCACTTCAAGATAGAAGTCCTAGAAGACTAGGGATAAAAGAGGCATACCTCACCGTGACAAAGGCAATTTACAGCAATCCCATAACCTTTCAAGTTAAACGAACAAAAACTAAAAGCATTTCCACTAAAGTTGGGACCAAGACAAGAAGGCTTACTTTTGACATACCTGTCCAATATAGTGCTTGACATTTTAGCTAGATACATAAGACAACTGCAGGGCATCAAGAGGATATAATAGGAAAGAAAGATGTAGAGTATGGTATTATTTTATAAATAAATAACTCTAAAAACTCCACCAAAAAAAAAAAAAAACACTTCTACAGCCAATGAGCCCTTTCCTGAACATAGCAGGATGAAAAATTAACACATAAAAACAAGTAGCCTACCTATACACGAATGACCAATGGGCTGAGAAATTATACCTTTCTCAACAGCTTCAAAAAAATATTTTGAGGGTAACTCTAACCAAGCAAGTAAACAACTTGTATACCAAAACCTTTAAAAAAATTGAAGAAGATGGAAAGATCACCCATGCTTATAAGTTTGTAGGCTCAGTATAGTGAAAATGGCATCCTATGAAAAGCAATCTACAGATTCAATGTGATCCTCATCAAAATTCCAACACCCAACACCATTCTTTACAGATCTTGAAAGGACAATTTTCAGTCTTCATATAGGAACACACACAAACAAACAGGATAGGTAAAACACTCCTGATTAATAAAAGAATCACTGAAGGTATCACCATCCTTGATCTCAACTTGTACTACAGAGCTACAGTACAAAATACAGCATGATATTGGTATAAAAACAGACATGTTCTTATTACCAGTTGGAACATCTTCTGGATATATGCCCAGGAGAGCTACTGCTGGATATTCCGGTAGTATTATGTCCAATTTTCTGAGGAACCACCAGACTGACTTCCAGAGTGGTTGTACAAGCTTTCAATCCCACCAGCAATGGAGGAGTGTTCCTCTTTCTCCACATCCTTGCCAGCATCTGATGCCACCTGAATTTTTGATCCTAGCCATTCTGACTAGTGTGAGGTGAAATCTCAGGGTTGTTTTGATTTGCATTTCCCTGATGATTAAGAATTTTGAACATTTTTTCAAGTGCTTCTCAGCCCTTTGGTATTCCTCAGTTGAGAATTCTTTGTTTAGCTCTGTACCCCATTTTTAATGAGGATATTTGAATTTCTGGAGTTCAGTTTCTTGAGCTCTTTGTATATATTGGATATTAGTCCCCTATTAGATTTAGGATTGGTAAAAATTCTTTCCCAATCTGTTGGTGGCTTTTTTGTCTTATTTACAGTGTCTTTGGCCTTACAGAAGCTTTGCAATTTTATGAGGTCCCAGAAGCCATTGCTGTTCTGTTTAGGAATTTTTTCCCCCATGCCCATATCTTCAAGGCTTTTCCCCACTTTCTCCTTTATTAATTTCAGTGTCTCTGGTTTTATGTAGAGATCTTTGATCCACTTAGCTCATAGCAGCCTTATTTATAATTGCCAGAAGCTGGAAAGAACCCTGATGTCCATCAACAGAGGAATGGATACAGAAAATGTGGTACATATACACAATGGAGTACTACTCAGATATTAAAAACAATGAATTTATGAAATTATTGGGCAAGTGGATGTATCAGGAGGATATCATCCTTAGTGAGGTAACCCAATCACAAAAGAAGTCATTAGATATGCACTCACTGATAAGTGGATATTAGCCCAGAAACTTAGAATACCCAAGATACAATTTGCAAAACACAAGAAAATCAAGAAGAAGGAAGACCAACATGTGGATACTTCATTCCTCCTTAGAATAGGGAACAAAATACCCATGAAAGGAGTTACAGAGACAAAGTTTGGAGCAGACGAAAGGATGGACTATCCAGAGACTACCCCACCTGGGGACCCATCCCATAATCAGCCACCAAACACAGACACTATTGCATATGCCAGCAAGATTTTGGTGAAGGGATCCTGATACAACTGTCTCGTATGAGGCTATGCCAGTGCCTGGCAAACACAGATTTTTTTCAAAGAAGACAGAAACACCCATGCACTGGAAAAATCTTCAACAAATGGTATTGGTCAAATATTTTTTGACCACCAGTAGAAGAATACAAATACTACTATGAACAGTCGGGGATTAAGGCTCTATTAAGGCACCAGCTTGAGTTTCCTGGGTTCAATGAGTTATGTAAATGTTGTCTTCAGCAATAGAACCTTACCATCAGAGAGCAACCAATAGCTGTGGCAATGGCCCAGTTGTCTATAGGATTCCACCCATTTCTGGCACTTGAGGCTTTATTTGGTGGTCAGAGAAAACTAGACAGGGCTTTGCCTCCTTCGTTACTTGGTGATTTCATTTACGGTTCATTTATAGATGGAGTTATTCAAGAAGCTTCTGCTGTAGTCAGTTTCTATATGACCCCTCGAGTGGCCTTTAGTGTTAACTGTCTCACCTTACAGTCTCTCCCTTAACCCCTATTCCCTCCCCCTCCCTATTTAATCCTTCCATATCTGCCTCCCTAACCCATCACCCATCCCTCTATAACTGTATTTTATTTCTCTATCCCGGAGATCCTTTTCTCTCCACTTGTCCCTCACTTTATACCCAACCTCTCCAGTTATATGGACTACAGCATGCCCATCAAAGGCTTAAAAGCCACTAACGTCCACATATAATAAAACACATACCATTTTTGTCTCGTTACCTTACTCAGGATTATTTTGTAGCTCCATGTATTTATCTGCAAGTTTCATTTTTGAAAGCCGAGCAGATAAATATTCCCTGTTTACCTTTCTCCTTTGGTTCAGTCTGAAGTACCCAGCTACAAACCCTTTAATCTGCAATGGTGACATAACTGCACGATACCAGATCCTTGTGCAGTGGTGGCACAGAAGTAGTGACTAATCACTATCCGATTGGATTTAATGGCCATTTCATGATACAGAATCCACACTTGATACTACTCAGATGGCCAAGAACTTGAGGCAGATAGGGCATAAATCTAGGAGAAAACTAAATACTATTGTTCTGCTAAAGGAATGTGGCAATAAAATGGCATCTGCTATAAGGTCTCACTCAGCTATTATCATTGACACTTCCTCTTGCAGTAGATGGAAACTAATACATGAATACAGAGAACCACAGCTGAACAATGTGCAGAGAGTTAGGGACCTTGAAACAGTCCTCGATGTAATGTTTGTATCAAACCCCTCTCCTCAGGAAGAAGATGTGGACAGTGTCTAAGAGACAGTAAGGATAGATGACATCAATGAAATGGTGTCTTTCAGATACAACAGGACTAATGCACATAGGAGCTCACAGAGAACACTGCAGAATGCACACGACTTGCACAGGTCTAAGCCAGATGGGGTACCAGCTTTGAGAGGGGACCTAGGCACAAGGTCCCAGCTCTAACCCAGTAGCTCTCTCCAACAGACAACCTCTCGCTAAGGAAAAATGAGTTTGTTTATCCCCCAAAGGAGACTCAGCAAGTATACATAACACATACTTAAGGGCAGGCTCCACGTTCAGCAGTAAATGGTTGACACAAAACTAACTCAATGATATTTTTGCAAGTATTTTGTTTCATATTTGCTGCATTTTTTATCTTACAGGCCTTTTGCTTATGCATTATGATGTTCTATTTTCTGGATTTTATGGGTTTGGGGTGTGTGTGTGTGTGTGTATGTGTGTGTGTGTGTGTGTGTGTGTGTGTGTGTGTGTGTGTGTGTCTGTGTGCACATGCAGGTATATGTGTTTTTCCTCATTTTTTTTTCCTGTTTGCCTGTTTTGTCTTAGTCTGGTTTCATTTTGTATTTGTCTGTTCGTTATATAAAAAGAGAGAAAGAAGACATTAAGTTGGGTGGTAAAGGGGTTGGAAGGATACAGGAGGAGACTGGGGTACAGCAAGTGTGATCAGAATATATTGTATGGAAAACTTACCTTCAGTAAGTAAAGGGAGAAGGAAGACAGTGAAATAGTAAGGTTTGAGAAATGTGCAATAAATGTCATTTAAACTCACTCGTCTGACCCAAGTGAACAATTTATCGCCTACTAGAATACTCTATTCAGAAGACTGTGTTATTTCATATGATTGACGTCAGAAATTTTGTGGTTGTTTAGTTGGGAGAGTTTGTACAGAGAAGAATAAAAGACAATGTAACTCACTGTCACTTTCTGGAAACTTCCAGACTGAACGTTTTATTTGCTATGTGATTGCTTTGATCCTCTGCCAGGATGGGAGAGGAAGTTCCATCTTTTACTTTACAGTTTAAATAAAATTATCCATTTCTTATCATTGCTTCCACTATTGATAACACGCACACACACTTTATTTTATGCGGTGAAAATCAAGCAGTTTCCTCTTTCCCTTCTCTCTGGGAATCTTCAAAGTAAAAAGAAATTCTCTGAACAGAGCTGTTCCTAGAGATGCCGTCTCTCTCACCTGGGTAGACTGCTAAAATAAAACGCCAGAGACTGGAGCACTTAGCAACAGAAATTTCCTTCCAGAAGCTGGAAATTCAAGATCAAGATGTGGCCAATAAACAGCTCCTGGGGAAATGCTTTCTTGCAGCAAGGCATCCTCTTGCTGTAGGCTCACATGGTGAGCAGTCAGTCTCTTCACATGAATATTGTACTAAACTTTTCATTACTGTGAAAAAATAATTCATACAAACATAGTAAAGAACAGAGATTTTGTTGACAGAGGCCACTTGTCTCATGATGGACAGAAAATAGACATAGAAGAAAGGGCCAAGGACCAGGTATAACTTTCCAAGGACAGACCCAGCCATCTGTCACACTTCCTGAACTTCCTATCTCCCAAAACAGTGCTTCCAAAGCTTATGGGGGTACATTTATTTTCTTTTTTTTAATTAGGTATTTTCTTCATTTACATTTCAAATGCTATCCCGAAAGTCCCCCATACCCTCCCCTCCACTCCCCTCCCCACGCACTCCCACTTCCCTGGTGCTCCCCTGTACTGAGGCATATAAAGTTTGCAAGACCAATGGGCCTCTCTTCCCAATGATGGCCGACTAGGCCATCTTCTGATACATATGCAGCTAGAGACATGAGCTCTGGGGGTACTGGTTAGCTCATATTGTTGTTCCACCTATATGGTCGCAGACCCCTTTAGCTCCTTGGGTGCTTTCTCTAGCTCCTCCATTGGGGGCCCTGTGTTCCATCCAATAGCTGACTGTGAGCATCCACTTCTGTGTTTGCCAGGCACTGGCATAGCCTCACAAGAGGCAGCTATATCAGGGTCCTTTCAGCAAAATCTTGCTGGCATATGCAATGGTGTCTGCATTTGGAGGCTGATTATGGGATGGATCCCTGGGTGCGGCAGTCTCTAGATGGTCCATCCTTTGTCTCAGCTCCAAACTTTGTCTCTGTAACTTCTTCCATGGGTGTTTTGTTCCCAATTCTAAGAAGGGGCAAAGTGTCCACACTTTGGTCTTAGTTCTTCTTGAGTTTCATGTGTTTTGCAAATTGTATCCTGGGTATTCTAAGTTTCTGGACTAATATCCATTTATCAGTGAGTTCACATCATGTGAGTTCTTTTGTGATTGGGTTACCTCACTAAGAATGATACCCTCCAGATCCATCCATTTGCCTAAGAATTTCATAAATTCATTGTTTTTAATAGCTGAGTAGTACTCCATTGTGTAAATGTACCACATTTTCTGTATCCATTTCTCTGTTGAGGGACATCTGGGTTCTTTCCACCTTCTGGCTATTATAAATAAGTCTGCTATGAACATAATGGAGTGGAAACTGACCAACACTCTCCTCAATGATACCTTGGTCAAGGAAGGAATAAAGAAAGAAATTAAAGACTTTTTAGAGTTTAATGAAAATGAAGCCACAACATACCCAAACTCATGGGACACAATGAAAGCATTTCTAAGAGGAAAATTCATAGCTCTGAGTGCCTCCAAAAAGAAACTAGAGAGAGCACACACTAGCAGCTTGACAACACACCTAAAAGCTCTAGAACAAAAGGAAACAAATTCACCCAAGAGGAGTAGACAGGCAGGTAATCAAACTCAGGGAGACAAGAAGAACTATTCAAAGAATCAACCAAACGAGGGGGTACATTTCATATTCAAAATATAATGGGTCCTAATCCCATTATGGGGTCCTTATCCCCATGTCCTCATCAGAACCTAATTATCTCCTAAACACCTCACCCCTCACATTGGGACCTTGAGGGTTAAGCCTTCTGCATATAGTTTATGGGACACAAAGCATCAGTTAGAATATAGCCCTGTCTATTTGTGTCACAACCTATGTTTTCCTTCACCAGAATCCTTAACTTGGACAATTTATCACCAGTTTATTCATTTGTCATAGGAGGGAGTGGAGCAGTAACATTTGGCCCAAAATTATTGTTGAAAAATTAAATGATATAACAATATCAGCTAATCTTACCTGCCTTTCAATAGATTATCTTGTACTATATGATGTATGTCCATGAATCATAAACTACATTTCAATTGAAAACAATTAAAAACCTGTGAATAAGTAGTTCATTCACACCAAAATCTTCACCCTCTCACCCTCTGTCCTCAAAAGCCAAGTGAGCAGCAGCTTGGCCACTGATTAGTAGGATATTCAGGGAAATGTAAGAACCCCAAAAATCCTTTGGGATTTCTCATTACCAACTTTCTGATTAAAATCTCATGGGCATTTCATCTTCATGTCTTGTGATGAAAATGTAAACACACAACAGAGCATTGAGTTGTACTGTTACCTAGGCAACAACCCATGGAAGAAAATATTCTGTTTCTGTCATGATTTCTAATACAGAGGTAAACCTAGCAATGAATAAGGAGCAAAAGATAAATGTTCCATGAGCGTAATTAATATGAAGGGAATATTCAGCATATCTGGAAATGTGGAAAGAGAGCAATCCGTTAACCAACTGGTATGAGATTACAAAAGTAAATTTCCATTAAGCTTTCTTGAAATGAGATGAAATATAATAAGCATGCACCTGTGTGTATGAATAAATAGGACTCAATTAAACCTCATAGAGCTTGCAGGATAACAGTGCTTCTGATTTTAAACTAAAATACTTCAGAAAAGATGTAAAAGAATCATGTAATTGACAACAAATAGAGAATAAGAAAATAAAGGCATTGACATATGAATAAATTATTTTATAAACATTTTAGCATGAACCCCTAGGTGTACACTGTCTCATATTCTATATGTAGCATGTATGTATGAACACCATACTTGCCTCATCACTACTAATGCTGAATGTCTAAAATGATAGCAAATCTGCAGAAACTCTCAAAGCTCGACTTCATATCTACTATTGTTGTTGCTTATACGGTGTCATGGTCTCCAACCCACAGTGATCCTCATGTGCCAACCTTCCTAGTCCTGCGATTCTGCAAAAGGCACAATTAATGGTCAAAATAGGTTTTTAAAACTATTTATATATTTTACTTTTGTGTATAAGTGTTTGTCTGCATGTATGTATGCACCATGTACATGCCTGGTATATGTGGAAGTTAGAAAGCATCCAACCACCTGGAGCTATAGTTACAGATGGTTGTAAGCTTCTATGTTGGTGCTGAGAACCAAATCTGGACCCTCTACAATGCAAAAGAGAAAAAGTGTTCACCAAAAAGAAAAAGTCTATTTTCTTCTTTTAGATGAAAAAATAATGACCCAAGTACACAAAAGAAGTAGATGCCAAGTTGGCTAATACAGACCCCAGTTCATCAAGCAAGATGTGATGACTGATTCTTGCAGTGCTTTCCAGAACACACTCAGTCTCATTCGTTTCTCTTGCCCTTGTCACTGATGATTATTGATCATGTGCCTATTTGCCAGAAAAAAAATAAAACACATTGAACCTGCTGAATGATTAAACTTGGTTCAGGGAAATAAAAACTGACAAGAGTAGGCAGATTTGAATTATTACAGATTATGAATTTTACCTTTATTCCTCCCATACCCAAATGCAAGCTCACTTTTAAGACTATTTCGCTCACTTATGTACATCATACATGGCAATCATGCCATAAATTATGTGCACGCATACTTTTAATTTGCCATTTTCTGTTTTGCTAAATCATTTGTTTTCCTGAGTGCTAATTAATGGTGGAGATGTCTTAATCAAAAAACATTCATAAAGTAGAAAGGGTCTGGGAGGGGAAATAAAGGGGTCTTACATGAGAGGAGATTAGGGGATCAAAGGACAATGGAACATCTGTGACATGAAAGCAGAAGACAGGATCCCTTCCAGTCAGGGCCACCCCCACCCCTGCCTTCTTCCTTCTGAGTCCAGTGGAGGCCACTAAGAGCTCCAGAGTGCTCTCCATGCAGCAGGACCTTGGGATCAAATCAGAATCATGGGTGAGTGGAAGGCAACACCAGCTTCAAGATTCACGGAGGGTCTTGTGCCAGCAGGAACAGGGACAAAGGAACCCCACCCGACCAGGCACCGGGCTCCCTTCCAGTCAGGGCCAACCCCGCCATCTTCAGAGGCTAACAGAATCACAGGAGGATCAAGCTCCAAACAGCGACAGCTTGAACATTAACACCAGACATTTCCAGATAGCAAAAGTAGAATCTTACTAACAGAAACCAAGAACACTGGGCATCATCAGAACCCACTATGCCCAACACAACGAGTCCTGGATACCCCAACACACCCGAAAAGCAAGTCGCAGATTTAAAATCATATCTCATGATGGTGGTAGAAGATTTTAAGAAGGACATTAAGACTTAAAGAAAGACTTAAAGAAATACAGGAGAACACTGCTAAACAGGTAGACGCCCATAAAGAGGAAGCATAAAAATCCCTCATGGAATTACAAGAGACTACTGCTAAACAAGTAGAAGCCCTTAAAGAGGAAACACAAAAATCCCTCAAGGAATTACAGGAGAACACTACTAAACAGGTACAAGTTCTTAAAGAACTACAGGCAAACACTACTAAACAGGTAGAAGAAACACAAAAATCCCTTAAAGAATTACAGGGAAAGACAACCAAACAGGTGATGGAATTGAACAAAACCATCCAAGATCTAAAAAGGGAAGTAGAAACAAGGAAGAAAACACAAAGGGAGACAGCTCTGGAGATAGAAACCCTAGGAAAAAAATCAGGAACCGTAGATGTGAGCATCAGCAACAGAATACAAGAGATGGAAGAGAGAATCTCAGGTGCATCAGATTCCATAGGAAACATGGACACAGCAATCAAAGAAAATGCAAAATGCAAAAGATCCTAACTCAAAACATCCATGAAATCCAGGACACAATGAGAAGACCAAACCTATGGATAATAGGAGTAGATGAGAATAAAGATGTTCAACTTAAAGGGCCAGCAAATATCTTCAACAAAATTATAGGAAACAAAAAAAAAAAAACCTTCCCATACCTAAAGAAAGAGATGCCCATGAACATACAAAAAGCCTAAATGGACAACTTCCTAGACAGATACCAGGTACCAAAGTTAAATCAGGATCAGATTAACAATCTTAACAGTCCTATTTCCCCTAAAGAAATAGAAGCATTCATTAATAGTCTCCCAACCACAAAAAGCTCAGGACCAGGTGGGTTTAGTGCAGAGTTCTATCAGACCTTCAAAGAAGAACTAATTCCAACTCTCCTCAAACTATTTCACAAAATAGAAACAGAAGGTACCCTACCCAATTCATTTTATGAAGCCACAATTACTCTGATACCTAAACCACACAAAGATCCAACAAAGAAAGAGAACTTCAGACCAATTTCCTTCATGAATATCGATGCAAAAATACTTAATAAAATCCATGCAAACTGAATCCAAGAACACATCAAAATGATAAACCATCATGACCAAGTAGGCTTCATCCCAGGGATGCAGGGATGGTTTAATATATAGAAATCCATCAATGTAACCCACTATGTAAACAAACTCAAAGACAAAAATCACATGATCATCTTGTTAGATGCTGAGAAAGCATTAGACAAAATCCAACACCACTTCATGATAAAAGTCATGGAAAGATCAGGAATTCAAGACCCATACCTAAACATAATAAAAGCAATCTACAGTAAACCAGTAGCCAACATCAAAGTAAATGGAGAGAAGCTGGAAGCAATCCCACTAAAATCAGGGACTAGACAAGGCTGCCCACTTTCTCCCTACCTATTCAATATAGTACTTGAAGCCCTAGCCAGAGCAATTAGATAACAAAAGGAGATCAAGGGGTTACAAATTGGAAAGGAAGAAGTCAAAATATCACTATTTGCAGATGATATGATAGTATATATAAGTGACCCTAAAAATTCCACCAGAGAACTCCTAAACATGATAAGCAACTTCAGTGCAGTACCTGGATATAAAATTAACTCAAACAAATCAGTGGCCTTTCTATACACAAAGGATAAACAAGCTGAGAAAGAAATTAGGAAACAACACCCTTCACAATAGTCACAAATAATATAAAATACCTTGGTGTGAATCTAACTAAGGAAGTGAAAGATCTGTGTGACAAGAACTTCAAGTCTCTGAAGAAAGAAATTGAAGATCTCAGAAGCTGGAAAGATCTCCCATGCTCATGGATTGGCAGGAGTAATATAGTAAAAATGGCTCTCCTGCCGAAAGCAATCTACAGATTCAATGCAATCCCTATCAAAATTCCAATTCAATTCTTCACTGAGTTAGAAAGGGCAATTTTCAAATTCATCTGGAATAACAAAAAAACCTAGGATAGCAAAAACTATTCTCAACAATAAAAAGAACCTCTGGGGGAATCACCATGTCTGACCTAAAGTTGTACTACAGATCAATTGTGATAATAAAAAAAAAAAATGCATTGTACTGGTATAGCGACAGACAGGTAGATCAGTGGAATACAATTGAAGACCCAGAAATGAATCCACACACCTATGGTCACTTGATCTTTGACAAGGGAGCTAAAACCATCCAGTGGAAAAAAGACAGCATTTTCAACAAATGGTGCTGGCACAACTGCCAGTTATCATGTAGAAGAATGCAAATTGATCCATTCTTATCTCCTTGTAAAAAACTCAAGTCTAAGTGGATCAACGAACTCCACATAAAACCAAAGACATTGAAATTAATAGAGGAGAAAGTGGGGAAAAGCCTCAAAGATATGGGCACAGGGTAAAATTTCCTAAACACAACAGCAATGGCCTGTGCTGTAAGATCAAGAATCAACAAATGTGACTTCATAAAATTTCAAAGCTTCTGTAGGGCAAAAGATACTGTCAATGAGACAAAAAGGCCACCAACAGATTGGAAAATAATTTTTGCCAATCCTAAATCTGATAGGGGACTAATAGCCAATATATACAAAGAACTCAAGAAACTGAACTCCAGAAATTCAAATAACCCCATCAAAAAATGGGGTACAGAGCTAAACAAAGAATTCTCAACTCAGGAATACAGAAGGGCTGAGAAGCACATGAATAAATGTTCAACATCCTTAATCATCAGGGAAATGCAAATCAAAACAACCCTGAGATTCCATCTCACACCAGTCAGAATGGCTAGGATAAAAAATTCAGGTGACAGCAGATGCTGGCGAGGATGTGGAGAAAGAGGAACACTCCTCCATTGTTGGTGGGATTGTAAGCTTGTACAACCACTCTGGAAGTCAGTCTGGCAGTTCCTCAGAAAATTGGACATAGTACTACCAGTAGATCCAGCAATACTTCTCTTGGGCATATACCCAGAAGATGTTACAACTGGTAATAAGGACACATGGTCCACTATGTTCATAGTAGCCATATTTATAATAGCCAGAAGCTGGAAAGAACCCAGATGTCCCTGAACAGAGGAATGGATACAGAAAATGTGGTACATTTACACAATGGAGTACTACTCAGCTATTTATGAAATTCTTGGGAAAATGGATGTATCTGGGGGACATCATCCTCAGTGAGGTAACCCAATCACAAAAGAAGTCACTTGATATGCACTCACTGATAAGTGGATATTATCCCAGAAACTTAGAATATCCAAGATACAAGTTGCAAAGCACAAGAAAATCAAGAAGGAAGACCAACGTGTTGTTACTTCATTCCTCCCTAGAATAGGGAATAAAATATCCATGGAAAGAGTTGCAGAGACAAAGTTTGGAGCTAAGACAAAAGGATGGACTATCCAGAGACTGCCCCACCCGGGGGTCTATCCCATAATCAGCCTCCAAATGCTGTCACTATTGCATATGCCAGCAAGATTTTTGCTGCAAGGACCCTGATATAGTTGTCTCCTGTGAGGCTTTGCCAATTCCTGGCAAATACAGAAGTGGATGCTCAGTTATCTATAGGATGGAACACAGGACCCCCAATGTAGGAGCTAGAGAAAGTTCCTGAGAGCTGAAGGGGTCTGCAACCCTATAGGTAGAACAACAATATGAACTAACCAGTACCCCCAGAGCTCGTGTCTCTAGCTGCATATGTAGCAGAAGATGGTCTAGTTGGCCATCATTGCAGAGAGGCCCCTTGGTCTAACAAACGTTATATGCCCCAGTACAGGGGAACGCCAGGGCCAAGAAGTGGGAGTGAATGGGTAGGGGAGCAGGGCGGGAGGAGGGTATAGGGGACCTTTGGAATAGCATTTGAAATATAAATGAAGAAAATATCTAATAAAAAAAAAGGAAAAGAAAGCAGAAGTTAGGATACATGGTGGGAAAGGTAACAAGCAAGAGGGGGTGAGAGGAATAGGGGAGACCTTCAGGGAAGAAGGACAAACAAGAACAAAGATAACATTGGAAAGATGGATCCATGGTTAAGAACACTGTCTGCTCTTCCAGAGGACCTGAATTCATTCCCAAGTGCCCATATGGCAGCTCACAGCCATCTAAAAGCAGTGACTCTCAACCTGTGGGTCTCAACCCCTTTGGGGGATCAAACAACTTTTATATATGAGTCACGTCTAGATACCCTGCATATCAGATAGTTGCATTACGAGTCATAACATTAGCAAAATTACACTTATGAAGAAGCAATGAAAAAAATCTTATGGTTGTAGGTCACCACAACACTGTATTAAAACTTCCCAGCATTAGGAAGGTCCAGAAAGACTACATACAGTTCCAGGGGATCCAATACCTTCTTTTGACCTCCACTGAATCACATGTACATGGTGCACAGATATATGGCCAGATGTAATACTCAAGCACATAACAAATAATAAACAACTAAATATGTTAAAAGAACAAAGTATAATGACAAATGCATGAAAATGACATAATGAACCCAATTACTTCATGTGCATGAAACGATACATATAATTAAATATATAACATATAAATAATAATAAATGCACATATATGTGGGAACAGGACCTGGAAGGGGTTAAGAGGTGACAGAGCCACATGACAAATCCTGGGAGTCAGACTCCAGAGACCAGCATCAGGGTGCAGATCTGAGTTTATTGTACAGCACATAAGCTTATATGCAGTGTCTGAGACAATCCCAAGCCCTTAAATCCTTGGCCAATTGTACCTTGCCACATCATCACCACACCCCAGTGAGCATCCTGCCTGCCTTTCTGTTACTCAGAAGGAACTATACCTCACCCTCACAGGTAGTCCGCAAAAAATGACTTGGGTTGTTACAGATTGACTTCATACAAGGTGAGGCTTGGTGTTCTTCATTTAACTCTCAAATCTCAGCAGTCCATGCTTCTCTCTCTCTCTCTCTCTCTCCCTCCCTCCTTCCCTCCTTCCCTCCCTCCCTCCCTTCCTCCCTCCCTCCCTCCCTCTCTCTCTTTCTCTCTGAGTGAGTTGCATCTCTTGCCAAAAGCTTGATTGATAAATAAATGAACTCTGCTGAACAAGGTAGATGATTAAATTAAACAGATACTTCACCTTCAAAAGCAGACTATACAACCTCAAGAATCAGTTTTATGACATTGCCCCAGTCACTGGATATAAACTGCTTTCCAAAAGACAAATCCCAACATCATTTAGAGCCGAAACTAAACCATGCAAGTATCTTGTCTCCAAAAATGACTACTTTAATGAAAGCTCTATTTGTTTCGTTCGTAAAATTCTTGGCATTGGTGTTCTTTACTGTCTCTTGGTTTTATTATCGATCCATCACTTCTTATAAGAAAAAGATACTTGGAATTTCTAAACACTTGCCCCAAGTTTTTGAAGCACTCAGGTCCAGATAGGAAAAGTAGGAAATGCCATGTTACATAGAGAGAAAGAAATGTACTTGAGGATAGATTTGACATCAGTGAGGTACTGGAAAAGACATAGACGGTTTCCAAAGAGCATACTTCATTAAACAGACATATGTAAAATTATTTTCATGTTGTGAGAAGTAAACTGTCTATGATTTTATTCATAAAATATGCATGTGCTTCAAGAACCATTTAACTGTCCAAGAACCAGGATTTTGTTTTGGTTTAGTATTTTTTCTTTCTTTCTTTCTTTTTTTAATATTAGTATTTAAGACAAAGGCTTGAAACCTGAGCTAGTGGCTAGTTTCCTAGTGATTTAATTTCATAAAGCTGGTGTTAAGTTTGTCTTTTTTTTTCCCTTCTTACATAATGTACTATATTGGGCGCTTGTTGTGGCTTGAAAAATACATGTCAAACATTTTGAACATTCTAGTGTTTTTAATTTAGATTTGCACAATCATAGAAATTAAAGATGGAAAAAGTAGGATTCTTCCTCTTAATATGAACCTTAGTCCTTGGTCCAAACTTGGCTCTCCCTTATAATTAATGAGGTTTAGGAAAAACCTCCTCTCACTCCCTCTGGGCAGTCGATCCCACTGTTTTGGGGTAGAGGGACTATGCACGCCTCTTCAATCAAGTGGCTTCATAGTGGTTTCCTCTGGAGTTCATACACATTTTGTCTCTTTCTCTTGGCACTATGTTAGAATCACCTGTTGATTGAACGAAACTGTTCTCTATCAGCTGTAGTGTTTAAACAAAAGATGTGGTTGTTGCTGGGTAAGCCAGTAGTAGTAATACAGTGAGCTGGAAATCCTTCAATATATTTGGGCCATGACAAAAACCCAGCAACTTCAGCTTGTCTTTTAGGACTATGTTACTCAATGTTAAAAGATTGGCTAATAGAACATTTACAAGTTATTTTCTGTAACAATAATCTACATATATCCTCTTTAATATGCCCAATAGCTTAACATCTCCATGTATCATCTGAGAAGTGGCATAGTCATTTAAATAGCATATCCCTTCAGATATTAGGTAGTATTGCTCTCTCCACCAAAGTGTGCTAGCACCATTATTAAACTCACAAAGCTGAAAGAATGTTTGTAAAGCATTTTATTTTTCATATGAGGACAGAGGGCCCAGAGAGTATTCCAAGTGTTTGTTACCCCTTTCCACTTTCCCTTTAATATTTCGCTAACATGATAAAAATAATATATGCTAAAATTCAGAGACTAGCATTTGAGAAAGAATGACTTCTTTCCCAGTAATGAGTCCAGGTGATTTTAAAAGACAATTTGGAATGCTACTAGAGTATTTGCTTTATTGCAAATTAATCTTTTCAAAACCAAACTCATCATTGAGGTTGGCCCACCTTACAATGAACAGAGCAGACCAAGGCTGTTTTGGCCCCCATCACATGCTATAGGAACTAGATCTCTGTTTTCATAAACCTTTCTTATCATCCTAACCAGTTATTCAGTTGTTCTTCCTATTCGCCTGGGCCCGTGTTTCCCATGCAGCCAAGAGGAATAACTGATGGAGGTTATCAGCAACCTGAAGCCCACAGCTCCCTATTACAATAAATGGACAGGGCTGGCCAGCTGGCTTGAGAAGACATAAATTAGTATTTCTTTTGCCTTCCAACCCAACCGAGGTATAAGTTAATTGATCTTAACAGAAAGAACTCAAAAAATATCAGATGAAAACTTAACAGAGCTCAAAACCAAGCACAAGAATGGAGCACTGACAGGAAAGGAAGTCCACTGGCGGCATGTGAGACTCCGATGGGTCAGAACCGGCCTACTGCATGCTCAGCCTGAGGTTAACACTTTATAAAAAGGGCGAAGCACATGGCACACTCCCACTTCAGCAAAGTCTGCTCTGTCTTTGGCTTACAGAATTTCAAAAGGGTGGTCCTAGCAGAATGTATTGATTGCAAACTTCTTGAGTATTAGGGACAGCCACTTGACAGTCCTTCCTCTGCCTTTTCTCTCAAGCCAACGGTGGTTTCTATCATAAGAGCCTCAATTTGTCTAAAGTATTAATTAGTTAAACCTAAAAATGCTTCCTCTGGCTTACTTTCCTGACATCCCTTGGAAAGAATTTTTAACCAACAGGAAACCATTCAAGTTCCTACTGGAGAACATTGTCTCCAAGTCCATTTGGCCAGGTTAGTAGGATTGGAATTTGGCAGGGCCTGTAAGCTTTTATTTAATTTCACTTTACTTTGAAATTCTGCTGAGTGAACAGAGCTAACTGAGGGAATGATTGATTAAAGAAATCTTTTCAAATATTACCTAAGATACAGAGAAAGGGACATCAGAGGGTAGGATAATGATCAAAGATAAGAAAGCCATTGGGAAGGCCAGCCAGAGGCTTCAATAAAGCTTCCAAAGAAAGCAACAGCCCCCAAGGACGATTTTGGTTTTCATGGATATGACTGAAATTTCTTGCCTACAGAATATAACTAATATTTACCAGAGGGATAGTTCAGCAATCAAAACATGAATGGGAATTGAAAAGAATGATAAGTTTAAAGAGTTTTCAGAAATTATCCCATGCTCTGATTACAAATGAACACAACTTTTTGTGTTAAATGAGCCCATTTCCTGTCTTGATGGGTATCTACATTTACAAAGTTAGCTTCTTGAGGAAATCTTAAGGAAGAACGATTTTCATACGCTGTAAAAGTGTAAGAACAATGTGGCACACTAGGGATAACAAGGCCTGTTGGGTCACATGATCATTGACTAAATAACCAGTCCAACACAGAACAGTGTAAGACCAGGCTCTAGGACACTGAGCTAGTTTAACCCAAGTTTCCCCCTAGATAGCTCTGGAGCAGATGCCGGCTGAGTGTAGAAGGGGGTCTTGCTAAGTCCCAGCTAGTTAGAAGATTAAGCCTCTGCTTTAGTAAGGGATATCTGTGCTGTTGGGGCCCAAAGCCAGCAGTAAAAGAGCCTGTAGACTCTCTTCCCTGCCTGCCCACACAGAAGTGGGGGATGAGGATCTTTTCTAGAGAAATTTTGAACCTCAAGGGTAGACAGTTCAAACTGAAAATTTGTCCCTGAGGGGCAGCCAACATTAGCATAATTGAAACACACCCTCTATTTGAGCCTCCAAAGACCTATTTTGAGCCCGTGTGAGTGTGTGTGTGTGTGTGTGTGTGTGTGTGTGTGTGTGTAAATAAGTTTTTCTTAAGGAGCTAGAGAGGTGCCTCAGTGGTGAAGAACACTTGTTGCTCTTTCAGAGAACTAGAGTTTTATTTTCAGTACTGATGAAATAAGACAACATACAACTGCCTATAACTCCAGCTCCAAGAGATCTAATAATTCTACACTCTCTTCTAGTTCCTGCTGGCATCCGAGTGCTCTAATTCACATGCACAGACACACACTCACATACACATGGTAAATAATAAAACCGGAAAAGGTGGCTTGATCCAAGAAACGATGTTGAAATCAGACAAAGCATGGCCATCCCCATTTCAGTCTTCCGAGAAAGAACGTCTGCTCAGCACGCCATGTTGGGAACTCAGAGACGCCGGTTCTGCTCCCTTGGCCAGAACCTTTTGACTCAGGCTCCAGCAATGTTCTTCCACTGCTCACAAAACACAGTCCTATTTCCAGGAGGTTGATAAGACCAAGGAGAGTTTCCCCAAAGCTGTGCCTGGAAGCTTCCTGGAGAAAGGCATGGACACTTAAATTTATAACTGGCTAAAGGTTGCATGAATTCATTAAGATGCTTTCAAATGATCTTTTAAGTCTGGGCTGAGGAAATCACATTTGACATTGTAACTTGTGACATTTATTTGTCAAATCAATTCAGTGTGGCTCAGATGTGACTGTAGCCACATGTGTGAAAATAATCAGTAAGAACCAACACAAAGGAAGAAGGAGAGGTAGTTTGGACAAAGATGAAATCGTTGGTCTTAAGCTGCCACAAAGCCTTAGGTTTGCTGGATTTGCTTTGCTCCAGGACCTAATCCTCCTGACTCCATAGAATACGCACTGTTTCTTCATTGATTCTTCAAGCAACTAAACACATATGCAAAGGCAGACACTGACATCTTCACATTCCAAGTGCACTGATATTATTCGGATTTCCTCTAGCATCACTAGGATCCCAAAGAGAAGAATCAACTAGATCGTGGATGTCTAAAGCTTCACAGAAAGGACAGACATCCACTCACATATTGAGAGGCAAGCAGAACTCACGGGGTGAGGAATAATACTCAATTCAAGCTTCCAAGGAAGGGTGTGAGCACAGGTAGAGACAGACATGTAGGAAGAGGGTTGGCTGCTTGTAGAACTTTAAGCAGCAGAGGTGATAGCAGAAGGTCCAGAGGAGAATGCAGGAGCCAGGTTATCAAAAACCATTAAATGCTAAGTTTATCTTGGGGTCATGTGGATTATTGAAAGATTAGAAGATGGGGTATGGGTGGCATGGTCCCAGTTGTGTTTTTAAGTGATCCCCATGGGAGCAGTTTGAAGAGGGAAGCTGGAACAGGTGAGGCTGGTAGCCAAACCTACTAAATACTGGACCAGAATTGCATCGATGACATCCAAGAGAGGGGCAGACAGGAAGACAGAGTGAAGGGAGAGCTGGAGAATTCACGGGACAACAGATAAGAAGGTTACAACTTAGGGATGGTAAGTAAGAATAATACTCAATTCAAGCTTCAGAAATCACTTGGGCAATGACTCAGGGACCCAAGATCTCAAGGAGAAGAAAGGTATAACAAGGGTCGGGGTGGGGTGTTGAGCTCCCAGTGGATCTTTCTGGTGGAATAGTAAAAGGGGAAAAGAGAGAGACAGGACTGGAGCAGGGGAAAAGAACTCATCAGAGGTGAAGTTTTGAAGTCCCATCCCTGGCTCTGGCCATTCACAGTGGTAATGAGCAGATTTAAATGAAGGCAAGATATGGTAAAGACTACTCAGGACAGAATTCTGGGATCGAAAATGGATACAAAGCAGTGCCTTGGGATAAAGTCTGTGTGGGGACGTGCCTCTTCACACAAGATGCTAGTCCAAGGGAAGGAGGAAGTTTGGCGGACTCCAAACAGGGACCAACTACCTGTGGGTTCTGAGGTAAGGGGAGGGATATAGACCTGCTCTAAGAAGACTTTGAGAAGCATCATTTAAAAATAGGTACTTAAGGGAATGATTTTTCCCAGGAGCCCACAGAAAGAGTGTGGCCACAGCTTCACCACTACTGTGGCCTTCTAACACCCCAGTGGGAAATTTGAATGTATGTTAGTGATGAACCCATAAGATGACGGTGTTTGACCGCAGGTACAAGCTTAGGAATAGTTCATCTTCACTATCTGAAAATTCTCTACTTGTGAATTTGTCAACTGAAAAGGAGTTTTAAGCCCCAGACACCACATAAATTTTTGTGGTCATTTGTGGAGTGGCAAAAAATTTGAGTCCCTGATGGGCATGTCAACTAAAGTCAAACAAGCCATTGCTCGCCTTTCTGGCCTCAGATCTCACAGTAGAAACAAGCTATGTACTCAGTCTAGCTACTGACATATTTCCACATGTCTGTGCTTTGGTTGATGATTTTGCTCTTTAAAATATTTAGGATTGAAATGCTATCTTTAGTTCACAAGCACTAAAAATTGTGATCTGCTGTATTAGGCAGATTGTCCATCATGGTGACAAAATTCATGACATGACAGCTTGAGGGAGGCTAGGTTTTCACTAGCTACCACTGTGAGGGGGGGCTCAGTTTATTTTTGTGAGGAGGGAGTGTCAGAGCAGAGCAGCAGCTCAGATGGCAGCGTCCAGGAAGCAGAGTGAGAGCTGCTGTGTCAGCAGATCTTTCTCTGTTCTTTTTATTATGCCTGGGACCCCAGCTTAAGGGATGGAGCCACCCATATTCTTGATAGATCTTTTCCCCTTAGTTACCCTTATCTAAAAATCAACTCTCAAATATCCCCAGAAGTATGCCTTATCTGTCTCCCAGGCTCAGTCCAACCAAGCTAACAATCAAAATTAGCCATCAGATATAGTTTTAAGAAATGCTTATAAGAAAAGCTTCATTTGGGCATGAATGAGACTACTCTTTGTCATGAGCTCAATGCTAATGAATCACATAGGTATACTAAATAAGATCTCTGTAAACAGAAAGATGCATAAATGAGGCTGCGTGTTGTGACTGGAATCTTACAAGAGCTGATCCTGTGCTGTTCTCCAATTGCAATGCCCAGTGTCTACAGCAACCTTACAGAGAGCAAGTATAGCAAACAATGAGAGTGGGCAGAGCAGGTAAAGGCTGCACAAAGCCGAGAGCCACTTTAGATCTGAATGCAATTCTAACTTCTTCATCATCCTCTGTTCTAAGAGCTAAAAGAAAGCGTTTTCATTAGGGTTCATGAGGCCAAAAATATACATACTTTGTTTCTTATTTTTAAAAAGTTCTTTTTTGAGAACACCATATATGAGCACTGAACTGATACTATGCCTTCTCCTCTCTTCCATTCCTGACAGCTTCTCCTGTATCTCCCCTCCCCTCCCTCCCAAACTCAATGTTCCTTTTATAATTACATATATACTAGAGAGAGAGAGAGGGAAGGAGGGAGGAAGGGGAGAGAGAGAGAGAGAGAGAGAGAGAGAGAGAGAGAGAGAGAGAGAGAGAGAGAGAGAGAGAGAGAGATCTGCTGAGTTCAACAACCTATGAGAGACTTCACCTCTGAAGAAGACTGAGTCTATCTCTCTCAGTAGCCATTGACCACCTGTAGCTCTTTATCTAGGGGTTAGACCTTGTAAAGTGCCCCCTGCCCTTGTTGGTATGACGACTGGTGTTACTATGCCAGTATTATTCAGACAAGCATAGTAGTAAGATTTCATGAGAATTTTTGTTCCATGTCACATCTTAAGGATGTTATGTAACAGCAGGTGTCCCACTCCTCTGGCTCTTACAATTCTTTTGTCCTTCCCATGCAATAGTATTTGTTCCTTAGCTGTAGGGGTTGCACTGCAAGCGTATCTGTTATTGTTGAACATCCAACATTCATTTAATCTCTGAGCTTTGACTCATTGTGAATCTCTGTAATAGTCACCATCTATTGGAAAAGGAAGCTTCATTGATGATGGGTGAGAGCTACACTGTAGGTATAAGTATTTATAATATGGTTAGAAATTAAAATAGTTTAGGAAAATGGCAGTAGGAAGTTCTCCTTTAGGGTCTATGAACTTTTCAACCATAGACAGTTGTCTAAGTTTACAGTACCAGCTATGGATTCCCTCACATTGAGCAAGCATTAAGTCCAACTAAACAGTTGTTGGCTACCCACAAGACAAATGTGGCACTATGATGCCATTAGGGATATCTTATAGGAACTGATGCTGTGGTTCATGGGCTTTATAGCTGGGTAAGATTACACACTGCTCCTCTCCCTTTGCTGCGTGCAAAGCACCTTCCAATAATATCTGAGAGCCAGTCCTCAGGGAGGCTTCCAGATGAGCCCTGGTTCGATTCCTCCAAATTCTCTGTCCAAATAATGTGGTATCCTTAGCAAGAATGTCCAAGTTCTGGAAGGCAACCAAAGGCAATGTCAATAGTCCATATTATTTATTGGAAATTTCTTGTATTTCCTCCAACTAACAACTCAAGGGAGGTTTCCTGTACCTGGCATTGGAATTTTTACTATATAGTGTGTGGCACCACCACCCTATGTAGCAAAACTCTTAATATGTATACACATTGTCCTAGTTAGCATCTAGGGAAAGAGTGCTTAATTCACCTTGCAACTAGCAGTCCCCACAGGGGAGCCTATGTAGAATCTCAAGCAGGAACCTAGAGAGAGGAGCTGAAGCAGAGAACACAGGGGAAAGTTGCTCATTGGCTTCTTTTACATGAATTCCCCAGTTTAGTTTCTTATACATCCTAGGACTTCCCCTCCGGGAGTGATATTGCCCACAGTGAGAAGGCCTCTCCTATATATATCACTAATTAAGAAAATGCTTCACAAGTATTCCACAGGTCAGTCTGATGGAAACAATTCTTTATCTGAGATTCCCTTTCCCTGGTGTCTCTAGCTTGTGTCAAATTGAAAAACAATAACCAACTCCTTTTCCCAACATATACAGAGAGAGAGAGAGAGAGAGAGAGAGAGAGAGAGAGAGAGAGAGAGAATATATGTATGTGTATATGTATATGAATATGTACACACACACAAACATACATTGGACATATGCAAAGGAGTGATATAGCTGGGTATATGGTAGATATACCTACAGGGTTTTCCAGAAATCTCCACACTGATTTTTCTATAGTGGCTATATCAATTTGCAATCCCATCCTCTGTGGATAAGGTTCCCTTCTCACCAAACTCTCACCAGAATTGACTGTAAGTTATTGTCTTAGTATTAGCCATGCTTACTGTGATAAGATACATTTTCAGAATAGTTTTAATCTCTGTTTCTCTAGTTGCTAAGGCTGTTGAACACCTTTAAACATATTTTTAATTAGATATTTATTTCATTTACATTTCCAATGCTATCCCAAAGTCCCCCACACCCTCACCCACCCACTCCCCCACCCACCCACTCCCACTTCTTGGCCCTGGCCTTCCCCTGTACTGAGGCATATAAAGTTTGCACGACCAATGGGCCTCTCTTTCCACTGATGGCCGACTAGGCCATCTTCTGATTCATATGCAGCTAGAGACACGAGCTCCGGGGGGTACTGGTTAGTTCATATTGTTGTTCCACCTATAGGGTTGCAGATCCCCCCAGATCCTTGGGTACTTTCGCTAGCTCCTCCATTTGGGGGCCCTGTGATCCATCCAATAGCTGACTGTGAGCATCCACTTCTATGTTTGCTAGGCCCCAGCATAGTCTCACAAGAGACAGCTATATCAGAGTCCTTTCAGCAAAATCTTGCTAGTGTATGCAATGCTGTCAGCGTTTGGAGGCTGATTATAGGATGCATCCCCTTGTATGGCAGTCTTTAGATGGTCCATCCTTTCGTCTCAGCTCCAAACTTTATCTCTGTAACTCCTTTCCTGGGTGTTTTGTTCCCAATTCTATGAAGGGGCAAAGATTTTTTAACCATTTTTATTTCTTCTTTTGAGAGCTCTCTTCTATGTTTTTAATTTCTTCTTTTGAGAATCCATTTTTAATTAGAGCATTTGTTTTGACTCTTTATGCTTTGAGAATTAGAGTAATATTGGTATCATAGGCGTTTAGAAGTATCCCTTGCTCCTCTCTCTCTCCCTTTCTTTCTTTCTCTCTTTCTTTCTCTCGCTTTCTTTCTTTCCTTCCTTCCTTCCTTCCTTCCTTCCTTCCTTCCTTCCTTCCTTCTTTCTTTCTTTCTTTTTTCTTTCTTTCTTTCCTTCTTTCTTCCTTCTTCCTTCCTCCCTCCCTCCCTCCCTCCCTCCCTCCCTCCCTCCCTTCCTTCCTTCCTTCCTTCCTTCCTTCCTTCCTTCCTTCCTTCCTTCCGTAACTTAAAAAGTATTGGTTGTAAATCACTGTGATCTGGTAGAATTCTGTGAGAAGTCATCTGAATCTGGTTTTTGTTTTGGGGGGTTTCATTTTTAAGTTTGAAAGGTTTTTTTATTACTGTTTTAATCTCCCTAGTTTTTATGAGTCTGTTTACATTGTTGATCCCTTCTTGACTTAACTTTGGTAATTAACTTCAATTAATCTAGAAACATCCATTTCTTTGAGATTTTATTAACTTAATTGAATATAGGTTTTTAGAATACTCCTGTATAATATTTTGAAATTCTGTGGCAACTGTGGCAATGTTTCTTGTTCGTTTCTGATTCATTTAACTTGGGTCAACTCTTTCTTTTGGTTAATTGAGCCAAGGGTCTGTCATGTTTATCTTCTCAAAGAACCATCCCCAAGATTTATTGATTCTTTGTATTGTTTCCATTGTTTCTGTTTCGTTGATTTCTGCTCTGATTTTTGTTATTCCTTCTTGTCTACAGGATTTGGAATTAAGTTGTTCTTGATTTTCCAAATTCTTGAGTTGCACTGTTAAGTCATTTATTTGTGCTCTTTCTTAATTTTTAATGTAGGCATTTAGAGTTATAAATTTTCCTCCTAGGGCTGCTTTTAATATGTCCCAGAGGTTTTATGGGTTGTGTTTTCATTTTCATTTCATTCCAGGAATTTTTTTATTTCTTTGGTGATTTCTGGTTTTGACCCATTCATCATTCAGTAATGCCTTGCTGAATCTCCATGATTTCATGTAGTTACTGAAGGTTCTTTTGCCCTTGACTTTTTAGCTTTTTTGCATTCTGATCTGATATGTTGCACAGAGTTATTTCAGGTTTTTATTTGTTTATATTTGTTTTCTGTCCTAGTGTGTGTTCTATTTTAGAGAAATGTGCATCAGTTGCTGAGTAGAATATATATTCTTTGGTATTTGGGTAGAATATTCTGTAGATATCTGTTAGGTCCATTTGATATATGGTGTCATCTAATATTTCTCTGTTCTTGTTTTGTTCAAATGACCATCTGTTGGAGAAAGTGGATATTGACCTACAATTACTACGTCTAGGTTAGTCTATGTGTTGAAGTCCAATTTCATGCTTTCTACGAAGTCGTGTGTGCAGAGTTTGGCACATTTTGTTCAGAAGTATAATGTGCTCTTGGTCAATTATTCCTTCCATCTAATTAATTGTCCTATTTATCTTTTCTAATTAGTTTTGGTTGAAAACTCTTTCAGCAAGTTTTAGAATACCTCTGGCTGCTCTTCCACTTGCTTGGAATACTTCCATCCATCCTTTCACTCTAACCTAGTGCATAGCCTTGAATTTTTTTTTTTTTGTCTTTTTTCCCCTTGTATTTCATTTATTTTTTTTAATTAGGTATTTTCTTCATTTACATTTCAAATGCTATCCCAAAAGTCCCCCATACCCCCTCTCCCCTACCCACCCACTCCCACTTCTTGGCCCTGGTGTTCCCCTGTACTGAGGCATATAAAGTTTGCAAGACCAAGGGGTCTCTCTTCCCAATGATGGCCAACTAGGCCAGTAAGATAGGTTTCTTATAGAACACAAAAAGATGCTCTTTATTTGTTGATCCAGTCAGCTAGCCTGTCAAAAAAAAAAAAAACAACAACAACAACAACAAAGAGTGTGTGTTTGATTGAGGAGCAGAAGCCATTTAAAGTTAGTACTGAAAGGTTTCATGATCATGCTCTCATTTTGGTTTGATTTGGTTTGCTTCTTTTTTTTTCCCCACCCTTGTTTAGCTTTTTCTGGTTTTTGTATTGCTAGTCCTATTTTGTGTTTCTGTAATTATATTTTAATTTATTTTCTTTCTGTAACCTTTTGACTATATTTACCCTTTCTTTAGTCTGAAGGATTGCTTCCAGTATTTTCTGTAAGGTTGGTTTGGAGGACATAAATCTTTTGGTCCATTTATATCATGTCATGTTTTTCTTTCTCCTTCGACTATGGCTATAGTTTTGTTGGGTAAAATCATCTGGGGTGGTGTTAAACCTTGAAGTATATTGCTCTACGCTCTTCATTCTTCAATTGAAGAGCCAGATACTATTCTGGTTGTTTATCCTTTACGTGTGACTCATGATATTTCCTTTGTAGCTTCCAATACCCTTTCTCTGTGCTATTTACTCTCTGTTTAAGTACAGTGCTCTATATGTAGTTTCATCTCCAGTTCTGCCTGTTTTATGTTCTATGTGCTTCTTGTTTCTGTGTGGAAGGTCTTTAATCCAGGGAGGCTTTCTATGAGCCTCTTGAGTGTCTGGTCTTGCTCTATGTCATTGACTAGGGATTCTTCTGCTTCTATTCCTTTTATGCCAAATTCATAGATTTGATTTATTCATAGATTGGCAATGTTTTCTCAAATTTCCTATATATTCCTTTCATGTGATGTTTTTAATTTGTTATATGTTTTGTTTGAGTGGTCCAAGTTCTCTACTATATCTTCGAAGTCTGATATTTGAAGTCCTTGACAATGTTTACTGTTCTCTTAAATTCTGTGTCCTGGTAATTCTCATTGGAGAGCATTCCTATAAGAGCAGTGGGTTTTCAGGGAGCATACTCTTTGCCTTTCATATTCTTTAGAGTTCTATGCTGTATCTTGGGCATTTGAACATCTTTCATTGGTTGTGCATTTGATGTAGATTCTAGACTGCCTCTGTTGCATAGGAGTTGTTTTTGGTTTTGTTGCTGCTCAAGCTGGTTGATTACAGATCGGGTATGAAGAGTTGGTAGGTCAGTCCTTCAGATACTCAGGGTTGATTTTGACTGGAATGGTGAGGGTGTGTCTAATTCACTGGCAATCAATAAATGATAGGAATGAGGTTTCTTGTTTTTTCTTCCTAGGCTGGCATAGATGCTGTGCTACTTGAACTCTGTCTGGGAGTATGTGAACAGCTCCGAGAGCCCAGAATCTAGAATACTCCCATTCACCAGGCTTGGCTGGCACAGGCTGCCAGAAAAACTTTCTCTTATTAACTAAATTCCAGAAAATGAACGTTTAAAAAGACCTGTCTAGCTCCTTTCCAAAGCACCACGGAGTCAGAGTCTTAGACTGCCACATACTTGTTCTATAACATTGCAAAGCATGTCTCCTCTTTAGATTCTTCTCACCTACAAAATGAGACAGTGATACCACAGGACCCTGGTGTTAGTTCCCTATCTGTGCTGGAAGTACAGTTTTCTGTAGCCAGTCCCAAAGCAAAGGATAATCTGCCATAGGCTATGGCTTTTGAACAACATAAGGCTCATGAAAAACTGTTTTGATTCCTTGTATTTGCAGAACAGCATGAAGACAGATTCATTACAAAGTGGATTTAACATATTCACAAAGGAACTCACACAATATGTACTCACTGATAAGTGGATATTAGCCCAAAACCTAGGATACCCAAGATATAAGATACAATTTGCTAAACACATGAAACTCAAGAAGAATGAAGACTGAAGTGTGGACACTTTGCCCCTCCTTAGAAGTGGGAACAAAACACCCATGGAAAGAGTTACAGAGACAAAGTTTGGAGGTGAGACGAAAGGATGGACCATGTAGAGACTGCCATATCCAGGGATCCACCCCATAATCAGCATCCAAACGCTGACACCATCGCATACACTAGCAAGATTTTATCGAAAGGACCCAGATGTAGCTGTCTCTTGTGAGACTATGCCAGGGCCTAGCAAACACAGAAGTGGATGCTCACAGTCAGCTAATGGATGGATCACAGGGCTCCCAATGGAGGAGCTAGAGAAAGTACCCAAGGAGCTAAAGGGATCTGCAACCCTATAGGTGGAACAACATTATGAACTAACCAGTACCCCGGAGCTCTTGACTCTAGCTGCATATGTATCAAAAGATGGCCTAGTCGGCCATCACTGGAAAGAGAGGCCCATTGGACACGCAAACTTTATATGCCCCAGTACAGGAACGCCAGGGCCAAAAAGGGGGAGTGGGTGGGTAGGGGAGTGGGGGTGGGTGGGTATGGGGGACTTTTGGTATAGCATTGGAAATGTAAATGAGGAAAATACCTAATAAAAAATGGAAAAAAAAGTGGATTTAAGGATTCTGGGAGAGTAGCTCATAGAGAGAAACACTTATCATTCATCCCAGTTATATAACAGCACTAGAAGCAATAGGTTCTGCCTGGTGGCACGGGCCTATAATGACAGCCACTTGGGATTTTGCAAACAGGGATATTGCAAGTTCAAGCCCAGCTTGGGAAATTTAGTAAGACCTTGTCTCAAAAATAGGAAATATAGGGCCAGCATGATAAATCAATGGATAAAGATGCTTGCTGTCCATACTGATCATCTGAGTTCAGTGCCTAGGAGTCACATGGAGGGAAAAGAAAAGCAACTTCTACAAGTGCTCCTATGACTTCCATATGCACATTTTGGCATATGGACACCCACACACATAGATGCCCAAGGTCATATAAATAAATGCAATAAAATGGATTTTTAAAATAGAAAGTACAATAAAAAAGGGCTGAGGCTGTAGGTCAGAAGTAGAGTACTTTTCTAGCATGTACAAAGCTTAGAGTTCAATTCCCTGTACCTCAAATAAAAGAAGTAATACATTCTAATGTTCTACAGCAAATGGGGTGACTACAGCTTGTAATTATCTATGATTTATTTCCTGAATAACTAGAAGAGAGAAGCTTAAAGACTGCAAGCACGGAGCAATGATGAGAAGATAGAAACATTGTCTGATTTAATCAGCACACATTGTATACATGAATAGAAGTATCACACTGTACCCTATAAATATGTACAATTATCATCCATTAGTCCAAAAAGGCCAAGGAAAGGGTAATGGTAACTCCCTTGATTCGATCAGTACACATTGTATACATATGTCAAATATGGAACTATACCTCATAAAAGTGTACAATTAAAAGAACAAATAAATGAAAATATAAAGAGAGAAAACTCTATGACTCTGAAATTCAATAATAGGAATCAACCCAAAGAATAACTGTAAAATGACAGGAAAGCATCCTCGATTATTTCAAAAGTTAATGGAATTATAAATGGAAATGAGCAACACATAAAAAAAAGAGTGTTGATCTGTGATTATTTAAAGCAAATGGCTTGAGCAATCCAAACTGAGCCAATCAATGTGCATGCCAGGCTGCTGCAAGGTCCTAGTGGTGTCCTTTCGGTCTCTCCAAGGACCCCAGTGTCTCTTACCAACAATTGCGTGTTCTGTTAAGCACTTGGCAAAGTGCATGGACATGTGGGGCCCAGCCTTTTCCATGGAAAGTTTTTTCTCCCAGATGGAGCCCTCATCTTAAGAATGTGTGCAGGATTAAGATGTAATCCATCGTTTCAAAGACCACAATGATGCATGAAATAAATGCTCGAGCTGACTCTTTGTCTAAAGAAGTCTTTAACTATGCAGGAGACATTAATAGTCAGAAGCCTCAATCTAATGGAAGATATCTTGCCTTCATCTACACTGTGTCATGGAAGCTCTAGTCAGGAACGCGGAGCTTGGGGGCAAAGCACGCACATGAGCACATACACACACAATCTCCTTTCTCTGTTTCTTCCTCTAGCCAATAAAGAAGTTAGCACGGCCACATGCAGGCCATACCTAATACCTGTGTAGATCTAGGTGTCTTCTCTCCACCTCCATCTACATTCAGTGCTTGGCTGGGGCAAGAGTCTCAGAGTATACATCTCAGTATCGTGAGTAGCCAACATCTACTGAAGAAACCCTATGACATCCTCCCCTGGACCCACAGTCCCAGGGCTAAGGAGTTTGAGGTCTTGGGTCTTCAGGATGCAGTTGAAGATCAGAGTGGAGGGTCTGAGTTATCTCTTTTGATTCCTCGGGACAAAGCTCAATTGGCACATGTGTCTCTGTCTCGGGATGCCAGTTTAGTGTTTTCCACATAGGATAATGCATTTGTCAATGCATGGATTTCCTGCGCCTCTGTGCTCTCAGCACATCAAAAGCTGTCCTTCGGGGGATTGAGAGCATAGTGGTATGTCGCCATGATCATTGTGTATCTGCGACTTCATGAAAATATACTAAAATGGACTTAGGGAGAGAATAAAGCATCTCCTATAAGTAACTAAAGACTTAAATAAAATTTATGTTACAATGAAAACAGCTATATTCACTTATTCACATTTATATAATATAAAAATGTGCAACCGTTACTGTCCTATTGAAATGTGAAGCCCTTGTGACTGTAAGATCTGTCTGTCTTTGGCACTTGGCACAGTGCCTGGCTTCTAGCAGATGATCAATAAGTATTTGTTGAATAGAATTCAACTCATTCTCTTAATCTGCACAGCTCCAGTGCCTCTTTTCTAAACAATTGTTTTAATTTGAAAAAAAAAAACCCACATAATAAACCAGGACCATGTTCCATATCCCATGTTTCTTTCTGTGACCACAAATGTTTCTAATCGTCAGAAATGCATGTAGCCACATAGCAGGGCATTGTCTGCTCCACTACTCTGCACTCACTCCGTGGACCTAATTTTCTTATAGAGTAGGCTTCAAAGAGTTATGCCAGCCTACAGCTCTCACTCAGACCACAGTCTGCACTCCAGCAGCAGCAGCTGTTTCAACAAGACAGTCATTACACTGAAAGAAAGCAGAGGGTGAAGACATGGTCATCACCAGTCCCCGGACCATCATCATGAGATGGTGCACCAGGTGTCCTGCAGCACTGGCTGAAAAGAACCAAGAACCATGGCCTTTTATATTTAACTCCATTGGTATTGTCTTTTCTTCCTCTAACTACTTCATAATCTACTTCAAACACCCTTGGGATGAAGCAAGCCTTGTTCGGGCAGAGACAAGAAGACCCTTCACCTACTAAGACCCAGGAGACAACTGAAAGGTAGGCTCATTTTATTTGTTTTGCCTAAGATATGAGACATGAAAAGCATTTAGATATTTTAACTAGTAAATATAATCCTATAACTAAAAAGCCAAAATAAAGATATTTTTTAAATTGCAAATTCAGGTAAAATACAGGTCATTCATTTTTGTTAATACCACCAATGAATATAATCCTAATTTCTATAACTAGGAAATATAAAAGAAAAAAGTCAAAATACATAACAGTGACTGTATGGAAAGTATATTGAGAGCAGTTATACTGATATATTGAGAGTTGGAATTAAGAGTTCTTTTCTTTTCTTTTTTTATCTTCTTACCATGGTTTTCTACACTAAGCACCTGTTGTTACCTTTATGGTCTAGGAAAAGAACACATGTATTCTTTTTTGAGAAAGAGATGCTCATAAAGGAAAATAAATCATCCCACTAGTCATGCATGCCTAAATTATTCCTGGTAGCAATTTACTAAATCTGCTATGCACTAAATTCAATATACATGTCTCAGGTACCTACTTTGAACACAGCATACAGAATACCAAGATGCACACAACACAACCTGTCAAAGATGTCATCATAGAGTTAAGTAGTAAGACATGTTACCTATAATGCATGCACACACATGCATATGCACATTCGCACACATGCACACTCACGTGTATATGCCCACACACATTCACACATTCATGTGCATGTACACATGTACACACACACACACACACACACACTCACACACACTTCTCACGCAGCTCTAATCTTTCTTCTTTCTACAACTTAGAAACCACTTAGAAGAAGAAGCAGAAGCCAATGAGCGTAGACTGCCCATTGAACTGTAAACTATCAAAGTAGGAGGAAGGAGCAGGGATCTGGATGGCTCCAGAGAGTGCTTAGGAAGAGCAGAAAATTGGGAGAGAAAAATATTACAGACTCTACAAATTTAACTAATCTTTCAGCTAAAAGAATGAACAGCAAGTCATGGTGTATTTCTATTACCATGGCAACCACCTCCTTCGTGACTTTAATTTCAGATACAGAGAAATTTAATTCCTTGAGGTTCTATAGCCAGGACCTACTTGAACTTCATTCGTTGTATTCTATGTACATCTTGTGCACCCTCAGGCCAACTATCAACACTCTAAGCTTCATTTCCCCCTCTAAGGACTGAATGAACAGGTGACACAGAGCACTTCACCCAGAGCCGAGTGGGGATGGTGGTGTGCCTGGCCTCTTGATGTAGTGGCTATTCCTGGTCGTCAACTTGACTATATCTGGAATAAACTACAATCCAGAACTGGAGGCTCACAAGTGATCCTAATCTGGGAGCTGGGAGATACAAGTTTCTGACCTGGATCTTGGCATGGAGATCTTGAGGCATAGTAGCTATAAATTCCAGATTAAGACAGGGAGATCTCTGAGTTCAAGGTCATCTGGGGTTAAAGGTGTGGTGTCACACACCTTTAATCTGGGCTACACCTTCTGCTGAAGACCTACATAAGGACATTGGAAAAAGGAAGAGTCACACTCTTTCTCTCCTTCACCTGCTTGTCTTGTGAGACTAAGCAACTGCTAGATCTTTGGACTTCATTCACAGCTGCTGCTGACCAACCATTGTTGGGAGTTGGACTGCAGAATGTAAGTCATCAACAAATTCCCTTACTATATAGAGACTACCCATAAGTTCTGTGACTCTAGAGAACCCTGAATAATACAGTGGCTGTGCTGAAGGAAGGAACATGGCCTTGACAAGGGTCTCATGCAGCCCTGCACACCAGTCACCTCCATCTGCCATCAGCTCAGCTCCCACACAACTGCCTTTTCTCAACCTCTGTGGGCAAAGCTGTAACTCCACACCATGTGGAGACATTTCCAACATCTGCTGCTGTGGAATGCATACATCTTTACTAACCCATGTTTCTTCCCTCCTGGGAGACCCTGCCTTTGTTTCTCAGATCCTATAATCTCATTTTGCCATTTTGCTTGTGTGCATGGGTGTATATATGTGAGTTTCTGCATATACCCACATCCTGTGCATATCTGCATATGCATATATTTATATGTGCGTGCATATGAGTGCATTGTGTATCTGTACATATGCATGTTTATATGTATATGTTTGTATGCGTGTATGTATCTATGTGTACATATATGCATGTGTGTATATTGTGCATGTATGAGCATGTATGTATATATGGTAATGTATACATGCATATACATGCATGTGTGTATATGTGTGCATGAGTGTTTTATTTGTGTATTCATATGTGTACATGTGTATATGTGGTACATACATGTATATATGATTGCATGCATGTGTGTTTGTGTATATGTGTGTATATGTTTGTATGTGGGTATATGTATATGTATGTTTGTATACATGCATGTGTATGTGTGCATATGTGTGTGGGGGTACTACCAGAGCAAGTAATGAACTTGAGTGGACTCACATGCCCAGTGAGTAAAATATCCTCAGGGGTCCAAGGGCTTGGGAAAAGTTTACCACAAATAGTTCTACTTTCCTTCCACCCTAAGATCTACAGAACAATCCTTTGAACTGATGCCCACCATGACAACATTCCTCCAGCCAACCAAAGCCCCTTAGATCAGTCATTTTCTCAGACAAGAGGAAGCAAGGCTTCCCAATTGTGCCAAGGAATGAGACGGTGCCTGGGTGGAGAGTCTCGGATGTTGGCAGGAGGCAACTTTGAAGGTGACACACAGAAGGCAGGACCCTTTTCCAGGGATCACTTGACCCCAACATTGAGGCTTCAGTATATTTGTAAGCAAGCCTTGCTCTTCCCAGAGTCCTAGAAGAGCAAGCAGAACATATGCTCCACAGATTTCTGGAACTCAGCCTTTCCCTTGTGGGACTACAAAGGTCAACCATATTCTGTGTCCCAGAGGGAAATAGAAGTTTGTGGTGTCAAACCACATGTGTTAGGCTATTTCCTGTGTTTGGATCTGAGACTATGAGGTTGGGAGACACTTGTATAGTAGAGGTGGGTCGTGTATCAATTAGACTCTATTCTGACCCCACTGAGCAAGTCTGGCTGCTCACCACTTACTGCAGTGAACACATCCTTCTTGCTTTGACCTTCCCACTCCAAGCAAAACTCCAAAACTATCATGTATTTTTAAAAAGAAGAAACCATTTTAAGTTTCTGGCCCCAAAACCAAATGCATTTTAAACTCAATTTTAAACCAATGTTGTTTCCTCTTGAACCTATCTCAAAACAGAACCATATCGAGTTTTCTAATGACTATTCTGGAATTAAATTTTTAAAAAATCAAAGAAAAAATACTGTTGTAGGAATTAAATGTGCCAAATCCCAACTCTTCATGTCATTTAAGCAAAGCAATTGTGAAATATCTTCATGTCACATGTTTCCTTTGTAACAGTGTAGACCATAGAAGTCTGAAAATAATTTGATATTACTTGTGTGAAAAGTTCAAAAGTGGTAAAAGATGAAATTTAAAGCCATTAGTCAAAAGTTGAGTCAATGGTCTGGAATAAACCAAATGAGAGCCCAACATAGCCCCATGCCCAAGTTGAACAAGACCATCAACCAACATCAGGTAGGCAGGTCATCCCAGGCCAGACAGAGACAACAGCAAAGACTAGCAATGGACTGGGTAAGCAGGAGAAGACCAGGTAATCATGTAGAGGGCCAACCAAGACAACCTCAGAAGCCTGGGTTTATATCCTGGAGGTTAGCAGGGAAAGAGAACAGTATGAAAGAGAATGAGCAGTATCAAAATGGCATTAATAATACCACAAAGTTCTCTAGGTGTGGAAAGATGAAAGATGACTAGTCTAGACAGGCTAAAAAAGTCAGGAAATGGCAGCCAAAGTTCCCCGAATGCCAGCCTGATATACCAAGGCTTCCAGAGGGCAAGAAGATTCTACATAGAGCACCTGCAGCTAAGACATTCAATGGCTGGATTAACTGATGGGTGGACGACTGGGAAGACGAGTGAGCAAATGAGTTACTGCATGTGTGAGCTTGATATCTGCTCTTGACTTTTCAGGATATATGTAGAACATAAAGCGCTCTCGGGAAAGGATAAGGCTTGAAAAGATGGTTTGCCACTGACCTGGTCCCCCTCCCTCCACCCCTGTCTCTGAACACTAATAATCAGCTATATTCCATCTGATATGTCTTTTCCATGGCCAAGGAAGTGTCTTTTAAGTATAAACTTGAGACAGGTGACCCAGGGATGTTTGCAAGGCAGTATGGCACCCCCTAGCCAGCCATACCTCTTCATGCCAGGCACCATAGTCGCTCATACCTAGGGCTCCTATTCCTATGTGGGTCATTCTTCCTCAGGAGCGGCTAAAGGAACAAGTTGTGGTACCACACATATTCCTGTCCACCACAACGCCTTGTTTGTCTTGATCATCCAATATCTTGCTAGTCAGACATGAGGCCATGCTCGCCCACTGTCAATTAAGTGAGAGCGGTGCTCTAGCATGCCTGTCCTCTCGCCCCACCCCATGTATCTTTCCACTGGCCAAGCAGAGTTACCACCTGCCATACACACACCTCCTCCCTCACACACCTTTGTGTTTCTCCAGCAATTCTCCAGCCTGGAGAGTCACTACCCAGGCATCTTCAGTTGGTTTAAACCCTATCCTTGTCTGGCCTCAGATGGCCTTTCCTGGTTCCTTACTGACATTACTCAGCTGACATTACACACTTTGCTCTGCACCCTTACCCTAATGTATTCCAGACCCCTGGCGGCGGAGCCTTGACTAGTGGTTTTCATTTTCTTCTTCCACCACTTAAAAAAAAAAATCTTTACTCAAGTAATATCAAATTATTTCAGGCCTCCACACTTCACCCTGCTCCACAGGCTGCAAGTCTGTCTCTGGAATATCACTACACTCAAGAAGATTAAGCTTTGAAGCTCTGCCCTGGTAAATTTTCTGAACCCCATCTTCTGGCACAGATGAGCTCGCTCAATCCAACCTCGTTTGGTTTTCAAGAAATTTGCAGTTGTCTGAGTCTCAGGAAGAGCTTGTGATATGTGCAAATAGACAAGAGGACAAGGAAGGAGAAAACACACTTTACCACAGTCCAAATGGAGAACTCCAGGACTCGCGTATGCAGGGGAACCCAAAGGCGGACTCCAGAACATTCTCTGCGTGGGAGCCCAAAGGGGGACTTAGAGATATCTTCAACAAAAACATGTAAGGTGGAGGCAGTACCTGGTTGCAATGGAACAGCACAATGGAGTTCTGGGGGTGACAAGACTGTCCTGTAATCTGAGACCATCCATGCTGGTCATACAAATTCAGAACTGTGTTAAAATAAATAGAAATGGCAGTGTAAACATTTTATGCAAATTGTACTGCATACATTTTAAGTTTTTTTATTCATATTTGGCTTATTGTAGAGGAAAAGTTCTTGTTATAATCTTCCTGCCTTCACTGTCTGAGTACTTGGACCCTAGGTGTTTGCCACCACCTTTTTAAAAATATTACACCAGATAATTTTTTTTTTATTTTTTTGAGACAGGGTTTCTCTGTGTAGCTCTGGCTGTCCTGGAACTCACTTTGTAGACCAGGCTGGCCTCGAACTCAGAAATCCGCCTGCCTCTGCCTCCCAAGTGCTGGGATTAAAGGCGTATGCCACCATGCCCGGCTATACTAGGTAACTTAAAAATATATATATATTTGCCAGAGAAGTCAACTGCATTAGTGATATGTCATTCTTTTTCTGAAAACAGCCATCAGCGAGGGTCTAACCAATGAGTCACTTTTTTTTTCATTTGCTCAGCTCTAAGGAGAAAAAATGGTATCAATTGTGTGTTGTGGATGGAAAATGTCTTATGCTGAACAACACTATGCAGTTCAAGAACATTGGCCTTTAGTAAGTGCAACGCCAGACTTAACTTGCAATTTCCTCTCTAGAGTACCTTAAAACAAGAGCTGAATACAAACCGGGCATACAGAAAACTTTCTTCAACTAATGCGCCCTCACGTTTGTTTCTGTGTATCCTTTTTTATCTGATTAGTTTCGTTATTTCAATTAAACCTGGCTGCAGGTGATGCGAGCACTTTGCTTGAGCGAGATAAAGCTGTGTATGCTTTTATTTTTGCTAGTTTTCCAAAGCACGCAATCATCTCATGATTGGACAAACTCTGTCAGGATCATAACTCATTTCTGGACTTTTAGGGATTCGATGGCTGCGTAAAAACCTGGCTGCGGGGATCTTAACTTTCCTTCCACAGTAACTTTCCCAGTTCGTCTGTACAGTAACTGAATTTCCATCCTCACTGGGTTCTGTAACAATCTTAATTGAAACCCAGGCTCAGGTGAGACAGGATTTAAGTGAGTTCTTAATGGAGGCCAGAGAAGTACCACATTCAAAAGCCACCTAATTCTCATCTGGGCAATGAAAGACTCTCAGCATAGGGAAGTTGCTCTGTCTATGACAACGGGGCTCACAGAGGCCAGAGGTGGCCCAGCCAAGTGTTGCTGTTTTGGGTTCTTGGTTTGGGTTTTTTCCACAGATCATGCAAAAACAAACAGGGCATAAAAGTTCCCTCTTTATTAGTGTTCTGAAAAGCATTGCTCCTTGGCCAGGTTACACACACTGCATGTTTTACAGCGTGCCTCTAGTTTGCATAACAATAATTGGTACATGTAATCCACAACAAAAATGACTGCAACGCAGGGCTGGGAAAAGTCTTAGCCAAGTGTTCATGCTACATTAGTGTCCATACTGAACCAATGTGCTCTCTATGCATGGTCTTAGAGAGGTAAGAGTCTAAGCTTTGGTTTTAGAAAAAGAAGAAGAAAGAGCTCCTGGGGGTGGAGAGATGTCTCAGTGGGTTAGAGCACTTGCTCTTGCGGAGTGCCCAGGTTCGGTTCCCAGCACTCACATGGTAGTTTACAACTATCTCAAACTCTGTTTCCAGGGTATCTGATACCATCTCTGACCTCCTCCAGTACCAGGCACACGCACACACACACACACACACACACACACACACACACACACACACAACACACTGTCTTAGTCAGGGTTTCTATTCCTGGACAAAACATCATGACCAAGAAGCAAGTTGGGGAGGAAAGGGTTTATTCGGCTTACACTTCCATAACTGCTGTTCATCACCAAGGAAGTCATGACTGGAACTCAAGCAGGTCAGGAAGCAGGAGCTGATGCAGAGGCCATAGAGGGATGTTCTTTACTGGCTTGCGTCCCCTGGCTTGCTCAGCATGCTCTCTTATAGAACCAAGACTACCAACTCAGGGATGGCACCACCCACAAGGGGACCTCCCCGCTTGATTACTAATTGAGAAAATGCCTTACAGTTGGATCTCATGGAGGCATTTCCTCATCTGAAGCTCCCTTCTCTGTGATAACTCCAGCTGTGTCAAGTTGACACAAAACTAGCCAGGACACACACATAATACATACATGCAGGCAACACACCTATATACATAAAAATAAATAAATATTTTTTAGAAACTTTTTGTTAAAGATAAAATAGTTTCCTCCATTCTTTGCTTTCATAGTGGGAGCAGTGTGCCATGAGAGGAATTTACTAGTGGCTGGACTAAAGTAAATTAGAAACAGACAAACAAACAAGCAGGAAATGCAGAGCCTCCGATCTTTTAGGTATATTCCCAAGAGTGGTATAGCTGGGTCTCCAGGTAGATCTATTTAAATTTTTTTAAGGAACCTCCAGATTGATTTCCAGAGTGATTGTACCAGTTTGCAACCCCACCAGCAATGGAGGAGTGTTCCTCTTTCTCTACATCCTTCCCAACATGTGTTGTCACCTGAGGTTTTGATCTTAACCATTCTGATTGGTGTAAGGTGGAATCTCAGGATCGTTTTGATTTGCATTTCTCTGACCACTAAGAATTTTGAACATTTCTTTAGGTGCTTCTCAGCCATTAAAGATTCCTCAGTTGTGAAATCTTGGTTTAATTCTATACCCCATTTTTTTTTTATTGAGCTGTTTGGGTTTTTTGGTGATTAACTTCTTGAGTTCTTTATATATTTTGAATATTAGCCCTTTATCAGATGTGGGGTTAGTGAAGATTTTTTTTCCCAATCGGTAGGCTCCTGATTTGTCTTATTGACTATGTCCTCTGCCTTACAGAAGCTTTCCAGTTTCATGAGGTCCCATTTATCAATTGTTGATCTTAGTGCATGAGCCACTGGAGTTCTGTTCAGGATTGGCACAACCCTGTGCCAATGAGTTCAAGGGCTCTTTTCCACTTTCTCTTCTGTTAGACTCAGTGTATCTGATTTTATGTTGAGGTCCTTGATCCACTTGGACTTGAGCTTTGTACAAGGTGACAAATATGTGTCTATTTTCATTCTTCTAGATACAAACAGCAGATCTCTCAAACACTGGACCACCACAGGCTGCATACACTAGCTGACATGAGGCCCCCAACACTCATAAAGTAGACGACTGCTAGGTCTGTGTTCATTCAGAGAAAATGCACCTAGCCCTCAAGAGACTGGAGACCCCAGGGAGTTTAGAGGTCAGGTGGGGTGCGGGTGGAGACATCCACGTGGAGACAGGGGTTTGGCGAGGAGGTATGGGATGTGGAACAGTCGGAGGATGAACCGGTGAGGGGAGTGAATAAAATATGGAGTGTAAAAAAATTAGCTCTTTCCGTCTCTGGCCGCCATAAGGAGAGGAGCAGCTGCCATGTCCGTGCATCTGCAATGGATGGGCGTTCGGAACTGCTCCAGTTTCTTGACCAAGAGGAATAAGCAGACAGACAGCACAGAGCCAAATAATCTGAAGGCCTGAAACTCCTTCCGCACAATGAGCTAATTCACCACAGGACCATCGGAGTGGAGCCAGCGGCTGATGGCAAAGGGGTCGTGGTAGTTATGAAACGAAAATTCGGTCAGCGAAAACCTGCCACTTTTTTTTTCTTTCTTTCTTTTTTTTTTTTTTTTTTTTTTTTTGGATTTTCGAGAACCTGACACTTCTTACGTGAGGACCACCATCAACAAGAATGCTAGGAATTTCTGAGTTCGAGGCCAGCCTGGTCTACAAAGTGAGTTCCAGGACAGCCAGGGCTATACAGAGGAACCCTGTCTCAGGTTACCTTCAGCAGCATCAGGCACATGATCCGAAAGTACAAGTGCTGCCCTGATCTGCATATGGCGGCCATCCGCAGGACCAGTGCCATCCTTCAAAGCCAGAAGCCTATGGTGTTGAAGAGGAAACGGACCCACCCCACCAAGAGCTCCTGAGCCCCACACCCCAGAAGCAATAAAGAGTCCACTGGTTGGTTGACTGCCCTACAAAAATATTAATTAATTAATTAATTAATTTTTAAAATTCAAGAAAAAAAAAGAAATCCCAATGGTTAGAGGCAAGAAGCTTCTCCTACAACATGCCATGAAATCTTTCCAGGACTCACTTACCAAATAGTAAGAAGAAGTAAGAAGTTTGAAGAAAGCTTTGGCCATATACAAATATCACCCTGAAATGAGAAACTCCAAACTCTTCAGTAAATACATAAATCCCTCACCACAGGCAATTAAGGCACCCCTGCTGAGATGGTACATTCCTATAGAGCACACTGGTAAAACCTAATTATGAAATAAAGCTGACATTTGTGGGACGGGAGCAGGCAGTGCCACTACACAGGGTAACTGCAAAAAAAAAAAAAAAAAAAAAAAAAAAAAAAAAAGAGGATCTGTCAATCATCAGCCATCCAGCTGTGAGAACCTGCTGCTGTGTCTGTGGCCTTGAAGAAACCAGGCCATGGAACTGAGAGAGCTTCTTTTATCTTCTTCCTCTTCCCTTCCTTCTACAGGTGAGTCTACTCTCGGCAGAAGCCACTCCGATCTCCCCTAGCAGACTCTCCGGTTCTGCCGCAGATGCAGCAGCACTGATGGACGTGGTCAGATCCATACGTATTACCCTGGGCTCGAATGTGAATGTCTACTGAAGTCATAAGCCCATAAGCCGTAGGGGACAAAAAAAAAAACAAAAAACAAAACAAAAAAAAAAAAAAAAAAACAAAAAAAACAAGGCAGGGCAACTGGCCTGGATGGAGATAAAGACAGACAGAAAACAGCAAAGAACAAAGAAAAAAAGGGAGTGAAAGAGAGGAAGGGAGATGAGTGAAGGAAAAGAAGGAGGAAGGAGGAGAAGAGGGGGAAGAGGAGGAGAATGAGGGGGAAGAGGATGAGGGAGAGGAGAAGGAGGGGGAGAAAAAAGGAGGAGGAAGAGGAGAAGGAGGAGGAATAGAAGAGGGAGAAAAAGATAGAGTCCCAATTATGAAGTAAAAGAAAGAGTTGAAGCCACCGTGGGAAAAAACAAAAGCCAACATAGCATTCCTCCCTCTCCAACCAGCAAGCCTGAGTGCATCCCAGCCCACCTGTTTCCCTGTATGTTTCAAATTCCCACAAAGCCACCAAGGATGCAGCACTGGGCTCACAAGACTAGAGCAAGCCACTCTGTTCAGGAAGGCATGTGGCCAGGGAGCACCCTCTCCTCTCACATAAGCCTGCTTCTGCTTCCTGAAGGCTCGCATACTCTAGGATCTGAGTGTGTGAGTTGGGCTGGATCTGGGATCAATAGCCCAATAGCCACTGACATGTGGAAAAGAGGCAGCTTTACTGCATTGTATTGCTATTACAAATTAACAGTATTCTGTATCTTCAAGACCCAGAAGACCCCCCCCCAAAAAAATAAGTTACTATTTAGGCAGCCTCTGGGTCAATTAGAAAGTGGTCCTACTTTGGAGAGTTTAACCCCATCCCCGGGGTGCATAACAGAGTCACCTTGCCTTGCATGGCTTTGCTTTTTACTAATGTCCATCGGCCACAGCTTAACAAACCTTTTCTAGTCTTTGAGGTTCTAAGTCCATTGAAGTCACCAAATGCTACCCTTCCCGAGACCTGAGTGGGCTTTCCTTACCTCACTGAGAGAGCCTCTGACCTCCACCAGCCTTAGCAACCCTTCTTCACTAACTGCCCTTTCCTAAACGGTGAGGCAGAGAACAGGATCTCAGTTCCCTGGCTTTTTGTGGCTTTCACCCTGGTTCCTCTTAGTTTTAGAATTTCTTGTACATTTTGGTGTGCCCCTGAGGCCCCAGCTATGTTATTAAACTATTATTGCCTAACAATATTCCCATTAATCACCATGACAGGTGGAAAACAGCCCTGGTCATGTTCTCTAAACTCAATGTCAAACACTCCCAAGGCTAACGGAGATGACGCCAGCCGTGAATTAGCCCTAAGAGCTTCTGTTTCAGCTCCGCCCCCTTCCTATTACTCTTCACTGTGGTGCCTTTTTCTTGTCACAAGACTCCATACTTCTCTACAGAGAAATTCCTCAAGGAATTCTGGGAAATGGTTTTCTGTTGACAGACACCATATAATGATGATAAACGATAGAGAAGTCAGACTCTCTAAAAGCCATATTCTCTGAGCAGCCAACTACTAAGGGCATAGAGCGCCCCCCCTCCACCCAGCCCCCCCCCCCCCGCCCCCGGCAACCACAAGCTGCGAACCTGGAAAAATTCTCTATCTGACCTCCTCTCGAAGATTAGGAGAAAGAAGTGATACTAAACAGAAAATGTAAATCACCTGTGAGGTAATATGCCCCAAATGACGCCTTAGGAGTGCTGACGGCACATAAGCAGTTCCTCTACAGAAGAGCTTTGTTTTGACTAAACTATGAAGTGGGTGTTGGTTCTGTTTGCTTTCTCAGAATAAGTTACAGCTTGGAGTGGGAGTTTCTCACAACTGTGAATGCCTTCCTCTGAAGAGATGGAAATTCTAAGTGTGGGCATGCTAGACTGCTCACTAAGTTAAAGCCATTTGGTTTTCTACCCTGTAAGATGCTATTGGATAGATAAGTACACATTGTGTGTGTGAGCACATGCTCTCTCTCTCTCTCTCTCTCTCTCTCTCTCTCTCTCTCTCTCTCTCTCTAATTGAGAAAAAGATTTTTCATACAATATATTCAGATCATGGTTTTCTCTTCCCAACTTCCTCCCAGATCCATCCCACCTCCCCTCTCACCAACCCCATGCCTCTTCTTTCTCTCTTTCTCTTTAGAAAGAAAACAGGTAATATATATGTAATATATATAACAATACTAGAATTTTTTTAAAACACAAGAAACATATGCACATAAACAAAAACCCATAAAATCACAAGAGTAGAACCATAAGATACAGACAAAAGAACAGGATTGGAAAAAAAAAAAAAAGCCCAATAAAGCAAGATGAGAGCAAAAATCTACAAAAATCCCTTTGAGTTCATTATATGTTGTCCATCTTCTGCTTGGCCTGGGGCCTAACCATAATTATGCATGGTTATTTACTCAGTGGAACTCCCCTGCAGAAAACTAACTAGTCCTTTGCAGACATGTGTTAATTGCAGATAGCTTCTTTGTTAAGGGTAAAAAGTTGTGCCCGGTTCCTTCTCTCAGTGTTGGGTCCCTATCTGGCTTGAAATTGTGCAAGCCTTATGTGTTCTCCCTCAGTCTCTTTGAGTCCATACATGTGAATCAGTCCTGTTGTATATGGAAGACCAGATAATGCAATTTTTAACCAGAGCAATACTGAAACTTGCCATGAGAAGCACAAGAAATTAGTCAAATCTCTGCCACATTGCTGAAGGATGCTAAAATCTTTTCAGAAGATGGTCCATCACCAGCTTGTTGAGTGAGTGTACTCTACTCCACTGATACCATTAAAAAAGGAAAAAGAAAGAATTTCAGAAGGAAGACTAGCCCTGAGCCAAGCACAGTACAACATCCCCATAATTCAGCACTCAGCACTCAGGAAGCCGAGATGGGAGAGCCGCCAGTTCAAAGCCACCCTGAGCTACACTAGGTCTTCCAGGCCAACCTGAGCAATATACTAAGACTCTGTCTTAAACAATCCAAAGAAGAAAAAAAGGAGGGAAGGAAGGTGGCTATGCAAAGAGAGGGAGGGGGAGAAAAGGAAAAGGAAGAGAAGAGAAGGGAAACAATAAAAAAGAATGCTCAAAGGTTAACTCTTACCGCTAACACTTCCCACATCTCACTTTTGCTTTTATAAAAGGCCAAATACACCTCAAAGTCTAATTTGATAGCCACTGGGTACATGGGATAGGTTAAATTCTAAATTGCCTTAAAACAAATTCATTAATTTTTTTCAGTCAGCAGTCTTACTTTGAGGATTCAGTGGATACATATGACAAGTGGCTGTCATTTTGAAACATGCAAATAACAGAACATTCACCTTGTCCTGGCTGGGCAGCACCCACAGAGAAAATGGGTTCATTTTCCCACATAGTCATGGTCTGTTTAATACACTCATCACCAAAGCAAAATCTGGAACTCAAGGAGTTTATAGTCCACAAGGTCAAGGCAGACAAGACACAAGTAAATGAGGGAACAAGACTGGTATGCCTCACATTGACTGCTATGAAGAAAATGTAACAAAGGCTGGGGATGTAGCTCAGTTGGTAGCATGCTTGTCTAGCCTTGGATGTGATCTCCAGTGCTGAACAAACCAGGTGTGATGGCACACACCTGCAATCCTAGCACTCTGGAGAATCAGGAGATCAAGGTCAGCTTCAGATACAAAGGAGCTCCTGGCCCACCTGGAATACATGAGACTGTCTGGGGTGGGGGGTGAATAAGGGGAGGAGAGAAGGAAGGGCAGGGGATGGTGTGTGGATGAAGGTTGCTTTTGAATGAGGCCAATGTCTCTATTCCCTGCCACCACCCCTCTCTCAGGAGGTCACACAGAAGCAGAGCCTCGAAAGATAAGAACAAGGCAGCCATGAACCTCCAGGGACAGAGCAGCCCACCCAAAATGCAGGAGCACCTGGACATCCAAGAGATACCTCTATCACAAACAGTGGCAGAAGACAACATCAGCCTTTACCAGTTCCAGCAGAACCTTGTTGGTCACAAGACAGATTTCAGATTTTATTCTCTAAAGAGCCAACCATAAAGTGCCCAGTCTTGGAGAAGTACACACTCTGTTGCTCCCACCCTTGAAGTGATGCTCAGGGCCTAGATTTGTGGGCAGCTGCAGCTAAGAAGAAGCAAAGCTTGCACGTCTCCAGCATTTTCTCTGAAGGTCAGGAAGGATGTATGAGCAGCTCGTGATCTCATCCAACGCTTCACAGGAGCTATGGCATTCATGGGGATAAGATACCTAGAACAGAGGAAACCCCACCCCTCTGCCACCACCACCAACAAAGGCAGCAGGTGGCTTAGAAGGAAAGACATATCCAGTAGTTGAGGTTGTGCAATCCAAGAAGCCACTCATGGCTCAGTGGTGAAGAGCACTGCTGCTCTTCCAGAGGTCCTGTGTTCAATTCCCAGCAACCACATGGTGGCTCACAACCACCTGCAATGGGATCCGGTGCCCTCTTCTGGTGTGTCTGAAGACAGTTACAGTGTACTCATATACATAAAGTAAATAAATCTTTTTTTTAAAAGAGTTAGAAGAAGAAGAAGCCACTCATCAATGACAGAAAGACAGGTCCATTTCTGAAAGAAACGATGTGTATTTGTTTGACTCTGTAACACTACAAGGAAGAGTACTACTCCCAGAGTTAGGAAGATGTTTGTCAAATCTCTCTTTTGCAGACACGGAATCCCAGAGAAGTTAAGCTTCTTCTCTGTTCCATGTGGCAAATAACTTCCTAGTCTTATCTAGATAACTTAGTGCTTGTTCTAGAATAGAGTGGCATTGGGTTTTATTCATGAGTGGAGCAAGCACACTTACAACCTAAAGGGGGATGATTGTTCTCCAGCATCCCCACACACTCTACTGTGGGCTGGGGAGGTGGCTCCACTAGCAAAATATTTGTCTGGCATGCAAGCATGAAGACCTCAGAAGTGACATGAAGTGGGTTGCGGTGCCATCTGTAATACACTGTTCCCGTTACAAGAGGGGAGCAGAGACAGGAAGGTCTGAAAGAGACAGAAGACTAAAATGCTGTGGGCAGCTAGGCTGGGGTACAAAGGACCTGTTTCAAACTAGGTGGGAGATAAGGACTGATGGCCAAGGTCCTCAGGCCTCTACAGTACACCAAAGTACATGTGCATGCCTGTGTATGGTATGTGTGTGTGTGTGTGCACATGCCCGTGTGCATGTGAACACAGGCTGCAGAGATTGAGATTTAATAAAATTATACTTTATGTTTTCCCCAAGTCTACTAGTTGGCAGAATGCTGTTTTGCTCTCTTGGATATAGAAGCAAGCAAACATAGTTCTGAAAATGTAGGGGGACAGAGTGGAAGCCTAAAGAGCCCTTTACAGAGCAGCTGGAACTCTCCTTAAGGCCCACAGGCCCCACCCACCGACCTCGAAGCAGCTTCCACCTGGAGTAGAAAGAAGAAATGCAGGAGAAGTGAGTTCCCTTGTGCCGGCCTTTCATCTTTCTCTGCTGAGAAGAGCCTCATACAATCAAGCAAAGGCTCTTCCTTCCTTGTCTTTTTTCACAAGAGTTTGTTACATCATTCTTCATCTTTAAACACACTTATTACACAGGCTATTTTTAAGCATTTTATATGAAACTCTCAGGTCTGAATTTATAAGAACCTAAAGTAAATAATAAACACTCTTTTCTCTTCTCTTCTCTTCTCTTCTCTTCTCTTCTCTTCTCTTCTCTTCTCTTCTCTTCTGTTCTTTTCTGTGGCCTTGTTCTATTTAGATGGCCTTTTTGGTTCAATATCCTATGTTGGGGAAAAAAAATTCCCTGGTCAGGGCAAGATCTGCCAAAAAGCACAAGTTCGGGTTCTGTGCAACATTCTTCAATATCAGACACTGTTGTTTGCTAGCTACGCAATGTTTGTGGAGACTGAGCTGAACAGGATCGTGGGGGCACATGGTTACTAATGGAAATGGGAGGCTCTAAATGTCAGGAAGCCCCATCCTTCCACAGGCCAACGGCCGTAACTGGCCATGAGGTAAGGTGGTCCCATCACTAAAGAGAAGATGCACTAGCTCATCCATGGTCTACCCACAGAATGAAAGTAATCCTCAAACCAAGATCATCAGAAACGTTACCAACTAGACAAACATGTGTTGTGTTTTTAACCAACAATGGCATGTACCTTGCTAAAAGTACAATGAAATGTAAAGTTCCAAGTTTGAAATTTCAGGAACGTAAGGTAAGGAAGAGGTACTTTTGTAGAGACAGTACCCACAGCTAATACCCCTAAACTAAAACGTCTGCTCAAGACAAACAAGCACCATAAAAATAACCCACCTTCTACTACTAAACACTTGACCAAAATCATTCTGGTTCCCAACGCTGAAATCCTGAGGTCTGGACAGAGAGATGAAATCTTGTCTTTTCCCAAGTTAGGATTTTCCATGGAGGATGTGGTTTTAGCCATTGTCAGACCCAGCTCTCATTGGAACACACTTTCTTAGTTCCCCCAGACCGCTGTCAACAGTTGCCCATGTTGCCCCTTCCTTCCTGCCCTGCTGTTCCTAGTGGTAATTTACAATAAATCATAAATAATTCACTTCACCACTATCTCTGCTCACAAAAAGTAAGCTTCATTTTCCCTCTGTTTTGGAAAAAAAAAAAAAAGTCCTTCAGAATAACAGAGTCCGAAGATCAAAGGGCCGATCGTGTATACATGCCCAAGGCTTCTCTCCACTGACTCAGAGTCACAGGGAACAGCTGCTCCAAGTTCCCTTTCATAGGCTGCCATGGAATACAGCGTGCCAACTGAGTCACAAGAGAAGGAGAGACAAGAGAGAAAAGTCAGGTGTTCAATGAGTCCTTCCAACGACTGTAATCTCCTCTAAGTCATCTCCTCTTTCTGTTTACAATTGAGAGACTGTGGCATCAAAGAGACTTGGAGACAGAGAGTACAGCTCTATCTAAAGCTAGACATCAATACCAGGTTCCCCCACACACTTTCCTCAGCATCCTGTGAGAACGAATCCTAGCATCAAGTGCACATGTCCTGACAGCAGAGCACCATCCCCACCCGGCATGAATCTCCGTCACCCGCCCCCTCCCCCCCAATCCTTACCAGCCTGGTCCTGGAACAAGTATGCCTGGCAGCCCCAGGTTCTGTGTCCCAGCTGACAGACTCCTCTCCGAGTAAGTCCTTTGCTGTCCGTCCTGTATATTTTTAATGAAAAACTCCCTTGCTAGCTTCCGTGATCACTTTCTGTGCTCCATGCCACTGTCTGAACTATGAAAATGAATAAATCATCTGAATGAGATGATCCTCTACAGGAAAAAGAGATGACAGTCTACGGAAGCAGTTCTCAACATATGGATCTCGACCCCTTGGAGGATGGCACATCAGATATCCTGCATATCAGATATTTACATTACAATCAATCTGTAACAGTAGAAAAATTACAGTTATAAAGAAGCAATAAAATAATTTTATGGTCGTGGGGGGAGTCACCACAACATGAGGAGCTGTATTAAAGAGTCACAACGTTAGAAAGGTTGAGAACCACTGTTCTACAGGGAAATGAAACAAACAACCATCTTAATGTGCAACACAAAACAAGCAAGTAAGAAACAAGGAAAGTCGGTGAGTTATTATTACCGGGTGAATGTTGGCACTTCCAAGGTGGAGATCAAGAAATTAGCTGATCAAGAAATTCCAATTAGAGGAAGAACAAGGATGTTCCAGATTTGGAATAAACAGCATCAGCTCCTAATGAAATACCAGAGAGGGAGTACACGTTCAAATAAGAAGCCAGTGAAAGAAATAGACCTGTGTAGACCAAGAGATTTAGGGACAGGGAAGATATTCAAGAGACTGGGACCAGAAAGTTATCAGACTCTGAGGGGAAGAACAATTTGAAGGTGTTTCCAAGCTCTGTGATGGGCATGTTGAGTCTGAGCAGAAATTTCTTTTAAAAGGCAAAAACTTTAAAAGCTATCTTCATGGAGGGGAGAGGACTTGAAGAAATGACAAGAGTAGACATGAAACTTCACTGGTTCATTGTTGGGTCACAAGTAACTGATCTATTTCCTGATACAGTTTAAGTATGTCTTCCATATTTATTTAAAAATAAGTATAACTGAAAAGGGGGAATAAGCAGAGAACAGTTACTGTGGGAGGCTGGAGTTCAGAAGAGAAAGGCCAGTGAGGGAAGGAAAAATTAGAAGAAGAAATATAAATATAAGAACAACAATCTCAGCTGGGCGTGGTGGCGCATGCCTTTAATCCCAGCACTTGGGAGGCAGAGGCAGGCAAATTTCTGAGTTCAAGGCCAGCCTGGTCTACAGAGTGAGTTCCAGGACAGCCAGGGCTACACAGAGAAACCCTGTCTCGAAAAAAAAACAACAACAACAAAAACAATCTCAAAAAGCCACAAAAAAGGAAGTTGTAAAATGCACCAAAATGATGTACTCACTGATAAGTGGATATTAGCCCAGAAACTTAGGATACCCAAGATATAAGATACAATTTGCTAAACTCATGAAACTCAAGAAGAACGAAGACCAAAGTGTGGACACTTTGCCCCTTCTTAGAAATGGGAACAAAACACCCATGGAAGGAGTTACAGAGACAAAATTTGGAGCTGTGATGAAAGAATGGACCATCTAGTGATTGCCATATGCAGGGATCCATCCCATAATCAGCTTCCAAACGCTGACACCATTGCATACACTAGCAAGATTTTGCTGAAAGGACCCAGATATAGCTGTCTCTTTTGAGACTATGCCAGGGCCTAGCAAACACAGAAGTGGATGCTCACAGTCAGCTATTGGATAGGTCACACGGCCCCCAATGGAGGAGCTAGAGAAAGTACCCAAGGAGCTAAAGGGAACTGCAACCCTATAGGTGGAACAACAATATGAACTAACCAGTACCTCGGAGCTCTTGTCTCTAGCTGCATATGTATCAAAAGATGGCCTAGTCGGCCATCACTGGAAAGAGAGGCCCTTTGGACTTGCAAACTTTATATGCCCCGGTACAGGGGAACGCCAGGGCCAAAAAGGGGGAGTGGGTGGGTAGGGGATTGGGGGGGTGGGTTTGGGGGACTTTTGGGATAGCATTGAAAATGTAAACGAGGAAAATACCTAATAAAAAAAAAAGAGAAAAAAAAGTAAAAAAAAAAATGCACCAAAATGTCCAGTCATTTATTTATTCAGCAAATATGTATCGATACTTCCATATGTAAAAAATTATTCTGGTCTGGGTTTGCTGTCTGGTTTTCCCACATACTCTCTGCCGCTGCCCACATGCAATAGCTAGCAAACACTGGCCAGCTGTACTTGTGAATAAGTGATACGAGTTTAGGGAACAAATGTTTGGTGAGGAGGCCCAGAACAATATCTTAAACTAGTTAATTACTAGTTAATTAATTCCCTGAAGTTTGTTTATTAAATAGAAGGCTGTAAGTTACACTAGTCAGAATTTGGCTTTTTTAAAAGAATTAATTTATGTTGCACAGGGTTTTAACAGAAAAGCAATGTGCCATAAATGGATTAGTATAGGCACTGACCTTGTGCAATTGTAGAAACGTTAAAGAATTTAGCAGAAGACTGTGCCTTCGCTCTCAGTAATGAAGCTGAGATGTAGCTGTAATGAAGCACCATGACCAAAGCAAGCTGGGGAAGAAAGGGGTTTATTTGGCCTACACTTCCAGATTAGAGTCAGACCAGGAACCCAAGCAGGGTTCCTAGATGGCAATCTGGAAGCCTGGAGGCAGGAGTTGATGGAGAGGCTATGGAGGGATGCTGCTCACTGGCTTGCTTCTCCTGGCTTGCTCAGCTTGCTCTCTTGTAGAATCCAGGACCTCCCATCAAGGGATGGCACCATCCACCATGGGCCCTTCCTCATTGATCACTAATTGAAAAAATGCCTTATAGCTGGATCTCATGGAGGCCTTTTCTTAACTGAGGCTCCTTCCTCTCTGAGGACTTCAGCTTGTGTCAAGTTGACACACAAAACCAGCCAGGACACTGTCTGTGTTTCTGGTGAACATCTGAAGTTGTTGGAAGTCTGAACACCCACAGACAAAGATTAGATGGGTGTGCAGCAGGGCACCCATGAGGACTGCTCGCCAGCTGCGTATTGCTCTCACCATTCTGACTTCAGCTGAATACAAAGAAAACAGTGACATCTTTGACTAGGAAGCTGACCTGAGATTCAAAGAATCCAAATGGGGAGACTCAATGGGAGATGGGGAGAAGTGGAGTCTGTCTTGTCAAGGGGACATAACAACAGAGCAGCTCTCAGGCAAGGCAGCAGGAGCTGTGGCTATCACATACTACACCATTCCACCTTCCAAACCCCACACACATTTGCCTTGTCACCAACCCTACCATCATCCTAACCCCCAGCCACGAACAAGGAAATTTTAGGCAGTCTGTAACAACACTCCACAATCCTCCCTGGGTGATGTCCCTTTTAAAATGTCCTATATTTGAAAGAAAAACAGTGACCAAGTCACGCTTCTAACTACCCTCAATTGTTCAAATAGAGGCATGAGGTCAGTCCTCCTCTAAAACATACAAAGCTGCTTTATCTACATTGGGATGGTCTAATTAAGTTACAGTCCCTCTTTTGGTCTCCTATAGCTTACCTATTGTGATCAGTTGCAGGGAACTAGAAGAAGGAAAAAATATTCAGGTAAGGAAGAAATACTAATAATGATATAATTCTTTTTACTGATAATTCTTTTTGCTGCAATGAGTCATGTGGTCATAGCTGAGATTTATATCTTCCTTCTGATACTAATCCCACATTTCCGTGACCTCCAGCATGAACTTCAGCTCACAGGTATTCTTTACAGCCCCTGTTGTTCAGCAGCAAGCCTCAATAAGTCAGACTCACTCACCTTAACCGGCTTAGTGTTTCCTGCCTCTGCCCCATGGCCACTATTCCTTATTCAGTCTGGGGCCTGAGAAACTCACGTATCCCAAGACCCGCTGTGAAGACCAGCTGCACAGAACCATTCCTGGGCCCTGGGACTAAGTCTTCCAGCTTTCAGAATTCCAAGTCACTGGAGTAGGATACAGATTTCAGGATTAGAATGAATGGAGCATTCCCATTTCCATTCCTTTGTCTCTCGGATGCTGGGATCTGAGCTAGGAGACAAAACACTATAGATATTACTTGCTGACTTACAGCAGCATCATGATTCTAAGGACATTGCTTCAGCCATGCCGGGTGTTCTCACCCAGCTGGTCCTCCAACTACATCTCAAAAGACCATTCCACCACTCTCTCTGGCCAGCTGCTTCAGGGTATCAGGGAAACTCTGAGGACCAGTGGACTGTGTGAGCAGGAACCTCCCGCCACTCTTCACTGGCTATGAAATGAGTCTGTTGATCAGAAGAAATACTGAACGGAACAAGGCATTACAAGAGCTCAGAGACGGTGATTTTGGCAGAAACATGGAAGCTGAGTCCAAAGTAAGTGTTGCCACTTCCACAGCTGGCACAGTCCAATGTCATCAATGTGCTGACAGTCACCGGCTGGCTCCCCTGAGAAGTGGTGAAATATTAAAGACTGAGTATTGGTCTTCACTGCTGGCAGGTTAGAAAGTCAGCTCTGCCATATCCCCATTCCCTTTGGTGCACGGAAGCTAATGTCGCCAAGCCTACACATGACTTCTTGCTCTGCTTTTGGGGTCGCCTGGTGCATAAAGCCATTTGATAAGGGCAAATGCTAGTGGGGATGCTGATAGAATTGTATAGGATTGATCCCTTCTCCCTGTGAGTAGTCAGGCCATCCTCACTGATGCCACTCTCAGATTACTACACATGGAATACACTCATGCTCTTCCCATTCAGTGAGGCTGATCTCTGCATCTATGCCTCAGATTCCTTGTCACTGAGAACCAAGGACATTCCTTCTAAATCTCTGAAAGTCTGCCCAAATCATTAGACCTTGCCTATGAGTCAGGCCATCTGTTTCTGCAAGCCCAGTGAGCAGCTGTGTTGTGCACAGCGATCAACATCCTGCTCTTTAGCCATTGCCCCTCCAAGTCACCCATGAGTCGGCCCATGCGATGTCACCATCCATGTTCAGGTGATGCCAGCCTGTGGAACAGAACCTTCTAAACAGAACCTTTCTAGCCAGTTTAAGGAGAAAGAGCCTATTTATGACAAGTTATAAAATGCCTTGCCAAATAAATGGGAAGTCTGAAAAAGACAGACTTAAAAGCTCGGCTTCCAGGAATGACTCCCAAAGCCATAACAGAATCAGGCCACCAAGGAGGCTTTTGGCCTTACCATGACCAAGGTGCTATAAAACCAGGAGGTCTGGAAATTATATTGGAAGCCATAACCAGACTACAAAGAGAGCATGGGCCTCCACGGCTATCCTGTCGTGTCCATCTGGTTTCACAATGTTTTATTCCAAATTAAGGTAACTCTTAATGACATAATTAAATTATATTCAAGTTCATGAATACAGGGGTACTCTGGGAAATGTAGTTCTAGCCTCCTAAAATCTATAGGTCAGAAAGGAAATAAAGAGGAGTTTAGGGTTCAGATCATGCAAGCTTGCTGTGTTCTACAAAGCTGGTGGTTTCAAAGTAGCTTCTCCCTTTAGGTGCAGCATGAAAATGTCTCTAGGCAGAGGGAACTGAACAAGGGAAGATCTGATAAGGGATCAATTGGGAGAGAACTGTCTAAGCAATGCATAAAAGCAAAGATGGAGTTAGGTCCAACACGTAGGCAGAAGGTTAAGTTTTATAGGAAACAGAAAATTTGTACCACCAAATAACAAGAGAGCCATCGAACCACTGAGGAGAAAGAAAGATATCCTCTTGAAGTAAACTCTTCATCTCCAGGAAAGATGGAAGGAGAGCACATGACGCTGTTAAACAAATGATGCTTGAGGGTCACTGTGGTAGGAAGGCTTGAGATGGCAGAAAATGGATCAAGAATGCGCCAGGAGTGCAAGGAGTTGCTCAAGCTTAGGAAATGGACATGTGCCCTTTCCAGAAACTTGAGTGTTTAATTAAGGCTGAGATGCTCAGTTTTTGGTCCCCTCTGTAGTCAATAAGGTTGGGTGGATCCCTTCCCAAAGCTGTCTGTATCCCACCATGTAGCAGCATCCCAGGCCACTTGACAATGCTTTCTCCTCTCCTGAGGGGGATGAGGTTTTAGCAGGGAACAAACCTCTGACCACACCTTGGCTAAAGCTAATGTGACACATGAGAAAGGACCTGTGTTCTAAAACTAGCTGGGGACAGATCTGGAGGGATGCTGCCCTTCCAGAGGACTTCGATTCCACACCTAACACCCAGGCAGCACACAGCCTTCTGTAAACCCTGTCCCTGGGGATCTGATGTTGCCCTCTTCTGGTCTCTGGGGGCACTGCATGTACTTGGTACAGACATATATCAAGGCAAAACACCCATATACATCAAAAGTAATTTTATTATTTATTATTATTTTAAAGCTAACTGAGGGGTGAATAGAAAATATCAGGACCCTTTTCAACTGCACAGTAAAGTGTAGGATCAAGAGTCAATAATGGGTCTGAAGAGATGGCTCCAAAGTTAAGAGTTCTCACTGTTCTTCCAGAGAATCCAAGTTTGGTTCCTAGCACCTCCTTCAGACAGCTCACAGCCACATTTAACTGTGGCTCCAAGGATCTAACACTCTCTTCTGGCTTCTATGGGCACCTTCAATCATTAATGTGCTCAAATAGGCACACAGACATACACACAAATAAAAATAAAATAAATCTTTCTTTTAAAAATACTCAGAGGTGTCTCTTTCAAACAACTTCATTTCTACTTGCCAGCAATGAGTCCACCACACTGTGAGTTCACAGCTGCCCCGCTGTGTCCGGCAACCACCATTTCCCTGTACCCATCCACAGCCTCTGGCTCTTCCGCTCACTCCACTGCCTCTCTATGATCTCAGAGCCTTTGGAGGAGGGCACGTGATCCATGCTCCATTTAGGGCTGAGCATCCTTCAGGCTGTTTTTCTGAGTCAGGTCTTATTCTGCACCTTCACCTGGCCTGGAAATCACACAGCCGCATGTCTCTGCCTCCCAGGGGTCTCAGTTGCTTCTTCACTGCACTCTTATGGTTAGGGGACTATCCATCTTTTCTTCCCTGAATTGTTAACTCCTGAAGGGAGTTACTTAACACAATGACCAGCGAAGACTAAGTGCTTCTTGGACTGAACCTAAAATAATTTTACTGGATAAGAGAAAAGTCGCTAAAAAACATAAAGTAAAATAATAAAAGATCGAGACCTAACTTTGTCAAAGCTGTGTTCTCAATATGTCGAGTCAGGTGCTCGCTTCAGCAGCACATATACTAAAATTGGAACGATACAGAGAAGATTAGCATGGCCCCTGCGCAAGGATGACACGCAAATTCGTGAAGCATTCCATATTTTTGCATGGTATTGGTATAGTGACAGACAAGTAGACCAATGGAACAGAATTGAAGACCCAGAGATGAACCCACACACCTATGGTCACTTGATCTTTGACAAGAGAGCTAAAACCATCCAGTGGAAAAAAGACAGCATTTTCAACAAATGGTGCTGGCACAACTGGCGGTTATCATGTAGAAGAATGCGAATTGATCCATTTCTATCTCCTCGTACTAAGGTCAAATCTAAGTGGATTAAGGAACTCCACATAAAACCAGAGACACTGAAACTTATAGAGGAGAAAGTAGGGAAAAGCCTCGAAGACATGGGTACAGGGGAAAATTTCCTGAATAGAACAGCAATGGCTTGTGCTGTAAGATCAAGAATCAATAAGTGGGACCTCATAAAATTGCAAAGCTTCTGCAAAGCAAAAGACACCGTCAATAAGACAAAAAGGCCACCAACAGATTGGGAAAGGATCTTTACCTATCCCAAATCGGATAGGGGACTAATATCCAATATATATAAAGAACTCAAGAAGGTGGACTTCAGAAAATCAAATAACCCCATTAAAAAAATGGGGCTCAGAGCTGAACAAAGAATTCTCACCTGAGGAATACCGAATGGCTGAGAAGCACCTGAAAAAATGTTCAACATCCTTAATCATCAGGGAAATGCAAATCAAAACAACCCTGAGATTCCACTTCACTCCAGTCAGAATGGCTAAGATCAAAAATTCAGGTGACAGCAGACGCTGGCGAGGATGTGGAGAAAAAGGAACACTCCTCCATTGTTGGTGGGATTGCAAGCTTGTACAACCACTCTGGAAATCAGTCTGGTGGTTCCTCAGAAAATTGGACATAGTACTACCGGGGGATCCCGCAATACCTCTTCTGGGCAGATATCCAGAAGATGTCCCAACCGGTAAGAAGGACACATGCTCCACTATGTTCATAGCAGCCTTATTTATAATAACCAGAAGCTGGAAAGAACCCAGATGCCCCTCAACAGAGGAATGGATACAGAAAATGTGGTACATTTACACAATGGAGTACTACTCAGCTATTTAAAAAAATGTATTTATGAAATTCCTAGGCAAATGGATGGACCTAGAGGGCATCATCCTGAGTGAGGTAACCCAATCACAAAGGAACTCGCACAATATGTACTCACTGATAAGTGGATATTAGCCCAGAAACTTAGGATACCCAAGATATAAGATACAATTTGCTAAACGCATGAAATTCAAGAAGAACGAAGACCAAAGTGTGGACACTTTACCCTTTCTTAGAAATGGGTACAAAACACCCATGGAAGGAGTTACAGAGACAAAATTTGGAGCTGTGACGAAACGATGGACCATCTAGTGATTGCCATATGCAGGGATCCATCCCATAATCAGCTTCCAAACGCTGACACCATTGCATACACTAGCAAGATTTTGCTGAAAGGACCCAGATGTAGCTGTCTCTTGTGAGACTATGCCGGGGCCTAGCAAACACAGAAGTGGATGATCACAGTCAGCTATTGGATGGGTCACACGGCCCCCTATGGAGGAGCTAGAGAAACTACCCAAGGAGCTAAAGGGAACTGCAACCCTATAGGTGGAACAACATTATGAACTAACCAGTACCCCAGAGCTCTTGTCTTTAGCTGCATATGTATCAAAAGATGGCCTAGTCGGCCATCACTGCAAAGAGAGGCCCATTGGACTTGCAAACTTTATATGCCCCAGTACAGGGGAACCCCAGGGCCAAAAAGGGGGAGTGGGTGGGTAGGGGATTGGGGGGTGGGTATGGGGGACTTTTGGGATAGCATTGAAAATGTAAACGAGGAAAATACCTAATAAATAAATAAATAAATAAATAAATAAATAAATAAATAGAAAAAAAGAATATGTCGAGTCAGTCTACAATGGTGTATTGGTTTCTGTCATAGTTGAATGCTCCTGTAAGTGGGGAAGGGAGTGCTAGGGCTCTAGAATATGCACATGCTGGCTTTTCCCGTTGCTGAGGAAGCTACATCGTACAAAGCCTTTGTGTGAAAATGTAGTACTCTAGAGAGAGCTGCTCGGATTTACTCAGAGGCTACAGCACTCCCAACTGCATGAAAGGATCCCAGACTCATAGCAGGCACACGGGCAATGGGGACTGAATTAAACACAAATGAACTAACTGTCCAAAGTATCCCATAACCATTTTAAGGTGTCCTTTGCTCTCTGCTCTCGCTCACCTGAAAGCTTTGTGGGCTAGCCCATAATAATCACACGGGTGCTAGTGAAAATGCAGGCTCAGAGTTCCACAATCACTATACTAATAGAATTCTCCAGAGAAACGCCATATGGAAAGTCGCCAGACTAGAAACTGAACAGAGTTGACTCTGCAGGGTGGTTCCAGGAGACTGGAAATTAGGGCGGATATCCACACTTTGCTCACGAGGTCAAGGTTCTTCTCTCCCGCAAGCCTCGGGTCTTGCTCCAGTCGGCCTAATCTGATAGATCTGACTGGATCGGTACAGCCGTCCACATCATGGAAAATCTGCTTACTCAGAGTCTACTAATAGAAATGTTGACCACATCTAAAAATATCTTTCCCAGTGCATAAATTCTGCAGATGATCTCCAATTTGTGACGGTTTGGATCTTTCCTCCTTCAAGAGGACGTGTGTTGGTTAGAGACAGGAGAAGTAAAAGCTTCTGAACATTTCCTAAGCCAGCATCACCTACAGCTTCCTGATGCTGCAAGGCAACACTGGGATAACTGATAACTGATGTGTAAGAAGAAAGGGGCTATTTTGTCTCTCAGCTTTGAAGGTGCAGCACATACTTGCTTGGCCCCATTACTTTGGGCCTGTAGTGAGAGAGCCTAATATGGGAGAAACAAGTGGGAGAGCAAAAGGCTTACCTGAACCAGGATACAAGCAAAAAAAAAGAAGGTATAATCCCACTCCCCCACTTCAAAGTCATTTCTCCAGTGACCTAAGGGTCTCCCATCAGACCCCAACTCCAAAGGGTTCTATCAGTTGCCATCGGTGCTACCCAGGGACCAAGCCTTTAATGCATGCGTCTTGGTGAGACATTTAGGATCTGAATTATAGTACAGTAGAGTACTGTCACACATCCTGGACAGGAGCCAATGCCAGAAGCCACAGTCACATGATCACAAGGAACCGCTTGGTTAATCTCTGTGCGCCAGGTTGCTAGACTATGATAATTAGTAAATCGGGTCTTTTGAATAAATGCTTTCCAGCTCACAAGGGGTTGGCTGGGATAGAACTCCATCACAAAGAGAGGAGCAGCTGTAATGTGATGCGTGCCCACATCACCATGGTCTGACCAAGTCGGTGTGGCTGCTTGATGGCTCAGCAGGTAAAAGTGCTTGCAGCAAGCCTAACTAACCAAGTTCAATCCCTAGAACCCAGGTGAAGGTGGAAGGAGAGAACCAGTTCCACAAAGTTCCCCTCTGACCTGTACCTGTGAGCCGTGCATCTACATACACACCTTACACTACACACATTACACGCACGATAGATAGACGCATACGTGCATACATCAGTGATAGATGGATGGATGGATGGATGGATGGATGGATGGATGGATGGACGGATGGAAAGATAGATAGATAGATAGATAGATAGATAGATAGATAGATAGATAGATGACAGATAGACAGACAGACAGACAGACGAACAGTGAGAGGGCCCAGTGGATAAAGGTGTTCACCTGATGATGTGAGTTTGATCTTCAAATGCACATAGAGATGGAAGAAGAGCTGTTTCATCTAGAAAGCTTATTTAAAATGCAGTAAGTTTAGAAGTGGGACCCAGGAATGTGCCTTTTTAAAAATAAGGCAAGGGTTTCTACCCAAGTATTCTATGTAATTACAGCTATAGTGGTGGGGGAGGGAGGCTTACATGTTTCCTTAGTGGTTTTTTATTTATTTATTTTATGTATGAGTACTCTTCTGCATGTATACCCACACACCAGAAGAGGGCATCAGAACTCATTATAGATGGTTGTGAGCCACCATGCGGTTGCTGGGAATTTAACTCAGGACTTCTGGAAGAGCAGCCAGTTCTCCTGCCCATTTCTGTGACTTTCAAAGCACCTATTATCCATATTCTAGAATTTAAAGGTTGTGGCAAGAAGTACAGCCCAGCATAACAGACAGACCGACACGTCAGAAAAGTGAACAAACTGGTTGCTCTTTTAAAAGAGAGAAATTAATACAGAAATTCTCTAAATAGATACTGAAACCTCAAAGGAGAGCCCAGGAAGCAGTTACAAGAGGAGACAGTCGCCACGCCTCAGGTTGCAGGAATACAGAGAAGTAGCTGGAATTGTTAGAATTAGTTCCTGGAAGCCTGGAATGGAGACACCACAGAGTAAAGATCCAGATCCAAAAAGCAATGTGCTGCCTAGACAGTGTGGCTCTCACCAGTGCTAGGAGGGAGGCAGACGCTGTGGTTTTGTTTAGAGAAAGCATCTGAGCCTGGAACGACAATATAGGCCTGAAAAGTGGGAAAAATATAACAAGATGCTGATTCTGACAGGAAGACATACATCTCCAGCATGAATAATGACTTCCTCTTCTGGGACTGCGTTCTTAGGCACAAGGAGACCGGAAATAGACAGGAAGGAAGTCTTTACCTTATCCATTCCTGCAGGCTCCTTTTACTGCCGCCTCCCGGTAGAACGTAGCAAAGCACCAACAGGAAAGCCAGAAAGGCGTTTCCAGTACTAGCAACCCATGTGTAGCTGTGAGTCCATAGCTCAATAAATAAGATGCTGACGTCACTAGGGGGAACCCATTCCCAGCCCAGCACGGATGAGACATCAGCAGCCAACGGAGAACAGACAACTTGGACCTTCTCTCCTGCCTTGGCAACAGATCTCCTGTTTTCATACATGTACTGCCAGATCTTCAGTCCAGTGATCCACAGCATAAATCAACTTTTTGTAATAAAAAACTATGGTCAACGTAAATAAATGTGTGTATAGCGTTGTCTGAATGGAAGCATGGCAAAGCCTGGAAGCATTCTAAAACACTTGATTTTTCAGAGGGTGTTCTCACACAGGTAGGATCCATTCGACCTAGGAATTTACTCCCCAAGCCTACTAAATCAGAAAGTCCGTGACACAGCCTAGCAGTCAGAGTGCTGGCCGAGAAAACAAACCCCTCCACACGCTGTGTCCAGCTGAGTGTGTCGGGAGCATAATTCATCTGATCTTTAAAGTGAGACTTTCTGACTGCAAGGTTCATACATGTATCTTCTCTGGTTTTCATGTATGTACACCCTTTCTCATCCTGCCACAAACAAATGACTGGTAGTCATAGACAAGCAGAGAGTAAACTATAAAAGTGCTCTCTTTCGTGCCGGGCGTGATGGTGCACGCCCTTAATCCCAGCACTCAGGAGGTAGAGGCAGGTGAATTTCTGAGTTCGAGGCCAGCCTGGTCTACAGAGTGAGTTCCAGGACAGCCAGAGCTACACAGGGAAACTGTGTCAAAAAAAAAAAAAAAAAAAAAAAACCCGCTCTCTTTGCATTGTCACATGTATCCATCTTCCCTGTTTGTATGTGTAATTATGTTTCAGGCCCATCCTATGGTACAAGGATCCATTTTTTAAGTTACTGTTTTTTACTCTATTCTTATTAATAAGCAATGTGACTAAGTCCTTTCTGGTTCCAAGAGCAATGCTACATTTCAGAAAACTTTAAAGTGAGCAAGGGAACTTGCAGCATTTCATGTGGACCTAAGAGAATCAGCTTATAAAATTAAAGTCCTGGCAGGTCGCAGCCCTTAACACGATTTAGGAAGACTAAATGTGTTACGGTGCTTCTTTCTCCAGCTCTTCATCTTATTTTCCATGTTAACATTTTTTTTCCTGTGGTTGTACAAAAGGGGTCAGGATTCAAGGATGGGAAAAAAAAAACCTAGCCCTTGAAAGAAATATTCTAAATCACACATGGTAATTTGGTGTCTAAGAAGATAACAAGATCAGCCAACATATTTTGGTGAATGCTTACATAACTGCTTTCTTGTTTGTTTGTTTGTTTGTTTGTTTGTGTTTGTTTAAGTCCAAAGAATCAATGCAATAATTTCACTATTTCTTGACTATCTGCAGGAGAGTAGGAAGTAAAAAAATGAAAGCTTGCATTTCCTGCAATAGTTATCAAAGTTCTTATTACAATGAAGGATACTTTTGGTCTTGGATTTCGTGTTCATTTATCTATTGCATACTATATTTATTAGCTTGCTAAGAATGGCATATCCTGTATGTTGACCACATTCATCTTCTGCTTTTCCCCCTAACTCCTCCCAGATCCACCTTCACCACCCCACTCCTCTTTCTAATTTCTTTTTAAATCCTTCAACCCATATACTCCTAGGCTTAGGGCTATCCACTAGAGTGTGGTCAACTTCACCTTAAAGGAAACTCGTGCTCCCTGCGCTGGAGGCCTTTAACTGTCAACAGCTCCTTCGTTAGATAGGCGTGGGAGCTCAAGAACTTCTCCCTCTTCCTCCTAGAATGTTGTCTTTAATATTTTCCAACAGTTCAAAATTGGGAAATTTCACATAGAAAATCCAGATTCTGGGTGGCTTGCGTTTATTTGCTGTTTTGTTTGTTTGGCTTTATTTTGTTTTGTTTGACCCAGAAACATTGGATGTGCATTTTCCCACGATGAACATGTCTGGAGCTAAACAGCAGCTGTCCACAGAGAACATGGACTTGGCAGACTTTGGGAGTCCCTGTCTGTCACCCTTACTGACACCACAGCATGTGATGCCTGCCTTACATCCTGACTGAAGGCTTCCCAGGCTGGAAGAAAAGTGACTCCCTGATCCCAAATGGGCCATGAAACAAGATATAGCTCCGCAGGCCAGGCTCACCCAAGCCTGCTTGCCTGGGCAATGCTCACCCTCTGTGAATGACTGGCATGCTCATTTGAACCCTTGGCTCTCAATGCCTGTCCACTTCCCCCCGCCCCCCCCCCCCCGCCTTGACTTATCATCCTTTTCTTTACTGTTGGAACATTGGGCAGAGTTTCAAAGCTTATAAAAATGTGTTTAAATTAAAACCCAAAGACCTCCTTTAACCCCAAGATTTTGCAGCCAGCAGCCAGCCTGTCTCTACCCTTTCATCTGTGCTCACTCTCCGGTCGTGTACCAGCCAGCTGCAGTCCAGCTTCGATGTCCAGTACCCCACTGAAACTGCTTAACTGATGATAAAAGTGTCCCCTGATTGCCAAATCTAATGAACCTTGTTTTTTTAATTTGTCTCAGCCCTATCAGACTTCTGGAACCTTCCCCATCTTTCAAATGTCAGCTGGGGTTCCCTTATCTGCTCTGAACACTCCCAGGGGTCTTGTTAAGTGGTAGTATTTCATGCTGTCTTTGAATGACATCCTGTTCTTGTCCCTGCCACACACAGCATCTCATATCCGATTAATAGCTCCATCTTCACCAGTGACAGAGCACACTACTACATCAGTTGGTCCACCATGGGCATTTTATAAATAATAAGGAAATGGTTGGATGACTGTGTATGTGAACCAAGAACTAGCTTTTAAAGTTAAGGTAACAGAAGCAACCAAAAGGTTTACAAAAGTCTGTTTGTCTGTCTGTTTGGTTCCCAAATATTAACTTTATCCATTATTACATAATGAAAATTATATGGGACTGGGAAAAATATGTCCTTTTCTCACTAGATGTTTATACGAGTTGGGGTTAATAATGTCCTTCAGTGTTTACTGGCATTTTTAAAGAGACCGTCCCCAACTGTTTTACAGCTCCAATTACACAGTGGTGGAAGGACTCAGAAAGACTCCTTATTTCAAATAAAGGAAAGGTCCTTGCCCCAGAGACATGGAGCAAGAGAGATAGCCTGAAGAAATAGTAAGATAAGAATGAAATGTGTGTGTCCCCAAAATCCTTTAGGAAGTCATTTGTGGGTCCACAGAAGCAACAAGACAGAGAGGCGAAGAGCAGGGTGGGTGCATTGCTCTGTGGCACTTTTCAACCCCTCTGGGCCTTTCTGGGTGGTTCCATTGCTGGCGATAAGCATTTTCTGAGTATCCTGATCAAAGCATTCTCCCTGCCTTCAGTGCGGTTTGCTACCATGGTAACGACATTTCAGTTGAAGCCTAAAACAAATATATATATATATATATATATATATATATATAATGTTCACTGATACGGAGTTTGATTTCCATGGTCTGTTAGCTACTAGAAGAAAGTGTTTAAATACTCATTAAGTTTCTATTCTGTAGCTTAGGTAGAAACTGGTGTGGTTTTTTGATAATTTGTTAAAGTCAGCAGGAAGCCTGTCTCCAACTGGTAAGATTGTTCCTTTGCAGCGGTGAGTTCCAGGGTTGACTTCTCAAGCTGTCTTAGCATTGGGTTCTAAGCATGTAACTGACTCCTTGAGTCCCCCAAAGCCACACTCTTCCTTAAAGCGCTCAGGGGAAGAGGATGGGGAGATTAATGAGTGTTCTCCAGAGATTCTGCCAACCTGAGTTCTGGCACCTGCTCCAGTCCTGTTCTTCGCCACTCCAGAGGTCACATCACCTGCGGTTTGCTAGGACATTGCTCAGCATCACCGAGACTCCCTCACAGCCTCGCTTTCTCAGAGCAACACACACTATCTCTGCAGCACACATTCTCATTGGGAGTTTTCTGGATGCAATTACCCTTTCCGACTAATAAAATAAGATGTAATTATAGATGTACTGTGAGCAACGCCACTTTACATTTAGGCTGATATGTTTGTGGCTGTCTGGAATTCCAGATCTGAGTGCTGTTTATTGCTTTAACCCACACATGTTATTTCTGGAGATGGTGTGGCTCACGGAGAGACGTCTGGGGCAGCCCGATCACACTCCTTCAGGGGCCCCTCTGCCTTTTTTGGGCTCAGAGCTCTGAATTGCACTTTTGACCTCCTCCTGAACAGCTTGCAAGGCACAATTGAGCTGAAGCAGGACCCCCCCAGTTGCTGCTCTGAATGTACGGTCTGTGGCCTGACTTTCCATGTCAGTGTAGTGTTCGCTGGTTTGAACGAGGTGCAGAGACTTACATGAAGGGAACTTCATAAACAAACGTTCAGAAAGAGGACACTTAGACTTGCAGGTGACAGGGGCCTCTACAGAACCCATCCGCATTCTCTACAGTGAGCATGTGTATTAACAATCACAAAAGAAGAAGCGGGTAGAAATGAGAAGAATCCAGCAGGAGCTGGGGGGACAAGCGAGAGGTGTGAGGGGTGAATGTGACCAGAATGTGTTGTGTACATGTTTGAAAATGTCATAACGAAAGCCATTAGTATGTATAACTAGTGTACGCAAATAAAAGCAGACAGAGAAACAGAGAAAGGACTTCAGTTGTTGTGAGTGGAGTCAGGAGAAAGGCAGAGCCTTCCTTTTGTTGGCAGAGTTGGGCAGCGACCTATTGTGGGGTCCATGGACTCTGGGAGAATTTTTGTTTGGTTTTGGTTTTGGTTTTTCGAGACAGGGTTTCTCTGTTTATCCCTGACTGTCCTGGAACTCACTCTGTAGACCAGGCTGGCCTCGAACATAGAAATCCACCTGCCTCTGCCTCCCAAGTGCTGGGACTAACTGTGCACCAGCACTACCTGACCACTCTGGGATATTTTAAAGGAGATTTGCTTCAACTTTCTAACCTAGTTCTCATCAAAGACTATGCTTGAACATCAATACACACACACACACACACACACACACACACACACACACACACATACATCAGAAGGTCCCACTTTGAGCTTCTCTTGACTGATGTCTGAGAAGCTTCAGGAAATAGCCTCAGCATTCACTACAATTACCTCTTCAAAACCAGAGATTGGCTCTGCACACACTAAAACCCAAGGGCCTTACACAAGATGGGGTTATATTCTCATATGACCTGTGCATATTCCCCCGTGTGCTTTAAATGGCACCTTGAATGTTAAATGCAGTGTGAACACTACATAAACAATTCTTAGACTGTGTTGCTCAAGCAATAGTGACAAAAAAAAAGACAACTTTTTCCAAATATTTTCCACTCACAGTTGTTGAATCTAAGGATGCAGAATACAAAGCTATAGAAAGCCACTTACACATACACACATACACACACACTCACTCACTCACTCACTCACTCACTCACTCATTCACACACACAGTTCTGTCAAGGGAAGATTCAGTTTTCTTTACTATTCACAGCTTGCCACATGAAATCTTCCGGCCAAGCAATGTAATCTCGTGGCTACTTAAAACAAACAAACTCAGACTAAGGGCTCAGTGCACACATGGCAAAAGGGAGTCAGAGACTCTGCCCCAACAGAAGGTCTTTCTCACTGGCTAAGCCTGGAAACAGTTGAACCATCTGAATGAAAACAGCTAAAGGGGAAGAAAGTTCATCCTAGAACCATCATGGAAGTCCTCAGCCTAAAGGATCCCAGGGACAGAGCAGGACATGGGTAGTTAGCACAGCATCTCTAAGAATCCCAGGGATGACTAACTGTAACCAAGAAGCCAGGGGACATGTGCCTGACCACCTCATTCACATTTGCAGGGCCGGAGAGGGGAGGAGACACCCACAGAACAAATTCTAAACCAAAATCCAACTTCAAGAAGCTCATCTTCAAGGAAAAGTACTTCTTACTCTGGGAAAGCATTGGGTTACCATAAAGATGATGTTTTAGGTCAGTTTTGTTTTGTGTTATTTTTTGATATCCCATACCTCCTTGAAGTAATCTCTAGTATCATTCACATACAAACCACCAAAGAAGAAAGTGAACCCCATTTGTGGTGCACATACCGTCCTCTCCTTCCCACTACTCAAGCATAGTTGTCATGGCAACTTCAGAACCCTTACCTTAGGACCACAGGGACTTTCCATACTCATCCTCTGAAGGCAGCCCCTTACCTTCCTGGCCTGAGGAGAAAAGGGAAGGGCATCCTCTGCCTCTTCCTATTAAGGAATGTCTGTGCATACTCTTCCACGGACTTCAAAGTCATGGTTGAAAGGTAAGGTAAACTATCTTATTCCCAAGACATCTTCTAGATCATTCTTCTTCCTACTCTGCTACAGTGTTTTCATTCTACCCACCATGCTTCCCAGGTGCCCCGCTCATTTATCAAAAAGTTTAGCATTTGGTTCACTGTCCTAGGTCTAACTTCATGAGGAGGAGTCTCGGTTCCTCAGATTTCTCACTCTGTGGGAAGAGGCTGATTCCAAGACCATGATGGATTTTTTTCTAGACAGTTTTGGTCTGATCATCTTGAGCTGACAGATTATACCCATAGAGAATAATTATCTTTATTATCATTCCACCTCTGCAATATTTCATGTAAGCTTTCTACCATCTTCCCATAACCCCCTGCTCTCAGTTATCTCCAGCACACCTACCAGCACCAGCTGCCCTTTCACACACCCAACTTCTGTTCTCTGTCTGGCCATTCTCTTGTAGATACCTTTACCTCTTTTACCCAGATGGCCTCCTTCAGCGCTCTCTGGGGAGCCCAGTTCTGTGTATAACTACTCTTCCTCCTTTTCCATGCTCTCTGCTTCCTCGATAGCACAGAGGGATACCAAACAGGTAAAACAGTGGGATGGCAGTAGTGAATGCACAGTGGTAATAACTCTTACTATGTCTGCAAGCCACTGCATGTTCTCTGCTGCTGTGATAAACACCATGACTGACCAAAACCAACTTAGTTTGGAAATGGTCTATTTCAGCTTAGAGTTTATCTTCAAGGGCATCCAAGTTAGGAACCAGGAGACAGGAACTGAAGCCGAGGCCATGGAGGGATGCAGTTCACTGGCTTGGTCCCCATGGTTTGCTCAGCCTGCTTTCTTATACCACCCAGGACCACCTGCCTAGGGATGGCACTGCCCACAGTGGGCTGGTTGTCCAGTTATTTAGCCTGTCTTCTTCATTTTGTATATCCTAAGATCCTGTCTCTCTGAGCATGATGGTTTTATCCCAGGCAGGTACTGACTGAGCATGCGCACATGCTCAAAATCATCTACAATCAGATCGAGTATTTTGGGGGGAAATTAAGGAATCTAGACCTATATATGCATAAGTATTTTATATATGTAATATCTTACAGATACTCATATGTAATTACGCATATATTATTGTTTCCTCTAATGTCTTCTTCAATGAAGTAAAGTATAGTAATCACAAAGAATGAAATCATATTCTTGGATTCTCTATTGAAGTGTTAATCGCCTTGTAGCAATCCTCACTATTTTTTAATCCATCGGGTTTACTAATAAGAATACTTTCCCAAGAGATGGATTTCAACACAGCATTTGTGTAAATGGACACTAAACCTACTGGAAGATGCCAAAACTTGCTGGTGATGTGAACTGGAGTGGTGCAGATAGATGAGCCCTGCCCTGCAGTGCCTCTTCCCATCCTGGAGATGGCGCAAGAGACAGGTAATAACAAGTGTTTCAAGTGTGTCGGTTACGTTTCTGGAGTGGTGGTAAAACATCACAGCCAACAGCAGCTTATGGGAAAAAAAAAGAGTTTACTGAGCTTACAGTTCTAGAGGGAGATTCCACAATGGGAAGGGATGCAATGGGTAGGTAACCCAGGGAGACAGAGATCACATCGCCAATCAAACAGGGAGCCATAGGCAATGGAGGAAGGCTAGAAACATCAATGCCTACCCCTAGTGATGTGTTTCCTCCAGCAAGACAGCACCTCCTAAAGGTTCATTACCTCCCCAGACTCTGCTACCAACTAGGGAACAAGTGTTCAAATGTGTGAGCTTTGGGGGATATTTCTCATTCAAACAACCACAAAATTATAGAGAAACTTGAGGCCTTTCTTTATCCTATTGATACTGTCATTTTTATAAACAATGTAGATTAATACTTCAAAAATTTGATCATACAGCTGTTATTTGACATAGAAATTTTGTTTTTATGTTTGTATCCAAAAGAAATGCATATATATGTATATATATATATATACATATACATGCACATATGTTGTGTGTGTTTATCTCAACAGAATAACAACAAAAAATCTGTATATATGCTTTCATACACACCCAGATTATATAGTCAAAAACTGATGAATGAATAAATTATTTATATATATATGTGTGTATATATATATACATGCATATATATACACAATGAAATATCAAAATCTAAACAAATAAGTTAAGTACTGATACATGCCGTAGCATGGAAATACTAAAACTTATACTAAGTGAAAATAAAGCCCATGCCTCATGGGCCATATATTGTATTATTCCTTTTACATGAAATATCCAGAAAAGTTAAATCTACAAAAGCAGAAAGGAAGTCCATGGCTCCTAAAGGGAGGAGGTGATGGCTGGGGGGCACCAGACTTCTTCTTCTGGGGATACAAGGATGTTTTAAAGCAGATCCTGGTATAATTATTGTACAACTTGTGAATGTACTCTAACCAATAAACTACTTGTTTGCAATGAGTGGATTGTTTGGTAATTGCTTTATTTCAGCAAAGGTGTTACCAAAAAGCAAAAGCAAAAACACAAACAAACAAAGAAACAAACAAACAAAAACAACAAAAAGCAGTTATCCACTTGCCTGTCGTCCACGTGCCTGTCATCATTTCCATGCATATTTCACGGGAAAGGTGAGTGAGCAAGGAACTAAAGACAAGCGTGGGCTCTGCTGGCCTCTACTGCAACTGGCTGCTCTTTCAGGAAACAAGTCAAGAACACAGCACACGTTAGAATCACGGCTCACATCTGGACAGACCACACCAAGCCTATACAGTTCCACATGGGGTTTATTGTGGGGGAAGGGGGCAAGTCCTGGCACCAATGATGTAATCTAAAAAGAGAAAGAGAAAGGGGGATATGTTCATCAGAGATGGGGGGAGGGGTGGTCTCAGTAGGCTGGTCCCTTCCCCCTGAGGGACCAGCCACATGACAGTATAGTATAGAATAGAGTTTATCCAGGGGAGTTAAGAGAGTAGTAGAAACAGAGAAAGGCAGAGAGAGAGTAGAGAAGTAGAGACAGGCCATGAGCACGTGGAGAGAAGGGGAAAGGAATGGAGTGAGAAGGTGGAAAGGGTGAGGGGACAGAGTGGGAGCCTGAAGACTAGAGAGCAAGAGGGCAAGAGAGGAAGGAGGGGGCAAGCAACCCCTTTCATAGTGGGTCAGGCCTACCTGGCTGTTGCCAGGTAACTGTGGGGTGGAGTTTAGACAGAATGCTAACAAATGGGAGTGGACCTGAAGGATGTTGTATTAAGTAAAGAAGCCAAGTACCACATGCTCTCTTTCTTATACAGAAGTTCAGAAGAGAGCAGCCAAATGAAGAACAGCCGTAGACTGGGAAGGCTGGGTGGAGAGGATGGGGAGAATGGCTTTATTCATGGTGTGAAATAACACACAGAGGCACATTAACAACTACAATTAGTATACATTAACAAAAACAAAGTAAAAGAGCCACTGTATGGAGGAGTAGCGGGGAAAATGAAGATTTCAAAGGTTCTTGAGCAGACCCTCACCTGGGTTAGCAGTTGGAACACCTTGTCTAGTGACAGGTCCTCTATATTAAATCTTGTACCTGAAGCACATAGAGGCACATAGAGGCACATAGAAGCACATAGAGGGATCAAAGCCAGCATGACTGCTAGCCATTTTCTGTAATGCTAATGATCTAGACCTGTGATCAAGTCTGGGTTCCTTTAGGGAACAGGCACAAAATAATTGTGTGAAACCACCTGGTCTTCCCATGTAGGAATTAGGATGGGCCCATTTCTGCCAAATACTATGTTTTCTAATGGAAACTCAGTAAGAAGTTTTTAGGCCAAAGTAATGCATTTCTTTTCCCCTTAATTAAAAATACACACACATGTGCACACACACACACACACACACACACACACACACACACACAACTAACAAGTAATTTCATACAACACTCCTAATGCATACAAATGTTTGTAAATATGTCCATATTTAAACTGAATATAGCTTGGTGTTAGGCAGTCTTTGTCGTCCTTAATCCCTTATGACCTAGCCTCTGCCCTCAGCCCTCTGTAATGAACAAACCAGTCTTGGGAAATGACACAAGTTGGGTTGTTAACAATGGTCACACAGTCTTCCCTCACATTTTCAGCTGGCTTCTAGGAAACACATAAAAATTAAGCTTCCCTCTCAATCCATAAATGTAATTTTACTCGAGTGTAAAAATCCCTCTACATCAGCTGGTGCATTTCAGCTCCAGTCCAGCTGCATTTGGGAGATTTCTATATGGAGAGGCAGAGGGCCCAGTTTTAACACTTTGAACTTTGGTTAATTAAACTAATGATAAAGTCAACTGAAAATCATGCTATACAAAATGCACTATTGATACAGGTGGGCAGGAGACTCTGCCTGCTGGGGCTTGTTGATTGTTCCTGCTATTTAGTTGCTGTGGTTTAGAAATGTCTAAATAATCGTTAATACGATGTGAAGTCTGGTTAAAGGGTTGTGTATGGAGTGAGACCACTGTGATGATTCTAGATGATTTTACACATGGCAAAGCTACAAAATAAACAGAGGCCCCTCCCCCACACACCTTAAATCCCCAGAGTATATTGAATTTCCAGAAACATCTGCAGCTGGAGGTCCATTTCAAACTTCTTTCAAATGGCACTGTGACTTCCTCGGAAGGACAGCTAGCAGTGCTGACCCCATGCTGACCCTCAGGGGACAGTCTGACTGTTACATCACCGTTCTCCCCCCGCCCCTCCATCCGGCTTGATTCAAACTGTACACAGTGAGCAGATCGTATTGCAAAGACATTGCAAAGGAACTCAAACAGTATGAGTTTACAGGAGAAGATCAGGAATGTATCATATGGGGCAAAACCAATGAACAGCTCTTGGACCAATATGAAAACGAGATGCACTTCTGTCCATGCACACTCCAGTGAAATAACTTTCAACAATACCAAGAAGTCTGCTGTGTTTACTGTGGCCATTCTGATACCTAAGGTCCCTAAAGGAAAACAGAGCTTCTATTAGGTCCTACTAGGTGTCCCAGAGGTCCTACAGAGTGCTGGATAGGTATTATACTTTTTAAGCCCATTTTAACTCACTTAATCCTTTTAATAATATTCTTCCTAACTCTTTGAGAATTTTATAGATGTATACAATGTGTTTTTATTAAATCCACTCCCTAGTGTCCCTCCAACTATTCATTTAACATTAATAAAACCCTGGGAAGTACTGTAAGTACTCACTTAATTAGCACTATGCTAATTGCTGTTGTATATAGGCAAGGAAGGTATAATGTCACTAAATAAATGCTTAATTAGCATTAGTCAGTGTGAGGCTATACATGGATTCTACTAAATACCCAAACAAGTTAACATGCAAGCCACCATGAATTCATCATTTCCAGCGTGGGCTAGACACTGACCTCATTTGAATGCCTCTTAAAGTTGACTTGTTGCTTCCTCTTATACACTTATTTAAAGGTTTTCGTTTAATTTAAAGCCCACTAACCACAGGAAACAGTTGCAGGGGACTGAAGAGATGGCATGGTGCTTAGATATGTGTACTGCTCTTGCAGAAGACTGAGCTCAGATCGCTGCACCCATGTTAGAAGGCTCACAGCCTTCTGTAACTCTAGCTTCAGGGGATCCTCCTCGGAACAATTTTAGTACCTGCAATGTACATGTATGTGTCCCCCACCTACACACATACATACCTAATTAAATGTGAAATAAAATATTTTCAAAAAAGCAATTGTAGGCATTATGGAGAAAAAAGTCCCACCAGAAGAAAGGAAAAGATGCAGCAATACAAAAAAGAGGAGAGAGAGAGAGAGAGAGGAAGGGAAGAAGGGAGGGAGAAAGAAAGAAAGAAAGAAAGAAAGAAAGAAAGAAAGAAAGAAAGAAAGAAAGAAAGAAAGAAAGAAAGAAAGAGGGAGGGAGGGAGGGAGGGAGGGGGGAGGGAGGGAGGGAGGAAGGAAGGAAGGAAGGAAGGAAGGAAGGAAGGAAGGAAGGAAGGAAGGAAGGAAGGAAAAAAGAAAGGAAAAAGGAAGGAAAGAAAGCTTCAAAAATGCCCAGTATTGGTAAACACAAGTTTTTAGTTTCACAGAGGAACTTCTCTAGCTTTTAAAAATACTAATAACTGATTCCAAGCCCCCAAGAGTTTGACTTAATTGGTGTGGGATGAAGCCTGTGTACTTACGTTTTTAGGAGCTCCAGGTTGGCTGTATTGTGCAGCTGAGGGTGAACAGCCCTGCCTGGGAACACAGCAGAGAATCAGCTGACTGGTGTGAAGGCAATGGCTGCTGGGACACCAGCGAGAGCACTCCATCCCTTGCTATCATCATGCACTGGGTAGCATACAGACAGAACCACGAAGGGAAACGGCTGAATACTGGGGATGGAGAACAGAGAAAAGTGTCCATGAAGAAAAAGCCAAGCAGAAAGGAAAGGGTGTGGGGAACAATAGGGAGCTCCCACGGGACTTCTCATTCAACATTCGAATGGAGCACTGACTTGTGCAGGTAAGGGAGGACCGTGAACTAGCCAAGAGGGATCCAGCGGCAGAGGATCTGAGGCTATAAAATTTGGAGAGGATTCCAGAAGCAATTTTCTAAAAAAAAAAAGACTATATCTGAGCCTGGAATGGATAGAATCCAAATAACTGTCATCTCTGCATTTGGAAATGAGGAAAATTCCACCAGAAAAAAGAACTGGTAGAACAAAGAAGGGCCTGGAGAAAGGGCCAGAGCACTCAGTGAAGCAGTGGGATGGGGCTGAGGAAGCAGAAGTCAATAGCACACACCGCACTGGGACAAAGGCAGAAGATGGAGGCTAGATCTCAGCCACACAGTGATGGAGGAAATGATTGGCCCTAGGTGGATGGTAGGAGACGAGAAGAAGAAAGGCTCCAGGATGGCTCACCCTCTCTCAACACTATCAACAGAAACAGGGCTCAGAAGGCGGATGAAGAATTCCATTCCCACACACGCAGCTTCAACCGCTGTCCTGACATCAATTCAGAAATCTTCAGGCATGAGTCTGGCATTAGCGACTCAGGGATGGTGGAAGTCTTCAGGGTGAAGGCAGAAACCTAGGTGCTGTGTCACAAACGTAAGTCAGTGGAGCAGAAAGACTGCAGGTGGGTTCCCTGGGGATCATAAAGGAGACAGGGACACACCTTCACATAAAGCGGGCTCTTGAAAGAGACAGGGAACAAACCCTATGGTTCCATTATAAGATTGAATGAGAAAAAACTCCTGCAGGCATGATTTAATCTGGACCGGAACAATTCAGAAATAGCCATGCGGGAGGATGGAGAAGTGGATCTGGACACTGGTGACTGTGGTGGGCTGAATAAGAATGGGCCCCACAGACTTACGCATGTGAATCCTTTGTCCCCAGTTGGTGGAATTATTTGGGAAGGATTAGGAGGTGTGGACTTCTTGGAGGAGTCTCCAGTGCCAGTCTTGCCTGCCAGCCTGCTGCCATGCTCCCTGAAGTGATAGTCATGAACTCTAACTAACCCTCTGTAAGTAAGCTTTTTCTTCTATAAGTTGTGTTGGTCACGGTGTCTCTTCACAGCAATTAAAAGGTAACTGGGACAGTGACCAAATCAATAAGGACAACTCAACATCGAAAACGGAAGCCGGTGTGAGGCCCAGTGCGTGGAAGGTGAAAGTAAGGGAAATGAGACAAGAGGTAGGGTCTGTTGGCTTCAAAGAAGAGAGGTGCATTCAGATCCAAGGAGCAAGTCATGCCACAAGTAATGTGTGGGAGCTTTCCGTGGTAGAGAGGATGCCAGGAAGAGCTGGAGTAATCTCAAGAGGATGGGTCAAAATGCTAGCAGAAGGTGAGAAAGGATAGAGTGAGACTCCCTGGGAAGAAAGGTGGGGCTGTTTTCTTGGAAATGGACGGACCACAGGTAAGATTCATAAATGTATTAGACTTTTCATTACTGTGACCAAACTCCTGAAAGAAAACATTTGAAGGAGGAGAGATGCATTTTGAGTCACACTTTCAATTTTTCAGTCTTTTATGGTGAGGAGAGTGTGGTAGAGCAGAGACGTTCAATTCGTGGCACCAAGAGGCAAGAGAGAGGAAGAGGAGGGAAGGGCTCAGGACTCCCTGGAGCTCTCTTCTCAAAGCAAAGTCTTTCCAAAGAGCTAGCCTTTTTACCACAGTGGGTGGAATCTAGCCACTTCTCAAGATGGCCTCAGAGCATCATACATCAGTGCCTTGAAACCCAGTGTCTGGCTTCTGTTTAATGGCCTGAATCTCTTCAGTAGCCACTTGTCTTGGCCCCAACATTGCGTGAGTCTCTTTTCTGGGCAAACTGCAATTTCATTTCATCTTTCCTTTCTGATTTCGTTCACAATTTTTTACTGTAAACTTGGCACTAAAAGCAGCCCACAATGTGCAGGCACAACCTGAATGCTGGATGGCCTTGAAATGTCCTATCAGATCAGTTAGTCCTTATGCTTTAAATTCAGCCTTGTGCAAGGTCTCAGAGCATGGACTGTATGGCCACACTCAATTCCCAGTAGATTTCTCCTTCCCATTTGAAGGCTAGTGGGCACAGTCTTTTCTATCAGCTGGCATTCTTCTGGGCTCAACCAGACTTGCCCATTAGGCTCTGCTTACCACATTTTAGGGCTTTTCCAGACCACATCTCCATGTTTCTCCAAATCTCTCCTGCAAGCCAGGTCGAAAGACACCAGAGCTACATAGTCTGGATCTGTTACTGCAGCAGCCTGACACTCTGGGGTCGGTTTTCTGTGTTAGACTTTTAGTTGTGACCAAATACTTAAAGGGGGCAATATAAAGAACAAAAGTTAGACTTTAAGTCATGTCTTCAGGGAGTTCAGCCCATCATGGTGGAGGGAGCATAGAGGACTGAGTAACTTCTATCCTGGTGGACATGAAGCAATTAAAATCAGAGACTGCCTGTCCTACTGAGTATAGTCCTCTTTCTCCATTTATGCCATCCAGTCTTCAACCTATGAGATATGCTCCCCCACTCCGGTAGACCCTCTCCTCTTAGCTAACCCTCTCTGCAAATACCCACACAGGTGCCCAGAGGTGTGGTCTACTTGTTCGTTGACAACCACTAACTGTGACAGAAGTGAAGTTCAGAAAAGGAGAAAGGGAGAAATTAAGCACCCCCAAACGCACAATGACCTACACTTTACTAACAAAATAGAAAGCAGGGCCACTTGGATTCAAAATGTGAGAGGATTAGTCTGAGTGGAGACTAAAACACCACAGGGCTGGAAAGCAAACTGAGATTCTAGTATTGACTCACTATATATAAGGTGGCCACTTGAAGTAGCCAAGAGACCTGGATGACAACAGGCTTTTAAAAATCACCACTTAAAATCACTACCACCCCTAAAACAATCGGAGTTTACAGGCTCTTCTCTGTACATCGCTCCCAAAAATGTCTTCAACCAATCAGGCTTTCCTTAAAACCCTGAAAACCTCAGCCCCAGTCCAGCTCAACTCAATCCTACTTGGCTCTCCCATTGTCATTTCCACTTATAAGTCTCCCTAGGCAGAGCAGACAGATTCCCAAAACAGGCCTTGTCCTCCCAAGGGTCCCAGTAAGGTGGTCTTGTCTCCAGGACAAAGAGCTCTTGAGGATTAAGCAACAAAGGACCGAGGGATCTGCAGGGATGAAGCTACAGCAGGGTCCCATAATCATCTCTGCCTGACTGGGCACTGTGCAGTTCAGCAAACAAAAATGCAGAGTCAGGCCCTCCCAGGTGCCAGAGACCCGCAGAGACTGAGAGCTGGCCAAATGAAGCAGAAGACAAGAGAAAATTCCTCAACAAAACAAGGTGGGGGGAAGGGTACATAAAAGAAAAGGGTGAGGAGGTGAGGCCATCACAATGTGGAAATCCTTCTAGTCAAGGAGATCAAGTTTTCTTCTGGGTTTCAACAGGCAAATGCTCACATCGAAGGATGCGCATTGACTTGAAGCCATCTAGGAAATTTAGCTTATGGAAATAAAGGTCTCAAATATACACGGTGATGTCCCTTCTTTCCGATAAGACCCACTGTGGTCCACTCCAAGGTTTTTCTGAGGAACTATACTCTGTTAGCAGTTTATCTCCAAGGCAGGGTCACAGGTCATCCTTGTGCTGCTCAAATACAGACCTGACTCCATGTTAAGTCCTATATCAGTTCCTGAGTTGTTTTTATTTTGTTTGGGGGGGGTGGTTTTTTTTTTTTTTCAAGACAGAGTTTCTCTGTATAGCCCTGGCTGTCCTGGAACTCACTTCGTAGACCAGGCTGGCCTCAAACTCAGAAATCTGCCTGCCTCTGCCTCCCAAGTGCTGGGCTAGTTCCTGGGTTTTTAATCTTAGTTAACCATCTCACAGACTTTCACCAAGGACCTACTGTTACAACTTGGATGTGAAATATCCCCTGCAGGCTTACAAATGCTTGAACACCCCAGTTCCCAGATGGTGGTGCTGGTACTGTCTGCAGACACTGTTAGTCTTTGTCATGTGGAGCGACATTGGATCATGAGCAGCTAAGATCAGAGCTTCCTCAGGATAGCTCAGTCCTGTTTCCAAGACTCCCTCTGTTGCAAGTTTGCCACTAGAATGTGAGAACCCTCAGCCGGAAGCTCCACTGACCTAGAGCAGACCTATGCCTTCCCTGCCATGGCTGGCCACTCTTAATCCTATCAACTTCCAGTTTTCTGAGTTCTGCAAGTTCTAGGGCTTAAGCTGCTTCTGGTGGGCACAACAATTAGAGAAAATAATGCCAAGAAAAAAAAAAGATGCCAAACCAGTCCATCTTCTTTACATCCCCTTGATGCTAGCTCATGAGTGGTGATATTCTAAAGACATACGTCCTTCAGGTGGGTCGTGCTCACAGTTGTAACATAATCCAATGAACCCCAATGCCACTCTGGTTGGTGAGGCCATATTAATACTTTTCCTGCTGCTCTGGCAAAACATCTTTTAAGAACAACTCAGGGCTTTATCTGGCTAAGGGTTAGAGGGCACAGCCTATCTTGACAGGGAAGCTATGGTTACGGGAGCTTGAGGTGGTTGTTAACATTGGGTCCACAATCAGGATGCAGAGATAAATGCTGGTTCTCCTCTCGTTCTCTCTTCTTTATTCAGTTTGGAACCTCATGATGCTGACCAAATTCAGGGTGTGTCTTCTCCCCTCAGCTAAACCTCTCAGGAAACACCCTCATGGCATGCCCAGGTGCACATCTCCTAATGACACTAAATCCAGTCAAGGTGACAATGAAGGTTAACCATTATGAGGCCCTAAAAGAACACTGTAACACTATGTATCTAAATGGGCCTCCGTCCCAAAGATGGTGACTCTCTAATCTCTCTGTTCCTAGGCTTCTAAGAGTGTGTTAGAGTTTCTATGGCTGTGATAAGACACCATGACCAAAAGCAACTTATTTCTTCGTATAGTTTGCAGTACATCATCCAGGAACATCAGGGCAGGAACCCAAGGCAGGAACCTAGAGGCAGGAACTGATGCAGAGGCCACGGAAGAGTGCTGCCTACTGGCCTGCCCAGTTTGCTTTCTTATATACCCCAGGACCCATTGTCAAGAATGATACTGTCCACAATTAACTGGACCCTCCCACATCGATCATTAATCAAGAAAATTCAACACAGGCCAATCTAATTTGGGCATTTGCTCACCTGTGATTCTCTCTTCCAAAATGACTCTAGTTTGTGTCAAGTTGATGTAAAACTAGTGAGCATGAGGAGGCTCTAACGTGGCAAATAGGATGGAGCTTTTATATATATATATGTGTGTGTGTGTGTGTGTGTGTGTGTGTGTGTGTTTGTGTGCATATGTATATATAATATATTGTATATGTGTGTGTTTATGTATATATGATGTAAAAATGTATATGCATATGTGTATATATATATGAACAATTGTCTGAACAGCCTAGCTTCATGCCTTACCTTTCTTTACCCTATGACTCAGTTTACCCTGGGCTCCAATACCATTGCTATTTACAATGTCACAACCCCCATGCTGCTCTGATATTGCCACAGGCTTCATTCTGTACTGCCAGCCACAGTCATGTCTCATGGTCTCCATCTTCCACCACCCCAACTCTCCAGGTAATGCAGGAAGCATCATTCTTTTAATGTCCTCATCACTCAGACAGTAGGGAGCATTCAGCTAAGTTATGGCTTCATCATTTTGCTTCTTCCCATATGTTGCCCTTCCTCACAAAGCACACAGGCAGGATAAAGAGGGATTCAGCCATTTCCATTGGATCCCCAGTGCCTTCTGATCACCGTGCCTCTCCGTGATCTGATCTGACTCCTCCTTTCCAGCTCCATGGTCATGCTGGCATTCTTCTGAGACTTTGCAGGCAATCTTTCCTAAACCAATTATCCTTGAAAAAGTCACACAAAGTGGGATGGAGAGATGGCTCGGGGGTTAAAAGCAATGGCTGCTCCTCCAGAGGTCCTGAGTTCAATTCCCAGCAACCACATGATGGCTCTCAGCCATCTGTAGTGGAATCTGATGCCCTCTTCTGTCTGATGCTTTCTTCTGCCGTGCAGTCATGCATGCAAATAGAGTGTTCATAAACATAGATAAATTTAAAAAAAAAAAAAAGAAAGGAATTTTTTTTTGGGGTATTAAATACAATTCTTTTATTTAGGATAATTTTTATATTTTCATCTATCTGTATATTAAGGCTATATTATATATTAATTTTGTATGTAATAATATAAATATGTAATATATGATTTATTATGTATAATTTATATATTAATTTTATACAGACATGCAAATACATATGACCGAATCTAGATTCTGTTTGAATTAATAGCTTATTTTCTTTTTTTTTCTTTCCATTTTTTATTAGGTATTTAGCTCATTTACATACTCTTTTGTGTCTCGTGAACCGTTGAAGCTTACCCTTTTACAAAGGTCCCTGAAGAAAGACTCAAGCCCAGGATCTGTTGTCAATGCGTGGCTCACCATGGAAGATGTACATCCTTGGCATCATTTCCAGAGAAAGTACACACTCTGACAGTGCCATTCTGAAGGAGAAATTACAGTGGCCAGCCCTACATAAAGCTGCAAAGGCATCTCCTGCAAGAGGACCTAACTGAGGACTGCCTGAGAGACCAATGATTGCTGGTGCAGACAATGCCTCCAATCAGGAACTGCTGCTTAGAAGAGATGCTTTCTTGGGACCAATGGGGCATGGGTGGAGGGTATTAAAGGAGCTTGCAGCACAGTTTCTCACCTGCTCCCAGAGTCTGTGTCTTTGATTCTGCACCACCTTACCTCCAATCCCAAAGGGCAGGTAGGGTGGAATGGAGAGTAGTCCAGGACACAGGCAGCACTGTTTCTTCACCTAAGCAAAGTATTTTAATTAATTACATTAGGAAGAATAAAATTTTTCATTCATGGAGTCTTGTACGAGGTCCTAGGGGTGTGTCCTCAGAGGTGATTGTGGGACTCCCAACCTGTTCTCATTTATTTTTAAACTTTCTATCCAGAAAGTATGCAGTTTTGATCATCATGTCCTTCTGTGGTGATAGTCAACCTTGCCAGGGGCCCAGTGGTCTTACATTGAAACTTCCCCTTCTTTATGAGTTGACCATATCTTTCTTATGGTGACAGAAAATTGGCACAAGTGGGTTAATAAATTTCTGTAACTCAAGAAATAGTCATCTGGAAAGTGAGACAGACTGGTTTTCTTGATACCTAGTGTATGAGCAGTCTCCTCAAATGCTGCATGCATTTCTCTCCCCTGGGTGCACATGTGCATACATTTATGTGCATAAATACATGAATATATGTACTTACCTACAAGTACTGCCCCCTGGAATAACACAACTGCCATCTTTAACTGTCTGTCCTCTGCCTTGTCGGTCCTTCTGATGCATCTTTCAAAGGACTAATCTTGTCTTGCCAGGCTGAAAGTGGTTGGAGGGGTTGACAGTGATACAATCCATTTTGCTGTGCTCTCTGAGTGCAGTCTCTGAGTCCCTTCTCTTCAAAGCAGGACATACTTGTTTTGTTCTCGGCTCTGGAATGGACTGAAGTCAGAACAGTGGGGTCATCATGTTGACTTGTGAATTTGACTGAGTACAAAATGTTAGAGTGGTCAAGAATTGCTTCAAAGTAGGGTTTCCTAACCGTTTCCAATTGATATTATCCAGTTGTATATGCACTTCACAATAAGAAACTAACGTGCAGGAAGGAAATTACCAAGATTTAGCAAAGCCTGGGGGCCACAAAGATGTCTCAGTGGTGCAGAGTTCTTATCACTCCTGCAAAACACATGAGTTCAGTTCCCACTTCTGCTATGCACGACAGGAGGCTCACAACTGCCTCTAACTCCAGCTCTATGCAATGTTCTCATCTAGTCTCCATGGGCAACTACACGCACAAACACACGCACACAAATGAGAATAAAATAAAATTTTAACAAACTACCAGAGAGTCAAAAGAATAAGAAAGACCTCCCATCTTGGCAGTGCGTCAGAGTAATTATCCCCCTCGTTTGAAAATCAGACTTTTGTTTGCAGATTTTATTCTAAATAGTAATTGTTTTGATTGCTCTAGAGATTTCCAGAAATTGAAAATCAGGAAATTAACCTTTGTTCTTTCACGTTAAAATTTAAGGAAAAATAACTATAAAATCTAGTAGTTGAATTTGTGTGCCTGTGTGTGTGCGCGAGTGTGTGTGTGTGTGTGTGTGTGTGTGTGTGTGTGTGTGTGTGTGTGTGCGTAGTGTGTATATTTGTAAGTTGATCTAAGACCTTTCTCAGACTAAGCCTATGTTCTGTCACTGAGTTCTACCTCAGCATAAACTATCCATTTTTAACGGCCTTCTCAAGTCTCTCAAGTTATATATAAAAAGAAAAAATCCAAATAGATGAAAATGCTTGCAAACCAAAGATAGCATGCTAGTTTGCAGCATCCAGAAATGGTCACACAAGATACATCTGGCTTGACATTTAATCCCTACTGTCATATTTTTGGCTCTTTATCTTTGACCAATATTTTACATAAACATTAACCCAGAATGTCGACACAGTAAATCAACTGTATCTTTTACTCTGGATCTTTTTTTTTTTCAGACTTGGCAAGGTTTGACACAGGGACTTGAGAGCAGTGGCGCCTGACAGTCCCACAGTAGACTCATCCCTGTAGCTTTTTCCTCTAAAATGGAGGTTAGCCACCGGCATTGCTGAAACATTGTTGCTCACAGGAGCAATTCCAGTGGCTGCCCAGCTGCCATCACCCTTCCTCCTGCCTGTCTAAGGAAGCAGGAGTTCTCTCAGCACCCTGCCACCCCAGCTAAGAGCCTGGTTATTAGCTGCCCTTTGCCCTCTCCATTTCCATTGACCTCCAATCCATGGTCCAGAATCCATCAAGCCCATCCTAATAGGCTTACCTGGTCTTTTAAATTCCCTCCATTCCTTGCTAGGCTGACCTCTCCTCAGTGTGGTCTCCTAGTCACCCATCCGTTGGCTGTCACCTAACTCTGAGTATCAACCATCCCTGGGTATTACTCAACCCTGGGTTTCGTCCAAGAGTAAAATTTTGTTCCCTCCTCCTGTAGCTCTGTATTCTGGGAAAATATCAGCGGGTCACTATCAGGTTAAGATAGAAGTGGGAGACACTAACAGGGTCTCCCTGGTCAGCTCAGAGTGATATTTAACAATGAAGCTTGTTTGCCTTTATCTGGCGCTAACCTTGGCAGATACCTGAAGCCCTTCTGTGATATACTATCACTATGCATATGGAGCTCTGGCCCATCATACCCTTCACACAGCCCGCCCAGCCATTTTACTTCTGAAAATCTTACAAGAGCCACCGTCCACTCGCTGTCAGCTCCTCCTTCTCTGCTATTCCCCACCCATTCTCTCCCCGGAACACTGCCTCAGCTGTCACTCTACCCTGCGCTCCCTCCTTTAACTTGAAGCAAAACTGTTAAAGTTTCTAGCTAAGCTCTCATCCACAGCCTCTCAAATGAGGAAAGAGACTAGATTCTCCAAAGTAAGTTCATAGCTCATTCCTCCATCACTGACTGAGAAGAGCAAAAGAGGCAAGACAGAGTTCATTTCCTTTCCTTTCCTCTTTACTGTGGCAAAATTTCTTGACAAAAGCAATGTGAACGGGGCGTGCTTATTGGCTCACAATCCTAGATCACAACCCATCGTTGTGGGGAGGCAAGGAGTGAGTCACGTGGCACCCAGAGTCTCTAGCAGACTGCAGTGGATTGACGCATGCTTGCTTGCGTGTGCTCAGCACCGTCTCTCCTCTTCATTCAGTCCATGGCTCAGTCTATGAAGTGCTGCCATCCAAATTCACCTCAATTAACACAATTAGGGAAATCCCTCACAGGCTTGCCCCCAAGACAGCATAATCCAGACAGCTCCTCATCAAGACCCACTTTCCTGATGATTATACACTGTGTTCAGCTGACCATCAAAATTAACCATCCAGTGCCCATTGAGTCTTGAGAGGCCCAAACCAGGTGTGTGTGCATGAATACATATGTGCAGTCCATGGTAGTACTGATTAGCTGAAGGGTTACTAAGTTCAACACATGGACGGTCCATCTTTAATGTTGGTGACTTCCAATAGGGAAATATAAACTTTACATGAAGGAACAGTACAAAAGGAGGAAATAGAATTGGTTTCAAAAGGAAGAATATGCATTCTGCTCATTACAAGTAAAGTTTCAGGAAAATAAGCAACTTCAAGTACAAAATTAGGAGGGGAAACAATGTCTGATATGAGAGCCTTCTGAAGAGCAGTCTGGTAAGCTAATGGCCTTGAGAATGTGTGTTCTCCAATAATGACCTTCAAAGTAAAATTCTAGGTACAGAAAATTAAAACTATGACTTCGAAACCTTCACAAGAGCAGTGCTTCTAACACCAGGGCAATTTAAAGACCCAGAAAGGAGAAAACACTTCCTGTGAAATACAATACAGCTTTGGAATAAACTAGTGGGCAAAAAATAACAAAACAAAACAAAACTCAAATTATACAAGCAGATGGGGAATGCTGGAGAAATAGCAGACCAACTAAACTCTCCACTTCCTTTGCGCTAGGAGATCAGGGCAATTGTAATTCTGGGGCCTGACATTTTCCATGTTGGATAAGCATTATATTTAGAGTGGTTTTTTTAAAAGCCTATACTGAAAGCGTTGGTAAGCAAAAATCCACTTGTCAGGTTCATCCTCAACTTTTTCTTTTTTTTAAGTCTTTCTGGTTCCCACCTGGACAATAAAAAGCCACTTTAGAACAGGATACATAGGTCAGTCAGTAGAATACGTACTGGGCATGAGCATAGCTCTGCACTCAATCCTGTGACCTCAGAGCATGGCGTAAGCCTTAAAAGGGTCAGAAGTTCAGGGTCCTCTGCTAATAGTAGTTCAAAGCCAGCCTGGGCTAGAAACCCTGTCTCAAAAACGATTAAAAGCCTATTTAAATCACAAGCCAATTTAAAGCATAATGAGTAACGGAGCCATGCACAAACCTGCCTTCCAGATGAGGAACCTGACAGAAACTGTTCTGGAATGGCCCCTCGGCTCCTCTCCCTGACCTAGGTGCCCAGCTGAGTGTGGTTTCTTAGTCCCCCTCGAATTCATCAGGTAGACATGACAGGTAGACATCAGGTAGACAGTCTCCCTATAAAGTTCTCTCTGCTCCCCCCTTCTTCCCCCACCCCGTCCTCTCTTCCTTCCTTCCTCCTGCCTAGAGTTGAAGGACCCAACACCACCACAAGGACCCCCTAAAGCAAAACTATCAGGCCGGACTTCGTGTGAGGCAGACACGCCCTTGGTGTGTGGGGCCCCTGAGATTCTGGGGACTCCTCTTACTCCAGCACAGGCTCACTTACAGTGTCTGACCCACTATAAAGTCTTGTGGAAAGTAAAGATGTCCACACAGACATGAACTCAGACACATTTTAAATCAAGAGAAGAAAGAGGCAATTGGATGACCAGGACAGAGAACAGCAGCCCCAGCGGTACAGGATGAAGCTGAGAGGGTGGTGGGGAAAACCATCCAAATGACACCAAGGAAGAGAAAGGGGGTGGGCAACGGGGCTTAGGACACTGAAACCACTGTCCTTTGTAGATAGAAAGCTTGGATCTGTTATTCTGGTAGTAACAGTTGTCTTCTGAGAAGGAAAAAAAATTCAGCAGCAAGGAGAAGGGGCGCAAACATTAGAAGAAAGCTGGGTTTCCCATAGGAAAGAACAGAGAAAATGGACACAAAAAACTACTCTAAAGTCAGTGAACAAATCTCCCCAGAGCTTCCGAAGGCCAGCCACATCAGCACGCCAGTCGGCTCATAGGTTTTTGTTCTAAATGCTTTTTGTCCTAAATCCTCCGTACTTTGCACTATTTGCTTTTGTCTTTGCCTCAATGTACTTTTTACTTTAAACCGAAAACAACAGAAATAAATTATGACTTGTGAACAGGGGAAAGGCACTGCCCTACTTCTACAGAGCTGTTATTTACAGAAGCAAATGGCACACATTAACTTGGGATTATGGACTTTCCGTTACTGCTGGGGTAACTGGTCTAAGTCTCTCATTTACAGATACCCCATGAATTCCCTAGAACTGATGTAGGCGTCTTTGGTTCTCCCCTGGACCCACGGTGGGTCGTTGGCAGGAACAGGATGAAAATCTAAATAAGCATCAGAGTGTGATGGTGTGTCCTGCAATCCCAAGCCGGGTGACCCGAGTTTCATCCTTGGACTTGGGAACCATTTGATGGAAAGAGAGAACTGACTCCTGAGAGCTGCCCTCTGCCCTCCACATGCATGCTGTGGCAGGTGCATAAACATGTGCGCGCGCACACACACACACACACACACACACACACACACACACACGCTAAACAAACAAATTTTCTGGCAACTGAGGCATTTCAGGGGCTCATAAAATTCTCACCCCATGAAAGAAAATAGGCTGCTTTCTTAGGGGGGAAAAAAAAGCAAAGGTCTTTCCATCAAGGAATTTGAAGAGAAATACACTTGGGAAGAACACTCAAATGGAAGGGGATTGAGAAATGCAAGGGAACTAACTCCTCTTCCCAGCAAACAGGGACTCAGAACTTCCCCTCTGGTGATGGTACTAACCACCCGATACACTCAGCAAGCCGCCCTCCATTCAATGCTTAACTTTGTCCTACCAGATTCTTACACGTACCTGATCCTAGTACCTGGCTGTTGAGCTTATTAACACTTCCCTTTCCTGGTCTGAAACCTCAAAAAGTCTGCAAGCCTCCCCGCTGTTGTTCGTGAGCATGCGTGGGGTGTGATACCTGTGTGCGCATGTGTGGAGGCCCACGGCCCACAGCAGGTTGCCTTTCTTCAACTGTGCTCTGCCTTGCCTTTACTGTATCATACAGGGTCACTCAGTGAAGCTGAGAGTCCTTGATTGGGCCGGGCTGGCTAGCCAATGAGCTTGAGGTACATCTGACAGTTACTAACCCTTACGCGCCTATGGTCACAGGCACCCAAAACGTGTCTGGCTTCTGATGAGCATTCCGGAAATCCAAACACAGTCTTCCACAGAGAGGGCTCTACTGACTGAACCATTTCCCCAACCCCAAGTCACACTTTCTCCGCTGTCCTCTTTGAAGAAGCAGGATTGACAGTGGGTGACGGCTTACAGGTACAAATAAGCTTTCTCCCCACTGTCGGCCACAGGGCATACTGTGCACCTCCATGGGTTTGACTCCCAGCATCCTGCAGTCCAGACTGTCTCACAGGACAGCCTGTTCTGACTCATGTTTCTGAGAAAGCATTTGAGGATGATAGGGAATGTAACATTTGTTTCTCAATGGTAATAACTCACAACCCCTGCCTCCCTTCCTCGGTAACAAGAATTTCATCGGGGCTGCCATGGGAATACCCGGGGGTCTCCACATGAGCTATATCAGGCACACAATTTGATACAAATGCATCTGTCCTGATGTGCACATCTTTTTATCATTAGAGAGGATATGGCAGCCGGTGCAGACCTCCTTAAAGTTGTAAGATTTCAATAGATTTCAACTATTACTCCTGAAAGAAGGAAGGCGGAAACCTCCCTGGGAAAAGAGCTATGCACAATGGGGCTTGCGTTGGCTTTGCTAGATTCCCATGCTGAATTAATTGTGTTTCCAAACAGTCTTGCCTGAACCACGTTTCAAAAGGCTGTGGGCTGCAGAGGACACAAAACCCCTTTCACACACAACAAAAATCAGAAGAGGCGCCAGATTCCCCCGTGGGATGTTGTTTCTTTTCCATTCACGAGAAACCTGGCCCAAGATGCTGCATTGCAGGGAAACTGGGGATGAAAAGATCACAAAGGGGGGAGATATTCAGCCTAAGGGCAGACAGGTGTGTGTGTGCATGTGTGTGTGTGTGTGTGTGTGTGTGTGTGTGTGTGTGTGTGGTGTGTGTTAGGATGAAGGGGGAAGGGGCGACCCTAAGGTGAGAGAATGGCTCAGCTTTTCTTCCTATCTACAGCAGAGACAGAGAACTGTCCCTGAAAACAACACCACAAAGGGGAGAGGAAGGAAACCTGGATGATGCTTGATTGCGTCCTCCATTTGGGCCAAAGGTTCACTTGCATTATTGAAGTTTGTGGAGAACCGAACAATCTATACATAGACACAAGCTTTAACAATGGCTTAGAAGTGAGGACACCCCAAAATGCACTTCCCACATACCCTGGGATCGCAGGATACAGTCAAAGTTACAGATCTAAGAAACAGTTCAACCGGAGAGGTCAATCCAGCCCTGTGCATTCCGCGTCCGCCCAACCATCCAAGCCCCAGCTGTCTAGAAGGGATTAGGAATCTGCTCTCCTTCCAGTTCTGTGAAAGGTCCATATTTCTGTGTAAGACAAAGCCATTCTCTGGAGGACGATGCTTGCCAACACTCTGAAGAAATAATCTCTCGAAATTCTTGCAGCCCACTGTGTTATGATTTCATCTCATGAAATACAGCACCTTACATTAAACCCCATAAAATTGAGGCCCAGCGGAGGGGCCCCAGACTCAGAGTGAGCAGCTGGCAGGTGATGCCCAGAAAAGTGGATCGGCCTCTGCTCAGAGAGCTGCTTCCCACCCCTGGGCTCCTTCTGCCCTAGCAAATCTGTTTTGCTTCTGCAGATCACTCTCAGGGAATCACACCTGCACACAGAAGACCATGCGCATGCCTTGTGAATGAGCGAGGACGTTACAGCGCTGCAGCATTGATCCTCTTGCAGAGGAACTTCTAAACGGAAACACCCAAATATCATGCTGGTTCCCCAGTCTGCAGATATCATCTCTGCTTTTGCCTATGGATGCTCCAGCATATCAATATGAGGGTCAGAGAAGACTAAAAGGATCACTCTTCTAGCTAAAGAGGAATATACAAGAGTTTCTGTTATACACTGAAGATGTGGGCCCTTGATAAAATAACAATGGCAGAAAGTAACACACCCATTCCCACAGAGCCCATCTGTCTCTGCTCCCGGCAGCTGCTGTGCACCTCTCAGTGCTATAATTTTAGGCAATAAGGTTTCCTTTGGTAATCATCTTAATAAGAAGTTGATCAATGATCACTGAGGCAGAGGCTCATAACTCGGGCCTTTGTGTTATTATTGGAATCCCTTCCTGGCACCCATATTTATCTTCAGTACTTTCACTGGCATCAAAGGCAGGTCAAGTATTATCAAGCGTTTATCTCCACCTCTATATTAAGAACACTCAGTACATATCTTCCCACATCTAGCATTTTTATTTCAGATGTAAAATAAAGCTTACATGTCATTCCTATGGTCTCATTCTGCCCTGGGTATCACCCATTCTTGAGTATCATCCACCCCTAGGTACCACTCATACCCATGGTCTCATCCATCCCTGGGTATCACCCATCCCTGGGTATCACCCACCCTGGGACTACCTATCCCTGGGTATCACCCATCCGTTGGCTGTCACCTAACTCTGAGTATCAACCATCCCTGGGTATGAAACCCTGGGTTTCGTCCAAGAGTAAAATTTTTCTATAATTCAGAAAATGCCCCTTGAGAGAAAAGCTAGTTTCTTGGTTGGGGAAGACTTTTCTCTTGTTGGAATCTCATGGTAGCAGGGAGTTCTCATTCATCATCGCTTGTATAACTAGAGAGTGCCTTCCTTAACTGGAAAGGTCACAGTGATACCATTCACCTATGGAATCTCTGTTCTCTTATCCAGTGCATCTTATAACAGAGATCACATAGACCTGGCATCTCCTCCTTTGCTATGTACACAGATTTATAAGATTCAAACTCTCAATGTTTCAGAGTTCAAGTCTGAAGTGGGGCCTAGGGGATGGCTCTGTCAGTGAAGTTCTCACCCGGCAAAGGTGAGGGCCTAAGCTGGGACCTATGTAAGAATATCTGGTGTGGTGCTATGGTGCACACGCTCACAGCCCCAGTGCTAGGAAATTAGAAACTATAGGGTTCCTGAGGCTCGCTGACCAATCAGACTAACCTAAGCTGTAAACTTCAGGCCAGTGAGAGACCCTGTCTCAAAAGAGATGGACAACAGCATCCTCTTGTCTTAGGAATTTCAGGAAAATATTGATAATTTACCTCCCATGTGGGTTTTCTCACATGTGTAAATTCTTCTACCTCTCCCTCCCATGGACAGCAAAGGCTCCTACTCTAAGATGTTGTGGGGTGTCTATATTAGTCTCTGTCCTTCAAATGACTGCATGAACCACAATACTTATGGTCCCCTGACCTGGGCTTTCCTGATGGTATTAAACCGCCAATGCCCATGCTGTAAATTAATACGAAATATCCTTCAAAGGATCAGTGATTTCCTCCTGTGTGTGTTGGCATTAGCTGGCCTGAGAGGCTTTCTACACTGATCTCCTGAGCTGTACAATTGAAAGACAGCGTGTGAGCTCATGCAAAGCTGGTAAGGAAGCCAGAAACCATTCTTGTCAATGTTAGTAATCTTTTCACACAGCTCTGACACAGCACATAAAACTACAAAATAACCACATGTTCTCTTACTTGTTTCTTACACCATTAAACCGTTTGCCAACCTTTCAGAATCTGGATGTATGAAAAGTATTAAATACAAAAGTATTAAATGACAAAGTATAAAATGATCAAAGCTCAAATTCTGTCATTCTGGTATAGAAGACCTTAAGGTGCCCAGCCTCGCCGATCTTCCTTGGTCATCTAATCAATCCCAGCACTCGGGAGGCAGAGGCAGGCGGATTTCTGAGTTCGAGGCCAGCCTGGTCTACAAAGTGAGTTCCAGGACAGCCAGGGCTATACAGAGAAAGCCTGTTTCGAAAACAGATAAACAAACAAAACAAAAAAAGAATTCCATTTTAGCAGCTTTGTGATGCTTGAATGATTGCATTGCCTATGAAGATGCTTAAACAACAGCCGTGGCTGCAGATGTTGGGGTCAAGCTCAGCCTCTACGTCAAAGCCATTCATTCCCATGATCACTCATTCACCCTACAAGCACTAGACATCCAATAGTGCCAAGCATGCTGTGGACTGCCGAAGGCAAAAAGCAAACACAGCATTGGCCTTCCTGGAGTTTAGAGTGGTCTATGTAGCGCCGGGTAAGGACAGTGACTTATTAAGTCTCTGAAGGAGATGGACATTATGATGAGAATGTGTCACAGGGGATGGTGACCAGCAGAGGCCACTGTGGCTCATCTACTCAACAATAGATTGGACACAGTAATGGCCACACCTTGGAACATTACTAGGATTATAAAACTGACACATGATACCAAGCCTGGGGAAAGGAAGAGAGCTATAGGCATGGACGCAAGCACTTTAGCATCATAGGAAGACAGTGAGGACAAGGTGTAAAGTGTCCCTGCAGGAAAGAAAGGAGGGGATGTTAGAGACCTTGTAAGAAGGATGATTTAAGACTCTTCAATGATGCATAACAGCTCCTCGGGCCACCTGCGGAACAGAAAGCACTTCTTAATAGCACAGTCTTTCTCAATGGCGTGATTTAGTGCCTGGTGGGACATTTGGCAGTGTCTAGAGACATTTTTTGTTGTCATAACCTGGGACGAAGGGTGGAAGGGCAAGGGTCTCGTGTCATTAGTGGGCAAAAGATCACCATGCAGCTAAACATCTTAACTGCACACAACCCTGGGGTTGGGAAAGTCCCACCTACAGAGGAGTTGGTCAACGAGACTTCCCTTGCCGTTCACTGGTGCTTGTCTGAAAACCAATGCCAGGATAGGAAAAGTAGTTCTCAGAGCTGAATGCTCTTCCCTCTCAGAAGTTGCCCAGGTCTCTGTGGAAAAGATGTTTAAGGAGCAAAGGGAGAGTCTGGAGAGACAGCGACAGCTCAGAACCTAACAACACTTGTTATTCTTGCAGAGGAGCCAGGTTCTATTGCCAGCACCCACACAGAGGCGCACAACCATCTGTACCTTCAAGACCAGCGAATCCAACAGCCTCTTCTGACCTCCAAGCGCACTAGACAGCACACGTGGTGCTCAGATAGACATGCAAAACAATCGTACATGTAAAATGGTTGTTGTTTGGTTTGTTGTTGTTTAAGCAAGTCAGTGGAAATGTCCATAATGCAATCAAAGTGCGCACACAATCGTGAAATAAAGCTGAAGCTCTGGGAGACGAGGGCACCCAGAGGAGCCCAGAGAGACAGCACCATGGAAGAGGCTGACAAAACGGCAAAGGGAAGGGGGAAATAGAAAATAAATGGTAACAGGAGGAAAGTAAGACTCGGAGAAGGAGAGTGGAGCCCAGGGCTCTTTACAGTATTGTAACAGTGGTGTGTGCCCTTGTGCCCTTGTAAGCATAAACTAAGAGGGTAACAGTACCATCTGCACAAACTACAGGGAGCAAAGGAGCACATGGAAGCTATACCTGTGAGCTCTCTTAGTAAAGGCAACTCCCACATCTCACTAAAGAAGCGTCTATGTCAGCAGCTGGAGACTACCACAAAGATGGATGGTCGGCCAAATTGCAGAGATTATGTGCCTGACATTACAGTCCCCAGCCCCAGATTGGACAGTGATAACACAACCAGCACACCTCAGGTTCAGGGAACCTCACAGAAGAAGTGGCGGGACGTGTATCAGAGCCTTAGGACCAGGAAGCCCCACTGCGTGACAGTTTCTTCTGGACAAAACAGAGGTGTTGCGTCCATGAACTCTCAGTAATATGGCTGCCTGCGTGAGACTTGCAAAGTCCACACACAGTTAACATGCCAATGTAGATGAAGGAAATTTTGCAAGACCCACCCATAGATAAAGTTCTACAGGCAAGCAATGGGTGCTAAAAAAAAAAAAAAAAAAAAAAAAAAAGGAACTACCAGGTTTTCTTTATCTTATGTTCAGGGACAGTATTCTAATCCTAAGAGGTCAGGGCTAATCAAGTGCAAAAAAAAAAAAAAAAAAAGCTAACACTAATTGAACTCACTAGGAGATGTATATGTATTTACATCTACAGGTAGATATAAATATAGAAGATGAAATGAATCCAAGAAGGGTGGTTGAGGAGGCACAAGAGCATTTGGTGAGAGAAAAATGGGAAGGATGCATAAAGTGTTCTCATGCATAAAATTCTCAAATTAAAAAAGCAAAAAGGTTCAAAAAAAGAAAGAAAGAAAATTTAAAAGACAGGGTACAGAAAGCCATTGCCGAGAGAGCTGTGAGTTAGTTTTATGATACTGTAGCAACACACCTGAGATAGTCAGTGTATAAAGAGGAAAGGTCCGTATTGGCTCATAGACTTAGTCCATGGCCACTTGGCCTCTCTGCCTTTGAGCCTCTGGTGAAATAGAACATTGTGGCAGGAAACATGGGGTATAGGAATTTTATTCTATGGCAACGGGGCAATGAATGAGATGGGAGGGGACCAGGATCCCATTCATTCTTTCAAGGGCACATCCCAATGACCCAACTTTTCCCCCACTGTCTTATCTCTTAAAGGTCTTACCATCTCCCAATTATAAATAGCAAAATCACTGTGTTTCCCCTCACCATTCAGCCTGGCCCTTAATCACAGAATCCAATAGACCACCTCAGCGTGCTCATCAGGCTATCGAAGGCCGCCTGATGCAATACAGATTCATGGGGCTAATTAAGAATTCCTAGGGCATCCCCCATGCCTTGCCACTGTGCCCACTGATTTTCCTTATGTGTACTGCATCTCCTCTCCATCATCAGCATCATTTCCTAAGATGTCCTACAATCTTGGGATCTTGGGCTCTTTACCAATAAAGCATCCTAAGAGAAATTTCCCCATCCCAGAAGTAGGATCTGCATGAAGTCCCCTCTTGGGAGTATCTTCTCTGCAAAGACAGTGAGACAGTACATAGACATCACTTCAGCTGAGGAGTGAGCCTTCTGGTCAGGAGGGTTTCCCTTCTAACATCATGGAGAAGGAAACAAGCCAACCAAACAGTGTTCTCCGTGGCATGGAAAGTTCCAGTATATATCCTTCCCCAAGTCAAAACAACCTCAAAAGATAAACTTCCACTCTGAGGTCAGTATGACTCTCAGCATGCGCCACCATTGGGATTCATCATATTTTTTAAAGCCCTCCTGTTTATATAAAAGAAAGATGAACTTGGGCAATCACAGAAAGACTGTAAACAATCTCTGAAACAAGCAAATGCATTCATGTGGAGTGAAAATTATTACCATCAACTTTCTATCTCATATGCGTGGCAAAATTTAGTCGAGAAAGATGACATCCAACGAAGGTAGAGGAAGGCAAACATTTGAAAACTACATCATCCTGTGTGTGTAGAATGAACAACAGATAGACGTTTAAAGACCCAGTGCATCTTATTCCCACACCTAAGCTGTCTTCATCTAAGGGATTTAACAAAGCATGTCATGGAAGGTTCCACTAGAGGGCTTTCCAGAGGGAGATTGTCAGCACCACAATAACGAGTTGGCAAGCTTCCCCCAAACTCAGCCCTGTGCTATGACACTTGTAGTTGTTTCTTCTTGAGCCTCAGGCCAAGTCTGCTCAGATTAGAAGTGCCAGGGATAGACCTTGGGACAGCCTGAGTCACACACCACACAACTAAAGCCAAGATGGGGGTCGCTGCAAAGCCCTTGATAATCACTTCTTGGAAACAAGAAAGACATTCAAGGAGAATGAACAATCCTGGGTGTCTCCCAAGCCATCCTCCTGGGGATTCTCTAGGCCAAGGACAACCAGATTTCATCCTGCCCTCTCTCCCCCATCACCATTCTGTCATCAGGCATGACCACAACCAAAGGAAGCTGTGTGAGAAGTGAGTTGGCTGGGCACACATCATTGGTGTGGACTTTACTTTTCTGAGCCAGGGAACTAGAAACAAGACAGTGTTCACTGTTGAATTTAAATCTAGAACTTTGGACTCAGAATATTGCTCAGTGCTAGCAAAGCAAAGGGTACCTGAGCTCTACGCCTAGAACCACAAAACATAGGAGGATGTTTGACCTCCGTAGGTCATTTATAAGTAATAGGATTTGTCATATGTTTTGGAAGCTGGAAGTCTAGGATTGGGGTTAGGTGAAGGATATTCTCTGATGGTGCCTTGATTCTGCACTGTTCAGAGAAGACAGATGTTGTCTTCACCTGAGAGGAAAGCCAGGGGAAAATGAGGTTCCTCCTCTAAGCCCTTTATAAAGAGGCCAGTTCTATCCATGGGAGTTTTGCCCACATTACTTAATTACCCCTTAATGCTATCACACCCATGAATAAGTTTAAGCACATGAATACAAATTCAGAACATAGCAAAGAATAATCACATCTTAAGTTCCTAATATATATAAGCCAGAGTTTATACCAGGACCCAATGGATAGTCCCAGCCCTACAGTCAAATGGATGGTCCTTGTTAAATACTACAGTGGATCACAAAACAAAAGACCATGAGTGTATGAGGGGGATTTGTAGGGTATGAGAAAAAACAGCAGGGGCCAGGGAGATAAGAGAGTAAGTATGTGGAGTGAGTATAATCTGAAGGTATTATACACATATATGAACAAATTAAGTAAGCTTTAAAATTAAGTGGGGATAAGGAATACCAGTATAAAACCAAGAAAGAGTTCAGGGGTTCCCTGCTGACTTAGACCCTTGGCTACATTGTTCCCAGACCACAGAGGAAGGCAACACAAAAAGACAGCTGTCTGTGACTCTTAAAGCTATACTGCCTATAAAAGGTGGAACTACTTGTAGCTCTATGGGCTACTTTGTAGTTGAAAGTATACCACTAACATCTCATTGCACAAGTGGTCTTTATGACTTCAAAAACACATAGAATATACATACCCTCCCTTGGGATGGGGATGCAAAAATATATCTATATAGTGGCAAAATTGCTAAGGTTTATAAACACCATCTGGAAAAAATAGTGCCAAGTGTTGGCATCTGTCACAAACTGACTCTAGTACTGGTCACATATCACTTCTCCCATTATAAGTTAAAAATCTGCTTACAGGAGTGGGGCAGTTTGCATAGGAACGGCCTCCATAGAATCATGTCTTTGAATGCTTGGTCTATAAGGAGTGGTACTATTAGGAGGTGTGGTCTTATGGAAGGAAGAGTGTCACTATGGGGACAGGCTTGGAGGTCTCAGATGCTCAAGCTAGACCTAGTGTGTCATTCATTTCTTCTGCCATGCTTCCCACCATGATGATAATGAACTTAACCTCTGAAACTAAGCAAGCCCCAATTAAATGTTTTCTTTTGTAAGAGCTGCTGCGGTCATGATGTCTCTTCACAACCATGGAAACCTGAACTACAATAACAAGGGCATCTGCTTCATTTTCACACGCTCTTCTGTCATTCCTATGGACAGCCCTAACACATACTCATTGCTGTGTGTCTTTTCAGTGATAACTAACATGGGATGCAGAAAGGAAAGAGACATCTAAGCCATACCAGGTAGGCATGTATTTAGGCATAAATGAATTTAAGAAATAAAAATTCTTCACTGAAAGACCAAAAGTGATGTATATTATTTCTGTCTCTGGCGACAAGTCTAACTTAGGAACAGCAGAATATCTCTGCAAAGTACCACGGCGGAGTACCTCAGTGGAGTATCTCAATGAAGTACCACAGCAGCGTACCTCAGCACAGCAGAGTATCTCAGAGGATACCTCAGTGGAGCTCCACTGCCAAGTACCTCAGAACCCCACATGACTCCGTTCACTGGGTCTGGACAGGTTATGCCCCATATTTCGTGGAAGAAAGTAGAAAGCCTAAAAGCCTTGTCTTGACGCAAGGTCGTGTTTTTGCACGGGGAGGGAGGCCATCCACTTGCATAACTGGCTACAGCTGCACCTAGAGCAGGCAAGGTTGGAAGCTGAGCAAGAGAAAATGGGTAGACTTGGGCGTAGGAGGGCACTCACGAGCTGTGTGCAACAGCTCCTTTCCCAAGAGAAGTGCTTTTCTCAGGTCGTGCATGTCATTGTCTGTTTCGCCTGGTTTCTATGAGTTGGTTTTTGCCGGCCCTTGAGTTTGAGGCTATTCTGCCCCTCCTTGCTTCAGTCTCGTAGAACCTTGTCCTCTGGACCTTGAAAACTATTTGAAGTTGAAGTGAACCGCTCGTGTTTTTACTTCAGACTTCTCTCCAATTATAATCATTTCCACGCCAGATTTTGCAAGTCGATTTATTTTGCTAGTAACCCCACTACTTTGCTGTGTTTAAAATAAAGGAGTTTGAGCTCAGACTCAAATCATGTCTGTATTCGGTATTTTTAGCTGCTTCTGTGGCCCCTGTGGCAATAGGGATCACACACACACACACACACACACACACACTGCCGCTGGGAGGATTCCAGATTTTGCTCTGAAGTCTGAGTAAACTTTCTCACTGAGTGATGGACATAGAAGAGTAACCTGGGAAAATAGTCACAAAAATTGTAACCCAAGGACACAGTTGTAACTTCTCTGACACAGTTATCACTGCTACCACACACTATATACAAAAACCACTGCAGGCCAATGAAAGGTTTAAACACAAAAAAAATTGCAGGAAGAATATTGGGATATTCTATGAAATGTCTCAGGAACAGCACTTAAACAAGCCATAGAAGCAGATACCATAAAGAAAAATATGGATAGCTCTGTCTAAATTATAATTAGTACTGAATGAAAAAAAAAAGACTATAAAAATAAATAAAGCTATCAGGGCAAGACTCCGATGTAGTAGAGATATTTGCAATTCATGTGATTGATTTTCTTTAAATATGTCATCACTAATATATTTTAAAATCTATAAATCAATAAATAAAGTGACAGAATAGAGAAGAGCATTCAAACTGCCAGAGGAGACATCAGTGGTGGCTCACACCTTTAATCCCAACACTTGGGAGGCAGAGGCAGGCGGATCTCTGAGTTCGAGGCCAGCCTGGTCTACAAAGTGAGTTCCAGGACAGCCAGGGCTACACAGAGAAACCCAGTCTCGAAAAACCAAAAAAAAGGGGGGTGCTATAAATATGCACTGGTAATCAGGGAACTGAAGCTATTCCCATGATGCTTACTCACACCCCTTAAATTGAAGACACTGCACGGTGCGTGTGTCAGTCCTAACAGGTAAAGATGCAGGAGAATGAAAGTCTCAGGAGAGTCTCCATCAGAATGGCCACCGTGGACTCTCTAGGCATAGCCTATGGCTCGGAATATCTCTTCCCCATCATAGTTCCCTGGGAAAGTCTTGCAAACAACTAATTATTCATACAATGCAATAGAATGAAAATGGAAAAAAAAACCACTGTGAAAATAAATGAAATAAGATCCTGTCTCTCCACATGGATAAAGAAAGGCTTGCGGCCTGCTCTCCATTTCTCTTCTATCCTTTTCAAACCACTCCTCCTTCTCCTTCAAGTCTTTTCCTTTCCTTTTCTTTCTTTCTCTCTTTCTTCCTTCCTTCTTTCTTTCTTTTATTTACTTATTTATTTTTATTTATTCACTTTACATCCTGCTCACTGCCCCCTCCCAATCACCCCATCCCACAATCCTTCCCCCTTCCCCTTGTCCTCTGAGCAGGTGAGGCCCCCCTGGGTATCTCCCAACCCCAGTACATCAAGTCTGAGAGGTTAGACACATCCTCCCCCACAGACAAAGCAGGCCGGATAGAAGCAACAGCTTTTGGGACAGTCCCTGCTCCAGTTGTTTGGGACCCACATGAAGACCAAGCTACATTTGTACAGAAGACATCTGCTACAAATGTGTATGGAGGCCTAGTTCCAGGCATGTATGCTCTTTAGTTGGTGATTCAGTCTCTGAGAGCCCCAAGGGTCCAGATTAATTGATTCTGTTGATCTTCCTGTGGAGTTCCTATCCCATTCAGGGCCCGCAATCCTTCCTCCTATTCTTTTTCCATAAGAGTCCCCAAGCTCCATCCACTGGCTGTGGGTGTCTGCATTGCTCAGACAGGGTCTCTTTATGTAGTCCTAGCTGCCCTGGAGCTCACGATGTATACCAGGTTACCCTCACAGAGATCTGCCTGCCTCTGCCTCCTGGGTGCTGGGATTAAACACGTGCCACCACACCCAGCTCCTTCAGGTCCTTCCTAATACATTCCTGCCGTGGGGGATTTCCCTCTGCCTTGCTCTGTCCCCCAGAGATTCTGATTTCTCTGTCTTAATCATCATATACATTGCCAGAGCAGTAACAGCCATGGGCTCCCTAGCAACAGTCACTCCAGTGCATTCCTTTCTGCTTAACCTTGTATAATTTCATGAGGAAATGATCTCACTTTAATGTCTATTCGGTTATTAGTCCTGAGATTGAAATTTTCACGCGCTGGTCACTTCTTTATGCTTTTTCAGTTGTCCTCATCTATAGCATCTGCTGCAGCCCTTTCAGATGGCTCCTTGCACATTTGAAAAACAATAGAAAATAAATTCAGAATTCAACTGAATTGAACACTAAGATTTCAAAATGAATGGATGCAAATATTGGAAACAAAATAAGTTACCCGAGCATAATCTGTGTCCTTCCACTGTGAACGCGTCTGTGTCATCAGTACTGAAAACTGCATGCTGAGACACTGCCCTCATCGGCGAGTCAATCACATGCCTTTCCCGATTAGAAAATACTGGGTTCAAGGCATCCCGAGGGCAAGAGAGTATGTCCCAAAAGCCACTTGTGCTCTGCAAAGACCATAGCATGAGATACTCCAGTATGATACAATAGTTCTGCAAACATACAAACTTGCCTTTCAGCCAACATCTCCATCTTTGGAAAGGTTCTTATTCACCTTACAAACACTGAGACTTAAAGCTAATGAGAAATGAATGGCTGATAGAGATAGTCACTTTGCCAAGAAAATGTAATTGCTCTGTCTGCCCCCCTCCCACACACACACACACACACACACACACACACACACACACACACACACACGTCATGCTTTGGTCCCTGGGTCTTCTACCATCCCTGAAGCAGTTAGTTTTCATTGCATTAATTAAACAGCATGGACAAAGCGGTGTAAAGAAGAAAGAGTTTGCTTTGATTGACAGTTTGTTCTGTTTGGATGTTGTTGTTGTTGTTGTTGTTGTTGTTGTTGTTGTCGTTGTGTTGGTTGGTTGGTTTCTTTGGTTTTGTCTGCTGTTTGGCATGTGTTGAGTCATTTCTTAAGAGAGATCCTCAATTGAGAAAATGTCCCAACCAGATTGGCCTGGTAACAAACCTGTGGGATATTTTCTTGATTACTGATTGGTTTGGAAGGGCTCAGAGCCCTGTGAGCGATGCCGTTCCTGGACAGGGGTTCCTGGGTGCTATAAGAAAGCAAACTGAGCAGGCCAGGAGACATAAGCCAGTAAGCAGTACTCCTCCATAGCCTCTACATCAGTCCATGCTTCCAGGTCCTGGCCCTGAGTTCCTGCTCTGACTTTCCTTGACGACAAGTTATAATGTAAAATAAATCCTTTCCTCCCCAGGTTGCTCTTCGTTATGGTATTATAACACAGCAATAGAAACCCCAACTAAGACATAGTTCTGGGGAGAGAATCCATAATGATGGGGGAGGCACAGCAGCAGGCAGCTGAAAGGGAAACCTGAGATTCACACTTTTAACTTCTAACAACAGCAGAGAGAGCAAAATGAAAGTGAGACTATAAACTGACAGTCTGAGTGGCATACTTCCTTCAGCAAGGCTGTGCCTCCCCAAACAGGGCCACCAACAGGGGATCAAGTGCTCAAATGCATGAGGCTCTGGGAGCCAGTTCTCATTCAAACCATGACAGTTCTTTGGCAGTGTCGTACAGCTTCTCAGGGCCTCATAGGCTCAGTTCCCACTAATAGTGTTGTCCTAGTTAGGGTTTCACTGCTGTGAGCAGACACCATGACCAAGGCAACTCTTATAAAGACAACATTTAATTGGGCCTGGCTTACAGGTTTAGAGGGTCAGTCTATTATCATCCAGGCGGAAACATAGCAGCATTCAGATAGGCATGGTGCATAAGGAGCTGAGAGTTCTACATCTTGTTACAAAGGCAAACAGGAAAATACTGACTTCTAGGCAACTAGGATAAGGGTCTTAAAGCCCACCCCCATGATGACATACTTTCTCCAACAAAGCCACACCTACAAATAATGACATTCCCTGGGCCAACCATACCATCACAAGTGTCTAGTAACTTGATCTTAAATTCAAATTCAGAAGTACAAAATGAGAAAAAAAATTTGTATGTGCATGTACATGTGTATGTATTTGTGTGTGTACTGTGTGTATGTGTGCATGTGTGTGTACTATGTGTGTATATCGTATGTATATACCTGTGTGTGTACTGTGTGTGTATGTGTACATGTGTATGTGCCTGTGTATAGTATATGCATGTGTGCATCTGTGGGTATACTGTACGTATATGCATGTATGCAGTGTATATACTGTATGTGTATGTGTGCATGCATGTGTGTGTATGTCTGTTTGCATATGTAGCTAAAAGAACAACTATTAAACTAGAACTACCAAGATAAGAGCCTGTGATGACCCTGCAACAGTTTCCTCTCTTTAGGAGAAATTCATCACTGTCAGGATTTTGACAGACAGCTTCAGGCAAGCCAGAGTTTGAAATAATGCTTGACTCCTGGCAAGCTGAGCAGACAGGCTCTCTTCCTTTGAGGATAGGCAGGCTTAGGAAACAGGGCTCTAGAACTCCGCCCACTCATGATTTAGCCTGCACCAAACCCACTGAATCGAATGGTTGACTCATTTTTATCAAGTTTCAAGGTTGTTCAAGGACATAACAGTAACCAGAGTGTGTGCGTTTGTCCTGTTTTCACTATTACATCTATTGCCTTATGATCTCACTGGAAAGAGGGCTGGGAGGGAACTCAGTGGCAAAACATTTGCGCAGCACACACAACACACACACACACACACACACACACACACAGCAAGAGTGATTGCTGGAATATGCAAACTGTGACACGGCCTGCTCTGTGGAACATAAGGTGTGTTTGAGGTGTTTCTCCTTTAACTCATTTGAAATTTTGTTCTCAGTGTCACAGAAAATACCTTTGTTCTAAATTTACAATTATCTTAAGTAAACATCTCACAAAGCTTATTAAAAAAAAATAATAACCTAAACCAGACTTTCGTTTCTACTAAAAGTTCCCAGGGGAGCGGGGTTTCACATCTGAGACCCTGAGTTAGCTAAAAGATTTATAAGGACACATGTAGAAATACAAGACCCTATTGGGTGCTGAAGCAGGCCTGAGACATAATTATGGTTGTCTCTGCTCTCCATTCCACTGGAAATTGCTCCCAGGAGCATGGGGTGAGGTGGTTGGCAAGGAACAACATAAATGCTCCACATAATATGACCACCTGGTCCCCTTTCCCAGCTCAGTCCAAAGACCACGAGAAGACTGCACAATACGAGGCTGACATTAAACTAGGGAGAATATTTTCTCCATTCAGAGCCAGTGTCAACGATTGGTTTGCATGACCTTGGGGCCAGGTGTAGATGAACTGCCTCTGTGCTGTCATTGTTGCCCAGGAGGCCTGTCATAAGTACCATGTCCGAAACAAAAATCTGCGCATCCAAAAAAGATGTGCACTACAGTCCGGGAACAGAAAATTGACATTTTCCTTGTAAACACTGTAAATGCTTAATAGTTTGCTGAAATTTCTCAAAAGTGAAGAAACACACTGGGAGGACTGAGCTTAGCAGCCTCTTGCTTTTGAAAATGTTCCCAGATCTTCTTTTCACGGGACAGGGTGGGGTTGCATGTTCATCTTGCCCTGCTCCCCACCCACGAGGGAACCACTGGTTCTTACAGGCCTCTGCTGAGTACAAGAGGTAGCGGACATTTCTGCTGTCCTTGTCTCTGCCATGATTTCACTATCATAGCACCAAACCTGGCCATCCAGAGGACACAAGTCTTCTATAATTAATGGTCAGAGTCGAGAACACAAGGGTAAAATGTCAGAATTCAGTCATGGAAGGAAAGCAAGATTTAAAAGGATGCTCAGAGGAAACACTCACGTAGCTGTTCCTTTTAAGGACCCTCCAGTCATCAGCACAAGCCAGTCAGACACACTCACCTCTGCCTAGGACAGCTGCACGGCTGAGCAGCACAAGCTCTCCACCTTCTAACACTGCAGTCCGGAAGCCAGAGGCAGGAGCCACTTGCTGAGCCATCGCTCACAGGTGAAACTCAGTTCTGCGCTGTGGCTTGAAGCTGGGAGATTCCGCTGCTCAGTAAGAACCTATTGTACCCACGAGTTTGCAGATACATGACCTGAGAAGTGAAAGGAAAACCATTAGAGGAGCATGCCTCGTCAAATGCAAGCGCTCCAGAATAGAACAGCCCATCCATGGGCCACAACTCAGCAATGGCGATATTTGTCTGCACAGAACAAAAGAGTTTCGCCATATAGAGTGAGCCCGTTGTTTCAGCTGTCTGCGGTTATCTACCTCTAGCTGGCTGGAAACGAGGGCGCATCACAATACAATCGGCAGTGGTTTCCCACAGAAACACCTCTCGGATGCAATGAAAGCTTACTGTGTGTTATTGATAAATATGAAGTTCCAGAAGACAGGACATGCTTAGCTATGCCTTGTGTGATCATGATCTCAGCCGCACGCTAGTCTTCAAATAGCAAAAGAACCCAAGTGTCGAGGCACCATTCTGAGACTCTCCTCTCATTTCTGTCCAACCATCCGGGTCCTGCTCTGCTTAGCTTTAAAAAAGAAAATCCCTCTGCATAGAAAGATCCCCTGTACATCTCATTATCAGGCATGTGGGTACCGAGTAAACACAGACAGACACCAAGCTACACACTGACAGGCCAGAACGGAAAGGAAGGATTCCTGCCTTAAAAGTACCATGAGATGTTTTCAAAGCTTGAGTGTCTCCATTTTTCAAGCACACAACACACACACACACACACATACACACACACACACACATACATACATCTGAAGCAAACACAGGCTAGACAGCTTAAGTGTTGCTCATTCACTCCTTATGAACACATTCCACTCTAAGAAGAGGGCTACCTAAACCAAAAGCTACTCGCCTTACCCACTTCGGGTTATAATCAAATCGACTTCACAATCAAAGGCCCTAAGAGGACAGAACCAGATAACCCAGTCAGTATCTGTGACCTAAATAAGACCTCCCTCATAGCGTAGCATGAAAGATCAATAAATACACAGGATTAGAACAAGATGCCCTATTATGAAGATTGCAAAAGGACTTGTATAATTATTAGAAGCTATTTCTAATTTTAAGTTAACATTCTCTCCATATCTTGAACTAAAGGTGTAGGACTACCTGCCCAGACTGTTCAGCATTTGTTCCCTGTGCTTTGCATGTTGTTCCCTGCGGCTCTATCTCATAGGGGAACAGCAAAGCAAAGCCACAAAGCCACTCTTAGGATCATGCCAATGCCTTATTTGTATGCTTAGGTAGCGATACAGTCCATTTTCTTCTCTTTCTGCCTACTATATTTTCCTCAGTGAAATACAGCTTGCCCCTGACATAGCTTCAGTGTGCATGACAGGCACACTAATATTACTTCTACATCCCTCTTTTCAGGATGGAGATGATAATTTTGGAGGCAAAAGAAAAAAAAGAGGACATAAAGAATAAACAACAGCATAAATCGTTGTCAAAGGGTTGGCCCAGATCTCTCACCCGTGGATGCTGACACCCGAACACCAGGGAAAAAGCAGAGTCAGGTAGAAATGACCCCCCACTTCCTCACCTGAGCAGGAATATGACATCAAATGACAACTCATCCGAGCCAAGGTTAAGGCCAACTGAGACAATGAACACACTCAAGCATCAACTAGCAAGTCTCCATGGAAAATCAAAAAGAGAGTTGATTTTTCTATCACACTCGAACTACTTACCAAACTGAACTGTAAATACAGAACACTTGTCTTAGTTAGGGTTTTCATTGCTGTGAAGAGACACCGTAATGGAGGCAACCCTTATAAAGGAAAACATTTCATTGGGGCTTGCTTACAGTTCCAGAGGTTTAGTCTCCTATCATCATGGCAGGAAGCATGGCAGTGTGCAGGCAGAAAGACGTGGTGTGAGAAGGAGCTGAGAGTTCTATGCATTGATCCAAAGGCAGCAAGGAGGGGGACTCTGTGCCACCTTGGATGAAGCTTGAGCACATGTGAAACCTCACAGCCCACCTTCACAGTGACAGTGACACACTTCCTCCGACAAGGCCACTCCTACTCCAACAAGCCCACACCTCCTAAAAAGACCACTCCCGATGAGCCAAACTTTCAAACACATGAGTCCATGGGGGGCCATTCCTATCCAAACCACCATAGCATTTGAAATAATAATCTTGGGACTGGCCATATGGCTCAGTGGGCTGAGGCACTTTCTACCAATCCAGGTTTGGTCCCCAGGACCCATGTGGTAGAAGAAAAGAACCAACTCCTACAGCTTCTCCTCTGGCTTCCATATCCACAGCACAGCACAACAAGCCTACACCTATCTCACTACACTCCAGCCCTTGTGTCTACCACATGCACACAATCTGTCAATCAATGCAAGTGAAATTGCTGGGAGCATAAAGGTCCTTACATCCACAGATCACCAGAGAAACCAGTCACATTACTCACACAGGATTTCCCTTTCAAAGGGAAAGATGTATAACCCATTGTTCCGTCCAGAAAGCTGGGAATTGGAGGTGATTAACAGCCTAATGATCTGTGTTATTTGTTGGGCCAGGCCTTAGTAAGCTTCCCTGAGAGGACTGGAGGTGGCTAGTAGTCTCAATGACCCTTCATTATCTGTATAGCCAGGGGCTTCCCCAAACTCCTTCAGCTAGGACTGCAAGCTGGGTCAGAAAATTAAAAAGACAATTGAGGTTATCACACACCATCCACTTACTTCCCTAACGACCTCTATGCTATCTGTGTGACCCAGACAAGGCCAGATCCTTCCCTAGACCTTTAGGCAATACAGGTAACCTATCTCTAGAATCCTTCCCCTTGGAAGAAATGACATGTGCTTTGAGTAGAGTTCCGATGTAATTATGCCCCCTTGAGCACTGGGATTGTATTACACCAGGAAACTTCCCCAGATTATACTGTGCTTAAATATTTTGTCAATAAACCACCTGGCACCAGACTCTCTGGAAGTTTGATCCAGACTGATGAAATCAAGCTGAACCTAGCTTTCATTTTCACCTCTTTTTGGTTCATTTCCCTGCCTGCCAGGATGCAAGCAGCATCCTCCTCATAAAATATACCAAGTAATATTATTTTATGAGAAGATAAAGAACCAACTATGGTATCTAAGACAACACCAAGACTGTTGACAGAACACATCAAAGTGGCATCAAATGAACCAGGCGCAGAAGACAATAAGCAACTGGTTGGATTTCCTTCGGTGGAAAGGTGTCACGGAGGATGGCCAACTGGCTTGTTAGTGACCGCCGTCCACAGCACAGTCTTCAGTACTGCAGAACCAGGAATAGTACTGTGTCTGTGCCCACAAGATTGATCAGATGATATTCACATACCAAAGACATTGGTAATAAGCTAAAGCACAATAATGTATGGGAAGAAGCAGAACCAGTGTCCCTGGGGGCTCATTTCTTCCCATTTCTGGGAGCTTAGGAAGAGTTGACTCAGCAACTCTCCCAGGAATAACAGGCTGATTCCAGATGCTGAGACTCAAAGATGTTCCCTCCCTAATGGGGTCAGTTCCTCCACCAGGAGCTTGTATAACTACGGGGACACAGGTTCAGAGAAGGCTCTCAATCCATATGTTCCTAGGTTGAAAGTTCAGATCGGAACTGCTCTGATAGTGACGTGAAGGTGAATCACACTGTAAATCAGTATACTCCTTCCTCCATTGAGGAAGTCTGACTAAAACTTGCCTGCTAAACAAACAGTGTGCACAGGGACATTGTAGATTGACATTCTGGTGTCCTGTCATGTGTCCTCGTGGACTGGCAACAACCAGCTGGTGGATCACACTGTACAGTGTTATAGAGTTAGTTCTCCGTGTGCACCTGAGAGGAAGCAGTCAGACCCAGCCTAAGCACATCTCTGTGAGCTAGTGAGAACTTACAGCTGCTATTCAGTAGATCCTGTAGCATGTAACATCCTGAAGAGTAGATCCTAATTCATGTTTCTACTGCATTCAAGGTGGTGAAGAGCATCCATGCCTGTTTTAAAAGACAGCATGCCGATCTGGACTGATGAACGTAGACGTTCTAATGCCTGCGGTTGATGGTTTTCCCAGAGCACCTCACAGCATTTTGTACATCTTGGCGCGGATGCAGAGAAAAGCCATCAGAGATGCACTATTTAAATATGGTAGATGTTCTTCATGCCCAGCAGACCCTTGCCCATTACAGTACCCTGAAGGCTCACAGAAGCCATGCCTAAGCATGGTATAAGACTTTTGTGGCACACTGGTGTGCCATGGCCTTCTTTCTCTCCTAGAAAGACACCCCCAATCTGTCTCTTTCTGTTGAGTAAGGATTCCCAAAAGGCTAAGAAAACCCATATTTCAAGATAAGACCTGGAAGGCTCATGTTCTCAAGCCTCAGTCTTCCTAGAATACCTGGGACAAACTGAAGCACGGGTCTTTGCACGTCCATAGTCTGACACCTTATGTTGAAGTCCCAACTCCTAGCAAGTACTTCAGAAAGTAACCATGTTTGGGAGTGAGAGTTGATATAAATGGCTAGATATGGCTGGTGTCCTAGTAAGAAGATGATGTGTGTGCACAGACAGATTGACTTGTGAGAGCAAGACTGGAAAATGCCATTAATTAGCAAGACAAAGAGAGCAGTCTCAGACCTCTGATCCTAGACTTGTGGAGAGCAGATGTCTGGTGTCAATGGTCCCCGTCTGGATATTTCGTTATCAAAGTTCTAGCAAACAAGTACAGCTTCCCTACTTGACAACTTCGTGGCAAATGCAGGATACAGCAAAGAGAGGAAATCTTGAAAAATAACTCAGGAGGGAGTGTCCACACCTAGGAGTCTGTGTCTGGAGCAAGATGCTGGGTGGGGAAAAAGACCAGCTGGATCTTCTTTCCAACATCATTCCTGTCATTTAAATTATATCATTTTGTACTAAAGACCTAAATTTCCCTATGGAAAAACATTGTCACCTCCATCATCAAATACACTTGGCTTCTTCTAACCAAAAACTAAAACTACATAAAAATTTTCACTTGGCTCCTCTGGCTCCTCCCTCTTTAACTGCTGTCTCCATCCTTGGGTGTCATGAGTGTTTGAAATTGGCTTTAGAGACAGATAGGATCTGTCTCTATCCAATGGGAGGAAAAGGGCATAGGTTGTGTCCTGGGGTGAAAAGGAAGATGATAGGGTCACCAAGAAGGAAGATGGTCTTTGCACAGCTGTAGTTACCTTGAGGAAAGAGTATCTCAGCAGCATCTTCTGCCAGGCTGGAGAGCCACCAAGCCTGCCCCAGTATGGCGGGTTCTGATGAGTCAACCAGGTTAGGGGTCTGTAATTCACACCAGGTTAAGAGTAAATCTAATCCTATTGATAGAAAATAAGCAAGAGTAATGACCACTGCTAAAAGCAAGTTTGCATTTTGGCCAATAAATTCCACTTCTCATGCCATCCATCCGATCACCTACAAACATGTGACTGAGAGAGAACTCGCTACGTAATCAGGCTTCCTTTTCCAGCGCAGGCTTTTCTTTGGTAAAAGCGATAATGAGTCATGATGGTTAATCTTAACTACTTGTCAGGGTGGAGAAATGCCGGCAGATCAGGAGAGCATACATCTAGGTGTGCCTGCAAGGTTACCAGAAGTAACTGACTAAGGCAGGAGGAAGGCCCACTCTAATGTGCCTGCCACCATTCTATACCTCAATGGCCCTGATGAAATCAAAGAGGCAAGAGAGAAAATCATCTGCCCCCCCCCCCAGCTTCCTGCCACCAGCTGCTCAACTTCATCGCAACCGCCTCACTGCAGTAAACGAAAATTATATATATATATATATATACATATATATATATATATACACACACACACACACACACACACACACACATCATATATCTTTGTTGGTCCAGGTATTTTGTCACAGCAACCAGTAGTTGACCAACAGTTACAAATGCCACCTCCTCCCCGTGACTAGTGATGTTATTCAAAAAGTTAACATGTGACATAGGTTTTTACAGTTAAAAAAATGGCTTAAATGACAGGTTTTGTATTACGACTATCTCAATACAATAAAAACACACACGAAATTTCAGTTGCATAAGCTATGGCCTGTAGGCACCTTAAATCTTGCAAATGAACAATTAAGCGATCCAATGTTGGGTAGCGTGCTGGGCCGGGAGGGGGTTGATAGTGCATAATGAGTGCCCAGAGAGAAATCAGCGTCTTGTGTTAGCCTGACTCGAAGAACTTAGGTGCCACGTGCCAGTCACATTGCCCTTTTGCTGTTTAGAATTTCCTACAAGGTATTTGTCTGCTGTTTATGAAAGAGGAGGTCAAGGCTCGGGGTAGAAGGCCAGACTCCAGATGTTGCCACTCCCACCGTCAGAACCAAATTCGGTCTCTCCACGTGGATTGTAACTAGAAAAGACAATGGCCCCTTTCCAGGAAAAAAAAAAACCTTCTGTCCCGGGGCTGCCTTAAAGTGTGTGATTTCATGTTTAGCTTTCAGTGCAGAACCATAGCAGACTACATTGATTATACTTTTGCTGTATGCAAAACATGCCACTATCTTGGGGGCTGCGGTGAACCCCTGCCATCACCAGGCTTAGGATCTGGACGGGTTGACAAAACATGTTTCTTATTAGCGATGGTTACTCCCGATGAGATTACCAGGAAAGATTAATTACAAGGATTCTTCTTGGCATGCCCAAACTGTTTCCCTCAGTCAATATTTCAACTACTTGTCATCTATTTTGTAATACAATTTTGACTTGCCATTCAGATTGCAATGACAGCAACATTTTAGAAATAATTGGATCTCTTTCTAATTGAGTGGGCTTGACTTTCTTTTCGATGTGTGAGTCAGGTTCGTTTCCTTTGCTGTGATGTTAGCGTGGCCTTTGTTCGTGACCCAGTCCTTAACAGTTGAGTAACAGTCCAGTCCTGCTAAGGAGCTGGGTCAGTCTCCAAACACCTCATTGTATCCATGTGCAAAGTTCCCAGAGGCAGCTTCTGTGGGTGGAACTGGCTACCACGAGGCACTACTTACTGCCTGCTGAAATGAAAACAATAAATAGCCCATACATAAAGCACTTACCGTGTACTTTGTCTAACTACTTTATTTTATTAAGTCTCACCAGGGACTTACTATGGTTTGGATAAGTATCTGTGGAGGCCCATGTGTAAAAGGTTTGGTTCTCAGCCAATGGCTCTTTTGGGAAGTACTGAGCCATCTCTTCGGCCCCAACAATAGTGTCTTAAGCGCTATTCAAAACCACCGTTGTAAAATGTATGAAATGTAACTGCTGCTTCCTAGATAGTTTCTTTACACCTACAGCCATGAGGTAGGATTCAAATTGTACCCCGTCTGTGTTAGAGGGTTTTCTTACTAATTTGTCCAATAGATGCGAGTGAGATTGGCATGTACCACTTCCAAATGGAAGTATTTGTCATCTAGGGATGGGTGCTGGGGCCCTCTCTGCCTGCCCAGCAATTGCGTGTATAGATCTTCTTAGAGCAGCACCCTAACACAAAGCAGATGGGGATTCTGAGCCTGGAAAGCAGCCACCCACAGCAAGCTTTGCAAATGAGAAGCAAACTTCTGCTGTTTGGTAGCAATTGTTACAGCAGCATAGCCTTGCCTAACATGACCATAATGTATATCATCTATGACCTAGAGCCATATGTAAAGCTTTTAATAACCATCTTGCCCCATTGATACCTGAACATCGTTTGGATAGTAGCATTGTGAAAATGGTTGCTAACATGAAGTTCTGAGGGGAATTGAGAAAAAAAATCTGTGGTCGTTTGCATGAGAGGAGCCCTCATAGACTTATATGGTTGAATACTTGGTCTCCTGTTGGTTGAACTGCTTGGGAAGGATTAGGAGGTGTGGCCTTCTTGGAGGAGGTGTGTCACTGGGGATAAGCTTTGAGGTTTCAAAAACCTAGTAACCACTTCCCGTGTTCCTCTTGGTCAGGCATGGTATAGTACTTGGGAGGCAGAAGCAAGCAGATCTCTCTGAGTTCTAGGCTAGCCGTCTACACCACATAGTAAGTTCCAGGACAACAAGAGCTACATAGTGAGACTGTCTCAAAAAAAAGCAACAACAATCCAGTGTTTCTCTCTCTGTCTCCTCAGCACATGTGTTTGCAGCTGTTCCTGCCTCCGAGTCTTTGCTCTGCCATCATGGACTCCACCTCTCTGAAACTGTAAGCCCAATTAGGAGCTTTCTTTTATACGTTGCCTTGGTCATGGTGTTTTGTCACAACAGAAAAGCTACTAATATGGATTGTTTTCATAAATCTATGTGCTAATTCACAATCTATCTCTTTCGTTCTATAAAAAAGAATGGTGCAGGCAGCCCAGTGATCAATAGCACCATCCTTCAACACAAAGAACAGCCCATTATATCTTGCAAATAGAAAAGTAATTAGCTAAACTCATTCTGAAAGATAGGCACAACATGTAACCACCATTTCTGCCAACATGACGATTATCAAAGGGTTTACGGGCACATCCTATGAGCAAAGGAGTATCGCTCCCAGCACTGTCAAATATCTGACACTGTCCCCTTCCAAAGGGATGCTTGCAACTGCATAAACTCAGCATCATTACCCTCCTGCTAAGCAAACTAGGCTTTCCAAGGACATTCTCCAGGCACCAGAAAGCCCTGCTTCCCAGAGCACATTCCTGTCTGCACAGAGGGATACTTGAAATACATGAATGGGAAGAGTGATTCAGAAAAATAAGGACTAAGCCTTCTCAAATTTTAACCACACCATTTTTGAGGTTAAGAGAAAAGCTCTATTGGTTTTTTAAATTTTAATTTAAAAATCAAAAATTCCTCTTTTTTTGACCATGTCAGTATGGGGAATGTCATATTGAGGAAAACAAGAAAAATTCTTTTTTGAGATTCAGTGAATCTGTCCAAATGCCAGAAAATATTATGATCAAATTTCTACATCAGGAGAACTAGAGACAATGAGGTCCTCACTCAGGGACATCCCAGTCACAGTACACAGATCTCGGATATTGACTAGCAGCATCCTTGGAGACATAAGCAGCAGAGCAGCCATCTTGAGAGCAGCACACGGTTGAAGCCTGTGTAGTTAGAGTAGATACATAATAGTAACTCATTAGGACATATGTCTCCATCCTTATGACATGTGAAAAGTTCTTACAAATTGTAATGTACCATTTGCTTATTTTTTTATTTGTGTGTGTGTGTGTGTGTGTGTGTGTGTGTGTGTGTGTGTGTGCTGCCTGTGCTTGTACGTTCATATATGGAAAGCAAAGATTGACATATGCCTTCTTTTCTCAATCACTCTTCATTTTTATTGTTTGAGACAGGTTCTCTAACTGGGCCTAGAGCTCACTTACTGAACCAGACTGGCTAACCAGAGAGGCCCAGCGAGTCTCCTGTCTCCTCTCATCACACTGGGGTTACACATGGGTACCACCACGTCCAGAGCTCTACAGAGGCTGAGAATCCACACACTGGTTCTCACTCTTGCCTAGCAGCCCTTGCTTGCGTTTTCTCACATTCTTTTGTCGATGTGGTACTGAAATTAAAAGATGTCTATTGACACCTTTGAAATGGTGCCTTGCTTGCATTTTTAAACTTCATATGTGTATTACAAAGATTTCCCACATCATTTCCTTTTAAGAGAAGCAATCCCTGAGTGAACAATTTAGCTTGTGTCTGCATGTGTCACGTCTGTACTTTTTACAGTAGCTACCTATTGGTTAGGGAAATGCAAAAATACATTCCTACATTATCTATCTCGTGGGCCATGTGAATTCCTTGTGTATTTATTATAATTTAGGGTGTTCGTATACATTTTTACTTTCCATTGAATCAGTACTCTGCACAAGTGTGTGGAGAGGTGTGACATTCTCGGGTGTATACACAGTAAGTGCTAACTGGACCAGGCAATGACCACACGCGTTCTTCAGTTCTTCATGGGGAAACTCAAAACAACTCAGAGCTTTTAAGGCAGATGCATTCCTGTGTGCAAGCAGTTTATAAAGTGGGCAAAGAACCATCTCCCTTTGGCAGGTTAAGCTGGTCTTACATGAAGACAAGAAACTGACCTCTGAAGACAGTTTGTAGGTTTCTCTGACTTTCCATAAAACTTAACCTATCACCACTCAAATGGGACCAACAGTTGGCCGGTCTTCGCTTTGTTTTTGCTTTTTCTGGGTGACACATATTCCTTCCTCCCCGTGGAGATCTTCCCTCCTTATCTGTTTGTAACTAAAAAAGTTCCTTGTCCGCAGAAAGCTGTAACACCTTCAACTTTAAGCCAAATGCAGAAGGGAAGAAGTTTTACTTTTATCTGCCAATACTAAGCTAAAACAAAACAAAACAAAAACAAAAACTCTTGAAAATGGGAACATTATTAAATTAACACTACAGACCATGATGGGAGTCTTTTGATTGGATAGATGGAATTAAACCCCAAGGAACCTGATCAGTGCCCTTTACAAGGCACATTAGGCTGCATCTTCATTGAGTATGGGAGCATCCTGTGGTGACAATGACATCCTATGGCAATCACTGCCATGTGGACACTATAAATTCCCTCAACTATCATGGGAATGAATATGCTACAGAGTAACACCACTCTCCAAAATGTTCAAAAAGAAAATAATGTGTTGATGTGACCTGATTTTGAAGCTGGGTACAAGGAAACTTATCCTTTCTCCCTTATTTTCCCCTTTTCACGCCCCAGCCCAGTACCATCTCCCCTGACTAGGACAAGAACCTGCAGAAATCAGAGGTTTTAACTTACTACCACCATGCAGAAAGGACTCCGACATGTCCTTGGTATCTGCTTGCAAAGAAGAATCTATCAAAAGAAAACCACAGGCCATTCTGTTCATCTTCAGCTTTAACCCAGAAATATGACAGCGGGTTCCTGAGCCCCTGTGGATAATGCATTACTACACTCAAAGCACGATTCAGCTCGGGTTCTTCTAGGGCAGAAGTTGCTGAGAAGCGCTTTAGCTAATTAAAACTTCACAGAAACAAGGGGAAAACAGGAAATGTTGCACGGCACAGCCAAGATGATCTCTAGACACTTCACAGACTGGCCAAGGACCAGAAACCCAATTTAACATTTGCAAACGTTTCTGTGAAATATTTGACTCCTCCCTGGGCAACTAGAGATTTACAAACTACTAAGGGACATTCAGCTTGCTAATGAAAACTTTATAAATACTTAGTGCCAGTGAACTCAGCCAGGGTGCTAATTCTGCCTGGGCTGGACACCACAGTCTGAAAGGATACGTTGCATGCTTAGCCCTAGACCAGCTCAAATCCTGCAGCTTACTGAAGCTGAGCCTGCCATAAATTGATGACTCAATTTAATAAATGTGACAAATGTCTTTATTTGGGCTGTGGAAAAAATCTACCAATTATAAAGACCCAAAGATGCAAAATATGAATTCAGGGAGACCAACAGCTCTCCACGCTGAGGTCCATCTCTGGGAGGAGCACGTGCTCACACTCGGGTCTCTTCTGCCCATGGGGCGCTCCTATGTGATGCCTCCTTGCTATTTTCTGATAGCCAGATAGCCACAGCTCTCACCTGAGTGAGCACCTGTTTAACCTGTGGTCCCTGCTATTCACAGCAGACAATCAAGCCAGCCTTTCTTTCCAGGCTCTGGGCTGGCAAACAACCTCGAGCCTTGGGCTTTTGCTTTTCCGGTCGGCATTTTTTTAATGTGAGTGATTGGGTGATGCTTAAAGAGTCTCATCAGCAGTCGCAATCCCATCAGTGAGCAGTGACCTCCTGGGATCCCAGAGAACAGCAGGGCAAGCTGGGTAGGCAGCAGGGCAGAGACAAGGGAAGGTGCCAGTAAGCCTTTAATTAAGGACGGAATGCAGGCTAGGTCTACACTGTTGTCCTGGGTTTCAAATTTTTCAACCCCCAGATAAAGGAATTGTGAGTGGTGGGGCTAAGGTGATGGCTTAGGTTATAACTAAAAGGCTTTGTGTTGTGAGGAATCGGGTGGGGGGGAGGATGGGGGGGGCATCAGTAGACTCCCCTGTTCTAGAGGCAGTGTGGCCAAAGGGACTCCTCCCTGCTGGGGCTTATTGTCCTTGGCACTCTTTGTTTATTTATTTATTTTGGTTTTTAGCAGAAGCAATCCAGGGAAGGCCAAGGCATCCTCTGCTCTTTCTTCCAAGATTCAAGAGCCATTTCTCTCCTTGAAAGAACAGAGGGAATGGAAACCAGACTCTCCAAGATAACCAGCCACAACCAGCTTTCCTGATGTGACAGACACAGAGAGAGAGAAAGAGACAGAGAGACAGAGGGACAGGAGACGCCTTCGCAAAGCAGTTTTCTCATCCATCAGCAGTCCGCTGCTGACAAACCTTTCTGTGACCAAGGAAGTGCACCGCACCACTGAAGAAAGATCATGGGTGTGATTGTTTTGGCACGACTTAGCAACTGTGCTCTATTGCTATTTGTTTCTGTGTGTGAATCGGGGTTTGTCTGTGAAGTCCAGACAAACCTAGAATGCACTACATAGCCAAAGCTTGCTTGAAACTCATGACAATCCTCCTGCCTCAGTCTCCCAATCTGGAACTATAGGTGAGCTTCATGGGGTCCAACTTCTTTCAGTCATTTAAATTTTTTTAATGTGTGATTGTGTTTGCTTGAATGCATGCATGGGTGAACGTACGGGTGGAGGACAGTGGGCACAGAAGGTACTAGAAGTGCAGTTACAGGGGACTGTGAACCGCGCACTGTGGATGCTGGCAACCGCCCCAGCTCCTCAACAAGAGCAGCAAGTGCTCTTAACCACTGAGCGGTCTCTACTTCATTTCCCATTTATTACAGAGCTTCCAAAGTATCCATTCATTGACTTCTTGGCCTTTGTCAACGAGCAAGTTCGATGTACTTGGGACAGAGAGGGGGCAGGCCTCCACAGGTGGACGGAATCTGCCAAACACATGGCTTACTGAGATCCTGGCAATTATCGTTCTTCCCAGACAGGCTCCTTCTGGTGGGGAGGTAGCCATCAAGTCAGACACAGGATAACTCAGCTGGCTTTGTCTCTAAGGGATCATCGCCTCACACACCCCTGACTGCTGCCCAAGTTCCCCATGGCAAAAACTAGATGCTGGGTCTAATCCCCACCCTAGTAGACCTCCACCAGGCAGCAAACTTTCCTGGCCTGGTCCCTTGGGTTCCTGGTCTGGTCCCTTGGCTGGTTTTTCCAGGTTGGATGGCTCTGAGGCCCTTAACATCTTAAAGAGCAACAGCTCCGTTCAGTTGTTAGCATAGTATTCGCCCTCACTCTAGCCAATTCTTAAAGTGGAAATACAAAGCACCTGGTCTCTGTGCTCAGAGTTCCTCGCACCTCCAGGCGTGGGCACCGGTCCTCCCTGCGCCTGCGCAGGAAGGTAGCTTCCCCTGGCATGGGGACCCACTAGTGACAGGACGAAGAGGAGCCTAAGAAATGAAGTCGTTGCTCCTCCGAGGGCCAAAGGCCATCCTCTTGAGCAACCGGTAAGAATGTAAAAGATCTCAGTTTCCACTGGTGAGGGAGAGCAGCTCTCCTTGTACTAGAGACAACCTCTCGTTTGGGAAATGGCGCCCCCAGATGGCTGCAGCGAATACTGGAGAAAGTAGTGGCCCTGGTACCGGGCAGCCTTACCAGGCCTGGAAGATTCGGTACACTGGAGAAGACAACCCTCACCCCTGGAAAGTCTGTGGATAAAAGTCAAGTAATAACACTTCTGGAGGCAACCAAAAGAACAGGACCCAAAGGCAGGCAGCTAGATCTCTGTGTGACATGGTTCAGTTACTTAAATCCTTTGTGCCTCAATTTCCTTATGATTATGGAAAAAAAAAAGTGTAACAATCAAGGGACCAGCGAAACAGTTCAGCAGGTAAGTTTGCTTGCCACCAGACCTGACCATATGAGTTTTATCTTGGGGGTCCATGGGTGCAAGGAGAGAACCAAACCCCTAAAGTTGTCCTCTGATCTCCACAGGAATGTTGTGGCCCTACAACCCCCATAAATAAATGTGGAGTGGGGAGGCAGGGGGTGGTTAAGGATAATGATCACGGCCACTTGCTGGGTGGCAGTGAGGATTTCTAAAGACAAGATGACATTGGTCGGGTGGTTGCTGGGTCCTCTTCCTAGGGGTTAGGGGATGCCCTACTATGTGCTGCTCTAGACTACAAATCTTGACTTCAAAACAGCCTTAGAGCAGAAACTCCCCTTCCTTTGACCCAGGCCCTGCGTGTTAACCAGGAAAGTGGACACCTAGCACCCACATTTTCCCCTCTAAAGGAAGTACAGGCCAGTGATGTGAACACTTCCGGGGAGAGCGTGAAAAATGAATCTCCATTTCAAGTTTGCCCCCTGGGCAGCCAAAGCTGCATCATCGGAGAAATTAAGAAACTACACATGCGTGTTGTGCTTCTAGGCTTTCTTGCTTTGAGACCTTTGCTGGGCTTCTGTGTGCTTTCAGGACACCATTCCAGAGTGCAGGAGGAAGCTTGCTCTCCTGGCACCCAGGCTGCCCTGCGACCTCCTTGGATGCTGGGCAGAACTGGGATTAGCAAGCTCCAGACGTTGGAGATCCCCCTAAGCATCTTAGCTTGAGAGCAAAGGGCTCGCCTCTCCAGAAATCTAGCAGCCAGCAAAGGGTTAACCAAGCAGCAGAGAGACTAGGGCAGCTTTCTGTGTCCCTCAAGATTCATCAATGCCCCTTAAAGACAGAAAGCACCAGATGGAAAGGCAAGACCACCAAAAGACAGATGTGGAGGCTCTTTGGGCCTGCAGCATTTGAGTAGGACGTTGTTGGCTGGGTGCTGGGATGGGGGTGGGACTGAGGGAAGGGTCCGGTACTATGAGAAGCATCCTCTAAGCAGAATAGGAGGGCCTGGCACTGTGAATCGCACTGTTTACTAACTAGGAACTTCCCTTCACAGGGAATTGAGAGGAGGCTCGACATGGACTCTCAGAGGCAAAGGCTTGCGACTTTTGATAGGAAACCTGTGTACCTGGGAACCTACAGGAAGCGCAGAAGAGCCTAGGCGAACCCAAGCACTCCAAGTGCTTGCTTTGCCCGGGAGTTCTCTCCTCTGGGCTACATAAACCCACACGGGAACCCGGTGGGGATAACCACAGAGTGTCCTTGAGCTGTGCTTCACACACAGACAGTGAGTGGTCTACCCTCTGAGGAAGGCTACTGCCCTGCTCCCCAGCAGCGGGCTTGCCGCGCGGACACGCCTGTCACACAAGCATGCAATTGGCTGATGATGGACGAAAGGAGGGTGCACGACTCTAGATGGAGAGGAAGATGGAGCTTGAGCTTGAGTCCAGGCCGAGTGGTACTGATGTTGGAACGGTCTGCGACAACAAGCTATGTTTCTGACGACCCGGGCAAGCAAGCGGGCAGAAGCGAGAGCTTGAGCCCGGTGTTACTGGAGACTCCCGTAAGACTTCGGGCGACCCCTCCTGGCGAGCGAGACAGACGCAGGCTCCCCAAACAATGCCTAGGCCCGCGGTAGTGCGCCAGGCGCATGGGCAGCCCGCTGCACTCCGAAACACAAAAGCGAGTGACTCAAACTAGACGAATTGGTGGTGGGCTTCTTGATCTTCCACTCAGGGGATCGGCAGGCGGGAGGTGACCCCATGGATGTACTTTGGGGCCACGAGTAGTGAATACCTGAGAATACTAGAATTCCATTTCAGCGTTCAGCCTGTGTAGCTGTTTGGTTTAACTTTTTTGTATTTGTGTGGTTTATTTTCAAACTAGTTTTTACCTGGGGAGAAAGTCTAAGCCTCTGGCTGCTTCAGCTAGACACGGGAAGGTCTAGAGCCAATTGGATGGAAACGGCTCCACTCAGGCAGGCCTTCAGCAGAGCAGGAAAGATGGAGCTGGACTTTTAAAGACTCCCATTGCGGGCTCCCTCTGGGTGTTTACCTGCTTCGACTATGGCCAGAAGTGGGTAGGAAATAGCATTTTATCGTCCTCTCGTCACTCCTTAAACTCTCATAAACTGCGGGACCACAAAATGTGCTGACCCCCTAAATCCTGAGCTCACCATCCAGATGGATGGAAAATGTAAATCAGGCAGCAAACATCCAACCCAGCTGTTAAATCCAGGAAGCAGCAACAATGTGTCCACCTTACACTTGAAAGAGGATTGTTGGGGGGGGGGGGGGCAAAGAGGGGAAGTCACTACCCAGGACTTGCAAGGTCCCACTTAAAGAGAGGCTGACTCTTAAGACAAGGGAAGGTTTGGGGAAGAGACACCCCCCCCCTTAACCCACCCCCTGCGCACGTCCAAACTGTCTCTCTGTACTCCTTTCCCCGCCTGGCACCTTACAATCCACTTACCCTAACATTAGGTTCCCTGTTCTACAGAGCAGAGGATGGCCCGATGGGTGACCAGGATGGCGTGACCAGGATGGGTGACCAGGATGGCGTCCCTGGTTGTTAGGGGATGAATGGGCCAACTATGCTGAGGACATGACTAACTCTTGTGACCACAGAGGTCTCTGCCCGTTCCTGCCCACCTTCTGACCTTGGTACTCATAAGCCCCATTTATTGCTTTGGTGGCCTATACTGAGGTAATCCTGAACCCCTATGTATTAGAGCCCGTGCAGCCTTCAAGCATAGACATCTCTTCAGAGGTCAAATTTTCTCCTCCAAAGAGGAGAAATGGCGGGCAAATTCGTGATGCCTCTGACAAGTCCTCCACAGTGACAAAATCCTATAGACACCCCAGCAAAATAGCAACTCCGTGCATGGCTGCAATTCCATTTTATAAGTCAGAATGTGTCGTGAGGCTGTGGAATCACATTGCTCAAGCCAGTCTGCTCAACTTGGGCTGGAGAACCGGGAGGAAAAAGCCCAGGCCACAAAGAGTCTAGTACTGCTGGTTTATGGTTACTCGGGGACAGGGACGCAGTGCTGAGACTTAAAGGCTGCTGCACATCGATACGGGCGCAGGCCACGCGGGGCGTGAAACGCGTTCCAGCCCTGATCCGACTGCAAGGCAGCTAGCCCGGCTCCACGCGTGTCCTCGACTTTCGTTGCCTCCTCCTCGCTCTCCCCTCGCTCTCCCTGGGACAGGGTGGCCCGCGCTTGTCTGCTTGCAAGGCAATCACCAGAGCGCGCGCGCAGGGGCTGCTGCCTCGGGGTGGGGGCGCAGCCCGAATTTCCTGCCAGCGAGCGCGTGAGGGGCATTCTCAACGCAGCCAGCCCCAGAAAGTAGTGACCGGCCTCCTCGGATTACTCCGGTTTGGCTCCTCCCTTGCTCCCCCTCCTCCACCTCCAGATTTGCATAAAAAAGGCCAAGAAAACTCTGGCTGGGCCCCAGCCTCTGCTCACTCTGCTCCCCCGGGTCGGAGCCCCCCGGAGCTGCGCGCGGGCTTGCAGTGCCTTGCCCGCGCCGACCTCCCGGCGCCCGGCTTCGCGCGTTCGCGCCGCCCGCTGTCCAGAGCCCCCACGAGCAGAGCGAGGGAGTCCCGGACGAGCTCGAGCTCCGGCCGCCTCTCGCTTCCCCCGCTCGGCTCCCTCCGCCCCCCGGGGGTCGCTAGTCCACGATGCCGCGGGGCCCTGCCTCGCTGCTGCTGCTAGTCCTCGCCTCGCACTGCTGCCTGGGCTCGGCGCGTGGGCTCTTCCTCTTCGGCCAGCCCGACTTCTCCTACAAGCGCAGCAACTGCAAGCCCATCCCCGCCAACCTGCAGCTGTGCCACGGCATCGAGTACCAGAACATGCGGCTGCCCAACCTGCTGGGCCACGAGACCATGAAGGAGGTGCTGGAGCAGGCGGGCGCCTGGATTCCGCTGGTCATGAAGCAGTGCCACCCGGACACCAAGAAGTTCCTGTGCTCGCTCTTCGCCCCTGTCTGTCTCGACGACCTAGATGAGACCATCCAGCCGTGTCACTCGCTCTGCGTGCAGGTGAAGGACCGCTGCGCCCCGGTCATGTCCGCCTTCGGCTTCCCCTGGCCAGACATGCTGGAGTGCGACCGTTTCCCGCAGGACAACGACCTCTGCATCCCCCTCGCTAGTAGCGACCACCTCCTGCCGGCCACAGAGGAAGGTAAGCCTTCCCTATTCGATCCACCCACTCCCAAGAAGCCTGAGGTGCTAGGACCTGGGGAGTGGGGTGGGTGGGGTGGGGGACACCCCGCAGCCACCACTCCACATCCTAGTTTGTCCAGGCTGGAGGTCCCAACCTTGGATATGGCAGCTCTCCTTGCCCTAATCTGTTGCCATACGGAGTTAGAGATATCCACCCATGCGCCAAGATTCCTCCTTGGTTCTAACAGTTCCTCTTAGGTAGTTAAGAAAGCCAAACAAAAGTGGCAAGCCTTTTTTTAAGATTCTTGCTCTGCGTCCCCGCTTCTGAAAGCATTTACCATGATTGGGTCCTAGTGATGAGCACCCAGGCTCAGCCTCTCTCTGCACGTTCTTGTCCCACTGGATAAAAACAAACGATACACGTTGATCACCTTTTGAGATTGTTTTTTTGTCCTTCGCCAATGTAGGTTTGGAGATAAAAAAACGAAGACTGTCTGGGAGCGAGTGGAACCCTGACTATTGGTTTTAACTCCCCAGGTGTTTGGGGGAGAGAGGCTAAAGGCAATCAACAGGACTCATCTCTCTGTCACTATCTGCTTTTATCTTAGGAGTGGTTTTAATTAGCTGGGGAAAAAATCATGCAGAAGAGTTCCCTCAAGTTTTTAGAAAACAGAGGGAAGTTCATAGGCAAAAACCATCAAAGCAATGAAAACCTCATGCACTCTTGATACTTTTCCTGAAAGGAAAAAGTATACAATGTGTCTGAGCTGATTTGGGCCCCGGAGATAGAAAAGGGGGCTTCCTTACCCCTCTCTGGCTGCAGCCGCATCTCCCTTTCAATCGCTAATTTTTTTCCTGCAGACATCATTAGTTAAAGAAAATACAAAGTTGTTTAGCAATCTTTCCTGGCAGGCACCATGAGTCTGCAATCATCTTATTGGTTAGGTTTCTAATTTATTGCAAATGTTTGGCATTTTTCAAACATTTGCCCAACATATACAATAGAATAACCAATACAGGTTGGTAGCATTTCATACACACTCCGAGCCTCCCGATTGGAAGTGTTTCTCTCTGGTTGGGTAGGGCTGGGGTTGTTTTGTGGGGGTTGCCTTTGTTGTTTTTCTTCCTGCCATCAACCCAAATAGACACAGGGTATTCCTCCAGAGTTCACTTTCCTCCTTCAAAATAAGCCTGGACGCCTGCGAAGTTTGCTTGATATTTTCAAAAATCAGATAACTTTTCTTTTATGGGTCACAAGGTTTTTTTTTTTCTTTTTCCCTGTGAAAATTTGATTTCATACTAGTGAAAACCTACAAGATTGCACTTGAATTTTAATGATATCATTGGGCATATTTATAAATTAGAGAAAGAAAGTGTTTCCTTCATGAGAGTATGTTTTTTCACGAGGGCCCCAGACAGACTGATAGCTGTAAGCCCACAGCGCGCGCGCACACACACACACACACACACACACACACCGGGTCTGTTCAGACAAACCCCACCAGGAAGTTCTTACTCACTCACATCGCCTTGTCCCTAGGTTTATTTGCTGGCACAGGCAAGGCTAGGCAACAAGCACCTGTACCAAGGAGCTGGAGTGGGGGGATAATGAAATAAATCATAACTGAACCGCAGACTTGGCAGGGAGTACAAGGTGAAGGAGAGCCGGTTATTTGCTGGCTGTGGGAATGACTGAGCTGTGCTTCCAAGATGCAAACAAGCAGGCCCTATAGGTTCCTCGCAGCACAGCACTGCCATCCTTCCCAGCCCAGATGAGGAAAAAAAAAATCTGCAAAAGATCCCTAGAGCCCTGCTGAGCAGGAGGGGCTTTCTCCATGTCCTGCAGATGAGAAGCATCTTTCCATTGTGTTTTATGGTTATACCTTTTCCCATGCCCCTGTGGGGTTTGGATTCCTGACGGTCTTCTTAGAGATCCTGGGATGGCTGGAGTCATGTGAGGAGGGGAAGGAACTGAGAAGCACAGACTCTCCAGAGCATCTTGCCACACACTCCTACCCACCCACTGTCCACGGCTCCTACCCACCCACTGTCCGCAGCTCCCTTTTTATTTGAGGGCTAGTGCTCATAAAGCTAGACATGCGGCCACTCTGATGTCACCCAACCAGAGTTGGAAAGGGCAGCTAGGGAACAGAGGGGTCCGATTTCTATGGAGGAGGCTGAAGCAGGGGTCACACAGGACAATGGCTGCGCTGGCCTGGCTCGGTCCTTTTGAGCTGTTTACAGACGCCACCTGCTGTTCCCTTCTTAGCAAACTCACTGAAGCTCTTTTCACACCCCCAGCTCCCAAGGTGTGTGAAGCCTGCAAAACCAAGAATGAGGACGACAACGACATCATGGAAACCCTTTGTAAAAATGACTTCGGTAAGTAGCCGCCACCGCCAACAGATGTCACATCCATCCAAGTTTCAGTCACCAGGAAAAGTTAAAAGTAGACATCATGGGTAAGAAGTCGCCAGATGAGGCTGGGTGAGACATGATCACCTCTCCCGGTCCCTAAAGTCACCTAACTGGCTCTTAAGTCACTTGATATGTAACTGTCGCACTCTGAGTTACACTGAATTACACTCACTGTTTCCTTAGACAACAACCAAATGTGAATTTCCCAAGGCACCAGTGTACAATGGCTAACTTCTCATCTCTTCGGCGTCTTTTTGGTTTTTTTGGTTCTGGTTTGGTTTGGTTTGGTTTGGTTTGGTTTGGTTTGGTTTTGGTGCCAACACACAGAATCCCATGCCATGTATCTTTTTCAGTTGCTTGGCATGTGTGCCAGGCACTGGGAGGCACCTATGACCCTCAGCAAAATAGATTCAAACTTTTAAGGTGACACAAAAGAAACACTTGCACTAGCATCAAATGAAAATATTTTCACTCGATCTGTAGCCCCATAGCGACACATTGGTCACAGTTTGAGAGAGGGAGAGGGAGAGAGAGAGAGAGTTTTCCCAAGTTAGGTGAGGTGAAAGAGGTTGGTCGTGATCGAGTAGTGTCAGGGTAGATGAAGTAATGCAACCCAGGTGACGTTATTCAAGGAGCATAAACAATAAGTCACTCCCTTTAGGAGATGATAGGAGGAAGGAGAGACTTCTGCAAAGAACATTACCTGCACCTACTGCTGTCTACAAGCTCCACCCCCAGGTGTGTGGGGGGGGGGGAACTACCTAAACAAGGGGTAAAGCCAAAATCCCACATGGATGTCCCACCCATCAGCACTGTTGCTTTAATCGTACCTCAAGGATAGACATGCTTGGTTGTATTACAGGGGACTGTACCCCTAAAGGGTATTATTCAGTCGAAAGCTGGAAGTTACTGGTAAGCAGAGATCACTGGTCTACCAAACAACATAGAGTCTAACAGAGCAGTGTTAACATTTCCATAAATTCAACACATCTTTAAGACTGAGGAAACGGGTGCCACTGTTGACGCACGCACACACACACACACACACACACACACACACACACACACACACACGCACGCGCGCGCGCACGCACGCATCCCCTCATTACCTGCTACCTTGAACTCTCAGGCCAAGTCAGGTCTCGAACACTGAGAACAGTCCTGGTCTCTGCTCCTCAGGGACTTCAGATCTTTTCAGGAGGTGTCCTGAGTTGAACCTTGGCTGGTTCCTGAACTGTGGCCCTGACACAAGGAAACACTTGGAGCTGTTGAGGAAGGAGACAGACAGAACAAGAACTCCAAGTCTTAACTAATAACTGCCAAGTAGGAGGAGCCTCACAGGAGGTCATAAGGTTTCACATGTCTGTCTTCAAACAACAGACCTCATAGTATCTATCTCAGGGCCAGCTGTGTTCACAGTGGATATTCTTCAGTCTTGAGAGTCTTAACAAATCACAATTCTTTGCTGCCATGTCAGATAATCATTTAGGAAAATGTATAATTCTATAAAGTATTTGTTTCAGCTTTTTGTACTATACATACAATTTCTCTCCTGACTTTCATGGCTCTTAAAGCAAATACATTTAGCACACACACACACACACACACACACACACACCCCACTTGCTTGCTTTGTGGCTTACCTAACAGAAGACAAACTTTCTCAAAGGGCCATGTGAAGTTCTGAGCCAAAGAAGCGGTGTGAGTAACCTGTACAGCGCAGCCGTCAGGATCTTTGCTCTCCGGTGCCCTGCTCCTTTGAGATAGGGACAATGCAGGAGTAGCTCACTTGGCCTCTGTGCTTTGAGGAGCAGTAGATGGAGCAGGCTGAGCGATGGAGCTTATTTAGCTTGCACCATCCTGGCAGGCCCAGCACTCCCCACCCTAGCTCCACACTCAGAGAAATGCAAAGCTTCTCCATACCTCCATAGCACAGGTTACACAACATGCCACTGGGCTTGTGACTGTCACCTCTGCCTGTATCCTCAGTCACACCTTCCAGAGCAAGAATTGTACCTTGGCTCTTTGATTCCCTATGTTTTGTCTCAGCTTCGAGTCTAAGGAGGAATCACTATCGCCTCCCCTATGATCTGTATTTTAGAGGTAAAGAGAGGTAACTCACCTCCTAGCTCAAACTGATGACGCTTCTGGTATTTGGCAATCAAGAATGTTTCATTGATCAGGTGGAGCCTGGCCCCGGCCCCATCTATGTCAGAGACTAGACTCTTGGCTAATGTATAACCAGTTCAATTCACCCCTATAGCAGCCTCTTATACCATAGTAGAGTCATGTGACATTTCCACATAGCATATTCCATAGTACTGAGGAGTCAGTACTATGGTTCAGATGAATACCACACCAGGAAAAACTGTCACTCACCAAGTCACAGCACCCACGCTTCACCGTGCAACACCATTCATTTCTATTTTGGCTGTTTCGAAAGCCAGCTCAGTTGAGTTCCCTGTCTGAATTTTTTTTTAAAGGAAGAGAAAACCTCAAAGACATACACACACAAAATTCTCCACTATTACTAATTTAAACAATGCATTAAACCCCATCAAAGTTGGGAAGTCAGACATGCGTGTCATCTATTACAGCTGTCGGTGGCACCAAGAGTCTTGGGACACACTGGAGCACGAGGACGGGACTTTGACATTGCCTCAAGAGAACACAGTGGTAGTGGAGGAGGAGGCTTGGAGACTGAGATAGGACACACGCTACCTGGGTGGCCTGGTACATGTCACAGACACTTCTCTCGATTTGCATCCTCGTGGACTAATGAGCTTTTAATGGGATGGCCCTCTCTAACCTGAAAGTCCTATCCTTTTCCGGCATGTGTGGAGTCCTGACATTTAATCCCGGCCTATGTGTTTCCCAACGCATAGTGTTCATGGCTATAAAATGTGTCTTTTACAGTAAACAACTTGCTTTTTGGTCTTAACATTCTGATGACTCTACATACACATTTTGAAAAGTGCATACATGATCTGTGAGTGCCTCGGTCCTGGCCAGGCAAGGGAGAGCACGTGAGGATGAAGTCTTCAGAAAAACACTTTTATGGCTAAACATGTTGTGCTCTTAAAAAAAAAAGAGACTTGCATTTTTTTTTCTCCTTGTTACTTTACCAAATCAAAAGCAGCTGCAAGACCCATTTCTCCTTCCCCTGTAATCTGGTCTTCAGAAAACGGTGACCATGATACCATTTCCTCAGGAGTTTGCCTAAAAACCTCTCTGACATAATAAACCCAGCTGAACGGTTGCCGCCAGGGAGGCTCACGTATCACGGAAGAGTCAGGCATTTCTCCGCATGCTGAAGACTCCTCCAATAGGGGAGTCGTTTGCTGGGGGTAGCAAGAACTACATGCCAAGCAACTTATCAAGACAAGGGTCAGTGTGAGGACAAGAGTTAATTCAATCCTGCAAGAAGGTTCTGGAACGATAGCTGGTTGGAAACAAAATGCTCTGCCAATGTTTGGGGACTTTAGAAATGGAGCTGCCTGCAGACCCCAGGGCCAAAGCCCCTACCCACAACACTAATGGTCTGTTCGGTTATAGGAAGCCCCTCTTTACCACATATCAAGGGCAGAATAGGCAGCAAAGCTTACAAGCTCCACAGTTCTCCGCCGTCATCACCCGTGTTTTCTGATGTCCTTTCTGCCCCTCTTGTCTTCACAGCACTGAAAATCAAAGTGAAGGAGATAACGTACATCAACAGAGACACCAAGATCATCCTGGAGACAAAGAGCAAGACCATTTACAAGCTGAACGGCGTGTCCGAAAGGGACCTGAAGAAATCCGTGCTGTGGCTCAAAGACAGCCTGCAGTGCACCTGTGAGGAGATGAACGACATCAACGCTCCGTATCTGGTCATGGGACAGAAGCAGGGCGGCGAGCTGGTGATCACCTCCGTGAAACGGTGGCAGAAGGGCCAGAGAGAGTTCAAGCGCATCTCCCGCAGCATCCGCAAGCTGCAATGCTAGTTTCCCAGTGGGGTGGCTTCTCTCCATCCAGGCCCTGAGCTCTGTAGACCACTTCCGCTCCGCGACCTCATTTCCGGTTTCCCAAGCACAGTCCGGGAAAGCTACAGCCCCAGCTTGGAGCCGCTTGCCCTGCCTCCTGCATGTGTGTATCCCTAACATGTCCTGAGTTATAAGGCCCTAGGAGGCCTTGGAAACCCATAGCTGTTTTCACGGAAAGCGAAAAGCCCATCCAGATCTTGTACAAATATTCAAACTAATAAAATCATGACTATTTTTATGAAGTTTTAGAACAGCTCGTTTTAAGGTTAGTTTTGAATAGCTGTAGTACTTTGACCCGAGGGGCATTTTCTCTCTTTGGTCAGTCTGTTGGCTTATACCGTGCACTTAGGTTGCCATGTCAGGCGAATTGTTTCTTTTTTTTTTTTTTTTTCCCTCTGTGGTCTAAGCTTGTGGGTCCCAGACTTAGTTGAGATAAAGCTGGCTGTTATCTCAAAGTCTTCCTCAGTTCCAGCCTGAGAATCGGCATCTAAGTCTTCAAACATTTCGTTGCTCGTTTTATGCCCTCATGAGCTCTGACCATTGCATGCGTTCCCATCCCAGCTACAGAACTTCAGTTTATAAGCACACAGTAACCATTCCTCATTGCATGATGCCCTCAAATAAAAAGTGAATACAGTCTATAAATTGACGAGTATTTTAAGCTTTGTTTAAAACATCTTTTAATTCAATTTTTTAATCATTTTTTTTGCAAACTAAATCATTGTAGCTTACCTGTAATATACGTAGTAGTTGACCTGGAAAAGTTGTAAAAATATTGCTTTAACCGACACTGTAAATATTTCAGATAAACATTATATTCTTTGTATATAAACTTTACATCTTGTTGTACCTATTCTTTGTCTTCTGTCATGTCTCCTTTGACCAACGACCTTGGAGGGAGCTCTGTCATTTCCTTCTCAGGAGGCCCAGTCCTCCCCACAGCAGGTTGAAGTTACCAGCTACTCCAGTGGTTTAAGACTGGTCTCCCCATACATTAGCATGTACCCCACATTTCAGCCAGATTCGTGGCCACTGCTCCTGCAGACAGCAGAGACTTCGAAGGCTCTCATTGGTCCATCTCAGCAATTCAGTTACATATCAATGGGACTCTGAACTGTGCCTCACAGTCCTGCTGTGTATTGCTGGAGATTCTTAGAGAAGAGCAGCCATTGTGAATGTGGTAAGTCCTTCCATACTTAAGTTCTGAGGTTAAAAAAAAAAAAAAAAAAAAAAAAAAAAAGCTATGATTTGTAGAACATCCACTGGAAGCCAGGATACAGAGAGAGGATGCTGAAAGACAGGGTAAGAAAGAGAAAGACAGACATCCATAAATGCTTGCCTTAATCCGTGTAGGCCACTGTGACAAGCTTTCTTAGACTGGGCAATGAATACACACCAGAAATCTATTTCACACGGAGCCAGGAGATTCAGTGTCCTATGAAGCCTCTCTGCTCCATATATGGATCCTCCTTACTATTCACTAATATGACAAAGGGGTGGCAAAACTTCCCTGGGCCGCTTTGATAAGAGCAGCAATCTCAATTCTGCCAGCGGGACCTCATCTCAAAGGCTCCACTTCCTAATAGCAACTCACTGGGGATCTCACCTTATGTCGAATTTCAGGGAAACACAAACAGACCTCAGCAATGACCATCCACATACTTCATTATTTTATTATAAAACTTGCTTAGACAGTCTATCTGGCACATGAAAGTGAGGCCCAGGGACCAGCCAGCAGCGCTCCTAAAGCACTCAAGCCAGGGAGAAAACAGATGCTGACACCTGTTCGGTGTGGGAGTGCACTGCAGACGCGCAAGGATGCTCGCCTTGGCCCAGGTGCTTAGTGAGCAAATAGTGACTGATAATGTGCCAGACGTGCTTTAGGGACTGGGGACACGGGTGTCGGTTTTATTCCTTATAGAGACCGTGTAAGGAAATGAAGAAAAGCGAAGCGCAGGAAGATTATGTCAGTAAAGCTGGTGGCTTGTCTGGAGATGGAATGCAGACAAGTATGAACACAGCAGTGCCTCAACAGCTCTGATTTTCTAAAAGAAAATCCCTGTGTGTGTGTGAGTGTGCGAGCGTGCGTGCGTGTATGTCTATTCATCCGTCTGGCTGGCTGGCTGGCTGTCTATACGAGAGTGCAATGCTTGGCAAGTCCAGAAGATGACATCACATACCCTAAAGCTGCAGTTACAGCAGTTGTGAGTCACCCAGTGTGGGTCCTGGAAAATAAGCTTGAGTTGTCTGCAGGTGAGGCACATGTTCTTAACCCCCCAAGTCACCTCTCGTGCCCCAAGGCTGACACTTCTAATGGTTGTCATGTGAGGGCTTCATCTAGCAGCATTTTCCCTGTCAGCTGAGTAGCTTCTCACCTTCTATCCCTGGCCATCTCTCTGCAGCACCTCAGGCTTCTCTGCCTCCACAGCTAATGCGGCCCACTGCCCAGGCCTCAGAGTTTAGCTGATACCTGTCATTTTTTTCCTCTGCACCCCTGCTAGATTCTGCTTCTCATCAGATCCTCAAGGCAAATCCCATGGATATCTAAATGGCATGAGAGCAGGAGTAGCAGTGCGAGGGGGTGGGGAGAGAGGGTTGGGGGAGGTCTGTGGGCTCCCTGCAGACGCTGCCTGCCGCCCTGCAGAGTAACAAGAAGCATGAGGCAAGAAGGAGATCCAGTTCGGCATGACTTAGCCAGCCAGTGTTGGCTCAAAGTTCTACAGTCTGACCCCGAGCCATTTACTTTTGACAGACTTACATGGTAAAACTTTAGGGGGAGAAAAAAGAGAAAATGATCCCTATAAAGTTTAAGGCGCGCCTATACTGAAACCCTTTTGCAAAGCACCTGCTGCCCTTCCATAAGAACGGGTCCTATTGACTCAGAAGCAATGCTCAAGAGCCTGGAAAGGGTCTGGAGTATACGTGAGAGTCCGAGGGATTTGAGACTTGGTCCTACAGATAGCAAAGATCACCAAGTTATTAACTCACCCATTCCCAGCTTTCCAGGCAGAAATGGGTATAAACCACTTCCACTGAAGAGAAAAGCATCCGTGTTTAACATTTCTGGTTCCCCTAGTGTTGTATGTGAGCATGAGGGCTGAGTGCCACTCCCAGAACTCATAGTCAGACAGTTAAACCAGGAAGCTTGGGGCTTAGGGAAAGGACAAAAACAAGGAAGAGACAAAGAAGCAAACAGTAAATAAAAGATCCACTTCATCCAAAGTCAGGAGTCAGAGTGGGATGGACACACTCAGCAGAAGTGGTGAAAAGAAACCACTTGGAAACAAGAGAAGTGCAGTGTCAAAGGATACACTCTCAGCACCAAGGAGGTGGAGGCTAGAAGATCAGGAATTCAGTCTCAGCTACACAGCAAGTCCAAAGTCAACCTGCGCTACCATAGAGCATGTCAAAGTCAACAAGCGAACACACTTGAAAGAAAGAAATCTACTTGAATGTTCTCTCTGCAAGCAAGCCAGAGGTTAGCAAACAAGCCAGAGATTACATGTTTATATAACGGGATGCATGACTTTGGGCTCTAGAGACTACGCTGAGGCCAGACAGGGCTTCTGTCAGTCACTGTGGCTCATGCTCTGTCTCCTTCTTGCCATGTGCGCCTTCTGGTGGACTTTCCAGCTCTGGCCACTACTTATCCTGTTCCCATCTTTGATGTAGGCAGAAGCCATAAAGTGGGCCCCGAGTAGGGCAGGTAGGTCTGTGCTCAACCTTGTTTATTCTTGTTTGTTTATTGCTATGTTGGTAACAGTAGTCTTAATTACTTCTTCAGTTACTAGGTTTCTTTTGTAGGCAGATGGAGCTGTGAATGTACACCCACGAATGGAAACAGGGAGAGCTTTGGACTTCTGAGTTCCTAGAAATGGTTTGTGACTCCTGGAGAAGCTCAAACACTTAAAGTAGGAGAGTTCCCTAAACAGAAAAGCTAAAGGATATTAAAATTATATATCCCCAGGCAGCTCATTCCTCATCCCTTTAGTAAATAGCTCAAGATAGGATTTGATCCATAAAGACAAAACTTCAGAGTTCTTTGAGTAGCATTTCCTAACTCCACAAAGGATAAACGCACTTATAAACAGAGTTCAGTAGAGAGTCATAGCACAAAGGGCTCAGGTACCCCAAAATATTCTCCATCCCTCCTTCCCTGTTTTCTGGTCAAACAACAGTATGTCTGAGATTTGCAATGTTTTGGGGAGAAAGAGGTATCAACACTGGAAATCAAATGCAGGCAGAAGCCCCCATGACTGCTCTTCACCCTGTATTTCCCTTATGCAGTTATACTGAGGCTGACAGACTGAGCAGTGTGATGAAACACATTATGTACGTACACACTAGTTTATTAACTCAGCAAATATTCACTGATCACCAGTTATTTGACAGTGGTTTATTCTTCAATAAATAGATGGAGCAATTCTGCCCTACCCCAGCTTTACTCTAGAGGAATTATATCCCATTCTGCTGATACAGGAGTGGGCATTCCAAAAGGACTCAGAACCCAATAAAGAAGAAAGGCATAGTCAACATGGTATCGGAGGGAGCTGCACACGGCCTTCAGCAATGCACAGAGGAGAGAACAGTTAGCCAGCATAGAACATGGAATGCTGAGCTCAGGTCCACTTTGGGATCATCATATAAATGCTTACAGAGATAGAAATGTCAGTGAGTCACTGTGGGGTGCTGTCTATTAAGACAGTTAAGGGAGAGTACACTGCCTCTGATGGCTACTTTGAGGTATTAACCTGACTGGAGGGTGGAGAAATGTCAAGTGCGTCAGGGAAGCACAACTCTGGGCATCCTGGAGACTGTGACATCCTGTGGGCTCTGATCTAATCCTTGTTGGGTACATAACGTGCTAACATTTTTTTTAATTTGGCGGGGGCGGAGGGAGGGTATTTTGAGACAGGGTTTCTCTGTATAGCCCTGGCTGTCCTGGAACTCACTTTGTAGACCAGGCTGGCCTCGAACCCAGAAATCTGCCTGTCCCTGCCTCCCAAGTGCTGGGATTAAAGGTGTGTGCTACCACTGCCCGGCACATGCTAACATTATTAGGAAGCGGTGAGAGGTGGGAGGTAGAACCTAGGTGGAAGAAGACAATAAGAGGTCATAGGGAAGGTGACTGGAGGGCTGTGTCTTGCTTGGTCTCTCCCTTTCGATGTTTCCTGGCTGCCATGACTTGGCATGAACTTCTCCACACCGCCATGTCCTCCAACCCTCTAAAACCAAGAGCAAACACAACCCATTTTCCTTTTAAGCTGATTGTGTCAGGCATTTTGGCACAGCAATGAGAAGGGTGACTAGCACAGCGCTGCCCCTTTGGGAGGTATCTGATCCAAAGACTCCCTACCTTGCTAGTCTGTGATATTCCATGATAACCCAGAAAGCACCTTCCTTTTCTAGTGACAGCTGCTGTGTCTGGAAGGCCTCCGACTGTGAGGAAAGTCACCTCTCCTACAATCCTACCTGTACACTACCTAATACATCCGCTGGGTCCACTGTGATAGTGCCAACTTGTGATCTTTTCCTGCCTTGCCCTGAGAGTCATGCACTCACTGTGACACAAGCACAGCAGAGCATCCTCCAGCTCAGATAACACAGGAGACAGGACCAACCTCAGCACACCTGAAAGGATTGTCCCAAAGACAATGGATAGAAGTAGACATGAATGACAGAGGAAGTCGGGGAAACTCACAAAAAAGTGGGAAATAACACATTCCTAGACATTGAAATTGTGATAAACAAAAGGAACCATATGGAGATGCACAGGACAGAGCTAAATCAATGGTCAGGCAGGAGTAGCTACTGAAAAAGAAGTTCTCACATAGTAACCTGGCATCCACCTGAACACGCAAGGGGCACAAACCACACCCAAAGTGAACAGAAGGAAAGGGACAGCAGAGCTTAGCACGCAGGACAATAAAGTCTCTGGAATTTACTAGACAAAGTCCATCAACACAATCAACAAAAGCTCCGACTGACCAAACAAAGAGACAAAACCCAAATAATTAGCGTCAGGAACGAAGGAGGGGCGGTACCAGCAACCTTTCAGAAATACGCGTGATTATAAAGGAGTGCTGGGAAGAACTTCCATACTTATGTATGGAAAGGAGGAGGGGAGGAAAGAGATCATGAAAATGTGTATTGGAAAAGGAAGATCTTGTTTATTAACAAACAAGATGATCTAAAATATGGTATAAAAAATTAAAACCAGCAAATAACAGGATCTTACCAATAGAAAACTTTAAGGAACACACACAAGACAAAAAAAAGGGGGGGGGGAGAAAGAGAAAATATTACCACTAAAAATTAAGCTCCTAAAATTTACAAGATATAATACAACGTATCAAGCAATTGCATTTCCATAACAGTAAGCAATCCTAAAGATGAATTAAAAGTATGGTTGCATTTATACCATATTAACAAAAATAACCAGAAATAGAATCTAATGAAAGAAATTCAATACTTTCACACTAAAAACTAAAACAAAATCCTAGAAAGAAAATATAAAAACAAAAACAAAAATAAAAAAAAACCTAAATTAATGGGAAGGCATCCCATGTTCATGACTTCAAAGATTCAATATTATAAACATCAAAACATTCCTCCAACTAGTCTGCAAGCACAGCATAATACAGTTGCTATCTCAGGTGCCTCTTTTGTGGAAACTGACAAACTATAAAATTCTTACGAAAATAGAGAGCAGCCGAGATGAGGTGGCAAGAGAACAAAGGTGAATGATTCATACTTTAAAATTTAGTATTTCAAAATCTAATACAAACCTTCAAGAAGTAAGATAGTTTGTCAGACCCACTCAAAAAACGAACAGAATCAAGTGCGTAGAAATAAATAATTATAATCATAATAAGGCAATTCAACAACTCAATGGAGAGCTAATAGTTTTATAATGACTGCTACCACGACAAATGGTTATCTACATACGTACAAACAAACAAAACAACACCCAACAGAGAAGATGGACCCTAACCTTACGTCGGATGTAACAGTAACTCGGAGCTAACCACACACTCTTAGAGAAACTGCAGTGAATTTCCACAGCCTTGGATTAAGCAACAGACAACAGCTACAGCACAGGAGTCCCAAGCAGCAAGAGAAAACACAGATAAATGTAAGACTAAGTGCATGCCACAGTTTACTGAGGAAAAAAATATACAGCCACAGAGTTAGGGACAACACCTGAAAACTGTGTATCAGAGACAAGCATCCATAGATACAAAGAACCAGGGGAAGACTCCGAGGCCATGTATCTTCTAAGACACTGAAATATGTGACATACATACAAAAAGATTCTGTGTGACTGCTTGGTAGGGAAATACAGACCAAAACCACACTGAAACACTGCTTCTCACCCACCAGAATGGTAGACTGATCTTCGGGTGAGCATGTGAGATCCCTCACACATTACAAGCAGAATTGTAACACTGCAGTCATTTTGGAAAATGGTGTGGTAGATCTTCAAAATTCTAAACACACAGTTAACTGGCCGCGCCTGTCCAGACACATTGAGAAGAATGAAAATGTATGTCTGCAAAGAGAGCTGGTTTACAATTTTCCATAGGGTCATTATTCACACTAGTCCCAAAGTACAAACATCCCCAGAGTGCCTGATTTGTGAACAGAACGTGGTGTGTTCCCGAACTGGAGTACTATTCATCCACAAAAAGGAACGGAGCGCTGTCGTGTGCTACACCTATGAGAGAAGCCAGGCAAAAGCCCACATAATAGAGGGCTGCATTTATGCACAGCAACGTCCATTAGAGACAAGCCATGGAGATAGAGGGTGGACTGATGGTCACCACATGAGAGGCCAGGGACAGAATAAATCGTGACAGCTAATGAACCTGGGGTTTCCTGGGAGGCAGGGGGGCAGGTAATAAATATGTTCTGGAGTCAGAAGTGGTGGCTGATCCACTTTGTGAATCTATAAAAAGCACAGAACCATCAGCTTTAAAAGGGTGAATGATGCAGTGTGTAAGTTATATGTCTCAAGTGTTCTCTTAACAAAGCCTGGTGTCCCAAGGTTGGTAATCATATGAGGTTGTGTGTCACTGAGACTTGAGTGAACCCCAGCTGTTTGACTAGAAATCCCACAGCTTCCACCACCAGTGTTGCTCCTGGACCTTCTTCTTGTCTCAAATTACAGGCCCCTGGTGACACGGTCACGCCTGGAGGATCCCCTACTGTCAAACACCAGCTCTCTACCCCTAACTTTGTGCTTCCATTTGTCTTCTGACAAAACACACACACACAAAAAATAACGTGATCATTGTTCTATAGAAATACAAAATCAAGAGAAACAGGACAGACCTGGGTTTTGCCCTTTGTGTTGACTTCCTTCTCCCAAGCATGTCAGAGCACCTCCACGTAATGGCAAAATCGCACATCCTAATTAACAAGCTGTACACGAAGAAGTACAGTAACAAAGATGTACAGTAACGTGCTAGGTAGCAGATGGAGTGTGTTTCAAGAAATCCACCACTAGGCGATCTTATTAATGTTTATCACCCAGTGAACCCACACAAACCAAGGACAGCCCTGGTGACTCATAGGTCACAGAATCTTATGGAACCACAATAGAACAGAGTCTATTGTTAGCTAGAACATGGTTATAGCACATGGCTGTAACGCATGCCCATTACAAAACATTAACGGTTTCATATAAAACAAGAACCTGCTCACACAGATGTGTGCCTCCTGCCCACTGTACTGCAAGTCCCAGCAGGTGATCCTTCTGAACTTCATGGAACTGTGTGGACACACTAGCAGCCTCTTTCCTTATTTGCAACCCATAACCCCGTGAAACTCTCAATGGTTCTGGAATGGGTAGGTATAGAAAGGCTGTGGCCACAGGAACAACAGTGCTCTCTCCTAAGAGGACCTTCTGCGGGTGATGGGCTGAGGGAGACCATATGTCCTTCCTCTCCCTCCAGATTCCAGGGAGAGGCCTGGAGCAAAGTGGCACCCATTTGGTTTGGCTTCACATGGAAGACAGTCTCTATTCTTCAGAGGTTTAGTCTCTCTCTCTCTCTCTCTCTCTTTCTCCTCTTCCTCCTCCTCTTCTTCCTCCTCCTCCTGCTCCTCCTGCCATCTCTCCCTCTCTCCCTCTCTCCCTCTCTCCCTCTCTCCCTCTCTCCCTCTCTCCCTCTCCCTCTCCTTCTCCTTCTCCTTCTCCCTCTCCCTCCCTGGCTCTGACACGCACACAAACACACACACACACACACACACACATAGTTTTGCTTTGATTAGTTTCATTTGCCTGTAGTCACTTGTGGCCTTAAAATATTGAGTGGGAAATTCCAAAGATACACAATTCACCAGTTTAAAACTGCACTGCCTGGGTAGCACAATGAAAGTTCTTTTGGTGATGTCTTGCCAAGGACATAAACCACCCCTTTGTCCACTGTGTCCACACTCTATGCACTACCCATCAGCTAGTTCCTTAGTAATTCCTTCAGTTATTAGATCCACTGAGGAGATGCTACGCCTTGTATATTCCGTTCGGTACTGTCCACAGTTTTAGGAATCCACTACGTCTTTGGATGCCTCCCTCAAGCACAAAGGAGAATTATTCTACATACCAGCACCTTGAGCAATCCACTACTAAGCAATCTGGAATTGAATTGGATGCAAAAGACTGGGAGAGCCAAGAATTGAAAGAGGCATATTGCCACTGGGGTCTGGGAAAGACCAGTAGGGGAACAGAGGCAGCCAGGCCCTGGGATGAGGGTGGGATTTCCAAAGAGTCGAAGGAGAAGAGAGAGTGTTCTGCAAGCTTGGGGGTGGGGTGGGGGAGTCCTTAGATGTAGGTACTACAAAAAGCTTCAGTTATCTAGAATGGGGATGGAGCTTGTTGGCAGAGAACTTGCCTAGCATGCAGGAAGCCCTGGTTCTACCCCTAGTGTGAAGCTAATGATATTGATGATGATGGTGATAAATAATAATTTTCAGCTATTGCTATGGATAAGAAGCAGAGTAGGAGATCAGGCCAAACGTGTGTTAGAAGCCAAAATTAACGGTGGTCTCTGGATGGAGGGTCTATAGCTGAGCATAAGAATGTTCTATAAGAATATTCTTGTTTCTCTTTCCTAAGAGTGTGACTTTGGTGGGACAGAGCTGTGGTGTGATTTTGGCAATTAACTGAAGTTCTGAAGCTATGCTGGCAAGTCCTACATAGAGGACCCCACACCACAGGCTTGAGGTCAGACTGCTGGGACAGCCTGGATGCTGCTACCCACTCTCTTTTGATCTTGCTATAAACTGGTGACAGCTACCACGGGGAATGAGTCCACAGATGAAATGATATCAGACACAACCTGTGCTTAGCCCTGTGCCTGGGCTGACTGAGTGTCTGCGAAAGATCAGCTCCTTTTATGGCTAGGCCAATGGACTGGCTTGCCTGGGATGGGCTGTCTGGCTTCTAACTTAGTAAAGAGGAGACATGTTAAAGGCGCTGGCAAAAAGAAAACAGGGCGAGGGGAGGGACAGGCGCCCCAGGGAGGACTGAAATGTGGTTTTCCCTCCCACTGAGGGGCCCCTGCACTCAATAAACCAGAATGACCCTGGCTGAACTTCCAAGCTTGAAACTACGGCTGCTTTTTAAAAGGAGTTCTTCTTTCTCAAGATCAATTGTTCAGCAGAACTGAAAAGCTTACCCTCGGAAGAGGATCGGTCCTAAAAACCTGCAGGGCAAGCCACTAAAAGCAGGAATGTGGCATTTCTCCTAGGGAGTGGGCACACCACACCCACCCTTGTCACTGTGGAGTCGCTTGCCCTCCACTCTAAACTACCCAGAAACCGGAGAACCTGAAAGCCCCGGGTCTAGCTAACATTATTTAAATGAACTGGCTGTTACATGAACCTTAAACCACATGTCATTTGGTTGTGGGGCTGCCCTGGGCCAAGAGCTGTTTGTTAATACTGTCAGCCCCAGCTTACAAACAGACTGTGTTCCAAAAGTGCATTTGCAAGGCTGTGGTTTGAAAGGCAGAAGGCATTTCCCCAATGGATGCAAGGTAATAAATGACAATTGGGGCTACAGGCCAGCATGCAGGGGCACCCAGGGGTGCACGTACACACACACACACACACACACACACACACACAAAATGGTCAAGTGGGAAGAAAAAATAGCAATCAGTAGTGTCACAATACCAATCACTAAAGAATGAGAAAAGCAATTAAGTTGAATATCTTTCCTTTGCACTGATTCTCATTATTTAAACAAAACCAGATGGCCTCAAAGGGCACAAATAGGTCTGGACAGCCAGGCTCAGGACTCCAGGAAAACTGGGGCTATAGAGACTGGGTAGTTTGGGGGTCATACCAACTTGCAGGGATCTTGGCAATTCTCAAGGGCCCAATGCCTGCACCTGAGGGTTATCCACAAAGCATCCCGGGGGAGCAGAGCGGAGAACTTAGCTTGGTCAAGACTACACAGCTGTTCCTTCACCTAAGATGGAGGCTGACTTCAGGCTCTAGCCTGTAGGTGATTAGTACCGCTGAAGCACAAGTTGGCCTCTGACCCCACTAATCAGGGCACAGAACCCAAGTGCCTCTTCCACACTGGTAACTGAGACCAGACAAGCTACTTCCACTCTCACTGCCTGTATGACAGTGAGATTTAATGCTCCCACCCCCACAGACACTGAATCTACGCTCCACTGAGGCCTGCCCCCACCCCCCACCCCCCAGGTGCCTGGATTGTACCTTTGCTTGTCCAAGTGCCCTTGGCTGTGCTGGATTCATTTGGAGACATTGAATTAGCTTAATGCTAATCAGTTACATATTTTATGGGGGGGGGGAGAAATGAATCAATGAAAGGAAAATCTCATCTGTAAAACAACACAAAGGAGTTTTGCAAGATCTAGCCAACGAGCAGTTAGCTTGACCCCAGGAAGCCAGGAGAGAGGGGAAGAATTGATGACCGGGCAGAGAATGGCCAGGAAAGCTGAGACCAGGAGCTTAATTTCTACACAATTCCTCTGAAGTGTTTTCCAGACTAGCACACATCCTCGCAAATGAAACTCTTCCCTTGAAATTCCAAAGCCTTTCATTTCTCCCAACTGTCCATGACTGCTCCCATTTCCTACTGACTCGGAATTCTCCTTAAACTATATTTGCTTTTGGTTGTGATTTGGACTTGCTGCTGTTGTTGTTGTTTTGTTATTGTTGTTTTTTCTTTTAATTAGTACTTGATCCCACTAAGCAAGCAAGTGTTCTACTCCTGAACTATACCCCTTTGTACTTTCCTATTTGATGCAAGGTCTCAGGAGGTTGGCCAGGCTAGCATTAACTCACTGTATATCCAGGGAGGCTTGCACTTGTGATCTTCCTGCCTCAGCCTTCTACATAGCAGGGATGGAGGCTTGCAGCCAGATTTTTGGGACTTTGGTCGGGTAAACATGAGCAAGTAATTTCTTCTGGAACACGGCTTGCCTCTTAGGGCAGAGGGAGGGAGTAAAAGAAGCAATGTTACATTTATTTATTTATTTATTTATTTATTTATTTATTTATTTACTTATTTATTTACTTATTTACTTACTTTTTACTGGGGGACAAGGGCACACAGCCTGGGTCAGAGGACAACCGTGTGAGTCAGGTCTCTCTTTCACCCCATGGATCCCTGGGATTGAACTCAGGCCATCACGCTGGGAGCCATGTGCCTTAACCTGCTAAACCATCTGGCTAGGTCCCTTACATAAAGGTAAGGTGCCTGTCCTTGAGTCATGTTTAATGTAACCGATCCTATCCAACTCCTCACACTCACATTAAGTTTTCACTTTCCCTCAGTGTTTTCCCTTGCTGTGATATAACTGCTCATGTGGATAGGTCAGTTTCTAGTCAATCCCTTTCTTGCTCATGAAACTATTTCTCTAGAAATGCATGTGCCTTTCTAGGGTGTTTCCACTCTCTTCTATGGGTCTGCATGTCCAATCCTGCATCTAATCTTAACCCGCACTGTATTTTCTAACACCTCCACTACAGTCACCCACTTCATCCATTACATCATTACAATCACAGTCTGGATGAGAGGAAGTTGCATAAACAACCTCATATTTTAAATATATTAGTGCCAAGCAACAGAAAGATAGTTAATTTAGCCCAGAATTTAATTTGTTGTCCACTACAAGCTATTTGGTTTGGAAACAACATTGCAAATTAGTCTTATATGTCACTTCTGTTGCTATAACAAAGAGCCTGAGGCTAAATGCTTTTAAAGAAAAGGAGCTATCTATAACAAAGCTTTGAAGGGTGAAAGTCCACGCTCAGGCTCTGGGAAGGACCTTTCATCATGGATAACATCACAATGGTGAGACAGGAAGCTAGTGAGATTTAGGGCCCAGGTTTACTTTTTATAATAACCTGCTACCTTAGTTACTATTCTATTGCTGTGAATAGACAGCATGACCATGGCAACTCTTATAAAAGAAAGCATTTAATTGGAGGCTTCCTTACAGTTTCATGGTGGGAAGCACGACAGCAGGCATGGCAGGCATGGTTCTGGAGAAGTAGGTGAGGGATATATCCTGATCCACAGGCTGGGGGTGGGGGGAGGATACAGAGAGGAAGAGAGGGAGACAGAGAGGGAGAGGGGGAGGCGGAGATGGAGAGGGGGAGGGGGAGATCTGAGGTCCAAGACGGAGAGATTGGTGTCCTGGCTTAGGTTTTGGAAACCTAGAATCCCATGCCCAGTGACTTATTTCCTCCAACAAAGCCACACCAACTCCAATAAGGGCACACCTCCTAATCCTTCTAATCCTTTGAAACAATGCCACTCCCTGGTGATTAAGCAGTCAAATAAAAGAGAGCCATTCTCATTCAAACCACCACACCTGTTCTTATGGAAATTAACCTCTGTTCTGGAAGGAATAGATTAACTCCTCTGAGAGACTCACCCAATACTCTAGTGAATCCTGTCATATCTGCCTTGACTGAGGATTTTGCAAACCACAGCACTGGGGTTCAGAGGGGTTTTATTCAAATGTAACTGTTGAAGTGAAACCAGTGAGAAGATGCCAACTTTAAGATGCCCCATGTCTTCAGGCCAGTATTTGGACCTTTATGACATCAAACCAGGGAAGAGAGTCTCCAATTAGGAAGCCAGAACCCAATAATAATAATTGGCCAGAACTTTATAGGAAAAGAAAATTCCTATTTTCATCTGGAAATGTCTTACTGTCTTATTTACTTGACTGACTTGGGAAAATCCAGATAAATGTGAGCACATGCTACACGGGATAAATAATCCTGACCTTTGCCCCGGAAGGCAAGCCAGGAGCTAAAGCAAGGATGTCATCTGCTCAAAGAATCCCAGCTCCTCCAAATCTGCCTTACTCAGTCTCAGTAACAGCAACACCTAAGTAAATAAATGCTAGACTGCACCAGCCGCAGGCCAGGGCCTCATCACTGAAGATTAGTCAAGCCTTGCAGAGCCTAGCACCTGAACTTCCCGGTTTTGCCTGAATCTTTCCACCCTCCCCCTCTGACACATATCCCCGACAGGCACCCTGAAGGCTCCTTGGAGCCAAGAGACAAGTGTAGTGATGTCCTCACTCCACACTAGAAATAACTTTCCATTCTCCTGAGGCCCTGATCCACGCTGCCTGATATGACTTACCTAGACTTTCACAACCATGGTCTGGAGTGGTTAAGAGCCAAGGCAATAGATTCAGGCCTCTGGGGCTTCAAATTCCTACTGTACAACCTACCAGCTTTAAAGTGTTGAGAAACCTTTTCCCCAGTCCTGGGAATGGAATCCAAGGGTTTGCTTGGCACGATAGGCCAGGGCAGCACCATCGAGGAATACCCGCAGCCACTTTTCCAAGCCTCTGAACCGTCATGCTTTAGTTCCATGGAGACGGCAAGAATATGCCTGTGGGGGTGGGGGTTGAATATGAACAACCTGCTGTAACACCTGGCACACCGCAAGCATTCTGTGTTAGCTAAGGTTTTGGTTTTGGTTACTTCCATTCACAATTTCCAGGCCTTCACATCCTCTTTCCCTCCAGCTAGAGCACTGTCCCTGATCGTGCCAGGGAGATCTCTGGAGATAGTCAACAGCGGCAGCATCACCAGGAACCCTGTTACAAATAGAAATTCTCATGTCCTGGCCAACATCTCCTGTACCAGAGCACCTCAGGGAGGGTCCAGAAGTGGAGAGCTGTTGTAGCCTTTCTGATAGAGCCAAGCTCCCGGCATGCACACTGATCCTCACAAGTGGTCCTTGAACCTGCGTCTGTCCCTATCCTCTGCTAGGAAGTAAGTTTCCTGATTGCAGAGATGTGACCATCTAGCTGGTCATTTGATCTACGGTAGTAACATCTTGTGGGTGATGACGTAAAGGCACATCCTATAGGCTGGATGATTGACTGGGTGTTTCTTCATTGTATGCTTGAGTAAATCTACACTTGATGTTAGGAGAGAGGTGCCCTCTGAAGGTAGAGGGCAAAGGTACGTTGTGAGTGGTCTCCCAAGAGACCCTACAGGTCCTGGAGCACCACCCTGAGGACCATAAAGTTCTGCATACTCTTCCCTGCGGGACTTCTCAGCTTTGTTATCTTTGAAAGTACTGAAGGTGGAGGAACAGTGGACCCGGGAAACAAGAAAGCTCCAAGCTCATCGTGTGGGCTGCCAACCAGACTCTGTTCTCCTAATGGACCCCCTCTACCAGAGAGCTAAAAAGGAAACCTCTTTCTGCCTCCCCCTCCTTCCTTCTGTCTATCAACCCCTTCCCTCAGCTTCTTCCAGTCTTCTGCTCATCTCCTCTTCCTTCCTCCTCTTCCCTTCCTTTCTTCTGTGCTCTCCTCCTCTCTTCCTACCTTTTTTCCCTCCTCCTCTCCTACTCTTCTACCTTGCTGTCCCTGTCCTCCTCTTACTCTTTCCTCCTCTCCTTCCTCTTCCTCTCTTCCCTCCTCCGCCCTTCTTCCTTTCTCATGCCCTCTGGTCGCCCTCCTCCCTTGCCTTATCCTCAGCACACCGTTCTCCCTCTCCCTTTACTCTTCCTTTACCCTCCCTCTTCCCCACCACTGCCCCCTTGCCCACTCCGATCCATTGGTTCTGAACTCCCCACCCCTCTTCCTACCTGTTCCGGACCCTCCTCCAGCCCAGTCACCTCTGGTTCCAGCAGAGAGTACAGGGCGTGGTGGGACGCAGGACCTTTCATCATGTAGGAGGACCCGCAGAACGTGCCCATGCCACACTGAGGAGTCCCTCACTACGCTAGGGAGGTGCGCAGTGCATGGTGACCTGGGCTCCGGAGGAGGTACCACTGCAGCCACAGCCAGGCCACCCGCCCGGCCACTGTCAGCTCGGCTCCAACGCGGACTCTGCTACACTCTCCCGGCGGGGATCCGACGCGGCGACGATCATGGCGGAGCTCAAAGCGGCGGCCGTGCTGGAGGTAGCCCCGCAGCTCGAGCAGGTACCCGCGGGGTGAGAGCCAGGGACCCCGCACGAGTCCTGAGGATGTGGCCCCGCAAGCGCGAGACGCGGTCTGTTCTCCAAGACTCCGCCCACAGGGATGTAAGCCGGCCCCGGACGGAGGCAGGGTCTCCGGACCTTCTGGGAAATGGCCCCTTTCTCGTTCCTCCTTCTCTCCGGGCTTTCTTCCTTCTCTTCATCCTCTCTCCCAGGCTGTTCCCTATCTGTTCCCACCAGTTCCCACTGGCTCAGGGTAAAAGAGAGGCGAGGCACTGTACTTCCACCTTCTCCTTCCGCCTTGAGGTAATCAATCTAAGAGTGCTCTGAGTCACTAGATGTCACCTTAAAGGGTTACTTGCTGGGCTCTGCCCCAAGGTTCGGATTCAAACCTATGTGGTGGGGCCTACCTCCAGGGAGTTGATGATGCTGATACTTGAAGTTTCTCCGGGCTAGTTCTTGCCTCCTATTGGTGGGAACTGAAAATTCAGTCTAATCTTTGTGTTTGCTCATGGGACAGTTCTTCTGCGCTGGCCCACACTAGAACTATATGTACAGGCGAGATATTGAAACTATCAGAGACTGGCTTTTCTTCTGGAGCCTGAATCCTTAAAATAAGGACAAAAGTATCCCACTGAAAGTGGAAGACTGGCCACAAAAGACTGCTCCTGATGTAAGGAAAAGAGCAGGAGAAGCTGGGAGCGTGGCAGGAGGGTGTTCCTTTGAGCTGGTCTTAGAGAACTGATTGCTGCTTTCAGTTAGACTTCACAGAGCTGGGGACATAAAGAAAGACTGGAGTAGCTACTGATAAGGTTGTTTGTTTGTTTGTTTGTTTGTTTATTTTTCTCGAGACAGGGTTTCTCTGTATAGTCCTAGCTGTCCTGGAACTCACTCTGTAGACCAGACTGGCCTCGAACTCAGAAATCTGCCTATCTCTGCCTCCCAAGTGCTGGGATTAAAACCAATGCCCGGCCTGACAAGGTTATATATGATAATTCCCCACAGCTCTAAACCTCAGCCTGTTCTCTTTCCCCCTAATCACCTTTAGCATGTCTGGTTGTGCATTGTCTGAGAACCTCCATCAGCATCAAAGGTTCAAAAGAGCTGGCTCCTGGTCATATTTGTTGGCTGCTGGCTTCCTAGTATCCAGAACTGAGTCTAGCAAATGGCAAGTCCTCAGTATAGACTTGTTAGGTGAATAATTCACTGACCAAATGAAAAATAGGCTCAAACAGCATGACCTAGGGCCTCAGCTCCCAGTCCTCCTTCTCAGGCAAACACCAACCACCGGCCCTGTAGTCTAGTGAGCCAATTTAAATACCTTTTGTACATGTGAAACTTCTCAAATCTCACAAGCGATTTCAAACAATTTTTAAAGGCAAGAACCACTTATGCAGAAAGAGAGGTCATAACTTTTTCTTTCAAGAATTTTGTCTGGTGCAGTTAGGACAACAAGCTGTCTTATAAGAAGGGGATTAAGTTCTGAAGAGCACCTGTCTGGCATGTATGAGATTCTGGATTCCAATATACATATATGAGAAAGAGAGAGAGCAGTTCTCAGAAAAGAAGGGGAAATGGTAAGAACAAAGAGAAGTTTCTGAGAAGAGGAGGTTTGAAGGTAAGAAGACCTGGGTAGATGTCTCCAGCATTGACATGTTCTACTTTAGTGAAAACTGTAGCTCTCCACATGTAGCTACAGGATGTGGCAACTTGCATAGCCTCAAAAGTACACTTGGAGGCAGGCATGACTTAAGCACGGTCTCATGTTCTGTCTGGCATTTTAGAGCAGCCCAATCTCCTTTTGTCTGCTTGGTTTTGAGTTTTTATGACCTATGGCCAGGACTCAGCAGGTGCTCAGATGTGGTTAGGGGACGTCAGTAGTTTCTGAGTTCATTGTTCTGGCTTTGCCACTTGGAAAGACGTTAGAGTTAGTAAATAGAACCCAGAATTCCCTGGCATATGAGCCTTTGGGGGATTATCTCGATGTCAATTAATATGGGAAGCCCCACATGAATTATGAGAGGAACCATCCCCTGTCCAGGGGACCCTGAGCTGTATAAAAATGGAGTTAACCAACACCTTCTGTTGGTGTCTGACTATGGATATGATGTGACTGGCTACTTCAGGCCCCTGCTACCTTCTCTTCCCGACCATGATGGACTCTGAACTGACACTAACAAAACCTGTTCGTGTTTCAGTTGCTCTTTGAAAAAAGTAGCACCTCTCCAAACCTGTTGAGTGTGTGGTGTGCCATCTGAAGATATTATAGGCGACTGTTTGAAGCATAGTTTCTCTGAATGCATGGAACCTTTTCTATGTCGTGATCTGTGTGCTTCTAATGGGATCATACTTAAATTTTGAGGCAGTAGAGATCCCTGGGAGTGGAGCAAGCTTTGGACTGTCCTTCTCTATCTTGTCCTCAAGACTTTCATAGCCATCCCAGCTCAAGGGTGACAAGGCCTTCCTCCTGTTGCTCATTCTCTATGGCAGGTTCTGTTTATTTTCTTCATAGTGCTTGCAAGATTGGGCACTTGTTTTGATGGCTTCTTTGTAGTCATTCATTTCCTCTGAAACAAGGGACCTTTGCCTGTCTTCTTTGACCAGTGTATGCCATCTCTTAACCTAGCACCTAGCACAGCCAAGACTTAGTTGCTGAATGGATGAATCGATAAATGAGAAGATAGTTATCAGTCCTAAGGGGTGGAAAGGAGTGAACATGTGTATGAGGTCCTACTTAGAAGTAGGGTCAGCAAAAGGTTGGGATCTAGAATGGGGCTCTGGTTCCCTGCTTTCAGCAGTTAGATAGGTGAGACATGGGTCTATGGTGCAAAATTGGAGACGCTGCACTAGGTGTCTGAGGGAGAGGGGAGTAGGTAACGTCCTCATAGAGTCAGGTTGGTCCACCGTAGGAGTTACAGGTTGAGTAGAGGTTTGTATGAAGCACTGAGAAGAAACTGAAGCTCAAATGTGCAATTTGGCAAGGCTAAAAAAAAAAAAAAGGTAAGAGGTAGATTCCAACAAGTAATGGTAGAGAGAAAGATGTCTGGCGATGGACCGGACAGAAGGAAAAAGATTGGGAATGGAAACTAATCTCCAGGTAGACATTTCATGAAGACGCATACAAAAGGAGAGCCTCTGTCCCAAGACACGTTCCCACCTGGGGGACATTCTCCATCTTAGTGTATGCATCCTGGGTGTCTTGGTCATCTGGATGTCTTTTTATAAGAATGCATTTCCTACATACCTGGAGATGTATTAGGAGCAGCTATTTTTGGCATATGCCTTCCTCTAAATATGTCATGGAGTAACAGTTCGTGTTATCCTTTCAAAGGCCCCGCAGACTTCATTTCAAAGGAAAGATAAATGAGGATACTTCCATCTACTTGGTAAGTATTTCAAAGAGTAACTTTCAGGCTTTGGCAGCTTTCTTGTTTAATTTAAGTTTTTTTGTCATCTGCTAGAAACAGTTATTTGGATGTGAGCCCTCCTGGGAAAATTCTCTAGTAGTCTTATATTTTCTGCCCTATGTAAGAGGGCAATTCTTACAATTCTGTAAATTCTTTCAGAGAGTTTCTTACTTTACACCCAATCCTTCCATTCAGTTGTATGTCTGTCGCTTTATCTTACTTTGTTTACATGTTTATGGGGTTCTTGTCATTATGGGTGGAGAACCTTCTGTCTCTAACAGCTATGACCTCTAACTGTCCACGTATACCCACAGGAGACTTTGGATGCTCTCCTGCAACAGAGAACACGAGCAGCAGACAGTGCTGGTAGCTGACTTGCAGGACATTTTCTCAGGGTGAGCGAGACCTGTACACAGCTATAGGTCCTTTCTCTGAGGTTAGATTGCTTCCACAGAATGGAACCTTCTCATCTTCCATGCATGGTATGTGTCTGGTCGCCAACACTCTGAGTCAAGTGGACAGGTCTGTGTCCAGTAAGCCAAGGCTAATAACACAACAGAAGCCCATTTGCCAAGACCCTAGTTACTATACTCTGCCTATCCACCCCGGATCTACACAGCCTGCTAGGCTTGGAAGCTACAAGGGCTCTGTTCTTCCTATTGTGCCAGCACAGGGGAGGTCCATTGACTCTCAGCTGAACCTGCTGTTACCAATCACAGGCGTGCGGCTGCCCCAGAAGTCCTAGGGCTCCTCAGTCATCCCCCCACACACACACACACACACCAGGGTGTTGGCATAGTCAGCTGGCTTTGTGTCTTCCTGTGACCTCCATCAGTATCCTGCCTCCATGTTGATATTTCCCCAGAGGTCATCTGCTTTCCAATCCTGTAACTGTTGATCAGATCACCTTCTCTTCCTCTGTTTGGAGGCCCATGTCAGTCTGTCCTTCTGATGGCATCCCTGCTCTGTGTGAAGGGGAAGAATCAACTACATACATCTGACTTGCCATGTTTCACTGGAACACCTTGTTTTTACTTTTTTTACTTTATTCTCTTCTTTAAAAAAAAAACATGGTTATTATTGGTGAGTTTGGACATCATTACAAAAATATAACGGCCGTTTGTGTTTCTCCTGTAAATTTCTTGTTTGCATACTCCATCCTTTGGAATCTTGTATCTTTTAAAATATATACTGCATAGCTCTTTGTACACCTAGGTTGTTGACTTTCCGCCTGTCAGACTGGTTGTCTTGTCTCAGTATGTCCTTCAGTGGAGACAGCTGTAATAGATTTGATTCTTATGTGCTCAGAACCCATCAGCTGCTTTGCTCTTCATTTTGGACTCTGTGTCATCCTTCTAAATGTCTCATCCACTGCAAGATGTATAAAAATATTTATCCACATTGTCTTCTAAGGCTTTAAGAGTTTTATTCTTGCATTTAAATATTTGATCCATAAGGGGCTTATTTTGAAATACAGAATGACTATAGATGGATCCAACTTACTGTTTTCCAAAGACCTTGCCATTTGCCCCAGCACCATTTATTGAACAATCCCCTCCCTTCCCCCTCCCCAAACTGATTCTAAGTGGCTCCTTTATCATATGCGCTTGGGTTAATTCCTGGACCACTCTGTTCCCTCCTGTCTTCCTATCCCTAAGCCAGTACAGTTTTCAGATGGTCTCTAAGGACATATCATGGATTTCAGAGTCCAGTGCTCCACCTCAGTCTTGTCTTATTTCATATGTTCATCTTTTCAGAAGAATTTCAATCTCAATATCATTTCCAGACTCTTGGGGACCTTGAATAAGCTTACGCAATGGTATCTCAGAAAATATGGCCTCAAAAGTAGGCACCACCCTGGCAGCGTGGTAAAAGTTGTACTACTTAGGACTGTAACAACTTTTTATAAAGTATTTGTAAGATTATTATTGTCATATCACTATCACCTTTTGTTAGAAAATAATAGTTTCAATATCGTGTTACCTAAGGAACTCACCACCGGTAATTAACAGAAAAATGTCTTAAGTAGGGTTCTCCACCTTCAGCTGTTCTAGGCTTTAGAAGGATAATTTATCACTCTCTATTTAAAACATGACAGAATCCTTAGGACTGTTATGTTAGGAGAGCTATGCCCAGGACTCTATCCTAGAAAAAGGCAAATAGATTGTTCACCCTATTGGATACTCAGTTCTCTATTTGAGTCTAATTTTAACATTAGCACCATTAACCTAAAGATCTCTAACAGCTAAAGGAGGGGAGTCTTAGGCTTGTTTACAATTTCCAAGGGTGAGTCCATGACCACCATAGCTGAAAACATGGCGGCATACAACCAGGCCCTGGAGCAGTAGCTGAGCGCTTACTTCTGATCTGCATGCTACAGACAGAGAATGATAGACTGGGCCCTATATAGGCTTCTGAAATCCCCAGCCACACAACTATCCCAACAAAGCCACACTTAACTCTAGCAAAGTCACTCCTCCTAACGCTTCATAAACAGTCCCTCCACTTGGCACCAAACATGCTAACGTGAGTCTACAGAGACTCTCAGTCAAACCACCACACACAGGGACTGCTACTGAGAGTTTCTGTGTTCCTAGAACTTAGCACCTGAGCCCAGCTGCTGTGACCTCCCTCTAGGTCCCACCTATGGAAGCCCTGGGATAGATGCCAGTGTCAAGTGCTGCACTAACCACTTCCTGTTTCCTGGAATCATCCAGGAAGACATTGCACAAGCCTATCTGAGAAACTTAAGAGTCACCCAGAGCCTTGCTTTTTCTTCTCAGCGGATTCCTCATGCCTCTCACAGAATTGCACATTCAGACAGAGTCTGTTTGAGTTGGAAATCCTCGACTGAGCCATGTCAGAATTGCTTACACCTTTTGAAGAAAGTGTAACCTGGCTGGTACTGTGTCTGTATAACTAATGTTCTGTCGGCCTTCTCTTTGCCGTCGCTGGGGATTTTAGCTTTTGAACGGTATCTTTTAACACTGCTTAGCCTAGGAAAAGAGCTCATAAGGTTATGTTTTTCTATTGATCGGTTATAAGGTTTTAGTTAATTGAAGGCAGTCTTTGGTGGATCCTGTGCTGAGAATGTCTTGCTCAGCAGTTCAACTGCATGGATATGTGCTCTGCTCAGTTATGCCTCCTTACCTGGAAGCCAGAACAATACTCCAAACAAATACAACTTCTAGTCAGCTCTGGCTCTAAAGCCTTGAACTTGGAGCTGGTGTCTGATCACTGGCATCTGCCCAGACATTATCAACCAGATGGTTCTTAGGCATACTGGATTTACAAGCAATGTCCCTGAAGCTAAAGGGGCATTGCCCACGGGAGGCCACTCTACAATCTTGACTGATTTGCCAAAACAAAAGTACAGAATGGAGACACATCTGGTCTTCTGACCTAGGAAAACAATCCAATATTTATTAATAGTGACTCGATTGCTGGTGTCTTACTATATTTTCTGTTTGTTTGTTTTGTTTTTATTCTGTAAGCAAGTTATTTTATAATTACTTTCATCCTAAATGATTCCAGGGGTGGGACCGTGACTCTTCTTTTTTTATTATTATTTTCTAGTTTGTATTTCTCATGTAATGTTTTAAAATACATGTTGAGAAAATAAAGCGATTTTAATGTGTCCTTTTATGTTCTCCAGCTCTGAAGCTTTCTGCAGATGATGCATGGAAGTAAGTTATTAGTATTTTTATTGCTGTTTTTATTAACAACAAGATTCTCTTCTTAACAGTTTGAGAGACTAAATGGAGTCATCGTTGTATTTGTAAATGTCCTAAGATGGAGAGGGGGTAAGATAGCATTGCCTGTGTAACGCTGATACTTTAGACCCAGAGAGTGTGGATTTTATGTTCCCTCTGCTGTGATCTGTGCTGTACCAAGTTAGATTTGTGTCTTCTTAGAAATGTGGCACGATGAAGTTCCCGTTTATTTTAGGCACATGAGACATATGGTTTTCTTTAACTGCTGTTTTCTCTGTGTTTGGGGACCCACAGTGGGGCCATTGGGTATTGCGAGCACCACATGAAAGAAATAAAAACGAAAGCACCTCCCTTCTTGCATTATAGTAATCAATTATGGATGTATTCCTATTCAAAGTAGGAGATACTTACTACATGCGTATACTAATTTATGCTCTTCAATATAGGTTCAGCCACTTGAGATGGATTTCATGTATATGAGCATGTGTGGCGGGATGTGTATGTGCATGTGTGCACACACACACAAGTATACACACAATGGATTACTATCATGAGGCAGATGTGGTTTTCTATCTATGGAAATCCCATTTTTAGATTGATGATGAATCCACATGTCCACCCACCCGGACTGTGTGGAAAATCCACTCATTTCACAGAATATGTAATGCTCATTTTGGATTTAGGTCTGTAAAAGGCATGAGTTCTTAGAATCTGTCCTTTCTTTTTCTTTGCTTCCATTTCTTACAGGGAGTGAGTGAGAGTATTTCTTACAGGCTTTTAAAAATAGTTCCCGCCTTCTGAGATCAGCTTCCCACAGACCCACTGACCTTACATATGTAACTTCCCTGATTTGACTCCAGCATCTTCGCTTGATAAATGAAGGGTTCTAACTCATCCCGTCGTCCCTCTCTGCACTGCCGCCCTAGGTCCATCTCCAGGCAGGACTCCACGAGGCGTGACTATCTCAGAAAGCTCATTTCTCTGTCTTCTCCAGCAGGGGGCACCCCTGGGGTTTGGTTCGGGCCCTTTTCTGAAGTGCTGGCTCCTTCCAGGCCCTGTAGAAATGCTGGGAAAGGAGAGACCCTAAATGGCCAGCATATCCAACAAGACCCTTTGCGAGGTCACAGGCTTCTAACTGCAACACTAGCTAACTGCACTTGCACGTGGTAACCAGCCAGACGTGGAAAAGCATCTCCAGAAGAGCAGTGACTGAGGGTGCCCCCCCCCCCTTGTCTTGGAACTACACTTTCATCCTCTCTCCAGTTTGAATTGACTTTAGGTCTGACTCCTCCTCCTCCTCCTCCTCCTCCTCCTCCTCTTCCTCCTCCTCCTCCTCCTCCTCTTCCTCCTCCTCCTTCTCCTCTTCTTCCTCCTCCTCCTTCTTCTTCCCTCTTTTCTCCTTTCCTCTCTCCCTTCCCTTCTTCATCTCCTCTCCTCCCTCCTCTCCCCTCCACCTCCCTCCTGTTTCTCTCCCTTCCTTCCCCTCCTCTCCCTCTCTCCCACGTTGTGTCTCTCTGCCTCCCTCTCCCTCCTCTCTCCTTTGGACCAGTAGTTCCCAGTCTTAACCACCCTTGAAATCACATGGGAATTATTTTGTTAAAATAACTGATGCTCTAAACATTACACAGCCTGTACGTGTATGTAAATAGTACATAGTCTCCAATTCAAATGTAGTTTTATGTAGTCATTAAAAAGAAACATGATTAAATTTTTAAATTTCTGTCCTGGAAATCTCCATTACTTTGCTTGGGCTACCATTATGAAGTACCACAGATAGGATGGCTTAAGTACCGAACACTGATTTCCTGATGTCTCTAGAGGCTGAAGGGCCATGATCAAAGGGTTGGCAAGGCTAACAAGGGTTGGTGAGAGTGGCTATGTCATTGTTCATGAATTCTGGCAGGCTGAAGAACTAGGGGTTGAGCCTTCAGTGTGGGGGTCATCTCTCAATGTTCCCTGTTTGCCATTTAATGAATCTGGGGTACATCTTGGGCACTGGGACTTTTGAAAGCTCCATTATGATCTTAAGTCGGTGTCAAGGAGACTTGCTCTAGATCAGTAGTTCTCAACCTTCCTAATGCTATGACCCTTTAATACAGTTATTCAAGTTGTGGGGAACCCCTGAGCGTAACATTATTTCATGAGTACTTTATAACCGTGATTTTGCTAGTGTTGTGAATTGTAAACATGTGTGATATATATGAGACCCCTGGGCCCACAGCTTGAAAACCACTGCTCTAGATTCTTTTCAAGGTCTCTTTTCAGCTGGTATACTGTTTAGTGACGTTATCCATCAAGGTACAAAACCAAGTGTCCAGCTAAAAGTTGAAATCCATTTATCACCTGAATGTGTGTGCTCTTGTCCAAGGAGACACTTAGACCTGCTATTCCCCCTGTAGTGGTTGTATTAACGTAGCAGATTATACAGCCCACTCTAGAACTATCATTTGCCTTTCAGTGAAGGACATCACCATTGGCACAGACACCTGTCTGCGGGACTGCTTTTTGCTTAAAGATAGTAGAAAATATTTGAAGTCAATTTGCACTTTCGTTTATAGACTTACATGGTTAATGAGTTACTAAGGAATTTTCGCAGACAGGTGACTTTCCTGGAGTTTTGAGACAGTGAAGTGATTGATCTAGAACCAACTGGAGCCTACGCCTTCTCAACCTACATGGTCTCTTACGTGAGAAGACAATACTGAGATCAAAGTCGCACACAGCAAAGGACCAGAGGAATGGACTTTGCTGCTCCTTCCCCCAATCACAAGGGAAAGGAAGAAGTCAAGAAAGACTACGACCAAAGCTTACCCACCAACAATGTGAAATCCTCATTTTCCTTTGAGCAGGGGTGGTGTTCATGTTGTGCCACACATGCAGTGGCCAGGGCCTTTTCCATACCTGTCTGTCTGTTGCAGCCTAAACTAGGAGATGCTCCATATGCCCCGGGGCCATAAGGCCATGCACGTGGAGATGTTCTTGATCTTCTTCTCTGCCCTGATCACTGTCCAGGTGACGCTGGTGCAGGGAAACAGAGGCACGGCTGTTCCTACAACGTGAGTCCTCCGGACATCCGCTAGCCTGTCCCCTGGCTGCCACCTTTCTCTTTTGTGGCCACTACAGATTAGTGTTGCTTTGGCTTAGGTCACTCCTACCCAGCCAAATGCACTTTTGCTCAGTGGCAATCCCTGGCTGTATCTGGGAAAGGTTTCTCATTGTCTAGACGTGGCTTTGGGGGACAGTGTGGAGGGAGAGAGATCTCTCCTTGTGTCCAATGGGAAGAACCTAGAAATGATGGTAAACTTTCATTGCAGGCCAGCTCCTGCAACACAAATGGCCTAGCCTAAATGCCACCAAGGGCAAGGTGAGAGACCCTGGCTTAACTACCATTTTCCCCCTTGGGCATGGACATCCTCTGCCAAAAACCTAGGAAATGAAATTTAGGATAGCAGAGATCAAAAGTGGAAGCTCTTTAGCATTGCTTCATCAGAAGGAAACAGTACTAACTAATGGATATTGCTGGCTGTCATCTTGCCACAAAAGGTTTGTATATCCATGGAAATGTGCAACCCAGATCAGGATATCCCCTTCTGCAGACCAATCTCACCAAAGCGTGTCCACCAAACCCTGCCATCCCTGCAGGCTGAGAGCTTACCTTCACAGACTTCCGTCAGAATTCCCTTGATGGCTTTGGCCAACCAGATCCAAGGCTGCACTGACAGAATTTCTGATTCAGTTGAAACTAAGTTCACAGGTGTTTCTGATATGGGCTTTCCTGAGATCACACTTGGGAAACCTCTGCTTTGCAGGCAAGCATGGCCTAAATGCAGAGGCTCTGGCAGAGGAGCAGGTCCTCTGTGGGTACTCTGTGGGAATGAGCATTGCACTGGTTATCAAAGACTTGTCTGTGAAAGATAAAGGCTTGTCTTAGACCAGTATTTCATTTTAATTTTTCCATCAGAAACATTATTTCCTATGCAGCCCAGGGTTTAGAGAAATTTTCAGTACAGTATGTTACATAAGTTTAGGTGATTTTTAAAAATATTTTAGTGAGATAATCTTGTTTTTTTTAAACAGATCCATCAAAATTGTACATCACTATTATCTTATCAATAAATAAAATAAAATAAAAACCGCACCTCCTTGGCCCCTGGTGGGTTACCCATGAATGGCTTTACACCCCTGAACATATAGGTAGCACTACCTGGACTCAGTGGGGCTTGGTGTTGGCCATTTCTTTTTAATAAAGGACGTAAGATGGGGATATGGAGGATACTCAGAGTGGGAGGGAGAGCGGGATAGATGCACTAAGTGCCTCATACACCCCAATGAGCATCTCAAGAAAAAATAACATCATAACAAAAGAAAAACCCACTTTTTTATTTTTTTTGGTTTTTTGTTTGTTGTTTGTTTGTTTTGTTTTGTTTTGTTTTTCCAGACAGGGTTTCTCTGTGTAGCCCTGGCTGTCCTGGAACTCACTCTGTATACCAGGCTGGCCTTGAACTCAGAAAACAAAAAACGTTTTAAACAACAAAAACTACCTCTCATACTGCACTTGAATAGATTTTTAAATAGATTAAAACTAGGGTCAAATATCTGCCCCACAGAAGAATTCTATCTCACAACAACCCCCACTCTCTAAAAGGGAAAAACTCAAGATGGAACTTCTGAGTCCTCATGCAGAAAGGAGCCTGAAGACCTAAGACATTGCTTTCTGCTCTGTTTGTCTTTCCTTTCTTATTTTCTAGGACTTATTTATTATGCATGTCTGAGTGTTTTCTTGCATGTGTGCACACACATCACATGAGTGCAGTACCTGGGAAGCCCACAAGAGGGCATCATCCCCTGGAACTGGAGTTAGAAATGGTTGGGAGCTGCCATGTGGGAGCTAGAAACCGAACCTGAGTCCTCTGCAAAAACTAAGTGTTCTGAAACACTGAGCCGTCACTCCGTCTTTTCTCCACACGTGACAATTATCTCTGAATTAGATAATAAACATAATAGATAATTTGTTTCTGTAGTAATGGAATGTGAATTGCAGGTAGCTGCCTGCCCTTAAAAGGAAACAAAGCCACAGGAGTCCACTGTCTGTTTGCCTTGCTTCCTTATACAGTTTTATTTGTTGGTTTTTGGGGTGGTGAATGCTAAGGACTTCACAGGTCAGCCTAAGCAGCGGTCTGCTTCTCCCTGAGGACCTGTGTCCATTGGAGTTAAGGACACATTGGGTCCAGGTGAGCTTTGCAAGCCTGACCCAATCACCCCCACACTCACGCTCTGATTCCCATCATATAGCTCTCCTATTTTAACACAACCTAAAGGGGCTCTACAGTTCTAATGGTCGCCCTGGAGATGACCAGGTGGCTGAGATTGTGGCTTCTCTTGAGGCAATCCTGTCTTACTCTTTACTATGCTGGGAACCTTGCTAAAGGGGTGCTGACAATGACCAAGAACAGAGCCAGGTCTCTGTGACCATATCCTGTTGGATTAGCTTAGAAACTAAGTAGGCTAACAGTCCCTTAATGGCATTGTCCCAAAAGATCAGGTCAAGTAGCCGTTCCCCTGTGTGTCTCCACTGGTGCTGTCCCTCGTGGAGGGTATTCAGTACCATGGCCTGGCTTTCCCACATGTAGCTAGCCCTGACTGCTCTGGGCTTTGCATTCCTTCTTGAAAATTCATTTCCAGAGCAGGTCATCAGGGCCCAGCATGGCTCTGGTGGCATCTGCCACCACTGGAACTGGAAGCTATCCAAAGCATCCATAGCTTGTTAAGACTCTGCTTATTATTATTATTATTATTATTATTATTATTATTATTATTATTATGTGTTAAATGAACTGCATTGAGAAAACCAGTACTGAGAGTATCACTCGAGTCAAGATCCTGAGGCTATGATATCCTAAATTGCTATCCAGAGAGAGTTTAGCTTCTGCGTTATTTCTATGGATGCTGGAGATCTCATAGCACCTCCCAGGGCTACCAAGAGCCTCAAACTTATTCATAAGGTTTGTGAAGTTTCTAGCTCTTTTCTATAACATAATATAACAGAGGACTATATCATCTACAATATACCAAAGGGTCATATCATCTACAATACAACATATCAAAGAGTCATATAATCTACAATACAGGGTCATATAATTTAAAACATAAAGGACCATATAGTAAATAAAGGACCATATAGTAAAGTTTATTTCCATCATTTTCTGCTGTAATTTCGACCAATATATTAGTATTATATAGCATATATAACTATAATAATCACCTTATAATAATTTTTATAATTACTGTAATAATAATACAAGGTTTCCAAATTACTATTAGAGCCATGATGGGGGCTTTTTGAGTGGTACTTAATTTTGAATTCATTTTGTACAGTGTAAATACAATGTCCAAAGCTGTATAATTAATTGGTTGCAGATAGAAGGTTAGAATCCAGCCTTGCTAATTATTTCCTCTCACATCAAGAGAAAACTCCTTAAAGATCCCAGAGCGTGACTTCCTTCTCTATACAACAGACACACCCAAGGACATATCTCACAGAGGTGTGCCTCAGAAACATTTCTACAAGTATTTCTAGCATGGGTACTGGATGGTTCGGAACCATTAGTTGATTCTGAATGTGCAAAACAGATAGGGCATGTATATAGGATCCACACATATGTAAATGCATACTTCAAAGCAGTCTGCTAGTGGAAGAATTCTTTTCTTTTCGTTTCGTTTTTTGGTTTGTTTGTTTGTATGTTTTTTGTTTGTTTGTTTGTTTGTTTGTTTTTGGGTTTTGGGTTTGTTATTTTTTTTTTTTTGGTTCTTTGAGACAGGGTTTCTCTGTGTAGTCCTGGCTGTCCTGGAACTCACTCTGTAGAGTCCAGGCTGGCCCAGAACTCAGAGATCCACCTGCCTCTGCCTCCTGAGTGCTGGGATTAAAGGCGTGCGCCACCACTGCCCAGCAATGGAAGAATTCTTTTCTAGAGGCTTTGGTAAAGCTAAAGTGACTCACTGGTCATTGGTCTACATTTCCCATTAGGGCATTTGGATGAATTTCTGTTTGAAAGCAATGCACTTGTGCCCTGCCTTGCCACACCCTCTACTCTGCCCTGTTTGTTTGGAGAACAGTTCCCTGGGCTAATTTTGAAAGATGTACTCATTGGAACTGGAGGCAAGATGATGCAAGGGAAGACGACAGGCTTGCTCAGGAGCTGAAAGACTCCAGCCACTCCTTTAATAACAGTGGCCGACATTTTCCTGATATTTAAGATAATAGAAAGTAAAGAAATAGGAAAAACTGGCAGATTCCAATATATAAAAACTTTAGGAATCATCACTCCCATCTTAAAACAGCTTGAGCAAACTGAGCATCAAGACCTATTGAACCTGTCAGAAAACTGAGGACACCACCTTAAAATCACAGAGATAGATGCATGAGGGCAATCCAGGTCAAGTCTCCCGTTCACAGTAGCGTGGAGAAAACCTAGGCATGAACCTAAGAAAACACGGGCAGGATCTACACGCAGGCAACCGAAAAGCCCGGAAATGAATGGAAAGATGCTTTGTGTTCAAACTACATATTGTTAAGATGCTGATTCTTCAATTTTGAAATTATATATATATATATATATATATATATATATATATATATATGATATATTAATATATATAATATTAGAATCAATAAAAGTCCAATCCAAATTTGAACAAGCTGCTCTATGGATTTTAATAAAACACTCCACAGTTTATATCAAAAGACCAAGGAACCAGAATAGGAAGCCAGCTCTGAAAGAGAACATGATCAAAGGATGGACACTCTCCAACTTCATTACTTGGTATAAAGCTTCAATCATCAACAGTGTGGCATTGGCAAAAAGAATAAATACATACTTACTGGCCAGAATGGAAAGTCCCCTAGCAGGACCACACAAATACAGTCAAGTCATCCAAATCAAAGACAAAGTCAATTCAAATGAGAAGGACTGGGCTTTTCAATAAACGGTGATAGATCAGCTCAACTTTCCATACCAAAAAAAAAAAAGGTAATCTGGATACAAAATCTATAATTTCCACCAAATTCAAAATATACTAGTCTTAAATATAAAATCCAAGACTTTCATAAGATAACATAGGAAAAATACTTCAGTCCACTTGGATTTGATGATGAATTCTCGAGCCTGATGTCAAAAGATCTGACTCATGAGTAAAAATGAAGTTTTGTTTTATGGAACTTAAAAACTATCCTGTTGGGCTGGAGAGATAAGAGAGCTCGGGTTAAGAGCACTGGCTGTTCTTCCAGACGTGCCTGAGTTCAATTCCCAGCAATGGTGGCTCATGACCATCAGTAATGCGATTTGGTGGCCAGCAGGCATACATGTAGGTAGAACTCTGTATATAAAATAAATAAGTAAGTAAATAAATAAATAAATAACCTGTCAAAGATACTGAAAAGAAAATGAAAACCAAATAAAAAATCAGGCCTCAGACTGAGAGAAAATACTTACAGAAGCACACACTTGGAAATGAACTTGAATCCAAAATCCACTTAAATTTTAACTATTAAAAAAAAGCAATTAATTTGGGGCTTAGGAGGAGGCTCAGCAGTAATGAACATTTACTGCTCTTACAGAGGACCTGAGTTTGGTTCCTACCCAAATCAGGTGACTCACAACTTCCTGTAACTCCAGTTACATGAAGTTCTGGCCTCTGTGGGCTCCTGCATGCATATCACACACACACACACACACACACACACACACAATTAAAGGAACCTATAACAACTAATTAAAAAGTAACAAGATATCCGGAAGGACACCTTATGAGAACAGATGTGAAGACAGCAAAAGAGCCTATGTGAAGAGGCTCTACGCTCACATCATCCGTCCCGGGAGAGTGAAAACTGAGCTGATAACAAAATACAAATGTGTGCTATTACAAAGGCTGACATACAAGAAACTGAACATGTTAAATGCTGCTGAGAAGGCAGGAAAAGAGCTCTCCTTGCTGAGAAGGCAAAATTGGGAGGCAAAATTTGTGGAGCTATTTGGTAGTCTCCCACAAAGGCTGCTTGTGGTCTTACCACATGACCAACACTAGGTGTTTACTCAGTTGAATTTAAAACCTACATTCACTAAAAGATCTGGTGTGTGTGTGTGTGTGTGTGTGTGTGTGTGTGTGTCTGTGTCTGTGTCTGTGTCTCTGTGTGTGTGTCTGTGTGTGTCTCTGTGTGTGTCTGTGTGTGTGTATCTGTATGTGTGTGCCTGTGTGTATCTATGTGTGTGTGTGTATATATCTGTGTGTGTAACAGATAGTTGAGTAGGTGGATGGATAGATAGATGATAGATACATAGATAGATCGATAGATAGATAGATAGATAGATAGATAGATAGATATCATCTTAATTCATAATCATCCCAACTGGAAGTAAACCAGGTGCCCTTTAACCTCTGAATAAATGAGTTAACTGATATATTTATGCAATGAAATATTATTCAACAAAAGTAGAAGCTTTCAAATCATGGAAAGACACAAGGGAACCCTGGAGAAGGGCTGCATATTGTATGGTTCTAATTATATGGAATATGCAGAAACACGAACCTATTCAGTAAAACACTGAGTGCTTCACAGGGAAGAGAAGAAGTAAACAGATGGAATCAGGTTTTTTTTTAAGAGCAGTAAAATTGATCTGTGTTATACTGCATTCATGAATACAAAACACTCATTTGTCAAATCCCAAAGAGCTGCATAGTACAGAAAGTGGACCTTAAGGAAAAGTTATTTAAAGCTCACATAAAATATTGGGAATCCGAGGAAGAATGTAGACTATAGGAAAAGGGTCTGAGAAAATCATGGATTTGGGAAACAGCAGTGAAGGAGGATAGTAGGAAAATGTACTTCCAAGTCATGTTGGCGACTAGTGGGCTCTGAAGATGGAGGTATCTGAGAGTGCACGTGAGCACAGAACACTAGTGCATAAGGGAGCTCCCCACATGGGTAGGGAATAAGAATTCCACTCTGATCCGAAGAAGTGTGCAGTTAGGTGAACAGGGAGCTAGCTGGGTTGCTTGCTGCTTGGATAAAAGTGTACAGACTCTATGCAAGAGACAGAAGTAGTTAGGAAATGTCTAATGTGGGCAAATAACTTTATACAGAAGACACTATCATTTATATGTGTTGGTTATACTCTGATGGTATCATTATTTTCACATTTTTTTCAAGCATAACTAAGGGCATGTATTTAAGTGGACAGAGAATTCCCGAAGCTAGAACACTTTCTGATCCAGGTATGGAGGCTCATGCCCCGTGCTGCAGAACTAGAGGCGAAAAGATGAGTCCAAGGCTACATAGCAAGTTTCAGACTACTCTGAACTATATGAGACCCTGCCTTACACAAGACACACACATACAAAATTATCTTTTAATTTGTCCAGATTACACTCTGTGGTCTATAGGAGCTGCAGAGTCCAGAACAAAGAAAAAGCAAAGAACACAATCTACTTGTCAAATAGAACGTAAAAATATAATTAGCTGGCCTAGGTGATACCAAGTGTAGGTGCAGGGGAGGGAACCCCCTACTTTGCTTGGGATATTACTAAATACTTAAAAGGTTCTACCCACATTTTTAGCACAGTATAGACCAACCATCTGAAAGTCGGAATTGTTCTCTTTTAGCCAGTATTTTTTTCCCTCAAGATGATAATCTCAATATAGAGTAGACATTGGCAGTACTTCAAGGTTAAATCATTTCCAAGTGCTTTTAACAGACCTTAATTACAACGTAAAACCTTTCAATACTGTTACAATGTGAAGCTGTTTTTCATATTTTCAGGAAGTAAGGAGAGATATCTCCCCCGAAGAAGACTCCTTCAATGACCCCATAAATTAATAGGACCTCAAAACTGCCTATACAGAATGTAGAGTTCAGATACACTGTTAATTTACCTCAATACAAAAAAAATAATAATTTATGGCAGATCAAAGTTTTGCTCTGCTTAAATCAAACTCCCTATTAACAGTCATGAAACACTAGAAATTATTGTTGTGCCAATAATGCATGTGTCTGCTCAAATCTTTTGAAAAGGAAGCAAGACACATAGACACAGTTATGTATGTAACGTTGCAGAGTCTTCTTCAAGAGTTAAGTGACAAAATCAACTATCTGGGTTTATTGAGATAGAAGTGTGGGTAACTGACATTCTCAGATCCGATCGTACGCCAGGATTCCATGCGTTCCTCCCGTCTGGATTCATGTCCACACTTTCTGTAAGTGCCTTTGTGCTGATAGCACCAGTGTTTCCTGGAGTCGTGTATTTCCATAATGTTTCCCTCCTTACATCTGTGTACCCTCCTGCCCCCCTATACACATGTGCACATGCACACAGTTGTAACTAGCTGAGGACCCTCAGAAAAGTGAGCATCACACATCTTCCCTTTAATATTCTTGGCACGTTCATCCTTATGTCCAAGTGAAATAGAATATACCTTCGGTTTGATTCCATCTGTTGATCTTCTGGCGTTCATTTATATACCCGACAACAAAAAAAGGAAGCATGGTACCTTTGGGCAGCATCTGATCTGTCAGGAAATTCCTCTTGCTATGATGGGTGGGTGGAGAGAAGATTCGATCCAGATGCTCAGGCTGCCTCGGCCAGTCCTGCAGATGTGCATTCTCCTCACATGCCCAGATGGTGACCCCTCTGGCATTGTTAATGTGTCCCGCGTGCCAGGCATGTGCATGCCTTCGTCACACTTGGTGCATGTGTGTATTTATGAGACGCGGCACTCCTACATTTCTTATGTGGCAGTAAATATTAAAAATGAGGAGTTCTAACTGCGTTGAAAATTGATATAGAATCTTTTAAATTGCTACGAAATGTGGCCCTTACTTTTGAAACACCTCCTCATACAATTATTCAATTCATGATGCAAGCTTTTAACCTTTCTCTTGAGAAAATATGGCACTGGGTATAGGATTTAAAGATAGTTTAAGACGCGATCTGTTTCGTATGCGCATTTTCTGATGATGCCAGGGCCCTGTTTTCCTTTCTGATCTCTGTAGCCTCTTTTTAAGAATCATGCCTGTACACTGAGTACTGCTATTTGTTGATGATTAAATCCAGGCATTACAGACACAGATAGTTGGGGTCTTCTAGAATTGGTTCCATATTTTTTTTTAAGATTCATTTTTAAGTGTGTGTAGGTGTGGGGAAGAGGTGCGCACAGGACCCACTGTTGACCTGACGTACACACACACATACAAGCAAAACTCTCATGCATGCAAAATAATAACATAAATCTTCAAATGTTTTTTAAATGAACAGACTCAGGTTTTTCTTTTCCATAAATTTCACTTTTACAGGGGAAATGTAAAAGATGAGTATATTCTTAGAAAGATGAAGACTACAAAAACAATAAATAAAAACAGATGATGGGATTTTGAGAAACACCTGTCTCCTTTGATATCAGAAGTAATGAACCTTATCTTTAGTCACCATGATGAGAACTAGCATCTGGGTGTGTATCTTGAGTTTTGGTTATCTTGCAAGTGATCTCAGGCCCTTAAGAAAACTGTACTGTTTTCTAAAGTAAGGCTCATTTCTTCTCCCTCCTTTTCCTCTCCCTCTTCCTCCTCTTCCTTCCTGGAGTTCTTGTCCCCTTCAGGGCCTGCAATCCTTTCCCCCACTCTTCCAAAAGAGTCCCCAAGCTCCATCCACTGTGTGGCTGTGGGTGTCTGTATCTGTCTGAGTCAGCTGGTAGGGTAGAGCCTTCCAAAGGACAGCCATACTAGACTCCTCACTGTCTGTCCTTTGTAACCATTCTAAGTAGATAAGAGGTTGACGCTGGAAAATGTTAAAGACCAAAGGTATTATGCTTCTAAGTCTGCTTTCTACACCCAGCCCAACTTGAGACCCATCCCATGGGAGACTATTAATGATAGTCTGTTATATGTGTAGACAGGAGTCTAGCATGGCTGTCCTCTGAGAGGCTTCATCCATCAGCTTGGGGACTCCTCTTATGGAAGAGTGGGGGAAAGGATTGCGGGCCTTGAAGGGGAAAAGAACTCCAGGAAGACCGGCAGAGTCAACATGGACCTTTGGGGTCTCAGAGACTGAACCACCAGCCAAACAGCATAGACAGGCTGGACCTAGTCCTCCCCATACATATGTAGCAGATGCGCAGCTTGGTCTTCATGTGGGTCCTGAACAACTGGAACAGGAGCTATCCCTAAAGTTGCTGTCTGTCCATGGGATATGATCTTCTAGCTGGGCTGCCTTGTGTGGCCTCAGTGAGGGAAGATGCACCTAGCCCTACAGAGACATGATGTTGGGGGGAGGAAGGGGGACTCCCAGGGGAGGTGAAGATTGAGGAAAGGACTGTGAGAAGGTGTCTAGGGAGGAGGGCAGTGAGCAGGATGTAAAGTGAATAAATAAAAAAATGAAAAATAATTAATCTTTAAAAAGGAAGGAAGGGAAGGAGGAAGGAAGAGAGAGGGAGGGGAGGGAGGGAGGGAGGGAGGGAGGGAGGAAGGAAGGAAGGAAGGAAGGAAGGAAGGAAGGAAGGAAGGAAGGAAGGAAGGAAGAATAGTGGCTTGCTGATAGGTCTGCTCTTAAAGTACAACTGTTGAAAAAACAACCCTAACAACCATTGACTTACAGCCCATCAGCTCAGTCTGTCCGGACCCCCAGTAGTGTGGGTTGGACCCAGCCAGATTAAATGTACCTCCTGGAGGCCACTTGGACTCTGGTCAGTGGTACAGACACAGAGAACAAGGAAAGAGTGGGGTCCCTACACCATGCTCTCTGGAAAGGGGCACAAGTAGCTGAAGAGGAGAAAGAGGAAGGGGAACAGGAGAGGACGTGATAGAGGCAGGAGAGCTGAGCGGGAAAACTCACTGTTACCCAGGTAGGCATCCCAGAAGCTGCTGATTCACTGACTGACGATCCTCTAAGGCCTTTCATGGGGGCATGTGTTAGTAACAGCAGCCCCTGGGCTCCGTGTAACACAGTGTGATTTTCAGAGTGCTTTCTTCTCTAGGTTATGTTTGAAATCTAGGTCACCCTGCAGGATAGGGAGACAGCCCAGATTCAATGCTCCCAGTTTCACAACTATAGTGATACTTGTATGTCCAATGCACTTCACTATTGAGGCCCTACACGGCTTCCTCTGAAGCAGTCAGGTGAAAGGACCAGGCTTGGGCGTTCTGGGGTAGCCCCATGTGATCTTTTAGACAACTACCAATTTTCTCATCTGTAGAATTAACTCACAGCTGGTAGGTAAGCCATTGTTATGGAATAGACATGGTGGTGAGGTTGCTCTCCACCAGAAAGAGTGTGTGTGAAGCATTTAGTGAGTGATGGAGGTCCCAGGACTGAAGTTTATCTAGTTCAGCATCATACAGCAAACTGGGGCGCCATTCGAGGTCCCCATCACTGAAGGAGACTGTGTTTATTTCTCTGATAACTGGTGGCCTTGCTGCAGATGTGGGTTGACCCTTTGTACTTCACTATAACGCTCTACTGGTGGTGGTTTCTGTCTACGTGGGGAATGTTCTCCATGGTTACAAGTTACACCCTCTTCAGAGCTTCCTGGAGACTGCTCTCAGGGCAAACACCAAGGTGTGTATTCCAGTCACTCCTCGTGGTCATGTTTAGTTCATCTTTAATTTAGGCTGAAGTTTTTATTGGGTTGGTCTTGGGTTTTGTTCATTTGTTATTGTTCTTGTTTTATTTTAAAATAAGAATTCACAATATATGGCCCCAAACTCACAATCCTCCTGCCTCAGCCTCTCCCAAAGTTGGAATTAATATTTGTATCTTTCCTAGTATTTTAAATGATAGAACCAAATACCTACATAGGTAAGTGATGCTGAAAATAATCTGCAGGCTTGCACTAGCACGCCTAGCTTTATCTCTTTCTTGTAAACATTAAGGAATATATGGAATTTCCCTCATTCGTGGAGTGTCTACAGGTTTCTAGGCATCCCCTAATCCTTTTTTTTTAAACCTTTGCAGTAAAAACATGTAGACCCTGGCTATCACAGCATCAATCCACATATCCTGTGCAATGGGGACTGACTTGTCTCCTGTAGAGTTCATAGCTGCAGACTTCAGTTGGCAGAGGCAGGAACAAAAGGAAGTGAAACTACTTCTTCTTTAAATCTCTAGAGCACTGTTTGCATGATTATTTTTAGCTCAGCGTTTTGTTTTATTCTCCTGTAAGTTGGGTCAAAAGCACTTTAAAGCCCGCAAGGACTGAAGGTTTACGATCTGACCTGACCATACCTAACACATCAGAAAAACGCGGAAGCGTGTCTAACAAGTGGGGTTTTAACATCGAGGGGCAGCCACCATCCTCTTGGGGTTTACACAATTCCCTGGGATCCTCCAGGCTTATATGGCCTCAGATGAGCTCTTTGTCCCTTCATCTGTGAGTGGGGTGCACGTCCTCACTGAGCAGCCCCTCCAGTAAGGACAGGAGAGAGTGTGTAGTGTTCACTGTTTGTGAGACAGTGGTGAAAATTTACCCTGTTGGAGAAAACAAAATCATAGGCTTCAGGGATACATAGTCATGATATTTCTCTCTGTGTGGATTTGCTTCCCCCTGTTAAATACTAAGAAAGATAAAACAAGAAGTTTTCCTTTTTAGCTTGGAAGAGGGGACATATAGAGTGAGAAATGTTTAAATAAACATGATGGTAACTATAACATACATTTTCTTTTGAGGAAGTTTATGAGTTTTAGGCCAGCCTGGAATACATAGTGAGTTTCAGATAAGCCTGTCTCAAAAAAACCCAAACCAAAACAAAAAAATCAGCTACATGACTGCCAGGTTTGCAGATAGTTAACTTAATTGCCAATTTGGAAGCCCTTGGGAGCAATGTCAGGAGACTATTTAGACATGCCAGAGGTCTTAGAAAGCTTTTTAAAGTCAGTAAAAAGTGAAAACATGGCCACCTCTCTCCTGACTACCAAATGCTATTTAAGATTTGTCAAAGTGTTTTGGGTTGCAGAATCCAAATGTGCTTGGCACTTGTACTTGGAGCAAGTAGTTCCCTGGCAAGGAGGGCATTTTACTTTCCCACTGTATAATGAATTCTCCTAGCTCAGTGCAGGCTCCTAAGCAAGTCAGCTCACCCAGTGCAGATACTTCACTACAGGAGTTACTCAAATTGGCTTTGCTAGCTTTTGTGACCCAGATAGCTCAGGTGTCCAAGATACCAGGCTATCTATGTCTGTGCCCACAGCAATCCCTTTCAACTCCTGCCTGCTCCAGACTCCATATACCTCAAGTGCTGCCCAAAGTCAAGGTTCCCACCGTGTTCCGAAGCAGAGTTTCTTAAATGTTTTCACCCCAAAACTTCTTCTGTGACCTCCAGGTATACAGGTATATAAAACACATGTGTGAATCCAACATTTACCAATGATAAACCACACGGTTTATCTTAAAGCAATTATTTGCTGAACCTTTACTTTTGCTCTTTGCTAAAGATTAACAGCTGCGCATGCTGAAATGGATTTGGTTTTAACACAGCACACTGCAAAATGGCATTAATTGGATATTTACATGCTGAGAAATGATGGTAGGGTAATATTTTCATATGGAGGCTGTTCTGAGGCAGGAACACAGTCTCTTGCCTGAAGTAAATTCAAGCAGCCCAGAAGCTCCAGGTTCTACTGTTCCCAGAAGTATGTGTAGCCCAATACGCAGGGAGATGAGCGTAGGGATAATCTATTTGTGACACTGATGCAGTATGTTGGGGACTTAGTGTGCCCAGTCTTTTCTTTTTTTTTTTGTGCCCAGTCTTTTCAACATGAATGCATTGTATATATAATATGTACATGTAGAATATATATATTCACACACGTACATATCTTTCAGGTCAGTGTTAGGAACTAGCCCCATCACTGTCACTTTACCAAATGAGGCAGTCATGGAAGAACTGTCAAGAAAGTTCACCAAGGCCCGTGGTGCCTAGCCACAGATGACAGTCTACCAAGTTCTGTCTCCAAAGGCATGTCACTTGGCATAGAGTGGCCTTGCAGTTCAAGATGCTGTTAGCCAGGAACATCTCCTGTATAGACCTTAGCCTAAGAAAGATCCTGATTATGTGTGGAGTCCAAGGAACCTATTGTATGTTGCTATCTGGGGCTGAGGCTTGGCCAGGAGGAGCCTCTAAATCCTTGTTCACATTCCTAACAGCATTAGTTTTGTAACATAAACCTCCACGTTGAACTAGTTGCTTTTGCAACGATGTAAACTGCTCATCACAGACAGATCAGAGTAACTGATGGCTCAAGTACCTCTCAGCAGAAAGACCTTACCACCTTCTCTGGCCTTCTTTAGAGACACCATAGTCTCCTGGTATACTGGCTGACTTTGACACAAGCTGGAGTTATCACAGAGAAAGGAGCCTCCCTGAAGGAAATGCTTCCATGAGATCCAGATGTAAGGTATTTTCTCAATTAGTAATCAAGTGGGGAGGGCCCATTGTGGGTGGTGCCAACCCTGGGCTGGTAGTCTTGGGTTCTATAAGAAAGCAAGCTGAGCAAGCCAAGGTAAGCAAGCCAGTAAGAAACATCCCTCCATGTCCTCTGCATCAGCTCCTGCTTCCTGACCTGCTTGAGTTTCAGTCCTGACTTCCTTTGCTGACGAACAGCAATGTGGAAGCATAAGCTGGATAAATCCTTTCCTTCCCAACTTGTTGGTCATGGTGTTTTATGCAGGAATAGAAACCCTGACTAAGACACCTGGGAACAAAAGCCAATGTGTGCAGCGGGGCCGGTGTCTGATCCACAGACTCTACCATTGCCTGCCCCTCCATGGGCATAAGTGCACCTGGGTAGGAGGTGCCAGTACATGGCTCTTGTGTGTTTGTTTCTTGAATGTGGAAAGGCATTCATCATTAAAAAAAAATGTAAACAATTCAGTTCTCGGACTAGCCCACAAGCCATATTCAAACCATATGGATTCAAATAGTCCATTCTAATTGGAACTCAGTGAGGTAAACCATCTTGCTGGGCATGCATTGGCATGCATTGGCATGCACTGGCATGCACTGGCCTACTCAGCACTTTCCTTCTAAATGATCAAGAAAGAACACATTTTTTTTACATTGTAATGAAAGCTTGATTTAATAACATCAGGAATTTTAATTAAGCACATGATACATTACCTCCAACAGGAAGCAAACTGGGGGACAGTGGTAGGGTTGCAACAAGCAGAGAATTCAAAACCATAGAGGGAAACTGAGGAACGCAGGGTAATTCCCACACTTCAGAAGCTAAGTCGAGAGGACGTTGAGTTTGTGTCTAACCTGGCTGCATACTGAGGCTCTGCCTTAAAAGAACAAAACCATTCTAAGCTCCTTAACCCAAAACGTCAGCATAGAAAGATTTTATTTAAATAGTGTTTGGAAAGACAAAGTGATTTCCTCTGTGCTTCCCCCATTTCTGTTCCCACAGTCTGGTCTACACATGGTTTCTTCTAATCTAGAAGATCAGTTACATGCTTGGTGTAGTGAGTTATTTGGTCATCATGTTTACAATGTGTGGAATCAATGTAATATCAAGTAAGTGTCTTCACTTAAGAGGTTAATATCTCTAAGTACCTGCTTCGGTCATTCACCTGGTCGTGGTCTTCTCTCACCTGGAAGCACTTGGCTCTGCCATGTTCTGTGAACACATTCTCCATAGTAGATATCTACATGTAGCTTTGTCATTGGAGGGACCAAGGGAAAAGCCAGAGAGGGGCAACCTACAAAATAAAACTTTGTAAAGCTAACGAGCTTTAAAGAGAATCTACAGTTCGCCTGCAGACTGGGCTCACCATTGAAAATGGGGCCAGCATGGAATAGAATAACTCATTAAACTGTGTGCTCTCTTTCCATGAAAGTTTAGCGTCCAGAGCTCCTTTGAGTATCTTGTTTCTTAAAATCCTTAGAACTGAGTTGGCCATGGACAAACTCACTAGCTTATGTGACGACTGAGCACTCAAGCTGTGACGTAAGATGCCCATCGTGCGTAAAAGGCACAAAGGATTTCAAAGATGGCATGACAAGAATAAGGATCTGTATTGATTGCATGTTGAAAGGGAAGTGTTTTAAACACACTGATGGAATAATGTCACCCGTCCCTGTTTACTTTTAAATGTGGCTGCTAGAAAATTTAAAATGGCCAGCTCTAATCCCTTAGTGAGGATAATGTGCTCTGCGAATCGTACTAGACGGCTTCATCATTGTGTAACCCTCACAAGTAGTTTTCCACAAACTATGATTCAATGTTATGGGAGCATCATTACCTATGAGGCCCATCGCTACAGAAATGGCAGCTGCAGTTCCCAATAGTGTGTTTGTGGCTATATTCCCATTTAACATCACTGATCTCCAGCAGAGGGGAATGGGTACTGAAACAGAAATCAAAGGATACCAGAAGAGTAGGCATGAGAGAAAATAAACCGGGATAGGTAGTCATTATCTGTGGTCAGACCTGCTCCTCCATTAAGATGCTGGCTCAGGAATTAATGAGTCCATGGACCAGGCCTGTGCTGTGGAATGGGGATTTAGGAAAAATCACAGAGCTATGGAAAGCAGCTCAAATAAAAATTCCCCAGAATATCCCTCATCCTGAAGTCACTCCAAGGCTCTGGGTCCGTAACAGAAATGAAAAAACAGAGACTGGCAGCCCCTGAGCCATAAAATAAAGAAAGTAGGTGGCTAAGCAGTCAGCCCAGTGCAGAGGTCTGGTTTTATTAGCAGTTCACAGGACTTCCAGAGAGAGCTGCTAACGTTGCTAGCGAAGCAGAATAGAGGCACCTTTGCCAACCAGATGCTCTTAGTTTAAGATGCAAAAAGGTGAGGATTGCTTTTTTTCTTTTTAGCACATGTTATAATGCTTTTTTTTTTAATTTTTTGACTGTAGAAACATTTGAAAGGACTTTCATGAAACATTTGGGACTACAGTTAATCCAAGATTATTACTGCTTAGGATTTTCAGACCTTTATCCATGAACTTTCCTGCAAGAAGGCACGCCAAGGACTTATCCCTTCAGCTTTGGAAGGGTCTATATTCACTACTAGTGGTGGTGAATATACTACTAAGATTTTTCTGCATGAAGCTGTGAGTTTGTTTCTGTACTTTTAATCAAAAAGACAATTCATATATACTGACCTGCATGTGGAAGGAAGATAGAGTGTATTTCCCCCACTGCCTTAGTCCTTATAAATACAAGGTGAATCCTGAAAGAATGAATGGCCATCCACTTTGGAATTCCCAGTTCATATAACACACACACACACACACACACACACACACACACACACGCGCGCGCGCGCGCGCACACACACACACACGCACACAGACACACACACAACTACCTGGTTTTTCTAAATATCAAGTCTTTACTCTATCCTCCTTAAATTAATGAGCACAAAGCTGGTCAGACAAGCTGGGCATGGGAATGAGCACGTGTAATTCTAGCACTTGGGATCCAGAGGCAGGAGGATTGAGAGTTCTAGGCCAGACCTGGATCTGGTCTCACAGAGCTCATGCATCAGTCTTGCCTGATAGGTGCAAGTGTTACGACTCATGAATTAAGATCAGGACTAATTGTATGGGTTGGTTAGTTAGTTTGTTTGTTATTTAAGATCTTTCCTTTAGAATGTGGGAGGAGACTGTCACAGGGAATCCTAGTGTATTTGAAAGATAACTCAACTTGTAGAGCCACCGGCTTGTTGCTGTGTGGCAGCTACAGCGGAGAAAGAAAGGGCCTGAAGCCCTGAGCTTCCTTCTTGCCTACCACGTGATGTCTGTCCAGGCGTCATGCTTTCTCATGAGAAGAAGGAAGGATATTTTTTCCAGACTTTTTTTTTTAGATAAGTCAGAATATTTGCAAACATTCCACAGAGCCCAGAGTCTATGGCAGAGATTCTCGGCCTTTGATGTCCTAACAGCTGCCCCAGCAAGGTTTCCTTTACAACTCCAGTACACACGACCTCAGAAGCCTTCGAGGGAAGCCCCATGCATCAGTACATCAGAAAACCTTCCCCCGCCCCCAGATGATTCTAATCTATGTTATGTCTAGGAACTACTTCTCTAATGGTTAATGATCTGATCTTAGCTGCCCTTGGAGTTCCTTGGGGTCAAGGGACCATCAGAATTTGCAGCTGTCGCCCTGAGATTTAGGATTCCATCCTGAGATTATAATGTAACTTGGATACAGTATCATCTGCAGACAGTTATTATTATTGTTATTGTTGTTGTTATTTCACTTTCCATCCCTATCACTGCCCCTCTCTCACAATCCCTCCCCACATGCCCCTCCCCTTCTCCTCTGTGAATAGACCCTCCTGCCCCTGGTGGGTCCCTCGACCCTGGCACATCAAGTATCTGCAGAGCTAGCCTCATCCTCTCTCACCGTGGCCAGACAAGACAGCCCAGCTAGAAAAATGTATCCCACAGACAGGCAACAGCCATAGAGATAGCCCTCTCTCCAGTTGTTCCGGAGCCACATGAAGACCGAGCTGCAGACAGATTTTATAAATTGCCCAGGCCTTTCTGTGTCCAGCCAAAATTAAAACCAGTTAGAACAGGTTTGTCTAAGTACTGCATTACAAAGAAGCATTTCATGACTGTAGCAGCCCCTGTCTATCTGTGGTTTCACTTTCTGCAGCTTCAGAGCTACACAGATGCAATACGTGAAGTGGGAAATTCTGTAAATAAATAGTAACGTTGACTTCCATGACTTTCTGAGCTCAACAGCCTTTGAAATCCTTCTCCACTCTGCTCCATCTCACTGAAACTTGAGTCACCCTTTGTCCAGGGCCTATGTGTATGCTATGGACCTGTTAGTCAATGAGCAGCCAACTCAGTTATTAGATCAGCAATCAATGAATCATGATACCTGTGTCCAAGTAACCTACATTTCATAAAGCTTACCCTCAAAGCACAGACGTTTACTACACTGTATTCATTATTTCATTGTTTTTTTCTTTTTTGGTTTTTCAAGACAGGGTTTCACTGTGTACCCCTGACTGTCCTGAAACTCACTCTGTAGACCAGGCTGGCCTGGAACTCAGAAATCCACCTCCCTCTGCCTCCCAAGTGCTGGGATTAAAGGCATGCGCCACCACTGCCCCGCCATTGTTCTTTTTTTTTTTTTTTTAACTTCTTACTGTGTTTAATTTGTAAATTAAACTTCATAATAGATACATGTGTGTGCATGTTTTGGAAAAAAACACATCATACGTAAGGCTCTCTACTACCCAAGAGTTCATTAATTCGTGGTAGGTTTGGAGCATATCACCCAAAGGAATTCCTTTGTCCTCTTTCCACTGGAGCTGGGTGGTACAATTTGATAAAGAGAACTTTATAGTCTCCAGTTTTAAAAAGGAAGATAACAAGAACAGCAACAAAAACGAGTTATTGAGCAAATGCATAACTACCCTGTAAAATATTATGGTGTTAGTATTTCCCAAGCACCTGCCATCTCCTACCCAACCAAAATGCCACATTCTTACTTCCTTCTACATTGCTTTTTCCATAGACTCAAATCTAAAGACTGCATGGATTTGGAGATTGGATCCTTGTTCTATGGCCTTTACTATGGAATATGGACTTTGCTGAGATCTGCTCAGACCACATGACATCTACTCTAGGGGTAAGTGGGGTTTTCTTTGTTTGATTTATTTATTTAAATGGAGGAGGAAGCAGCCCCATCTTCTACATCAGTCCCTTCAGCACTGTCATGGTTCTCCAGACCCATTGCTCCCTGGAGTCACATTCTATCAAGAACTATTTGTTGTTAGTTTATTGGAAAATACATCCCTAGGGCCAACAAGATGGCTCAATGGATAAAGGCACTTGCTGATAAGACTAATGACATGACTTTAGTATCTGGACTCCATATGGTGGAAGGAGTGAACTGACTCCTGCAAGTTGTCTTCTGTCCTTCATATATAAGCCAGTGACATGTGCCCATCTACTCCACCACACACACACACACACACACACACACACACACACACACACACACACACTAAATAATTTCTAAATGAGAAGAAAATGCATTCTTTGTATAAAAGTACTTGGGAAATGTGATATTTTGTAAAATGTGTTACTTATTCGCGTTATCATGTCTAGCATATTCTAATTGCCAACATTTAAGGAATTAATTAAAGATGAGTCATAAGAGAAACCACTTAATTCTGACTGAAACTTCATCTAATGGAATAAAAGTGACATTTCAGGAGTCAGGATATAGCTCAAGAGTAAAGCACTTGACTAACACATGTGAAGCCCTGAGTTGACTTCTTAGTCATGGAAGGATATAATCTGTATTTGATGCTACATAAAAACATTTTAGAATCAACTCAGGGTAATCTTGTCATGGAGATTAGTCACCATTATGCAGCACATGAAAAAGTAGAAATATAAAAAGTGATAAATGTGCTCTGAGTGTACCTCCGTAACTGGATTACTTTTAAAGCTTAAATAGTTTTTAATGCTTTTAAGGTTAAAATTCAGAATGGACTAGGTCTTGGTGAGGTGGCTTCTAGACCCAGGTATTGGGAACAGTCACCTGTGGCATGTGTGCATTTCTGAACACTCACAAACCAAGGGCTCCGTGTTCCTACGAGTTCTCATCTTGCTCCTCCTGTGTCCGGTGCACAACTAACGTGATGTGGGGAATCTGTGTAAGAAGCAGAGGGTGGGGTCTGGGCTCTCCTTTTGCCCATTGTGAATCAGGACTTAAATGGACATGAATCTGACTTCCTGGGCTCCTGATATCCTCCCTGTCTGCCCTAGGCTCAACTGTACCTTCTTTCTAGAGTCTGCAACCCAACTTCTGAGATGTGAAGTTTTACGTACTACACCTTTGTGGTTCCTCTGCCCTGCATTGCCTAGGGGACATATGCAGAAAACTGCCCTTCTCATAATGGTCAAGATGTGTACAGGAAGCAACATTTTTGCTCCCGGTTCCAATAAAACCCAGACATCCTGTCTCTAAGATAATTTCAGGTGCCTCTCATGCTTGTCCTCGAACACCAGAGAAGAGAAAGATTGTGTGTGTTCTTTTCTCCCATGGACCAAGAAGAAGAGCTTCAATGGTGGACAGGACAGCCCAGTCATCAAGCACCAACTCTCTATAATTCTTGCTTGGTCCAACCCCTCAGGCCTAAACGTTATCACCACCAATCATCTTCATTCTAGCTCCAAAATCTATTTTTAAAACAACAGGAAACTTTATTGAAAATGTTGACAGGGTGGGGCTTGTGCTGACTTTAAACTGAGTGGAGATTATAGGTCTAAAAGCAGAGAGAGCTGTGCATAGCATTATACTCTCGGTGATCATCATCGACAGAGCTATGGACTAATGAGTCTGATTGTTCTAGATGTGTATTCTGGAATGGAACCATTAGATAAAAGAATAGCTGATAATGGAGTCTGAGTTTCTCCTTGTCTTAAGATTTTACTGCTGTGAACAGACACCATGACCAAGGCAACTCTTATAAGAACATTTAATTGGGCCTGGCTTACAGGTTCAGAGGTTCAGTCCATTATCATTAAGGCGGGAGCATGGCAGCATCCAAGCAGGAATGCTACAGAACGAACTGAGAATTCTACATCTTTGTCTGGCTGCTAACAGAATAATTACTTCCAGGCACCTAAGATGAGGGTCTTAAAGCCCACACTCACAGTGACACACCTAACAGGGTCATTCCTTCAAATAGTGCCACTCCCTGAGCTGAGCATGTGTAAACCATCACAACCACATTAGCCATGGGGTTAGAACTGAACAACATAAAGTTAGAATTGCAACTATCAGTATGAATATGTGTTCTTTACTATAAGTACAGACAAATACATATAAAAGTATTTATAGACATGTTTATAGACACAAGTCGGTAAGTATAGATACATTTCCTCATCCTCTTAGCCAAGAAATCATAGAAGCAATGGCACCCCAACGCCCAGATCCTGGTTTACCACACCACCCGACAATAAAAGGAACCAGGGTTTCTTAGAGAAATAGCTAATTATAGAACTGGGTAAGGAATATTTAGTATGAGCGTGGAACATATCATAGCACCCTAGGGTAAGAAAGAACTGAAAACAGCAACACCCACAATGACAGGGAGGTAAAAGGGCAAAAAGCCTCCTACATTCACAGCTAGGTCCTATTATTGCCTGGAGTATAAAGCAAATAGCCCAGAGGTCAGATTGATATAAAACATGAACAAGTGCAGGATGGTGGAAAGACACTTACAGAATGCCTCCTCAGTGTTATAAGATTAATGCTATGTTCAAACAAAATGTTTTTCACCTCGTGGGGATTCCAACGTGTTACTACTATTGATCAGAGTGTCATCCGAGGCTCTGGGAAAATGAAAGGATCCCAAGTTCACATTCTAAATGCGTTATTTTCAGGGGCTGATCAGGCTGAGTGCTCAGATAATAATGTGAGAGTCTTGAAAGGGAAATATATGCTTGGATGTCCTGGGTCTCTAAAAGGGACTCTCCAAGAGTAAACTGGAAGGAAAGATCCAGGAACTGGATAAGCTCAGCTCAGATTTGCTACTGTGGACAATAACTGCCACTCAGAGACAGAATAAGGTCAGAGGTTTGATGGATGGCTATAGCTAAGTGCACCAGGTTTGTTGGTGCTAATGGGCCCGACCAGGGATGATCAGCCCCTCTGAGCATTGTCTCTACAGGAGAAGGCATCTCAGATACTAGTTCAGTTCTGTTTTAGTTAGGGTTTACTGCTGTGAACAGACACCATGACCAAGGCAAGTCTTATAAAGGACAACATATATTTGAGGCTGGCTTACAAATTCAGAGATTCAGTCCATTATCATCAAAGTGGGAGCATGGCAGCATCTAGGCAGGCATGGTGCAGGCAGAGCTGAGAGTTCTACATCTTCATCTGAAGGTTGCTAGTGGAAGACTGGCTTCCAGACAGCTAGGACAAGGGTAAAGCCCATGCCTACAGTAACACACCTACTCCAACAAGGCCACACCTGCTCCAACAGGGTCACACCTTCTAATAGTGCCACTCCCTGAGCAAAGCGTATACAAACCATCACAGTTCAGAAGCAATGAAGACCCCAGGTGCTGACGACGACTGTCTGATTCTGTATCTTCATTGGCTGTCCTGTGTGCACTCGATGGCAGGGTCTATCCTCTCCAATGCTGTTCTTTTTCCTTCCTGGTAGTTCTTCAGTGTCAGTGGGATCCCCACCAAGAGCCTGTCTGGCGACATCTGTGAGATTTGCAGGCAGAAGATCCTTGTGGCACTTGACAAAGAAGGGCTCATTGAAAACACTTACCAGTTGTCATGTAGCCACATGTATCCTTCCCACGGAACCCTTTCTTGGATTTCCTGGAGCTTTTGGCTTCCCAACCTCTCCTTCCAGCTCTGTTTTCTCTGCCTTGCATAGCTCCCACCTTCAAACCTTTGTCCTCTGAACCTATCTTTTCTTGAGACTTTCTGATAATCCACATGCTGAATAGTGAACGGGTGATTAAGATGAGCTTTCTCCTTTATATTAGTTTCCTTTTAAAAGAAGGCTCTTCATCTCACATGGGCAGGAAAGCTGGTCACTTGAGCAGGGTGCTGCCTGGAGAAGCAGGTAGAAGCCATGAGTGAGCATGTGAAGAAAAAGAAAAACAGAGGCAGAAGTAGGCTGAGAGTGAAAAGAGCCATGCATAATTTGGGGTATCACTGGATGCCAGGGTACATGTTTAACATGCAGGAGGCCAGCATCACAAAACCCTGTGGAGTGTATCAGGTGTGGGGGAGAACCCAAGACTGTTCCTATAGAGCCTGGGGTTTAAATCTTGGTAGAACAACACATTCAAACTCCACTTTGACTGGAAATAATGTATAAGGAGCTCACATGTAGCAACAGAAAGGGGAAGAAGAAAACCAAAGCTCGGCCTTCCGGTTTCTGTCTCCGCCTGTACCAGATCCTCTGCCACAGTACTCCATACCCAAATGGCGCTGGGAGGGAGTGAGACTCCCAGGAGTACAGACAGGCCTATGAGTGCAGGCAGGACCACCACTGCTGCTCAGAGGAACCCATCCCAGAACCCTCAGGACACAGGAACTGAGGTGCTGCCTGGGACAGGAGTCTTCCAGTCTCCATCTGTGCCATAGAGCTACATACACATGTACCTCCAGGAGAGAGCTTTTCTCCCAGATGTGCCTACACACCTCTTGAGCACAAGTAAGACCACCACTTCTCTTCAAATTCCTGGCCCAAAGGGACCCCCACAGAGCCATCAGGACACAGGAACCAAGGATCAGCTAGGGACAGGATCTTTCTGGACTCTCTCTGCACCCCAGAGCTGACCCTGTACCACAGCTCTCCATACCCACATTCCTCCTGGAGAGAACTGGTCTCCCAGGAGTACTGACACACTAGTTTGCAGGAGGGATAAGCCAAAGTCAGAGACAGCAAGACCAGCTAACACCAGAGATAACCAGATGGCAAAAGGCAAGCACAAGAACATTAGTAACAGAAACCAAGACTACTTGGCATCATCAGAACCCAGTTCTCCCACCACAGTGAACCCTGGTTACCACAACACACCAGAAAAGCAAGACTCTGATTTAAAATTACATCTCATGATGATGATAGAGGAATTTAGGAAGGACATACAAGAAATACAAGAGAACACAGGTAAACAGGTAGAAGTCCTTAAAGAGGAAACACAAAAATCCCTTAAAGAATTACAGGAAAATACAACCAAATAGGTGAAGGAACTGAACAAAACCATCCAGGATCTAAAAACGAACTATAAACAATAAAGAAATCACAAAGGGAGACAACACTGGAGATAGAAAACCTAGGAAAGAGACCAGGAGTCATAGATGCAAGCATCACCAACAGAATACAAGAGAATACAAGGAAGAATCTCAGGTGCAGAAGATACCATAGAAAACATTGTCACAACAGTCAAAGAAAATGCAAAATGCAAAAAGCTCCCAACCCAAAATATCCAGGAAATCCAGGATACAATGAGAAGACCAAACCTAAGAATAATAGGTGTAGAAGAGAGTGAAGATTCCCAGCTTAAGGGCCAGTAAATATCTTCAACAAAATTATAGGGAAAAAAATCCCTAACCTAAAGAAAGAGATGCCCATGAACATACAAGAAGCTTACAGAACTCCAAATAGATTGGACCAGAAAAGAAATTCCACCAGTCACATAATAATCAAAACACCAAACGCACTAAACAAAGAATGAATATTAAAAGCAGTAAGGGAAAAAGGTCAAGTAACATATAAAGGCAGGCCTATTAGAATTACTCCAAACTTCTCACCAGAGACTATGAAAGCTAGAAGATCCTGGGCAGATGTAATATGTAATACAGACCCTAAGAGGACACAAATGACAGCCCAGGCTGCTATACCCAGCAAAACTCTCAATTACAATAGATGGAGAAACCAAGATATTCCATGACAAAACTAAATTTACACAATATCTTTCCACAAATCCAGCCCTACAAAAGATAATAAATGGAAAATGCAAGGAGGGAAACTACACCGTAGAAAAAGTAAAAAAAATAATCTTTTTTTTTCAACAAATTCAACAGAAGCAAATCAAAACAACCCTGAGATTCAACCTCACACCAGTCAGAATGGCTAAGATCAAAAATTCAGGTGACAGCCAATGTTGGCGAAGATGTGGAGAAAGAGAAACACTCCTCCATTGGTGGTGGGATTGCAACTGGTGCAACCATTCTGGAAATCACCTTGGCAGTTCCTCAGAAAATTGGACATAGTACTACCTGAGGACCCACAAATACCACTCCTGGGCATATACCCAGAAAATGCTCCAACATGAAATAAGGACATATGCTCCACTATGTCCATAGCAGCCTTATTAATAATAGCCAGAAGCTGGAAAGAACCCAGATGTCCCTCAACAGATTAATGGATTCAGAAAACACAATGGAGTACTAACCAGCTAATAAAAACAATGAATTTTTTAATTCTTAGGCAAAAGGATGGAACTTGAAAAATATCATCCTGAGTGAGAAAACCCAATCACAAAAGAACACACATGGTATGCAGTCACTGATAAGTGGATATTAGCCCAGAATCTCAGAAAACCCAAGACACAATTCACAGACCACATGAAGCTCAAGAAGGAAGACCAAAGTGTGGATACTTTGGTCCTTCTTAGAAGGGAGAACAAAATACCCATGGGAGGAGTCGTAGAGACAAAGTGTGAAGCAGGGACTGAAGGAAAGAGCACCCAGAGACTGCCCCACCTGGGGATCTATCCCATATACAGTCACCAAACCCAGACACTATTGTGGATGCCAACAAGTGCTTGCTGACAGGAGCCTGATATAGCTGTCTCCTGAGAGGCTCTGCCAGTGCCTGACAAATACAGAGGTGGATGTTCTAAGTCAACCATTGGACTGAGCACAAGGTCCCCAATGGAGGAACTAAAGGAAGTACCCAAGGAGCTAAAGGGGTTTACAGCCCCATAGGTGGAACAATAATATGAACCAAACAGTACCGCCCAGAGCTCTCAGGAACTAAATCACCAACCAAAGAGTACACATGAAGGGACCCATGGCTCCAGCCACATATGTAGCAGAGGATGACCTTGTAGGTCATCAATGGGAGGGAAATCCTGTGAAGGCTCTATGCCCCTGTGTAGGGGAATGCCAGGGCCAGGAAGCAGGAGAGGGTAGGTTGGTGAGCAGGAGGAGGGAGATGGGATAAGGGTGTTTTGGAGGGGAATCCAGGAAAAGGGATAACATTTGAAATGTAAATAAAAAAATACTTAATAAAAAATCTATAAATTAAAAGAAAAGAGAAAAGGAAAGGAAAGGAAAGGAAAGGAAAGGAAAGGAAAGGAAAGGAAAGGAAAGGAAAGGAAAGGAAAGGAAAAGAAAAGAAAAGAAAAGAAAAGAAAAGAAAAGAAAAGAAAAGAAAAGAAAAGCTCTTGTAAGGCTTCTAGGCAGGGACCTTTAAGAAGACTGGTGCCATAAGGTAGTCCAACACACACACACACACACACAGAGAGGGGGGGGTACTAGCATTTGGCATCTTGTTTTCAGAACACCCAGCTCGTCTACCTGAGGGTTCCTGCTCAAACTGCTCTCTGTTGGCTGCAGGGTCTGTAATGGTAGGAATCCGTATCGGTTACCTTTGTGTGACTATAGGCAAGCTGCTTCACAGAAATAACTTGAGAGAAGCAAGGCTGGTTTTACAGTTTCAGAGGGCTTGGGTTCATCATGGCAGGGCATGCATGGGGGCAGCAACATGTGGTATGTGCTGTTTATCATGGCTGACCATAATGCAGAGGGCAAGGCTGGAACCAAAGACAGATGGTAACCTTCAATGATCCACCCCTAGCGGCAGCCTTCTGCCATGAAGCCTCACCCCTTCATGATTCTACAGCCTTCCAATATGGTGCCACCTCCTTGGGAACAAGTACCTGAGCACATGAACCCATGAAGGATATTTCCCACCCAGACTACAATCGCTAAGCCTGGACCTATAAACTAGGTTTCTGTGAGAGCAGCCCTAACTACAAAATGCTATCTTAGGACCCTTGAACAAAGAAACCCATGTTGTCCAAGTCTGTTGTTGTAGATACCCCAACATTGTCTTTGGGTCGGCCAGCAGTCCATATTTTCATATGTTCCTAAGTATACAGTAAAGTATCGCTCATCTTTACATCACAGCATTGATTGTATAGCACTGTCCCCATATGCGTGATCAGATCAAAGCCCTGGTGTGATGAGATGCTTGGACCGGCTATCCTTTGTCACTGCCGCCCACCTAATCCAGTCAATCAAGCCTAATGCCTTCGATATGCGTGGCCGGTGATGCAGTCCTGTTTAATCTGGACACTTTCCACTGATGCAGTGCTAAAAGTCAGAAACGGATCCAAATGCATCTCAAATGTAATAGAAACCTTTCTTCAACATTTAAGCCTTAAAAACTTCAGGGAAGAAACACAAAGATATCCCATATGGAATTCTGCAGTGTTTTTTTTTATTTCCTCTTGTGCGACACACACACACACACACCAAGAAACTATCATTCTCAGTAGAAATTTTCCAAGTCTGGCCCTAGCTTTAAGTATGATTTACTTTTCAAATGTTGGAACAGAGCCTCTTCTGCCAATTTCAAGTGGAAATATTTTCTCTCTTCACCTTTAAAAGCCCTTAGGGATTGCTATACACGTGTGCATGTGTAATCTAAAATGTAGTCACCTTTAAGTATGTTTTTCAGGGAGTATTATTAATGGCCCATTTTAGCATGAGTCATATTAGTGAGGAGGGAGCAAATATGAGTCATATTAGCCAGGTCAGAGTATCTGAGCTTCGCTCTGCAGCAGCTCTGCCAGCGTGCAAGCTTCCAGCACAGAAACGCTGAAGATGAAAGAGCACAATTCAGTAGAGGGAATGTTTGATGCTGGCCTCGTGATCCCAGAACTCTCTACCTGTCTGGAAGGTGTGGCTCTATGCCAGCCTTTTTAAAGGCAGTCTGTATGTGAGTTCACAACCCTTCTCAAAACATACCACTTTGTGCTAATCCAAGGACATTACAAAAATGTCCAGGATTCCAAGAGCACAAAATAGTGGAAACTTTTAGTTGCATAGAGAGCTAGTCTGGAGGATTTAGATCAGTGGCCTTGCCAGGGTTCCACCTTCACAGTCCTCTGGGTTGGTTTTTTTTTAAGGGAGAGCTGTTCTATAGCATTGCTGTCAACATGGATGGGTAGCAGGCTGGCCAAAAATAAATGTGCTCTTGGCCTCCAAACCACATTCCCACCAATAACTGTAAATCAATCAGTAGTTACCATCAACCATTTTCCCAAATCCGCAATCCTGGAAAACATGGAAATCTTAATTTCCAAGAATAGTTAGTTTTAAAAAGTCCATTCAAACCTTCATTTGGTAAGCATTTCCTACATTCCTGCTTAGCACGGGGAAAAAGGTGAATAGCCCATGGTCATGTGGTAACCTGTAACCTACGAGGGACCAGATGTGCATGCAGCAGGTTATGGTATCTTAAGATCTGTCTCCGGTCCTGTCAGAAAATGAGATTCATGCCTGCTGAAGGACACTGGGAAGACTTTCTACAGATGGTGTGCATAAATGAATCTGTACTTGCTAGAGGATGAGATGTTTGTTCTGTTTATATTATACTAAAATAATGGTCCTTTATCTGTAATTTTTAAAGTTGAGGGGAAATCATTTAAGAAGTTATTAGAAATATTTGTAATTTAGTGATACTGTTTATCACGCATGAGGCCCTGGATTCAGTCAGGAGGGAGACAAGGGGAGGGGAGGAGTGAGAACAACTCTAAGCTTAAGAACACACATAACCCCAGTGCCTACCAGTAGGACTCATATAAGATAACCAGTAATGCACAGATTGGGAATCGCAGAGCATGTGTGTGGGAAACACACAAATACAGGCATCGGGGGAGTGCAAAGATGAGTTTGCATACAAAAATACTATACAAAAGTATTCTTGTAGTCCTCATCTAATTTTTACTATAGTCAAGTAAGGCGAGGACAAGGACAAACAAGGCCAAGATGTTAAGTAAATTCAACAGCGCCATAAAGCTGCTGCAGCCCCCTTTCCATCCTCCCTGTCCCCGACTCTCCCTAAAGTGGGGGTATGCGCACTCAGAGTGAGTTACGGTGGCCTCCCGCTCCTAGACAGAACAGTCCTTTCCAGATCACCACCTCCGGGTATTGCTCTTTACTGAACTTCCCTAACGAGCTACCTCAGCTTTCATGAATTCTGCATCCGAGGCTGGCACCTCGTCGGGAAGAAGCAGACTTGCCCTATCTGCAAAGAGAAGGTAGATCTGAAGAAGATGATCAGTAGCCAGTATCGTTCTAGACGTGCACAAAACAGTAGCTTAAGCATATCCAGGGACGCACGACACAGCCTGAACTGCCATCATCTTCATAAGGCTGTGGCAGAAAACTTTTGTTGCCTAACAGCCTATTTCCACACGGCTTCTCCTTTAGTTTTCTGTGCCTGTGTTCCAATTCTGGCTAGGAGATTAAATACCCAAGATCATTGCGCCCGATATGGCTCAGACTTTCCCTGTTAAGAGATTTAGTGAAAATGTGTTGGGGCAATTTTAAAAAATTGGCACAGTATGAAAAAGAATAGTGGAAATGATGAATAGATTGGTTGGTGGGCAAATAATTAGGTTGAGTGGGTTTGTGGGTAAATCATAGATAAAATTGAAACGTTAAAAGCTAAAACTGGGGGCTGGTGAGATGGCTCAATGGGTAAGAGCACCCGACTGCTCTTCCAAAGGTCTGAAGTTCAAATCCCAGCAACCACATGGTGGCTCACAACCATCCGTAATGAGATCTGATGCCCTCTTCTGGTGTGTCTGAAGACAGCTACAGTGTACTTACATTAAATAAATAAATAAATAAATATTTAAAAAAAAAAAAAAAAAAAAAAAAGCTAAAACTGTGAGTTAGTGTGGGCGCAGAACAAATTTTATCTTTACCCAAAATGACTTCACTTCTTTTCCTACATCTTAGGTTTTTAAATTTCTTCCTATGCTTCCTCACTTTTTAGGCTAAATCCTGGCAATAATAATATTGAAAAGAAACAAAGACCCAGAGACTCAGGAAGCTGATAGCAACAATTAGGACTTTCGAGAAGAAAGAAAAGCTTGTGTTTCAGGGTTTTGCCTGGGTGTGTACCCGGTGCCGTCAAAGGCCAGAAAGGGGGTACTGGGTGTTTTGTAATTGGAGTTACGAGTAGTTGTACTCACCATGTGGATGCTGGAATCCTCGGGGAAGAGCAGCCAGTGCTCTTAACCACAGAGTCATCTCTGCCGTCCCAGAAACTAAGACTTGAGTAGGCACCAGGATGCCTGGGAGAATAAATGCAAGTCCCATTAAGACCACAAGAAGGTAACAGCCCTCAATCAGAATTAACTAGAATTAATTAATTTAATTAATTAAAATGCACAGTCCCCTACATCTCTGCCCCAAGGCTGTAATACATCTGCTCTAAGGATTAAAGGGACTCGAGCGTGTCACCTCTTAAACAGAAGGACCCTGCGAAGGTGGCATCAGCCTTGTCTTCTCATGAAGGCTGTCCTGTCCTTGATCAGTCAGAGACTCCACAGTGCTGAGGAGGCAAGACCCTCACTCTTCCTCACTCTTCCTCCTCAGCAACCCATAGCATAGGCTATATGGTGACTCTCGACAGTGCGCCATCTCTAACTACTACAGACCTGGACTCGTTCAGCTGGGACACAAGAAGAGCCCCATCGGTGTGTCTTTGGGTCTTAGGGCCAGGCTGTGGTTGAGGCCACCTGTGCAACTACCTGCCCCACCCACAGGCTTAGCCCAGCCTGAAGTCACAAGTCCACTGTGTGCAAGGTATCTCCTCTTACTGAGGTTCATGTAAGGCAAGCCTGCGTGAGAAAGCCGGCCTTCATTTGTAATGTTGCTATCAGTGATACTGCAGATCAGTTAAGCTCTCTTGGTACAATTTATTAGTGATTCCAAAGAAAACAAAAGATATGTGAACTAATATATAGAACGAACTAATGCTACTCTTGTACTGTCCCCAATCTTCTCTGCTGTGTCCACTGCTGGGAATGTGGAGTTCAGGTTTTGCGCCTGTGTTGCTTGGTTTTCTACAGGCAGACTTCTCTTTTTCCTTTTTGCAGTATCTCCCGTACCCTTATATCACTGTTTGGCCTTCATCTCAACTTTCTTTCAGAAATTGAATGTAATGTAAATAACAGTAACCAGAATGATGCAGATACTGTGGATGCTTATTTATATATTTGCTTATTTTTGTTTCTTTTTCAAGAAGCAGCCTCTCAAAGCATTACCCAGACTGGCTGCTTTGAGAGCATGCTCACGCATGTCTCCTGCCTCAGTCTCTCTTGCGGCTGGGACCACACACGTCGGGGGGCCTAGCATGCTAAGCTCTTTTAGTAGAGCATATTGAATTTACAGGAGTAGTTGCTCCTTTGAGACACTGTTAATCATATTTATAAGTGATATTAATGGGTGTGTCTTCTGCTTTGCTCTATAGAGAACAACCCCTTAACTAAGCCTCAGCTGGGAGTGCACACACATGCTGTATGCAAAGATCTTGGATTGGCTCCGTTACTTGGTGGCCTGGCAGCCTGTGGCGATTAGACAAGTTCAAGGCATTAACTATTTTCTGAAGCCGGAATAACATCGCAGACTTCCCCACTGCATTGCATGCTGGGGATATTTTCAAATCCTTGCTGCTGCTTTCAATATTGGCATTCTGTTTGGACGGTGGAGATGATCCAAAGAGGTCAGGAAACAAAGTCTGATGTCACACTTAACATGATTTATCTCTGTGGAAAGAACTAAAAGCTGAGCAGTGGAATAAGCACACATGCTTTTTCATCTCTCCTATAACATCCTCTCACCCATGCAGGAAGCACACTTGCTGCATCTCTTCCCTCCATGGGCGTTATGCCCACTGTTTCAGAGACTTGTAGTGTGTGTCACATACACAGTGGTGACTATCAGTTCAACATCATCTGAAAGTCTGTAGCAGGCTGGTGAGATGGCTCAGGGGGTAAGAGCACCCGACTGCTCTTCCAAAGGTCCGAAGTTCAAATCCCAGCAACCACATGGTGACTCACAACCACCTGTAACAGATATCTGATGCCCTCTTCTGGTGTGTCTGAAGACAGCTACAGTGTACTTACATATAATAAATAAATAAATCTTTAAAAAAAAAAAGAAAAAAAGAAAGTCTGTAGTGATGTTAAGTACTCAGCAGCTTAAGGAGTCTGTCTTTTCTATCCTTCATATTTTCTAGCATGCAACAGCGCCGATATTGTGAAGCCTCTCTATACACACATTTCTACCTTCAAAGCTCTACCAGCAGGGCAGTGGCTTTTTTGAGACCCCAAGTACTGCCAAATTCGTGCCACCTGAGGGCCAAACTAAAGGAGAAATAATCACTTCTCGGTTCACACACAGATGGGCAGCAGCACAATTCCATCTTGGTACCTAATGGTGCCTCCTTTGGAGAATGCACCAGTATCTAAAATCAAATGCTTCTGTTTGTCTTCCACTCCACAAAGCCAAGTTTCATCTGTTGCATCTCCTACAGCAGAACTTAAAGCAGTGCCCAGCAAGAGGAACCATTCAGAAATATTTGTTGCAGAAGTAAGTTCATGTGGCAAAAAGAACTTAGCCAACAGAATACATAAGACCAGTTGGAATGAACTGGTCCAAGAATGACATGCTGGACTCTGGTAGTACTTTGAATGAGAATGCTTTCCATAGGCTCAATGTTTAAGTGCTTGGTTCACTATTGATGCCATTGATTGGGAGGCCTAGAAAGTGTGGCAGTGTTAGAGGAAGTCAGTCACTGGAACCAGCTTTAAGAGTTTAAAGACTTGAATTATTCCGAGTTTATTCTCTCTACTTCACGCTTGTAGTTCAAGATATGAGCTCTCAGCTTGTTGCTTTAGTAGCCATTCCTGCCTGCTGCCATTCTGCCCCGTCATAATGGTGATAAACTCTTATTCTTTGGAGCCACAAGTCCAAATAAACCCTTCCTTCTCAAAGATGCCTTGGTCATAGTGTTTTATCCCAGCAATAAAAAAATAACCGATACTACTGTCTGCATTTCTATTGCCATTCTGGTATTTCAAAAGCCTAGTGGAATGGCCAGTAATCTCTGAGTATAGCAAGCAAGGACTTGTTGCACCTATAGTTCCAATTTCTTCCACATTATTCCCACAAACTAGTTTCAAAGGCTTACAAATGGTAAAAATATCATTGCAAAGAACCCACTTCTTGGTACCATTTCCTTTATCAGTTTCAGAGTTTTTTTATACTGAGGTACTTGCTCTATTTAGAGTTGATTTTTGTACAGAATGGAAGATAAAGTGTAGCTATATTCTTCTGTGTATAGACACACAGTTCTCCTAGCATCTTTTGCTGAAGATTCAGCCTTTTGTCCTGTCTGTATTATAACTGGGATCTCTACTTTATCCCACTGGCACACATGTCTATTTTGGTGCTGCCACTATGCTAATTTTGTTATTATGGCTCTCCAGTATAGTTTGAAATCAGCTATGGTGACACTTCTAGCAGCGTTCCTTTCGCTTAGGATGACTTTCATCATCTGGGTTTTTTTTTTTCTTCCAAATGAATTGTGAAGACTTTTTTCCTAATTTTATGAAGAACAATATATGAGCTTTCATTGGTGTCACATTGGCTCTGTGGTCTGCTTTTGATAGAACGGCCACTTTCATAATGAAATGCTTTGCATCTATGAGCAGAGCAGATCTTAGTGTCTTCTTCAGCCAGGCAAACGATGTCACCATTGACAGCCCCCTGGGGGTGGGCGTTAAATTTCACTGACAACTGAAATACCTCTACAATGAAAATGGTTAACACACTGAAGAAAGAAAGTGAGTGTGTCTGCTACTGGTTATAGGGGGTTATTAGGGTGTGTGTGTGTGTGTGTGTGTGTGTGTGTGCGCGCGCGCGCGCGCGCGTGTGTATAATTTTGCATCCGGCCACTTCACTGAAAGTAGTTTTCATTTCTATGAATAATGAAGATTAAAGGTCATTTTTAACTTACCAAACTATGAAGCCATTTCTATTGTGGTTTAAATTATTTAAAATTGATAATGGGTCAAGTCAACACTTCTCTGGCTAAATATATAGTTACATATAGAGAAATGAGTCTTTGTTTGGGCTTTCTGGGTTATTTGGTGGAGATGCCCGTGTGAAGTGGGAAAGTAGGAAGTACATTTATTGCTGTGATGGATTTCTGTGGTTTCTCCTCAAGGGTAACAATAATCTGAATATGTTCACTTATTTCACAGGCTGGCCTATGTTTTCTGCCCAGTACTCTCCTGGGAGCTTATGAAAGAAAGAAACATTGAATAATTTCCCACACTAAAGCTCATTACACACTAATGTAAAACAGTAACATCAGTAGCAACTATCTATAACTATCTAACTCCACAGTACCCCTAGGTCCCATTTGGATAAGTCTGATAGCCTTGCCTCCATAACCCTTCTGGCCACAATGGCAGCCAGGAAGTATGGTTTTCTTCTACCTCAGCTCAAACCCTGTGCATAATCCAGCATGCACAGAGCTTGCTGCCCATTTTAAGGATGGGAAAAAGTTTTGGGTTAGGCCAAGTGACTTGCTCAAAATCACACATCTGTTAAGCTAAGTATCTCTGACGCCAAAACCCAATTAACCACATAAACCCAGCTCTGGCCGAGAATTTGAAAGGGGTCAAAGGAGGTTCATTTCCTTGTACATGTGGTTCCCAGCACCAGAAGAAAGTTGCCGAGAATCAGTGAAGAACCCTTAGTAAATTCCATTAAAATGTGATACATGATCAAATCTTACTTATAAACGTTAAAGGCAGTGGAATCTACCACATATGGAGTTATTTTGAATCATAAGAAACCTCTGGGCATATAATTATTTTAAAAATCTTTTTTTCACATTTTCTTTTTCAGACAGAAAAAGAAAAGCTTCACAGCTGGGCGTGGTGGCGCACGCCTTTAATCCCAGCACTCGGGAGGCAGAGGCAGGTGGATTTCTGAGTTCGAGGCCAGCCTGGTCTACAAAGTGAGTTCCAAGACAGTCAAGGCTACACAGAGAAACCCTGTCTCAAAAAAAAAAACAAAAAAAAAAACAAAAAAAACAAAACAAAAAAAGAAAAGCTTCGTAGAACTAGTTATAAGACTTTGCACAGGAGAAAAAGCAACAGAATGCCTAAGGGGGTCAGAAACCATAGCAACCAGACACTGGAAATTAATAGCTGAAATCCAGTGGAAATCTGCACCAGGACATGGGAGACTTCTTTCAGATCCTTACAAATTAATAGGTAATTTATACTTAGAGAAAACTATCAAGGACTCAGAAAGACAAACCTAGTTCACACAAAAATGCAGCCTGTGTCATTTATATTGGAAGATCTGGTGGGATGGTGGGACACAACCCCCTGTCTAGGAAGAGCAACAGATTTGCCTGGATGCCCCAAATACTGTGACTCCTTGCCCTTGGGATCAGCTACACAGAGGGATGGCAGGTGAGTAGATTAGCAAATGCTTTCTCTAGCCACCCTATGTCGCACTGACTGGATACAGGCACTAAACCGTCAGTCTAAATGTGCTGTCTCCAGATGTTCTAAGTGAACAGGTTATTCAGATATCAATACAGGAGAGAGATAAAGAAAAACAGAGAAACCGGTCTCCTGATGTCACATATTTATATAACAGTATTCAAGACAAAACCCATAGTTAATATCCTCAATAATACAATTCTATGTTACTTATAAACTTTGTTACAGTTTGTGTCACAAAGACCTTAGTTAAGGAAGTCAGGAACTGGGTGGAGAACCTAGGACTTTATTGCAGTTCTCAGATTTACCCAAAACACTTCCTGCTGGCCTTCATCCAAGGGCCACTCCAGGTAGGTCTTGGTGTTCATTATCTTGCGCAGTTTGCAGAAGCGCTGGGGAATGGCTTTCCTCTCAATGGGCTCCAGCAAAACAAGGATGGCCGCGTCGTTGTTCTCGTCAAAGAGCCTGAAGTGGGAGAAGTCCAGTTCGTACTTGCACCACTCGCTCCGTACGAAGTTCTCAGAAAGCACGAACACAGTTTTGTGGCTCTTTTCGATGGAATCGATGATGTTGTCAATGATCCATTTGCCCGGAACGAAGTCCCGCTTGTGGAGACACAGCTTAAAGGGCGGGTCAGAGTTCTCCAGCTGCTGGACCATGAGGTTCTCCACCCAATGGGAATCCTGCTCACTGTAGGAAACAAAGGCATCATAGCAAACGTCCCTGCAGGGAGCTTTCTTGGGCTTCCTCTTGGCCTGGAGCCACGCCCACATCATTCTCAGGTACCACAGTCCGTGGAAATGGTGGCACAGGGCACCTACGAGCAAGATCAACAGGAGAAGGGCACAGCAGACTCCAGACACCAGTGCAGCCTGGTGACATTCCAAGACGGAGGGCCGGGCATCCTGAAGCCTGTGGCCGTGCAGGCGAGGCGGAGAGTCACACAGGTAGCTGTCTGGCCAGTCAACCAGGATTTGAGCCAGAGCTGGCGTCTCCATAGTAAAGGATAGGAGTTCGCAGGAGCAAACAAAGTGGTTGTCGCCTGCTTCCAGAGTCTCCAGTTTGGGAAAAGAACCAAGTTGGTCTTTAGAGAAAGTACTTACTGCATTCTCTCTGATTTTCATGACCAGCAACACAGGGAACAACGAAGCATCTGGGAGTGTTTTCAGCTTATTTCTGGAAATATAGAGCTCTTGCAGCCGAGGCAAGAACAAAGAAAATGAGTCAAGATTGTTGTTACTAACATCCAACACCTCCAGCGTCTGAGGAATGCACGTTTTTACCACCCGGATCCCTGTACTGGACAAATTCAGGAAGCGCATCTTTTCTGGCCACTGACAGCTGTCGGGCATCGGATGAAAAGTGTTCCTGCTGATGTCAAGAGAGGTCAGGTTTTTCAGAGTCAGCAAAATCTCTCCTGTTTTTTGCATTGATCTCAAATGATTCTGGCTCAAAACTAAGGTTTGTAGAGAAGGCCAGGCTCCCTTACAGGCTGAGTTCTTCAAATATTCTTCAACCATCAGATTTTCGCTGAGGTCTAAGAATTCTAATGATTTTAAATGCTGGGAGAACGAGCAGGGAACCAGGAAGACCTTGCTGTTCTCTACTGTGATTCGCTTCACCTTCTCCAGGAGGGAATAGACAGTACTCAGGTCATAAAACAAATAGAACTGGGGGATATGCAACCTCCGGATAGTGACTGTTTCTACTTTACCCAGCTCGCTCACTACGTCTGACTCCGAGGGGTTGAAATCGCCGAGCCCATTGAGGGTACAGTCGTCGAACTCTACCTCCGACAGTTCCAAGATGTAACGCAACAGCTTCAGGAGCTCGTTAAAGCTTTCATCAGTGAGAACCGAGCCTCGGAATGCCAGCTTCTTCATCGGTGAGCTGACTTCATCTACGGGCAGTGGTGAAAACTGGAACCTGGCCAAGTTAGTATCTCTTAGTTCTAAATATCTCACAGAACTCAGAATATCTGCAAAAATCTCCAGCAGGAAAGCAGACTCGCTTAAGTGAAGAGTCAGGTGATGGATGTCGCGGATCGACTTTAGACTTTGGGACTGATAATTCCGGAGACTTAATGCCTTAATTTCAAGTTCATTGAGAGAAGTCAGCCCAGCAAAATCTATTCTCCTTATCTCACTGAAAGTCTCTACATTTCCTATCCTGAGGGTTTGTAAATTTGTGAGATTGGGAAAAAGCGATGTTACCCCCAGTGTCTGGTAAGGATTTCCCATTAAGTTTAAGTATTTCAAAGAGGAAAGGGGCCCGAACCAGGAGGAAGATAAACTAGATAGGTGATTATCAGACAAATCCAAATGTTCAAGACTGCCCAGAGAATAAAAGGCGTCTCCCTCTATTGTATTGATTCTGCTGGACTTCAACATCAGAACCTGGAGGTTCGCACACGCTCGGAGGTCACCATGGCCAATGTAGGTGATCTTGTTGAAAGACAGGTCAAGGCTTTTCATGGCTGCTGTGAGTCCGGAGGGAATAGAGGTGAAAGACCTGGAGCGGCCATCACACACCCCAGAAGCATCACATGACAGAGACTCCTGAGCAGAACAGCGTTTGCTGAAGAGGACTGTTATGGCCACCAAGATCCAGAAGAGCCAAAGAGCTCGTAGCATCCTCTGAGATTTGACCTTAAAACAAATGACGCTCATGTGAGTGAGTGTATCTGAGGACATATCATTATTATCACGCTTATTCACATTCTCTCTGTCTCTCTGTCTTTCTGTCTCTCTCCCTCATGCAAGGAATAAGTTACAGGCAAACACAATACATGAATGAAAATTAAAAATTAATTTTGTTATATACAGTAGCAATAGCAGATGAAGAAACGTAAAAACAATCATCTGAGAGGCAAAAACAACAACAACAACACAGGACTCAATAAATGTGGGTTGAACATAAACAGATGAATGAGAATGAACAAGTCAGTAGTTAAAGAAATGAACTAGATGTGGCCTATGGCTCTCTAGTGGCGGGCTCCTATCTTTAACGCTCACCAAGGATGTCTCTTACTCAACTCATTGCTCCCTTGGTCCGTGATCTCTCACTGGGCACGGAAACAGCCTACTCACTCTGCCTTGCTCCTACTACTACCAGACAAAAGGAATGTCTAGAGCCCTAGGCAGAGAGGCGTCAATAGTCTGCCAAATTGAGGGAGACATTCAGGCCCCCAGAACCTTCTCATTCTGCTGAGTTAAGTTCTCGGAAAGCTGTGTCCAATCCCAGATTGGCTACTTAGATGAATGAAAAGGAAATAAGGTAGTTTGCCTCACTTCCCCAGTATGCTTTCCTGGGAGAATCCAAGGCTCGTCTCCCAGGGCACCTTCTGGGCCCTATACCCTGTAGCTGTTCCATGCAACCACACGTGCTGTGGTCATATTTGCTCAGTGAAATAACGCAACAATTTCCCAAAATATGTTTTATGCTTCTGTAATGGTTGGGGGATGGCATACGTGCGCTACTACCCAAATGTGGAAGTTAGAGGACAATTTGAGGAAGCCAGTTCTCTCTTTCCACCATGTGGTTCTGGGGATTGAGCTCGGGTCATCAGGCCTGGTGGCAAGTGCCACTGTATGGTATAGGTATGAGTGTGTGAGTGTTTTGCCTGAATGTGCACATGTGGACCAAATGAAGACATGAGAGCCCCTATAACCATGTGGGTGTTGGGAACTGAGCCCAGGTCCTCTGAGAGATCAGCAAGTACTCCTTACTGCAGATCCACCTCTCCACCTCCCTCCCACAGCTTCTCTTGATAGCTGGTTGTACATTTTCCCCTTTAGTGCCCCTAAGGAATCTATCTCAGACACAGCAGGCGATGGGCCTGGGATGCAGCTTGTCTGTAGCACTTTGCTAGTATGCCATTGTGTTTGACCCCCAGGACTGAATAAACAGGGCACAGTTGTGGACACCTAGACTCAGGCAGGCGGAGGCAGGAAGTCAGTAGTTCAAAGACATCCACAATCACACGATGAGTTGCGGTCTCAGCATAAGGCCTGAGACCATCTCAAAAAAGCTAAGCCAGCCTATGATTGTAGGTTGTAGATGTTAATTCTTTCCTGACGCTACTAACTTGATCATTTAAGTGAAGTACCTTCTATTCAATATAATTAATATGTGGAGGCTTCCAATCGTTGCATTATGAACGTTCTGAATTGTTTCCCTATGTTAAGTGTTCTCCCTTAAGCTTCACTTCTTTAAATGGGAGGGTGATTTTTCATTGGGCACTTATCCCGTTAAATGTTAACTTATAAATTTAGAACAAACAAACAAACAAAAACTTGGTAGCTTAGAAACTTCCAAAACATACTGTCAATGCCTGGCAGTTTTTGTATTCACTAATTAAAGGTTTAAGGTGCAAGTGTTCTTTGCTTAGAACAGAAAAACAAAACAAAACAAAACAAAAACAAAACAAACAAAAAAACAAAAAAACAACAAAAAACTTCGAGTGTAGTGAAATAAGATATTTTCCAGTACTCATAATATTTCCCTTTTGGGGAGGAAAAGGGTCTCTCCGTCTGAGTCCAGCCACCTTACCTACCATTTGCTCTTTGCTGAAGAACTTTCTGTCAGATCAAAAGCCTCCAGGCAATCTGAGCGTTTTACACCCGAAATAATATTTCTCCTTTTTGAAACTAGAAAAGCCTTTTCCTGACATCTAAGATGTAAACACAAGGTTCTCGTTTATAGGACTGAAGAAGTCATAAGATACTTATTAAAAGACTCCACTCACGCTTTGTCTGAGGTTTCGGTAAGTTGTTTTCTGACCGGTGATGCAATTCGGATGCTCCAGAGATGAACGAAAAGCAGAGAAGTGAAGCCCCTACACTCAGAAACAAGATCCTGGTCAGAAGGAAACAGTCCGCACCTCCTTGAACGACATCTTTTCCACTTCTAGGTCGCAGAGACTGCCGTCCAACCTTCACCATCAGAAACTATGATTGCGGACACATCTCCTGCCAGTGACCGCCTGCCCGGAGCCTGGGGACAAGAGAGGGGTGGACTGGATGTAAGTTGGGACAGCGTCACCGTTCACCCTAGCTTCCCAGGGTTCAGAGACACTACAGACACTCCCTTCTGTGACCCCAGGGCCAGAAAGGCTGTAAAGACGCAGATCACACAGCCGCGGGCTCTGGGACAGTGGCTGCAGCTCTCCGGTGGCCCCCTCTTCCCTGGGTGTCCCTCTTCCTGCAGGGATCACAGCAGGAAACAAACATCTGGCCCCAAAGCTGATCCGCCCGGCTGGGGGCGCAGGTGCTTCACTTTGGAAACCAGGTCCCCGCACAGCACAGCGGCCGCCCCGGTCGATTCGACCCTGTCCGGGGAGGGGTGCAGCAACCCGGCAGCAGGACCGATCCACCTACCTAGGAGTCCTCCAGCCGCCGCTCCCCGTGCCCACTAGCCATCTGGGCACCAGCCTAGGAAGACTGAAGACCTGGAAGTGAGGGAAGGGGATGTCCCCAGGTCAGGGCCCCGAACTTCCCGGTCGCCAGCACCGCCCCCGGTGCGGCAAGCGCCGCCCACAGGGGTCTGCAAGGGGAACGGAGCCTGGCATCAGAGCTGGCAGGAGCCACAGGGCAGGCAAAACAGAACTGAAAGTCCAGAGGCTCCGTGTGGGAATTCCCCAGGTGTCCTAAAGAGAAAGCTGCCTCCCAGCTCGCCTTTTGGCTGAGTTGAGCTGCTGCAAGGATTCTGGAAGGAAGAGGATATTCTGAAGAGACGCACTCTCTTTGGTTATTGGAATGCTCCAGCTAGGAAACGTTAAAAAATTACAGCCCTGTGCCAGTCACAGGGAGTTTTTATCAGTTCACCATGAGGAAAACACTGGAGGCCTGGACAATGATGGCTGAATGACTCGGGGGGATAGCACACCTTGACCAAAACTGCCTACTTATGGATTCTTTCTGTATTATCTAAATCTAAACCTGTGGTGACAGGATGCTGAACTTAGGATGGGGGCGTCGTACACCCTCATTATTTAGTTGTCTTCCTGATGTGGCTACACTGAATAGCTACTTTTCTGCTGTCTACTGATAATCATTTAAATACCCTATCGAGGCCCAAAAGGATAGGCTAGACAGCCAGGGCTGCCAAGACCCAGGTCCTAACTCTAACTACTCTAATCTCAGAATCTCACTTCTCCCTCAAACACATCTTTTGAACTCTTTTGCTATCTCTCCATCCTCAGAGGTTGCAACTTGGGCTCAGGAATATTTTCTCTTTCTCCTCCTTTTCAACACTTTGTCCCCCTGCCCTTATGTCTCTGGGATCCATTTCTGCTCAGCATCTGATAACAGAGTCTACCAGCCTCCATGCAGACCTGAATGGCAGCATTGTGCTTGGGATATGAATGGATAAGGATGGCACAGATATGTTTCTCTTTCCTTGGCCCCCAGAACAGCCCCCCTTCTAAGCATGGGGAAGATTCGGGGCCCCCACTTCTATCTATGGCTTTGAAGCTAAGTACTTCCCTTTCTCTATCCCATAGCTGCATCGCAGAGTGATTCTGAAAACAGCGTAGATTGGTTTGCTTCATGGTGGAGATGTGGCTCCATATTCCAGTTGTAAGGGGAAACCCCCTACTTTAAAACAAGTTAATCACCTGCCTCGGGTGCCTGTGATCCCATTTGACCTCGGCAAGGCGAGATTGGATGCAGAGCAAGCAACCTTACCCCCATTTTCACAAGAAAATGTCCTGTGAATCAGAAATAGCAGCTGAGATTTGAAGTCAGAATTTTTCCCTTAAACCCAGGGGGTCTCTTCCCCTCAGCTCCACATCCCTTGTCCTTATAGGTTGTCAACCTTCCTAACCCTGCAACCCTTCAGTACGGTTCCTCATGTTGTGATGACTCCCAACCATAAAATTATTTTTGTTGGTACTTTATAATTGTAATTTTCCTACTGTTAAGAATAGTAATGAAAATATATATGCAACCACCATGGGGTCTCAACCCACGGGTTGAGAACCACTGCCCTATAGAGAAGTTCTCTCTCTCTCTCTCTCTCTCTCTCTCTCTCTCTCTCTCTCTCTCTCTCTGAAAGCTACATTCCTTAAACCTGCTGAAACCAACCGAAAACAAGAGAGAAGCAAATTTCCTCCCATACACATGTCCCTGGCAGCCATGCAAGGCAAGGAGACTCAAAGAAGGGCCAGTGTGTTGGTGCGTCAAAAACCTCTTCACGAGCAAGAGTTTACAGTTCCAGGAGGTTTGCTTCCAGGGAAGAAAATGCAGCCATAGGCCTCTGAGCTCTAGCATGGGTTGGCATTTCCCTGTGAGCTTCATCTCTGAAAGAGCCAGAGGCAATGCTCTTCCTCTTTGGCTGATCCAGTGTTGTATAGATAAGAAGACTCAGACAAAGCCCCTGCTATCTTTGCTGTCACAAACACTGTGAGTTTGGATTCCAAAGTGACTTCCTGTGGACTATCATTTTCTGACCCCTTAGCCCTTCAAATATCAGTGAAACTAGATCAATAAGCACCAATTCAAGCTTGAGAGTGAACTTCTGTGCTCTGCAAAGTCTGGTTTTACAGGTTCCCATGTGACTGTGCAGCTTCAGCGGCTCGGGCTCTACAGCAGATGCCTGCCTTCCTTCCTCCGGATTTCTCAAACACTGAGCAAAAACTCCTTTGAGCTTCTTTTCCCTAACACTGGAAGCTGCTCTTCTCTACGCTGACTTCTCGAATTGGCCGTCCAGGGTTAACTGAGTTTATTGCTCTGTGATCCTAAAAGCAAAGCTGAGCAAAAGCCGTTGATTTCTGCCTGCTGTGGGGACTCACATGGAATCCCACGATTGGGGAGGCCAAGGAAGAAGGATTTCATGGAGTAATTAGGCCAGCCCGGGCTACATGAGATGCTGTCAAAAAAAAAAAAAATTACGTATCCACAAATTCCTCCGGGCAGCACATCTGTGCAGTGCAGGCAATTCTACAGTGATGCTCAACTTGATTACTAACTGCTCTGATAGGTGTCAGCCACCAACAAAACAGTCCTCAGGTATCTCTCTGGGGCCACCTCCAGAGAGGATTAATGTTTCCTTTCATTTCGTGGTTGGCATGAAAATTTTCACTTTGTAAATTGGGAAGGATTTCAAAACATCGGTGATTAACACTGACTATTTTATATGTTCACCCAAATGACAGTTCTACATGCGCTCCAGGCTTCTGGGCTCCTCTCTGGCATTCAGAAGCGTCTGTCTTTTAACTGAGACACAGATCCCATAGAATCCAGTCGGATCTCAGTTGTTGTTTTGCTTTTGTTCAAGTTCTGGTGTTGGGGACCAAACCAGGACCTCCTGAATGCTAGACACATGCTCTGCTGCAGTTAAGACCCCAACAGTAATATTTTTATTTTCCCCTTTTAGGGAACTTATATTCTGGGAATATAAAGTTTAGGAAAATAGAAAAATAAAGAGAAAGTGGGAAGGAATGAAAGGAGAAAGAGAAGGAGATGTAGAACTGGGGAGAGGGAGGAGAGAGGAGAGAAGGATGGAGGTAGGTAGGAAGGGAGAGGCAGAGGGGGAGAGGAGGGGAAGGAGAGACCTTGATTTTCTTGTACTAGAAGAGCCAATCCATAGATGATGAATGAGGTGGACTTCTTTAAGTTGGAACCAAACACAGAAAACTCCCAAAGACAAGGCAAATAGTTTTCATTCGTTGTATCCTTTTAGGGGGAAAAAAGAGGTGCTTACAGATGCACCCATTTGTGCGTGACTGGATGGAAATGCCCAGGGCATGGTGTTAGCTCTTCTGTGTGAAAATACCTCAGATGCAATGGCATCCACTCAGCACTCCTGAGTCATGCGCTCCCTCCCCCTTTCAGAGCTTAACTGGGCACTGATGAATGAAGTGTAGACACCAGAACCCACTGCTTCCAGACGCAGGAACTGCAAGGAGCGGAGCTGAACAGTGTCTCTTGACGTAACAGACTTAGTGACCCGGCAGCTGGCCCCTTTCAAGAGGACCCAGAAAAAGTGGACCAATTGATATCAGTACCTGTCATAACACCAAGCAGAAAAATATGAAAAGAAGGCAGAGTTTTACCATATTCTAAGTTCCTTGGAGTACCTAAGGATATACTGAAGTATCTCAAGGGTCAATAACTGCTAAGCCCAACCACATGGCACAGTAATACAAGGGTTGCCAACTTCTATGCAGACGGAAAAATGAGTCATTTGGAAACAAGACACATGACCACTGTCTTGCTTAGTTTAGTTCCTAATTATGAAATCTAACCAGAGTCCAGAGTGTGCCAGTCAGGGCCTCAGACAAGATCATCACCAACTTCTTGGCCAGTGTTATTGAGTAACCAAGAAGGAATTCCCCAAGTTATAGAGACACTACATTTGTGTCTCTCAAATCTAAGAAGTTGTATCCTCTGTGCAATTTATAGACAGCTGTATTTGGCCCAAAAATGTTTCTAGAAGATTTATAAGTAGCATTTCCACATTTTATGTCACAGGACCTATGGGCATGGATGGTGCTTGCTATGGGCATGGATGGTGCTTGCTATGGACATGGATGGTACTTGCTATGGGCATGGATGGTGCTTGCTATGGGCATGGATGGTGCTTGCTATGGGCATGGATGGTGCATGCTATGGGCATGGATGGTGCTTGCTATGGGCACGGATGATGCTTGCTATGGACATGGATGATGCTTGCTATGGACATGGATGATGCTTGCTATGGACATGGATGGTGCTTGCTATGGACATGGATGGTGCTTGCTATGGGCACGGATGGTGCTTGCTATGGGCATGGATGGTGCTTGCTATGGGCACGGATGATGCTTGCTATGCGCATGGATGGTGCTTGCTATGGGCACGGATGATGCTTGCTATGGGCATGGATGGTGCTAGGTATGGGCATGGATGGTGCTTGCTATGAACATGGATGGTGCTTGCTATGGACGTGGATGGTGCTTGCTATGGGCATGGATGGTGCTTGCTATGGACCTGGATGGTGCTTGCTATGGGCATGGATGGTGCTTGCTATGGGCATGGATGGTGCTTGCTATGGGCATGGATGGTGCTTGCTATGGGCATGGATGGTGCTTGCTATGGGCATGGATGGTGCTTGCTATGGGCATGGATGATGCTTGCTATGGGCATGGATGGTGCTTGCTATGGGCATGGATGATGCTTGCTATGGACATGGATGGTGCTTACTATGGGCATGGATGGTGCTTGCTATGGGCATAGATGGTGCTTGCTATGGGCATGGATATGCTTGCTATGGACATGGATGGTGCTTGCTATGGCCACGGATGGTGCTTGCTATGGGCATGGATGGTGCTTGCTATGGGCACGGATGATGCTTGCTATGGGCATGGATGGTGCTTGCTATGGGCACGGATGATGCTTGCTATGGGCATGGATGGTGCTAGGTATGGGCATGGATGGTGCTTGCTATGAACATGGATGGTGCTTGCTATGGACGTGGATGGTGCTTGCTATGGGCATGGATGGTGCTTGCTATGGACCTGGATGGTGCTTGCTATGGGCATGGATGGTGCTTGCTATGGGCATGGATGGTGCTTGCTATGGGCATGGATGGTGCTTGCTATGGGCATGGATGGTGCTTGCTATGGGCATGGATGGTGCTTGCTATGGGCATGGATGATGCTTGCTATGGGCATGGATGGTGCTTGCTATGGGCATGGATGATGCTTGCTATGGACATGGATGGTGCTTACTATGGGCATGGATGGTGCTTGCTATGGGCATAGATGGTGCTTGCTATGGGCATGGATATGCTTGCTATGGACATGGATGGTGCTTGCTATGGGCATGGATGGTGCTTGCTATGGACATGGATGGTGCTTGCTATGGGCATGGATGGTGCTTGCTATGGGCATGGATGGTGCTTGCTATGGACATGGATGGTGCTTGCTATGGGCATGGATGTTTGCTATGGGCATGGATGTGCTTGCTATGGGCATGGATGGTGCTTGCTATGGGCATGGATGCTTGCTAGGGCAGGGGTGGTGCTTGCTATGGGCATGGATGGTGCTTGCTATGGGCATGGATGGTGCTTGCTATGGGCATGGATGCTTGCTATGGGCATGGATGGTGCTTGCTATGTGCATGGATGGTGCTTGCTATGGGCATGGATGCTGCTTGCTATGGCATGGGATGGTGCTTGCTATGGGCATGGATGCTTGCTATGGGCGTGGATGGTGCTTGCTATGGGCATGGATGCTTGCTATGGGCATGGATGGTGCTTGCTATGGGCATGGATGGTGCTTGCTATGGGCATGGATGTGGTTGCTATAGGCATGGATGCTTGCTATGGGCACGGATGGTGCTTGCTATGGGCACGGATGATGCTTGCTATGGGCATGGATGCTTGCTATGGGCATGGATGCTTGCTATGGGCATGGATGGTGCTTGCTATGGGCATGGATGGTGCTTGCTATGGGCATGGATATGGTTGCTATGGGCATGGATGCTTGCTATGGGCACGGATGGTGCTTGCTATGGGCACGGATGATGCTTGCTATGGGCATGGATGCTTGCTATGGGCATGGATGCTTGCTATGGGCATGGATGGTGCTTGCTATGGGCATGGATGGTGCTTGCTATGGGCATGGATGCTTGCTATGGGCATGGATGCTTGCTACGGGCATGGATGTGCTTGCTATGGGCATGGATGCTTGCTATGGGCATGGATGGTGCTTGCTATGGGCATGGATGGTGCTTGCTATGGGCATGGATGTGCTTGCTATGGGCATGGATGCTTGCTATGGGCATGGATGGTGCTTGCTATGGGCATGGATGCTTGCTATGGGCATGGATGGTGCTTGCTATGGGCATGGATGTGCTTGCTATGGGCATGGATGTGCTTGCTATGGGCATGGATGGTGCTTGCTATGGGCATGGATGCTTGCTATGGGCATGGATGGTGCTTGCTATGGGCATGGATGATGCCTGCTATGGGCATGGATGGTGCTTGCTATGGGCATGGATGGTGCTTGTTATGGGCATGGATGATTCCTGCTATGGGCATGGATGGTGCTTGCTATGGGCATGGATGCTTGCTATGGGCATGGATGGTGCTTGCTATGGGCATGGATGATGCCTGCTATGGGCATGGATGGTGCTTGCTATGGGCATGGATGGTGCTTGCTATGGACATGGATGGTGCTTGCTATGGGCATGGATGGTGCTTGCTATGGGCACGGATGGTGCTTGCTATGGGCATGGATGGTGCTTGCTATGGGCATGGATGGTGCTTGCTATGGACATGGATGGTGCTTGCTATGGGCATGGATGGTGCTTGCTATGGGCACGGATGATGCTTGCTATGGGCATGGATGCTTGCTATGGGCATGGATGCTTGCTATGGGCATGGATGGTGCTTGCTATGGGCATGGATGGTGCTTGCTATGGGCATGGATGCTTGCTATGGGCATGGATGCTTGCTACGGGCATGGATGTGCTTGCTATGGGCATGGATGCTTGCTATGGGCATGGATGGTGCTTGCTATGGGCATGGATGGTGCTTGCTATGGGCATGGATGTGCTTGCTATGGGCATGGATGCTTGCTATGGGCATGGATGGTGCTTGCTATGGGCATGGATGCTTGCTATGGGCATGGATGGTGCTTGCTATGGGCATGGATGCTTGCTATGGGCATGGATGTGCTTGCTATGGGCATGGATGCTTGCTATGGGCATGGATGCTTGCTATGGGCATGGATGTGCTTGCTATGGGCATGGATGCTTGCTATGGGCATGGATGTGCTTGATATGGGCATGGATGCTTGCTATGGGCATGGATGTGCTTGATATGGGCATGGATGCTTGCTATGGGCATGGATGTGCTTGCTATGGGCATGGATGCTTGCTATGGGCATTGATGGTGCTTGCTATGGGCATGGATGCTTGCTATGGGCATGGATGCTTGCTTGTTTGTTTCTGTTCTGAATCAGAATCTCATGCACAGTAGACAAACACTACCACTGAGCTACATATTTATTCTAGATATTTTATTTTTAATGTATTTACTGTTTTATAATTTCATATACACATATGAAATATTCTTTGGGATTTTTAAAGTATCTGTCATATCTAAGGGAATTTTGACTAATTAGAGTAAAAGTCAGACTTATAACTCTAATTTAAAATGTATGCATATCTGTAGAGTCCACACCTATAGATACAACTAACTGCAAATCAAATATATATATATGTAAATATATATATATATATAATTTTTTTTTCTTACAGAGGATTCCAAAAAACAAAGCTCGAATTGTCATGTGCCAGCCACTGTGCCAAGTGTACATGAATAGACAGTGTGGGGCACACTCTGCAGTAGCCCTTCTGCTGTTTCAGAAATTCTGAGTCTCCTGCAGTGCCTCCTCTCACCCCTGTGGGACCAGAATGGCCCAGGATTAAAGAGGAAGTGTTGAGGAGAGACACAACCTCTGATACCTCACATGAGGTCTGCAGGAGCTGGCTCGCTCCCCTCTCCCAAACTGGTGCTATGAAGGCAGCTGCTCCACCATCAACCCTAGTAAGAATTTATTACCCTGACAGCTATTGGGCCTCACTCCTTGTTTGAGCTCATAAGGTTCCCACATACACCTACAGCCACTGAGTATGCAGAGGAAGTATCTTCCAATAGCCCTGCCCTGGCCAATGGCATAAGGCCACACAAACCATGCCCGGAGACCCTGGCCACCTCCCCAGGGACATAAATACCACTTTCTCCCCCTCACCCCAATAAAAAACAGTTTTCCAAAGCTGCGTCCAGGTGTGCTCTTTTTACACACACACACACACACACACACACACACACACACACACACACACTCAGTGCACACACCCTGCCCAGCTGAGCTTCCCTCCAGTGGACACAGGGCAACATGCCCTCAGCACATTTGTTTTTAGATCTCATACATGTGCAGTCAGACCTCCACATCCTTGGGTTCTATTTCCATTCATTCAACCTACCTTTCATTAAAAAAGAATTTTTAAAAACTGTGCCAACACTGAGCAGGGGGAGCAGACATGTTCCTTGTCTTTATTCCCTAAGGAGTATACACATCTTCACAGCGTGTTTACTTTGCATTCCGTGTTGTGAGTAATCTAGAGGTGATCAGAAGCATTCAGGAGAACACACAGAGTTTACATGTGTGTACCGGGCAGTTGTAGATTAAGAGTCCTGGGATTGGTCGCTTGTGGACTGTGAGAGACAATTACATTTCACTATACTTTGTGATTCCTTTCTGTTTTTAGGAGCATATGCTGAAATACTTATATTCTTTCTTAAAATACTTACAAGAAATTAAAATTCACTATTTATAATTTTATTAATTAAATCTAAGAACTCAGGAAAAAAAGGTTCATTCAAATAACTGAAATACGTTTAAAGAATGTGTCATATAGTACATATATGATTGAAGTTTAAAACGCTTAAAAGTTTAAGGTCTTCATTGTAAGACTAGATGTTTCAAGCACTCAGGAGGCTGAGGCAGGAGGATTTCAAGTTGTAGGTTGCAGAGAACCATAGCATTGGTCTGGCCTAGATACCTTGAGAGAGGCATCATAGGTTTTTCAGATTAGAGTCCATGGATTCTTGGCAAGATGCCTTCCAGTTCCCGAGAGATGGTCGTGCTCCCTCAGGTAGTGAAGCATGCAGACAACATTGTGTTTTTCTGTCTGTGCCCTCAGAAGTCAAGGATGCCTGGATGCTTGACAAGACAACTGGCCTTGTGTGACTGGCAGTTTGCAAACGTCTTTGCATCCTGGCAACTACAACTGTATGGGTCCTAGAAACTGCCATTGTATTCTGTTTCAGATAAAGGTATGAAACATCTGATGGCCTTCAATCAATTGGCACAGTCTCAGTGTTGCTGTGGACCTGCCTGATTTAATCCCAGTGGCCCTATCAGGTGACCTTGACCCAGTAAGTAATTGTGAGTGCTTACAGGAGGTCGACCTAGGCCACACAGAATGATCTGTCTCAAAACAAAACAAAACAGTAAGCAAACAAACAATAGCTCCTTCTGCTAAGTGTATAAGGAGGAATAAATGTCAGCCACCATCTCTTAAAATGTGGCTTTAATTTGGGGTATGCCTACAAAGGGAATTAAAACTGAAAAGCTTAAGGAAAAATGAGTTCCTAACAGTATCACTTTAGAAATTGCAACATTAGTAGGTAAATAAAGTCACAGTAAAGTCCTGAATTCTCTCTTCTGCAGAGAAAAATGTCCAAAGACTTTGGAAAAGTAGCAGAGACAAGCTTAAGTGTGGATCCTTAAACTGTTTCTGCCAAATCTTTCTTTCCTTTCTCATCACACTAATCAACTAACCAATGTTCTTTCTTCTCCCTGGGAGCGCCATACAGACCGGTCTGGACCAGTCAGAGCCAACTCCAATTGTCTAATCTGGTGTGTCCCTTGCTGTCCTGGGCAGCAGCCATGCATATGGTACCTGCCACCCAGCAGTTCCATACCACTTGGGTTACTAAGAGGGACTTTGTATTAAGTCAGCTTATATGGTGAGCTTAACTCTATCTTCTCTGTGGATTTCATGGTATTCTGCACAAAGCACTTCCCTAACCAGAAGTTCCCACTTCAATCAGGTATGAGAAAAAAACAGTTCCTCTGAGGCCTTGCCCCCTGTCACCTGCCCACACTGTCCTGTGTCTTCTGTCCCTCCTAGACTTGAGTACTGTCAGAGGTCCCCTTTTCCTGAGGTCTCCTAAGCCTGGGTAGTTTCTCCGCAGGAGTATTGACTTCTACAACGGTAGCTGGCTTCCTTTCGTGGGGAGGGGCAAGGCAAACAGGAATTCTTCACCCTGCAATACATCAGGAAGAAATTATAAAAAGACTGAATCCCAAGTTGGGTGGATGGTCTGGTTATTTTATAAGTAATAGATATATTGTCATTTTAGGAGATAATTAATAATTATGCTCTTGGACCAAGAGGAAATGAGATAGAAAACCTAGACTCAGGGATTTCTATCTTCTTTCTAAGTTAGCTCCTTTCTTTCTTAGGTAAAGAGAAGGGAGTTGAGAAGGAAAGGGAGATAGAGTAACATCGTAAAGTAGACAAATAGGGATAAGTTATTGAATTGACTCTTAAAAGCATTTTATAACCACAATCCTATATTGATAGAGATCTTTCTATTTTTGAGGCAGAATTGAGGTTATATTTGTTATATTGGTAAATAATTTTGTATATTGATACAGGTTTAAAGTTTTCATTGGTATAAACCATTGTATATTGATACAAAATTTGAGATTAATTCTGTCACAACACTATATATATGTATATATACAGAAATATGTTTCAACTATTAAATAGGTATAGTGCCTATACAAGTCATTTAATAATACAAAGTTTAACTCAGTCCTCTTAATAGCTGCTATTACAAACTGTTTTGGATAATTAAAATATGCCAGTCAATAATCAATCAATCAAACTCATAGTCATGTTAGATATTAGTCTGGATTATCACAAAAGTATATATCCTGGGTTGTACAGATAATAGGTAGCTAGAGACAGGCAATGTTTGCTTGTTCAAATATGCTATAAATAGATAGATGATCTTCAAAAGCCTCAGCGAGCCACAATTAAACTGAAGTTGTTTGGCATTTAAGATGCTCTAGGTTTGAAAAGCATTTTTAGCATGGTAGCACAAATTAAAATAAAACATTATTTAAATACAAAATTCTAAACCCACCAAGATAGGATAGATAGAAAACTTTATCTAAATTGTCAAATATAAATGGACTGGACATTATAAATGTGTATCATACCTTATAGTTTTCACAATTGTTATAATTGTATTCAACTTACCTCTGAGAGAAAAGGAACCTTATTAATTGGACAAATGGGGCAAATGTAGTGGGTTGGTCTGGTGCTGCTTGTATTGTGATGCTAAACACTGGCCCTTAAAACCTGTTTGTCCCCAGAGATGAGAGAATCCACACGTAGACCCAAGTGATGCTATGTGACCTTGCCCTCCAAGTTATTCCTGATTAGTGGATAAAGATGTCTACAGCCTATAACTGGGCAGAATTGAGATAAGCAGGGTTTGGGGGTTCCTGGGCTTCAGGTCTGAGGAGAACCACAAAGGGGAAGGGGAGGAAGATGGAGAGAGAAGGCGCCATGGGGTATGAATCTTAAAATCATCGCCATGAGGGCTGGCCAATTGGAGTTAAGAGCAGATGAAACCAGATGGAAGATTGTAGGTAATAATGCAGTTATCAATAGGAAAGTAGACTTTAATAGCATAGAGGGCAGATATCTGCCCAGCTTTAGTGCTGATAAAGGCTTAATATAAATTAAAGGTCACAGGTCTTTTATCTGGGAACTGAATAATCAAAGGCAGGGTAGAAGATAAAATATATTCCACAACTTGCATCCCTTCTGCTTCACCCTGTCAGCTGCCCTGGACATGATCCATGTTTACAGTGGTCCATCCTTCAAAATGACTCACTCGGCCCGCTTGCTTCTTGGTTAGTGCATAGTAGGACATCCGCTACCTGTCCCTGCAAATGCCAAAGAGCAGAGACAGCAATGGAGTCAGTCAACATTTTATCCAGAAGTCTGGAACTCATGAGGAAAACCTCTCTTCTCTCCAGCCAGCAGGTTAATAAGGAGCAAAGTAAGACAGTCAGTCATTGGAGGCCCAGACTAGGTCCTCTGTCTATGGCCAGACCCGTTCCTAAGACTTGTGATGTCTGTGCCTCTGTCATTATCACTCCTGTCCTCCTCTTTGTCATCTCCATGGGCATCTGGGATCAGGAGACTCTTGAATTTGTAATAGGATTGGTTTCCATGGTATCAGCCCCACATTATCCCAGGAACCTCCTGATCTAGAGAGCTGACTTGGGACAAGCATGCCATTAACAGTGTGTGCACACTAAGCTATTGACAACATACCTTGCAGGTTCTTTTCTACAATGTAGAGTACAAGATGCCCCCTACTGTGTGGAGTTCGATGTGCCCCATTCAGGTCTCCATCCCCTGTCCGTCCCCACTGCTAGGAGTAACTCTCCTGAGATCTATTTCATACAAAGGATGGCTTCCTGCACTGTGCGCCTAGCTGACTACCAGCACAGCCTCTTAGCAGTGTGGCATCCTCAGCACATGCGTGTACACAGTGGGGTATATACCACCTGCAGCAACAATAGTTGTGCAGAAAAGAAGTAAAGAAACATTACATTTATTTACCTTTGTGTGTATGGGGAGGTACATGTGTGCATGTGCATATGTACACATGTGCAAGCCACGACACACCCATGGAGCTCAAAGGACAACTTGTGAGAATCAGCTGCTCTTTCTGCCCTGTGGATCTCAGGGATTGAACTCAAGCCATCAGTCTTGGCGGCAAGCCCCTTTGCTGGTGGAGCCAACTTACCAGACCCAAGTTGAAGCAATTTTTAACACCCGTGAACAACAACACACTCTTTAGCGGGAGAAACACTTGGACACTTGAAGGTTAACATTCTCTTGCTTTTCCAGTCACAGGTATTAGGGGCCATTGGTTTATCAATACTCCCAAATCAAGCACACTTCTACGGGCCCTCAAGGGGCATGGAAACACTTGTGCAATGTGAGTGAAGTGAAGGTGTGCTTAGAATACACCCCGCCCCCACGTGGCAAAAATCAGAGATAGTCAAAAACATTTTTTTCAAGTACACTTGTATATTTTCTTCTCAGCTGAATGAAATAACATCTCCTTGGAGGAGCAGGAAGACACCCCATTAACAGATGCATGAATGTTATCTTAGGTGTAGCTTGCCTGCAAGATGGCTCTTTAAGTTGTAACCACAAAGTGGAATCTCTTCTGAGGCGACAAGTGTCTCCTCCGGCTGGCATCGGGATTTCAGCCTTGCCTTCCCCTACAGCACGTGATTCCTGGGGGTTTTTAATTTTTTGAGGTCTGTTGTTTCTGTCGTCGGGTTGTGGGGAGACTAGGCAGTTTGGTCACTGAAGGTGTGGATGGTCTGACCATTGCAGGAGGAAGGTGGACACAAGTGTACCTCTGTAGAGTTCTCCAACCGCAGCAAGTGTGATCACAGCCCCTGACTTTCAGACTTCACGTGAAGGAAATCTGCTCATGCCCAAAACAAATGCAATAAAGAGTCAGTGTCAGAAAAGAAGCCCTGAACAGACATGAGAAGTGATTCTCTGTACTTGAAGCAAAGCCTCTGTACTTGATCTGGGGTAGTGACTGTCTTTGTTGTTGGCTTAAAGACAGAGCTTCACCTAAAAACCCAGGCTGGCCTCAAGCTTGGTCTTGGCTGTTCCTCATGAAAGGAATGAAATATGTTCCAATTTATCTCATTTACTTCCATGTTGGTGGTCAGTTGACAGATTTAACCCTGGTTTTCCATCAAATTCAAGTATCAAGTGTGGCTCTTGGGCCACAACCAGCTGGTACTCTGTTTAGTTCTGCCTGTCCTGCTGTGGGTGATTTTCAAACATCACAAAAAAGAAAAACTACTGCATAGTTTCTGTAGAGGTGAGTTTAGCTATACCGCTTTGGCTCCAGGTGGGTTGCACTCCCAGCCACCAGCCAGAGCCTTATGGATTTGTGCGCGCACAAAAGGTTGGGCAGTTCTTATTCTACTAGCACACACTCCCCTCCGTTACTTCTGATTTAAAGTCTTTTATATTTCATCTCTACTATTCCACACCCAATTGGGGAAGTGGCCCTTGTAGCCACTTTCCCTGGTTCCCACATGTGTCACAGGTCTGGTCATTCTTCTCTGCCACTGCAATCTCTCTCTTCTACTCTCCCCCAGTTCCGTGTTGGTGCAAATCTCCAGGTCCTGCCTCAGTCTACCTGCCCAGCTATTGGCTGTACAGAAATTCTTTATTGCCAATCAAATCCAGCTGGGGGCAGAGACCCTCAGCATCTGTGAATGTGGCCTTTAGGAGCTGAATAGAACTGACAGCATAAGAGCCAATTGCTAACAAGTTTCTTTAGTTAGATGCCACATTTCTCTAAATGTCAACAAAGAAGAATCACAAAGGTTTCCAAAGAGAAAAAAAAAATCTAGCAATGAAGCACAGCGAGCATTTAAAAGAAGCTAGTTTGTAAAACAGGTACTTGGTTAGAGTGATTTTTTTCCCCAAAAGTTTGATAGTAAACTGTTTAGAAAAGTACCAAAAGTGTGGATGAAAAACGGCTTAGAATAGTCAAGGTTAGGATTTTGCAGAAAGTTTAGCTATCAGCAAAACAGATGGTTACCTTTGCTCAAAAATTATAATTACAGTAGAATTGCAGAAACAGGAACACAGTCTGGAAAAGATTAGCATTGCAAACAGTTCTAGTTTTGGGGGGTAAGCCCAGCTTGGCTAAATGTCCTAAGTTTTATATTCTTAGAGGTTTATATATGTGAGGAACATAAGTATATTAACATACAACAGATCCAGCAGTAAGCAGTTAGCATATACCAATAAGGAGTTAAGATTTAGATATGTATATCTATATCTTATGATTTGTGAGCTGTTAAAGGATGCCAGAATATGTGAGTCTCACTTCTCTGAAGAACCATGGCAGTCAATGCTTTCAGGGACAGGGAACCTTTTCTTCAGTGGTGTAGCTGCTGGAAAGTTTCATGTGCCTGTCAGTACCCTCTGACCTGTGCTATGGTAAGAAAGCCTACCTAAGTTCATTGGGGAACAGCAACGTCAAAGACATCAAAGACATGATACTGAGGGAGCCTAGCTGGGAAGAAGAAATCAGTGAAAGTAGAAAGGACAAGAGAAGGCACTGGAGTGACTATGACCAAAATATATTTCATACATTTTAAATGCCTCAATGAAACCCATTAGTATGTATAATTAATATATGTTCATCTAACATATGTAAAAACTCAGTTCCTTTTCCAAGAACTAGAGGCTAACAACATCAGCAGAAAACAAGCAAATATTTTAATGAAATGCAGAATCATTTAACATTAGACCGTTTTAAATTCTCCGAAAAGTAGATTGATATTTAAGAAAAATCGAATTGCTCTGCAAACAAAGCATAAAACCCTTACCCAGAATATTGTGGCTATTATCAACATAATCATATATGAACCTTATAGGATTTATTTTATAAGCCTCCTATGAATTTGTATTTATTTTTCCAATACATTACAAAAGTTATTTATAGATACCGTGTATCTATATGTGTCACTGAAGCAGTTGCTAGTCTCTTGTCCATGGCAGTCCCAGGGCCAGATTGAATTTTGTTCCAGATTGTTTCAGAGACAACGTGACATATAAAAAAACAAAAAGTAGCATTAATTCAGAGCACACTCTTAGAAGCTATGAGGTAGAAATTTACATCTCAGAGCTTCCTTTGGCGAAATCACGTCAAAAGACAAGGTTGTTGTGTAGACATAAGTTAATATCTTTCCTTATAATTTCCATCCTTGGCAAAACAACAATTTTGAGATCCATTTAATGGCCAGCTCCTTCCAGAAGTCAGTACTGTAGAGTAATCAAGCTGTATTATGATAGCACAACATATTCTTCTCTTTCATGGGGACATAACCAAAGTCAGACCAATTCTCCAGAACGCATTCCAGGAGGCTATCTCCGGGAACGGAAGCCGTGCCTCCCCGGAACGGAAGCCGTACCTCCCCGGGAACGGAAGCCGTGCCTCCCCGAGAACGGAAGCCGTGCCACCCTGAGTCAACCCTCTGAAACAAACCAGACAGAAAGGATCCTAGAGACTAAGCAGGCTTTATCCCAGGGAGGAGGTGGGGGAAGAACTCATGGAAAGCACTTTCAGGCCAGAGGCCAGATGAAGCTAAAGCCCCAAAAGTACACTGGGCTAAGTGAACCCATGAGAGAGTGTAAGACTCTGGGGAGCCTTAGCTTACTGGGGACCCCCTGAGTGAATCTCGTGGAGCCGGGATTGATGCAAAAAGCAAGAGGAATTTATTGTTCCGGTGCACTGGGGTCGTCCCAGACCTGAAGGAGAGGCATCGACCCCTAGCACCTGGTGGGTAAGTTTTTATATGGTTTCCAGGGGCAGAATAGAGCAACAGCAACTAGGCACAATATGACTGGCGGAAAGGTGCACCCTTTAATCTGATCGGTCTTTAGGGAATGAGGTGACAAGGACTTCCCTTGTCTGAAGGTGAGCAACAGTCAGTCCTGTGGAATGTGTCCCCACCCGCAGGTCGGTTCCCACCCTGTGGTCTGAGAATTGTTAATTAGCCTCTTCCTTCCAGAGGGGCTTCTTGGCCTTCTGAAAGTTCCTAAGCTGACCTTTTCAAGAGGGCCTGGAGGTGCAAAGGCGGGGGGGGGGGGTCCTTAGGTAAAATCCTGGGCACCACTGGGATTCCTCACTAACTCCACCACTGACTGGACAGTACCCCAGCCAGTATAGTGGAGTCACCAAATATATGACCCAATGTCGGAGCTCATGCTGCCTGCCTCTGCAAACACCATTGAGCAGAAACAGGAACGTTTGTATCCACTCAGAACTCAGTCTCAACGCTTTACTGGAGTAGTCAGCCATATTCATAAGAGTTGTGATCTCTGTGTCTCTCGTGTTCCTGGCCACCCCATGCACTTACCTATCTCTGGACAATCAGGCTCAGGCATTCCTCTTGAATACTGAGTCTATTTAGCGTCTGTATAGTCCTCCAGTAGGCACTGAGTTAGAACAAGCCAGCCATTTATAGTGTATTCTTGATAAGCTATTAATAATATGAAATGCAGACTTCTTTCTAAAATATGGATACAAGTGTGTTGTATATAATATGGACACAAATGGACACACGAAGGTGTATACTCTGGTATATACCTCCCTAGCCCCTGTCAACCGTTCCTTCTTCCTAGACCCACTTGCTAACTCCTTTCTTCTCCGGCAAGCCCTGTGTGTCAACCGAAGCTCATGAGTGGATGGGTCCATAGATAACTGGGTTTCTGATTCTCTCAGTATTAAGTGGGGAGTCATATCTGCTCCCCAGAACTTCTAATTAAACTATGTGAAGGATTCTGTCCCTCTCTTAAAAGGTGCAGCCATGGGATATTCTGAGCATAACTGCTCAACTGTCCCTGGAGTGCTAGGTAAATTGTCCAGTGAAATTCAGGCACTGCACAGCCCTTCCTATTGCCACATCAGCTTGTCACTTCCACTTCTGAACATTGCAGAGCCCTGGCTTTCTTTCTTATGCCCCTGTTGTTGCTATGTGACAAAATCAAAGAGCTAGACGGCCTCTGCTGCCCGCTCTCTTGGAGCTGCCCAAGCATGAATTATAATGTTAAGTCTTCAGGTAGCCCCAATTCTTCACGGTGGCATCTCATGCTTGCTCTACACCTCTTCAGCCACAGGCATGCTCTGCCTCCTGGTATCCTCTCTGGGAGCTTTTCATTTGCATAGTAGAAAAGTGTGTGTGTGTGTGTGTGTGTGTGTGTTCTGTAACAATTTTATAAGAGGATTATTAACCTCCTTTTAGCTACGGATGCTCAGAGAGTTTCAGAACTTGCCAAGTAACAGCTGGGTTGGTTCTTCCACCTGATTGCGAAGCCCGCACACTGTGCACTTCACTGGCTCTCCTGAGACCAACAGCTTGGTCTTCATCACTTACTCAGCCAGCGTAATGTAGCCACACACTCAGGTAGTACACGAGGCCAGAGTTTTTATAGTGTGTGGATGTCTTCCCATTCTGCCGTGAGTTTGCTTTACAGGAATGTTGCCCAACAGATTTTGCACAATTCATCTGCAATTGCCAAACAAGAATGTTTTAAGCCAAGTGGACCATGCCTGAAACAATATCATTTATTATTTTAGGTTCAAGATGGAAGTCGATGATAATTAAACAATGGCTTAAGTATGAAAGTATGAGATTCCACTCCGATGGGTTTCCTCCCAGCCTGATCGAATAGGAATATACATATATATGTATATATATATATATATATATATATATATATATATATATATATGTATATATACACATACACATATACATATATGTGTGTGTGTGTTCCCAACCAAAAGGCTGAGTATACAGAAGAAGCTCAGTAATGGTAATGGTAAGCTGCTATCATCATCATTCTTAGCCTGCAGGCTGTAACTCTTCACTGCAGATCTAAAACACATACCCTTTACTTTGGCTTTAATGGACTTACAGCTAATCACTGCTCTAAATCTTCTCCTGGACTGACTCTTGGCAGCCTTCAGGAGTGGCCCATGTGCCTCCAATCCAGATCTGTGTCAGCTGACTACTGGGTCCCAGAGCAATGCCTTCACCCCCAATAATCCAGCCTCCACAGCACTGTTGGGGCAATGTTTATGACCCATAGGGGTAAGCACTGTCAGCAGACTTGAGCTTACATCTTGATGGCTGTGTGACTAAATAGATCACAAGACTCAGTTTTCATATCTGGAAAATGGAAATCATTCCTGTCCACAATTCAGGGTCCTGTGAGCCCAGAAAGCCATGCGTCTAGGGAAACCAGTCTGGAGCAAGCGTGAGGTAAAGATGTGTTCAAACTCGGAAAATCTCATTCTGAGAATGGCATGAGCAGATGGCTTCCTCCCTGCTCTGGGCACACGTAGCCTTAAGACCCCCACCTCTGCTACCCTTGAGGCAGTCACATAGCTTGGTGGCCAGACTTCTTCTCTCCTTATAAGGTCATGTCCAGCAAGCACCTGGAATTCTTCTTTATGCAAATAAAGCAAGCCAGCATCTGTGCCCCAGCCAGTGATGTCTGCTCACCCTGAAACACTCCTACCCACTCCCCAAGGTTGGTTTACCCCCGTTCACCCCCAATGAAGAAAGCTATCTCACTGACAACCATCTCCAGAGAAGGCTATTTGGACCAAGGTCCTGTCTAACCAACCCACCCATCCAGCTAAACATCTTTCCTTCTAGTCCACCTAGATATCCTGAGGGAGAAAGCAGATCTGAGCTGGCAGGGCCCAGAACCAAACAAACTCTCAAGGTTAGCCAGTGTTCTCTAGAAAGGCTTTATGATTTAAATTAGTTTCTTCTCTAGTTTGTGGTTCATCTAGTCGGTCTAGTCAGATTGTTGAAAAGTCTGGATAAAAATGATGGGGAGGGGGTACTTGTCCTGGGGAGAAAAGGGAATATTTATCATACAATCCTTTGTTCTGTTCGCCCTTTTCCTTCTATTTCCAGAAGTCAACAGCCTCTTCTTGGAATAGATACTAGAATTTGCTAAGTGTGGCAATTATCAACAATACCACAAACCAACCCTGAGCACTTCCTGGGTACCAAAGGGCTGAAGCCCTGCCTGGGCTTCATTTGGTAAAGTAGCCCCCCAGGACACCATATCTCTGACATAAAAAATAATATTCCAAGCTGAAGGGGTCAGCAACCCTATAGGTGGAACAACAATATGAACTAACCAGTACCCTCAGAGCTCGTGTCTCTAGCTGCATATGTAGCAGAAGATGGCCTAGTCGGCCATCACTGGGAAGAGAGGCCCCTTGGTATTGCAAACTTTATATGCCACAGTACAGGGGAATGCCAGGGCCAAGAAGCGGGAGTGGGTGGGTAGGGGAGCAGGGTAGAAGGAGGGTATAGGAAACTTTCGGGATAGCACTTAAAATGTATATAAAGAAAATATCTAATTAAAAAAAAGAAAAGAAAAAAATAATATTCCAAAGTGATTTGGAGAAGCGTCTGGCTACTTAAAGGGTGCTGAGACATAGTCTCTGAGCTACCTTGCTGGCTGTGAAATCTGAATCAAGTTATCCTGGCTGTAAAATGTTTGTAAATGTTTGTAAGGAAGTGTGTGCACAGGGCACAAATGGTGCCTGGTGTTCATAAGTGCTAGATACAAGTTGGACTGTTAAGAACAGCCAAACAATACATTTATGTTATAGAAAATAAAGTGGAAAAATGAAGCTGCCTGCCCATATGCATGCAGAAACACAAGGCAGGAGAGTAATAATAATAATAAATAATAGGATGGCAGAAATTACACAGTTATGGGTTGAATGAGCTAAGAAATAGAATTGTAGGTCCACTGCAGAGGAATATCTGGACTCACTAAATTACAGTGCTCCAAAGCTATGTTGGCAAAAGATAACAACTACAGGGAAAAAAAACTGTGAATGCATAAAGATAGCTAGATTAACTAACTGTGACTCACCTTTCCTAAAAAGCATTTGTTTCTAAGAAAATAAAGAATACAAACTGATTGCAGGAAAATTATCAGGGAACAATCTCTCTCCCCTCTCCCCTCTCTTTCCTCTCCCCTCTCTCCCCTCTTTTCCCTCTCTTCCCTTTCCCCTTTCCTCTCCCTCCCTTCTTCTCCACCCTCCACAGTTAATTTTCCACTGCTCCTTCGCTGAGGGCATCTATGGTGCAGACCAAACAGTGGGCCAGGATTCTCCCATCATTCAACTCTTGAGAAAACAGACTCCACTAACAGCTATTACTTGAGGGAAGAACTAAGGAGCCTATGGTTGCTCACGGAATTGTATCCTTGAAAGTACTGACTTGGCTGTGTCTGTTAGCTCACACACGGAATCCCAAACTTGGGAGATGACGACAGGGAGATCTGAAGTTTGGAGCCCCCCTAGGCTGCGTGAAACCCTGTCCCAAAACAAAACAAAACAAAACAAACAACAAAAAGGAATGTGATTATAATCAGACTCTCAGTCATTTACATTTTATATGAATCAGTTCAAGCTGTTTTATTCCACCAAGTGCATGGCCAGTTTCTCTGAGGAAAACCCAATGATGTTTCTGTTAAGGGAAGGCTCCAGGCCAGGACTGCCCAGGTCAACAGCAAATGACAACTTTCCTCTCAGATATGAGGAGCCCAGCCCTCGCGTAGGGAGAAGCAGGGGATTTCCACAGTTTTCCAAGGACAAGGACCAACTGGAGTCAGCTGAGAACGAGCTGGCTCTCCCTCAGAAACTTCATAACAAGTCTAGAGGCATCCAGAGTTATTCTAGGACTGGCTCCACCCCAGCCCCTGGGCTCCAGTGAGTGACTGAGCTGAAATTCCACTGTTGCATAAGTCCCTTTAGACAAGTTTCAGTTTTAGGAAATGAAAGTGGCAAGCTGTGACATCTATATTTCCTCTGATTGAGCCCTCCCCATGCCTGGCCTCACACCAGGCCCCTCCCCTCAGGCTGGTTCAGAAAGGTTTTGCTGCAGAGGAGTGCTAGGACAACCACTGGGTACCAGAGAGGTGCTGAGTGAGTGCTTGTCACAAGCAAGAGTTTGTGTACCCTCTTAGGAGCCTGCCTTAGCCAGCCAGTGGGGGTGACCAGAGGGAAGACAGGGTTCTCTCTGCCCTTGAGAAGCTCACAAAATAGAGAGGGAGATGAACTGAGTAATTCATACCGAAGGAACCAGTCCCGTGTGTGTGTGTGTGTGTGTGTGTGTGTGTGTGTGTGTGTGTGTGTGTGTCAGAGAGAGAGACCAGTTCTTTCAGGGCTTCCCTTTAGGCAGTGTCTCTGGACTTTGCTGATTCTGGTAGAAGGCACATAGCTGTGGTTATATTTAAGTGTCTTAGATGTTCTTTGAAGATACACCCTAAACAGTCTCCTGAATGTGTGGGTAAGCAAACACTCTCCACTATATTCTATTATTCCCAATATTGCAGCTGCTGAAACCTAAGTCTTGGACAAGAAGCCCACTTAAAACAAGAACACATCTCAACTCCCCTTGTGGTTAGCTGTTTCCATAGCTGCACAATAATAGGCCTGATTTGTGACAGCTTTAGTGACCATTGTTTGGACTGCCTGCTTAGCAGTGTTCATCTAGCAAGTGGCTTTGGTAGAGACTGTCTCCTACCAGGACAGAAGTAGATCGCATTGAAGTAGAAACTTAAGTGTTTTGTTGGGGCAAACATGTGAACCAGTGTTTTCCTAAAGTGGATACAGGTGAAAGGATGTTTTTGTTAAAGTAGACACCTGAAGGAATGTTTGACTGAAATAGGCAGGGATGAAAGAATAAGGCAGTCTCAGGAACATTTCACTGAAGTAGACACACGTGAAAGGATATTCTGTTAAAGAAAGCACATGAAAGGACACGTAATAAAAGACTCTTTGTGTGTGTGTGTGTGTGTGTGTGTGTGTGTGTGTGTGTGTGTGTGAACAATACAGGTATTGGCTCACCTTACACTATGTAGTTGAGCTCCATTTGGCAGGACTCCATAGAGAGAAGCGAACTGTAGGGCTGTGAAAGGCAGCCTGGTTTCTGGTCGAGCAGAGGCTGGAAACCCTAGTGGTCCTGAAGGACGGCAGGCATTTTGCCACGCTCCCTCCTGACATGAGGCCGCAGCTCTCCATAGATTTGTGGCCATCAGTCACTTATGGGCAACGCCCCAAGCCCCTACACGGGGAGAGGACCTGACCTGTGGTCACATAGCCTCAAGACAGATCTCCATTTTAATGAGGTACCTAAAGGCCTGAAGGGCTTAGCCAATTGAGCTCTCCTTCCCAGACACTCCTCCCTACAAAAGGTATTTAACCTCAGGCCCGCCCTGAGAAGTGGGGTATGGTTTTATTTATCTAATTTCCACCATGACAATAAATGCCTTAAAACTATGAACTGCCTCTTTTCTTCGGGATCCGCTGTAGGGGAGCCATGGCCAAGGCCTTCACCTATAAAGCCATTGTTGTCTATTCTCCCAGAGAAGGCCTCTCAGTGCTCCCAGCCACGGCCACACCAAGCCAAGCCCCACTCCCCCAAACAAGCCAAGGACTCTCTTCCCCAAGAGATCCAGCTAGAGCTTTCCCCACTTTCCCCTTCGACCCCAGGCCCCACTCCCATTTTCAGCTCTTCTGTGGCTCTCAGCAGCGCCTGGGTGCCCAAGAGCCTGAGAATCAGATGGCCCCAACCTCTGTGCAGGCCGGGACCCCGAGCCAGCTCCTGCCGTCCTCGGGACCTCAGAGTGAGCTCCCCCACCTCCGGAGCAGTGTCCCTAGGCTTCCCATAGCCGGACACCCACCCCAGCATGGGGTAACTTCCAACGTCTCGCCTCCCCAAGTGACCGAGCCCTGTGGCAGAGTAGATGCAGGATATTCATAACCCTACAGCATACCAAAAAACTGCTGGTGGTATGTTGTGACTTCTTGTCACTTCCGAGGACTCAGGCTGATTGGCAGAATGATGACAGTTGAGACAAATGTACAGTGTTGAAACAAGACCTGTGGGGACATGTGACATTTGGAGAGAGTTATAAAAGGTCTCAAAGGACAGTGAAGGAGGCTGAGCTTGGCTTGTTTGTATAGCTAAACACACTTGTTAGTCTCATGTCTTTGTTGATCTTTGCTTTGTTGAGAGAGGCACAGTGGAGAACACTTTCTGTCATTCCTGTTGGCCCTGGTCCCTCCTGTTGACTCATACCAAGGCTGAGGCCTGGCTGCCTGTGTTAGGGAGTGCACCGCTGCTGATTCATCTTTGCTATCCCGACTTTACAGAACTGGACTGCTGGTGTGTCCATAAAATATATTTGAGTGGATCAAACTGCTGCTGACCTATGACTTGAACTGCCGATTTCCAGACAACACAGATAGGTGTTGCTCCAAAGAACCATTCTAAACAGGTCCACTTTCCCCCCTATCCTTTCTTCTCCACTATCCCTATTGGGTGGTGGGATAAAAGAGAGGTTAAAAGGTTTTAAAAACATGATTAAAAATAAACCTTAAAAAATATTAAAGTGGTACATGCCATTAATCCCAGCACTTGGGAGGCAGAGGCAGGCGGATTTCTGAGTTCGAGGCCAGCCTGGTCTACAGAGTGAGTTCCAGGACAGCCAGGGCTATACAGAGAAACCCTGTCTCGAAAACCAAAAAAAAAAAAAAAAATTATTTTTTTTCCATTTTTATTAGGTATTTAGCTCATTTACATTTCCAATGCTATACCAAAAGTCCCCCATACCCATCCACCCCCACTCCCCTACCCACCCACTCCCCCTTTTTGGCCCTGGTGTTCCCCTGTACTGGGGCATATATAGTTTGCGTGTCCAATGGGCCTCTCTTTCCAGTGATGGCCGACTAGGCCATCTTTTGATACATATGCAGCTAGAGTCAAAAGCTCCAGGGTACTGGTTAGTTCATAATGTTGATCTACCTATAGGGTTGAAGATCCCTTTAGCTCCTTGGGTACTTTCTGTAGCTCCTCCATTGGGAGCCCTGTGATCCATTCACTAGTTGACTGTGAGCATCCACTTCTGTGTTTGCTAGGCCCCGGCATAGTCTCACAAGAGACAGCTACATCTGGATCCTTTTGATAAAATCTTGCTAGTGTATGCAATGGTGTCAGCGTTTGGATGCTGATTATGGGGTGGATCCCTGGATATGGCAGTCTCTACTGGATATGGTCCATCCTTTCATCTCAGCTCCAAACTTTGTCTCTGTAACTCCTTCCAAGGGTGTTATGTTCCCACTTCTAAGGAGGGGCATAGTGTCCACACTTCAGTCTTCATTTTTCTTGAGTTTCATGTGTTTAGGAAATTGTATCTTATATCTTGGGTATCCTAGGTTTTGGGCTAATATCCACTTATCAGTGAGTACATATTGTGTGAGTTCCTTTGTGAATGTGTTACCTCACTCAGGATGATGCCCTCTAGGTCCATCCATTTGGCTAGGAATTTCATAAATTCATTCTTTTTAATAGCTGAGTAGTACTCCATTGTGTAGATGTACCACATTTTCTGTATCCATTCTTCTGTTGAGGGGCATTTAAAGTTACACTTCATTCTTTGATTGGCAGTGAGGGTGTACCCCTGCCACACCTACTCCAGTAAAGACTACTCGGCAGGCCCAAAAGCTTGGACGCAGTCCCAAGGTGAATATGTTTCATGGAAACTTAGCCGCCTGGAACCTTGGCATTCCCATAGCACAAATGCTCCAAATTTATCCCTGCAATAGTGTGAAGGGTCTTGCATGCTTTCTTGCAGTATTTAACTAGATAGGAGCTAGAAATCTCAGGGCAAGCTTAGCAAAGTATATTTAGAATTCTCATTACAGACATGAATGGCAGCCTACATTACATAATAGTAGAAAGAAGGTGGGTTGTGGTTTAAAGAGGAACTAGAAAGGGTTAGTAGAACAGAACTCCCCTGATGCATGTTTTTCACTAGGCCCTGAGGAATAGCATACTTAGGTATTTACTAAGGGACCCCTGGTGGTGGGTTATACAATAGACTAGCATTGCATCAGACCTTTCACCTGGCTCCTGTGAATAACTGACTTTAGATAGGGCTGGCTGATCTTATCTCAGTTGTAAACTTTGCCTGGTTCCTGCCAGTCTTTTTGTACACATTTCTATGTTTTGTGTCAGATAACTTCATTGTACCTTGGCTGATGTGTCACCTAATTTCTTTGTTTTCTTCTGTAATATATAAGTCTGATGCTCGCTTTGAGAAATTACATTCAGATCAATACTCCCTTGAGTTCGAGTTTGTCATTTTTTTGCCAACTTCCTGCCCACCTGTACCGGGACCCTGATTCTCCCGTGGATTGAGGCCAGTCCGTGGCATACCCCGACATACCTGTCACACAATGAAAATAGCAAGTAAACACTGCATTAATGCCTTAGCCTGCTGAACACCATAGCTCAGCCTGGTTTACCTTAACTATGCTCAGAACCCAACGCCCATGTTAAAGTGTTCCATGTCCCATGTAATCTACAGAAAAAAACTGGAATGTTTATGTGGAGGCATTTCCACACCATCTAAAGCTGAAGGCTCATTAAGTCATTCGACACGTACCAGCTGTAGAAGAGTCCTATGGGCACTGTGACTGCTCACTCTCAAGCCGTGCCTACCTCCTGATTCTTTTCTTCTGACCTAATCCTCTGTGTGTGAAGATGTCACATGGCATTCCCGAATTGCTCTGAGAGAATGAATTCAGTGGACCCATACAAAATGATGATCCCTTGGCTTCTGCTACTGTAGGGGGTGGGATGATACTTGCCCAGGGTCACCTTCCCACAACCTCGACGCTGACACGTGGACTGGCAATGAGTGTGGAAGCTAAGTCTCCAATATGCCACTGGTATAGCTGCTTACCACGATTGCAGTCTCCTAAAAAAGCCCAAGGTCATTATCATACAGTCCTGGAGGTCAGACATCCAGAATCTGCCTCACTGGCTAATTTGAGATACAGCAGGGCCGCCCTGCGGGCTGGATATTGTAGACCTGAACCTGTGTTGCCACCTTCCCGACCATCAGAAGCCACCAGCATTCCTCAGCTCCTGCTTCATCCTCTGTCTTCAAAGCCAGCAGCATAATGCTTTCAACGCTTGCCCTTTGGCCTCCTGCTCCTACCTGGGCCTACTCAGATACACCAGAATAACCCTTGTCTTAATGTCAGCTGACAAACATCCTTAATTTCATCTGTAGCCTTCAACCTCTTTGCCGTGGGCAACTGATTAAATCAATGTTCTTTAAAGGAACATAAGTAATAGGATGAATATATATTAAAAGCAGATTTATTACTGTAGTCTCCCCTCCCCCAGCCTGAAACCTGCTTGCTCAGGGGTGGAGCTTCCTGCTCATTCGTTCTGCCACGCCCACTGCTGGAACCTGCGGAGCCACACACGTGCACCTTTCTACTGGACCAGAGATTATTCAGTGGGAATCGGGTCCCCTTCCCCTTCCTTCATAACTAGTGTCGCAACAATAAAATTTGAGCCTTGATCAGAATAACTGTCTTGGCTACATTTCTTTCTCTCGCCACCTAGCCCCTCTTCTCTTCCAGGTTTCCAAAATGCCTTTCCAGGCTAGAACCCAGGTTGTGGTCTGCTGGCCGGACACAACATATTACATTGGCATATATAATGTGATCTTGTCTGACAATGGCTGTCCCACATTCAAGCATCCAGCCATATAGTACTCACCCAGTCCATCACCCTAGATGTCCCAGCAGTTCCTATCTGGTGCTGAAGGCCTAGAAAATTCCTGGAGCGTCTACACTGGAAGCTGGTTCTCAAATCAGTGAGGGCATGCAGCAACAGAGTAGATGATCTTACCATCAAGAGTGAAGGCAAACAGGCAGGAGCTCCCCCAAATTCATATGCTGAAACTTAATTTCCAAGAGGAGAGTAGTAAGAGAGTGGTCATTAGAGAGTGATTACGTCATGAGGGTGGAGGCCCATGGGGATGGGATCAGAGCCTCACAGGGGCTTGAGGGCATAGGTTCACTCTCTTCTGCTCTTCTGCAGTGTGAGGGTACAGATTTTTCCCTCTAGAGCAGCAGCTCTCAACCTGTGGGTCGTGATTCATTTGGCAAACCTATCTCTAAAAAATATTTACATTATGATTCATAACAGTAGCAGAATTACCATTATGAAGTAGTAACGAAAATAGCTTTATAGTTGGGGGGGGGGTCACTACAACATGAGGAACTGTATTAAAGAGTTGCCATGTTAGGAAGGTTGAGAACAACTTCTCTAGAGAATGAAACAACAGGCACCATGGTAGATGCAGAGAGCAGCCCTCCGGGGCCATCAGCCTGCAGGATCTCTATCCTGCACTTCCCTGCCTCCAGCAAGGTCACATACATTTCTCCTCATAAGTACCCATACTTTGCTGTTTTGTTATGGTGTCACCAAAGAACTAAGACTCTGTGCAACACAACTTGTATAGGTTCCAGGAACAGGGTGAGGATATCTACGGGAGACCACAATTATGCCTACCCCAAGAGTAGTACGAAGGGATCCAGAGTGTGAGAGTTGGCAGGAGGAAGACACACTGAAGTATAGCAGTTGCCATAAGATGGCTCTCATAGGTGCTTCTGTGTTCAGGAGAATCCTAAGCTTAAGATAATGGACATCTCTCTGACACTGCCTGTCTGTGAAATGGCTCTACTGCCAAATCTCCCCGCACCCCCCTGTTGCCATGGTTTCAACCAACACTGTCCTCCATAGCCTCATGAGTCAAAAGCTTAAGCTCAAATTGGAGTTACTGGATGTTGTGGTGGTTTGAATATTCTTGGACCAGGGAATGGCACTATTAGGAGTTGTGGCATTGTTGGATTAGGTGTGGCCTATTGGAGAAAGTATGTGTGTCACTGTGGAGGTGGGCTTAGAGACCCTCCTCCTAGCTGCTGGGAAGCCAGTCTTCTCCTAGCTGCCTTTAGAACAAGAAGTAGAATTCTCAGATCCTTCTGCGTCATGCCTGCCTGGATGCTGCCATGTTCCTGCCTGGATGATAATGGACTGAACCTCTGAACCTGTAAGCCAGTCCCAGCTAAATGTTGTTCTTTATAAAAGTTGCCTTGGTCGTGGTGTCTCTTTACAGCAATGAAATCCTGACTAAGATAGAAGTGGTCTTTACAGCAATGACTAAGATAGAAGTAGAAGAAAGTTTAAGCTGGGGCCTGGTAGGAGGCCTTGGCTCACTGGGGGTATGTATATGAAGAGATGGCAGGATCCCAGCACCCTCCTCTTCATTTTCCTTCGCACTCTGGCTTTTGCTACTGCCCTTCAACCCCAAGTATGGGCTTTCATTCCACTACTAGAGGCTTTAAAGCAACAAATCTATGCAATTATGAACCCAAGCCCCTTAGACCAGGAACCAGAATAAAGATTTTCCTTTTGTAATTTGTCTGCATTGTCTATCACAGTGAAGGAGAACTCACCAACAGTAATACACTAACAACTTTCCATTTGAGCCCATTGTTCCAAATTCCAAACCCTTGGGTGCCACTGACTCTGTATACTTTATATAGAAAAATATAAATGTATATAAAATATATATTCACTTATTGTTGCTGTTTAGTTTTATTTGTTGATTTTTTTTAAGACAAGGTTTCTTGCTCTAGACCTTAAGCTCACATCCTCTTGTCTGAGTCCCCAAGTACTTAGATCATAGGCATGCATCACTGTGTTGAGCTATAGTCTACATTTTAATTAAAAACTTCCAGACGGGGGGCTGGTGAGATGGCTCAGTGGTTAAGAGCACCGACTGCTCTTCCGAAGGTCCCGAGTTCAAATCCCAGCAACCACATGGTGGCTCATAACCATCCGTAACGAAATCTGATGCCCTCTTCTGGAGTGTCTGAAGACAGCTACAGTGAACTTACATATAATAAATAAATAAATAAATAAATCTTAAAAAAAAAAAAGAAAGAAAGAAAGAAAAGAACTTCCCTTTCTGTTTAAAAAAAAAAACAAAAAAAAAAAAAAACAAAAAAAAACTTCCAGACGTACTCTATAAGTTTGGTGAAAATGCTAAACTTGTTTATTTCTCATGATACAATTAAGCTTGAAGGAATTTTTGTTTACTTATTTTATAGATTCAGAAATACTCATTTTATGTTAAAATCTGTTATTTCTTTCTTTAAATTTATTCCATGGATCATATCTTATTTCTTATATGTAATGAAATTGAAGACTTGGCAATAATCATGGTAGATTTTTCCTATGTTTTACTTTTAAAAAATTTATGATTATGTATATGTGTGTGGTTGTTGGGGCCAGCCTGTGGTTCTCATGTCCGGGCTCGAGCCTGGAAGGCATCTTGGAACCTGGAAGAAAAGAGGAGATCTAGGTGGGTTGAGAAATAATGGAACCAAGACAACTAGTCTGCTCAAGGTTCAAATTTTTAATGGCGGACATGCTTTATAAAAGAGAGGGGAAAGCCCATTCCCGCCAAATCATCCTTGGAGCCCAGCTGCAGGTGACCACGTGTAGGCTCCGGAACAGCTAGGCAACAGGTAGCAGCTGCGGCAGTGGCAGAACAATAGAGTGATCCAGGGAGGCAGGCTCCACCCCAGGTGATCTCCTTAGTGGCAACAAAGTCAAGCCTGCCTCAGCCTGCTTCAGTCTTATGGAGGCTACATCTCCTCCCTGTTATTAATATAAAAAAGAAAGGCTGGACTGAGGCATAAATTTTATTTATGCTCTATAGTTCTGCCTGAATTCTTTGGGCCTAGTGAAGAAACCTGTCTCAGTGGGATTCCCTAACTTTTCTCATGGTAAACCCTTATTTGGTTAAGACTGTCCTTACTGTCCTAATAAACAGTCTGCAGACCTGCCCTGAGCTATTGGCTCTATCTTTTGTAATGCTAATTAGTTACTGAATAGGTAACTTCCTTACTGAATTCCTACTGAATTCCAAGTTGTCGGCTTCAAGGTCTTTCTAGGAAGTTGGCGAAGGCTAAACTATATCAGAATTCAATCTTAAAAGGCACTTATAATAAAATAATACTAAAAGAGAGCACATGGATCCATACACTAGACTAACACAGGGATAGGGTAAGAATATACGGGTTATGAGAACGCCAAAGCTCCAGGAGGTGAGTTTTCATGAAACTCTTTGCCTCGTGAGTGCTCTCAGGCCTTTTGGCCTGCCGGGTAAACTTTACTAGAGTGTGCGTGGCATCTCCCCTGTTCTTTTATTTTTCAGCCGAAGTTCCAGGATGTCCCGCCTTGTCATAGCTACAGATCTTAGGAGTGCTCTAAAGATGAGTGGAAACACAACAATTTTCTAATAAAATATGCCAATAATAATAGCAAGTAGGATAATATATTGAACCCAATCCAGGGAATTCAATGCACTTAGGTTATCTTTAAATCCCTAGCCAATTCATCAATGTTCCAAGTGTCCAAGTGACTATTGCTAATATCTGAAATTTCTGCCTTTCTAGCCTTAATATATGCTATGTCCTGCCCTATTGTTAAGATTATTTCTTCTAAGACATTAACCTTTGCCTCCAATTCTTACATGGCTCTATGGTGTATTATTAATAAACCATGGTCTCTTGGCATGTACCTCTGTCTAGATTAATATGATTTTGAGATCTGGGTGTCTTTCTAGACTGCCTGGCCCTCATAGCAAACCTTAATCCCAAATCAGACCAAAAGCCACAATATGTACAAGAATGCTACTTATTTGGAGGCGGGTATGCACGCCTGTTGCAGTCAGGGTGAAGGGCATTGACTGACCTGCTTGAAAAACAAAGTCCAGACAGTGAAAGGCACAGTACAAAAGCTTCCTTTGGGGAAGTCCAGGTACTCCATTCAATTGCAAATTAGCAATGATCAAGCTTAGACTTAGAGCTCCCAGGTGTGGGAGAGGTGACCTTGAGAATCACAGAAAGGCTACAATCTTTCTGGGAGAGGAGGCTGTGTTCTAATTTAACTTTGATAAGTAATTAAGAATATTTTGCTATCTTCCCTGGGATACTCTAATACTGGAATTATTACTAGACCAGTCCAAGATTGAGTTAGAATAACTGGTCACAATGAAAGAAAGAGAAGAATCACCATAACTCTTTTTATATGAGCAATCTTTCTAAGTCAGATTACAGACTCTGATGTTCTTTTTACCCTAAGGCAAAAAGCTTACCTTTTACCTTAAGGTAAAAAAAAAGCAAGGCAGCTTCACTTGTCCAAACTGGAAAAATGGCAAGCAAGGATGGGTTGAAAACATGTACCCAAATTAGCTTTCTTGTCACTAGAGTCAGGGCACTTACCTGTCAGCCTGTCACACAAATTAGCCATCATGCTTCTGCAGCATTCTGTGAAGAAAACCTGTTTTTCCCTTTCCTAATAAAGAAGCTCTTCAGGATCAAGCCATATGCCAATAAGTAGATCCTTTTAAGATACTCTAAGGCATTTATTAAATTCTTTGACATCCAAATTTCAAAATTCTGAAATAAAAGTATGATTTAAATAATGTGCATTCCCATGCACTAAATAATATGCACGGGCATATATTTCCCCCTTCTTTGTCTTTTAAGAATCTAGTTTTAAAGTTTCACAATACCTTGTCCTTAAGAATTAATAATTTGTTGACAAAACATCTCAAATATTTGACTGTTATAGTCAGTATTAATGTAACATGGGCAGTGACTAATTGCACTTTCAATTGTTTCTCTTAAAGAGCGGTTGTAACTAGAAAGCTTGAAAAGTTATTAATAGTCACATGTGCATAATTTATTCAGAAATAAGAGCATTCATTTGCAGCAATTGATTAAGTATAAATCTTCAAGAATTAACACTGTTATGTGGAAACAAGTAGTAACTGAGGACACTAATAGCAAAGAATTTGACATGCACAATTTCCAAGAATACTAAAATATTATCTTAAACCATAACTGTTTTGAATATATAAAGAATGAGATTATATATCTATCCTATATGGAGGACCTATTGACTTCCTGAGATATAAATCCAGCATGGCATTGCTTTAAGATGTCTAGGCAATCTAGAACAATTTATTAAATGTCCAAAAACAGCCTTCTAAAAAGGACAGCATTTTTTCTTATGAGTTGTATATGCATAAGCAATTGCAAATTTGAGAATTAATAGCATCTGAGGGACGAACAATCTTAAGCAATTATGAGCTCTAAGATAGAATATTGACTATTAATATACAAATTAAGGTTTGATTGTTCAGCATTTTAAAACACCATCCACAGCACACAACTTAATTATCTGTGCTGAAACAGGGGGAAGCTCAACAGAATAAGCGTGTGATCCAATTCACATCTACTTATTTCCCATACAGGGGTTGTTTTTAAACACAGAAATTGGGATGCATGGATGCATGCATGAATTTATAGAAGATATAAAAGTGTGCATAAAAACAATTTTTAACTTATCTTTGGGATATTGATTGTCAATTTTATTTAAAATGATGGTATGCAATAGATCAATTATTAATATTCTGTAATAACCAAATTAATTGCTGTTTGGAGCAGGGAACAGACACTTAGGTTTTTAAGACACAACTTTTGTTATAGTTATCCCAAACTATATGAATTTATCCTATAATTCTTTGTTAGCACCACAGTGGCTTAATAGGATGCTGAAACTGCGCTTTGAGGTGAATGCCACCTCGGCCTTGCCCTTGAGAGGCATTAGCTAATAAAATACTTTCCACTTAGGAAAAAATATGCACTGAAAGATTCAAACTCTTAGCTTATTGATTACAGCTCACTAGAAGCAAAACATCTCTATAAATATCAGAATGTAAAGGAAAAAACAAACTTTTAAATCTATAATAACTTTATATAAAGTAGGCAAGCCAGATTGTAATGCCTTTATAATTTCTACAGCCCGATTGACCTTTTATAAATTCTGAATTTAAGCATTATTTCAAACATCTGGATAGATCTGCAACAATGTTCTATTAGTTAAAGGGAATTTACCCTGAAGGCAGGGAGGGGGGAAGTTCTCAGAACTTCCCTAGTCACAGATTGTGAAACAAAGATTTCATGCCAGCTTCCTCGAGGCTGCTCTGAACTTGCATCAACTCTCACATAAGAAAAAATTTTCCAACCCAAGCATTTTGGCCCTCCTGTAATGAGGACAGAATTTTAGAACTACTAAGTTTCTTTGTAATATTAGATTGTAACTACAACCTTGGGAAAGCAAAACCCAATTTCAAAACAATTTATCACCTTAAGAATCAACATTAAAACTTCACTACTACATTGCGAGATTTGGCTGCCAATTTATACCTATGAATGCATGACAATGCAAGCTTTAAGGCTTCATTAAAGAGACATTGCTTTAAATCTTATCTTTAAATTTACTTTCTAGGATAAGAATCACATTAAATATTATCTCAGCTAGAAGTGTCTTAGGAGGCCCAGTTTTTTGGCCTGCTTATGAAAAGACTCCTGAGTTGCTAAAAGGCAGAGGTCCCAGGGAGGACACTGTGGTGGAATGCTGCTTAGGTATGGGGTGGTTTGAATGGCCTTGGCAGGTCCATAAGTTTGAATGCTTGTTCCCTAGTTAATGGAACTATCTGGGAAGGATTGGGAGGTATGGCATTGGTGGAGGAGGAGTGGCCTTGTTGAAGGAGGTGTGCCAGTGGAAGAGGGCTTTGAGATTTCAGAAGCCCACTCCCAGCCCCTGCTTCTCTCCCTCCCTTTCTCTCTTTCTTCTGCCTGCTGTCTCTGGATCAACTTAAGCTCTCAGCTTCTGCTCCAGTGCCATGCCTGTCTGCTACCCAGCTCCCAACCCTCAGAAACAATAAGCAAGGCTCCCAATTAAATGTTTTCTTGTATATGTCTTGGTCATACTGTCTCCTCACAGCAATAGAACAATGACTAAGACAAAGTTGGAGATATATTAGAAGAGTTCTTAACACTGCAGATGACAGAGAGACAGCAGCATGAGGAGATATCAGGCATGTGTAGTGGAGTGAAGGTCTTTGGAATGTTTTCACAGTAATTGGGTGGGAGAGAGAGAGTGAAAGTTTCCTTTTTAGGGCCATAGCTAGACAGTTGCCTGGAGCCATCAGTGAGCACTTAGTTAAAGAATGTTAGGCAAACATCTTTCCTGGTCTTTGTTAGGATCTAAGCAACGGACGCCATAAAGTCATACCATTGTACAGATCTCACATGGGACATTTATGGAGGGAGGTGGTGTTCAGAGGCTTTCTCTGGGTGAGGGTGGAGGGGAGAAGAAAGCAGGGAGAGGAGAGACTGGCCTTTTATAAGGGTTGTAATGCAAGCACAGGGTATGTAACCGTGGCAACAGTGGGAATGAGCTCATCTTAGCAGCTATTGATGATGTCTGCTGTCACTGTATGCCTGGGGGCAGGCAGTGGAGATACCTGATTCCTCCCCTTTGTATATTATAAAAGAGGGGACGTTGAAAGGGATGATTTCGAGGCAGGGATGAGGGTTGTGTGCTCTCTAGACTACTTCTTGCTGTCTAGGTGTGGTCATTTTCTAGAAACTTCAATGTTACCATCAGAGAACAAGAGTTTCAGGCTCTGTGGCTTGTGGTTGGTAGATCTGTAACAATAACTGATTAATTTCTGATTAGAGATTTTCTTTGAACTTGTGGTTGGAGAAATGCAGAGAAAAATTTGCCAAAGCAGGATATGATTAATAAATGAAGGAAAATGACAAAGAGGGGAGTCTGGAAGGGCAATCCCACTTCCACATGGGGTTCCAAATGCCTAGGGGACAGAGGCATTGGGTTGCTCCTAATGATATTTTGGAGGTCTGTTTGAAGTTGTTTGATTTTGTTTTGTACTATTCCCACTTGGTTGACATAGAAGCAGCATTCCTCTTGGAGGAAGGGGCAAAGGTCACCTTTTTAAGCTGTAAGAAAAATTTGGTCTCCATAAATTTTGGAGTACCACTGCAGGCAGGGAGTCAATCTGTCCTTGAAGAGTGAGTGTGGTTTGGGTCTCCTACTGGAGATCCTGGGTGAACCAGGAAGAAAACTAATGATACAAAGTCAAGGAAGTGGCCCTTCCCATTGTTCCAGGGACGACACCTGCAGCTATTCCTGTGACAACCAGGAGGGGCAAGATTTGAACTGCCCTTTTATAATGCCAGGCAGCTATTGCGTCCACAACTGGAATCAGTAGGGATTCTTTCTATGTATCATTCCCAACGTGGGGAAGAGAAATACTAGCATGCAAACTCCTTACCAGCTAGAGGGTAGACAATGGTAGACCTGAGTACCACAAAGAATGGAGGTCTGTGGACTGTAGGGCACTGGGGCTGAGATGAGGTATTAAGGATTATCGCTTTGTTGTTGTCTGGGGGATTTAATGCCCCTACAGAATGAGTCCAAATGCCTTAGAACAGATTGCCAAAGAAGGTAATAAGAAAAAGGGTTGGAGTCATGGCACCACCAGGCTCAGGGAAGCTGGTGAGTGGTGAGGTGGGATTATTTGATAGGGTCATAGGAGAGGCTGTAAGTGGTACATGTGAGCTACTTCTGGGTGGTCTATTCTCTCTGGATATTAATTGTGCTTACTGGGAGCCTGGGGTTGAAGAGACATAGCAGTTGCCAGAAGTGACCATTTCCCTCCTGGAATTTCATGAGTCCTGTATATACAAGTAGAGGGTCTTATCTCAGATAGAAGAGGGAATCAGGAGGAGATTTTAAGTATGGTGAATGGTATTGACAAGACCAGTATGGGAAGCCTCCATATCTGTCTGGCCATTTTTTACAATTACTTTCTGTCTGGTCAAAGAGTAAGCAGACAAAAAGGACAGTTATTCCTAGAAACTATAAAAATTTCCTCTTTAACAGAGGGGACTGTGAAAGGCTGGATAAATGTTTTCTATCCAAAGTAACAGCTTTGTGGATTGGAGTAATTGTTAGTCTCAAGTAGGTGACCTGAGGGATGGAAAATTGGATCTTAGATAGTGAGACTCTGTAGCCACAGCTGGACGAGAGCCTAAGTGTCAGTTTGGCTAATTTGTAGGGATGGACTGCAGATGATAATGCCATCTACATACTGTATGAGCTTGGATTGGGAAGAGATAAAGAAAAATGTATGACAGGGTAGAGGGAGACCACTGTAGAACTGATGAGCTGAAGATCTTGAAATAGGCAGTAGGTTATTGGGCTTCTTAAATGCAAGTGTAGGGGTGTTATAGGGCAAAGATGTGGGGGCAAAGTTGTTTTTCACAGGAAGTCAGACATAATATCCTTAAGTTCCTTGAGACTCTAGAGACAGAGCGTGTGTAGTTGGGGGTGGGGGTGGGGAGGGATGGTACTGAGCTCGGGTGATGTACCGGTAGAGTCTTGTAATCAGATGACAATAAAGGAATGATGTTTAGCAACTGGGGTTTTTGATTTGCCAGATAATGAGGGAGGGATCCATCTGGGATGCTGGAAAAGCTTTATGTGTTGAACCAGTAGGTTGGGTGGTTGGGTAAGAAAAGGAGAAGGGCTGCTGGCAAGCTTGAGCTCGAGAGAATGGTGGGGCGGGCGGGGGGGGGGGGCAAAGGAAATAGAGACTCCCACTTTGGCTAGAGGATCCCTTCCCAATAAGGGAATAGGACAGGTTGTCACCACCAGCTAGATGGTTCCCAGCTAAACAGAGAAAGTACGCACAGAAAGCTCTCAGTTTAGAACACCATCCATCCCCTGAGGCAGTAGGCAAAGGGTTGCTCCTCGATTGAGGTTGCTTTGGCTTTCTGCAGTCTTCTTATCACCTGGATTTCTCCAAAATGGCTGAATTGCTTGAGAGCTATTTCTTCAAAGCCATGAACAAAATCAGAGTCAGTTAATTGCTGCAGACTAACCCCTTCTGGGTCTCCTATCTGCGTGGAACGGGTTCTGATTGTAGGTGGGCAAAGGAGTCAGTGAGATGGAGGGGTAACAAACAGGCTTGACACAAGGGAGTGTGGATCTGAATGTAATTTGTCAAATCGAGCATCAAACTTTTTATACAGAAGAAAATAGGGAAGTTAGGTGACACACTGGCAAGGTACAATGAGGTTACAGGATTCTTACATAAAACAAAGACATGCAAACACGGAAGGACTGACGGGAACCAACTGGGAGAAAATTCAATGTTAACAGCTGGGATCAAAAAACAGCCCCACCTAAGGTCAGCTTAATCTTAGAAGCCAGGGGCAAGGGCTTTGTGCCCTTGCCATAGTTCCTATTCTAGTCTATTGAATAGTCCACCTCCCCCCCTAGGCCATTGTAAATTCTTGTGTATGGGTGTAACTCAGCTATCTATAGTTCTAAGAATCTATTCTGGCTCCTCCTTAGACCACAACCTTCCTTCTTCCTAGGTAATGGTAAATTCATGTGTAGGGCAGTGACTTAGCTATCCATGCCCAGGGTCAGCTCAAGGACTGACTGCCTAGAACTGGTGAAGAATCTAACTTAGCTATATGTCAAAAATTCAATCCTTAGAAGCACTTATAATAAAGCAATATTAAGGGAAAGCACACGGATCATTTACCAACTAAAGCAAGGACATTGGAGCATTCATTATACAGGATGCCACGGTTCTAGGAGACTAAGTTTCCATGAACTTTTCACCTCAGGACAGCGCCCAGGTTTTTTGGGGCCTGTCACTACTGGAGTGGATGTAGCAGCTAATAAGACAGAATCTCACATAGCATAGCCATGGGGTGACAACCTATCACCTTTATGATATTCTGTTGGCTAAAGGCCAATTATAGTCACTGCCACTATCAAGGGGAAGGAACTTTACAGGGATTCAAACCAGGAATCAGGAGTCATGGAGGCCACTGAAGCCACACTCAACACCCCATAATGATTCCAAGGAGCCAGTTGAACTGAGGGGAGATTCTGGGCTATAGTCCCACCTAACCAGAGTCATGTGATATGTCCTTACCACAGTTCTCCTGTATTTCCTGAGAGATGAAATTTCTGGTAAGAAGTATTAATGACTGTGATGATTTGTATATCCTTGGACCAGGGAGTGGCACCATTTGAAGGTGTGGCCTTGTTGGAATAGGTGTGACCTGGTTGGAATGGGTGTGTCACTGTGGGTGTGGGTATAAGATCCTCACCCTAGTTGCCTGGAAGTCAGTCTTCCACTAGCAGCCTTTGGATGACAGCCTGGATACTGCCATGTCCCCACCTTGATGATAATGGACCGAACCTCTGAACCTGTAAGCCAGCCCCAATTAAATGTTGTTTTTTTATAAGACTTGCCTTGGTCATGGTGTCTGTTCACAGCAGTAAAACCCTAACTAAGACAATGACCTCTACAAATAAACAAAAAGTGTGCATATTAGGTGGCAGTGTGAGGAGCGGGTGTGGCAGCAGTCCCAAGATGGCACCCGGGACTGCAGCCAAGTCTTATGACTTGCACCTGACTTCCTCATACACCTGAAAATAAGCCATTGTGAGAACTGCACAGGTGCACCATGATGCAAGATCGGACCATATGACAAGTGATGATTCTGGCCAATGGACTGCTGTTACGTGGACTGGGCTGATGGGGCGTGGTTGAGGGCTTATATAAGGGATTGCGATTGGGGGCAGAGGAAGGACTTTTCCTGGAGAGAGATTCCTAGAGTTTTTTTCCTGGAGAGAGATTCCTGCATGCATGTTGAAAGGTTACTGAATAAACTGCTTTGAGAAGAACGCTGTGTCGTTGCTCTTTTCTGCTGGTCAGAGACAGAAGCGACAAGTAAGTACCACGGAGAAATCAGTGGTGCCGGGGGAAAGGAGGGCCAGCATTTCATGTGTGTATGGGAGGAGTGTAGTCACAGAGCCTATTGGAAACCCATCCACGTTCCCAGTGGAGTTTTCCTCTAGGGTGTTTACTCAGTAATCTCTGCTTATGTCACTATGCCTCCTGCAATCTAGCTATTTGACTCATATGGCCCTCTGGGGTGGATGCAACAGGGCCGTTCTAATTTGCTTTCCATTGCTGCAATAAAATACTAACCAAAAGCAACTTGGGGAGAAAAGAGTTTATTACATCTTTCAATTCAGATCACAGCTCATCACTGAAGGAAGTCACGGCAGAAACAGAGATGATACTTCCTGGTTTGCTTCCCATGGATTGCTCAACTGCTTTTTGTTTGTTTGTTTGTTTGTTTGTTTTATATCATCCAGGACCTTCCCAGGCACCAACCACAGTAGACTGAGCCTTCCCACATCAATCATTAATCAAGAAAATGGCCTGCAGACTCACCTACAGACAATCTGATGGAGGAAGCTCAGTTAAGATTCTCTCCCCCTTCCCAGATGACTTTAGCATGTGTCAAATTAACAACAATAACAACAACAACACCCAACCAATCAACCAACCAAAAAACTAGAAACAAAACTACCAAAACAAACAAACCAAACAAACAAGAAAAACCTAAAACAAAACACCTGACCAGTGAGGGGCAATGATTACTCATATATGTGCTTCAACCTAGAAGTTACAGATGTGACTTCTGCTCAAATTCATTGTCTAAAGCAATAATATGCAAGAAAGTAGCATCTCTATATGGCCACAATCAGGAAAGTCCTCTAATAAAGTCATAGGTAGCAATCAGGATACAGAAAATGTCACACAGAAACCTAGGAAATGAGTGTGTCAGACAAGACAGAACTCACAAAGACTTGTGGGTCACAGCATCCTTAGTGTATAGAAGAGAGGGCAAGGAGGCAGGATGGCCAACAGTGGGAATTAGAGAGGAGGAAGAGAAAAGGGTGATGCCCTTGGGGGCTATGGCACTTCAGTGTGATTGGAAAGATACAACTTGGTATTGAGACAGAAGTGTGAGCTGGTTCCACATTCAGGAAGGGACATTCATTCATAGCTGCTCTTGTGCTCTTCTTCACTTTGGGTTTTTGAGGAATCGTCATGCTCTGCAGGCCAAGCTGTCCTGAAACTCACTGTGTAGACAAGCAATTCTCTGAGCTCTGTCTCTCAACCCTGGATTTCAGGTGTGAAACACTACTGTCTTCATAGATGTTCTCTGGACTATTCCAATAGCCCATCTTTGGCATTAAAGCTTCTTTACTCTGTGGTTGAAACGTTGTTGGGTGTATCAGTTACTATTTTCATTGTCAGGTCAAAAAATATTTGAAAGAAATAACTTAGAGGAGTGAAGTTGATTTTGGTTCATGATCCATCATGATGAAGGAAGCATGGTAGAATGGCTTGGTCCAGAGCTGGGCGTGGTGGCACATGCCTTTAATCCCAGCACTTGGGAAGCAGAGGCAGGCGGATTTCTGAGTTCGAGGCCAGCCTGGTCTACAAAGTGAGTTCCAGGACAGCCAAAGATACACAGAGAAACCCTGTCTTGAACCCCCCCCCCCCCAAAAAAAAAAACCAAAAAAACCCAAAAACAAAACATAATGGCTTGGTCCATGGAGGCAGAAGCTTGCAGTGGGAGAATCTCTCATAACCAACCAGGAAGCAGAGATGTCATGCCAGCAGCAGGGCTGAGCTATAACCCTCAGAGTTCCTTCCCAAGTGCCCTATCTCTTCCAGTAAGGTCCTATGTCTTGAAGGTTTCACAGTCTCCCAGAACAGCACACTAACTAGAGATCAAGGACTCAGATACATACTTCATGCTCAAACCATAACATTCACTTCTGCACCTCATAGGCTCATGAGCATCTCATAATGAAAGGCCCATTCATCCCACCCCTGCCTCATAGGCTCATGAGCATCTCAGGATGCAAAACTCATTCATTCCAACTTTAAAAGTCACCATAGTCTTAATAGTTTCAATGTTTCTAATACCCAAGATACACTGTTAACTATGAACAATATAAAAAATATATACAGTTGCCTCATTCCACTATATGATGGCACAGAGTAATGTGCCAGGAATAGAGAAATGGAAGTATATAGCAAGCAAAGATTGAACCAAAGTAAGACAGACACTCAGCAGGGAAAGCTCCATATTCATTATTCGAGATGACATCATCTGAGTTCTTGTGGAGCCTGTGCCTACGGCCTGCTATCCCCAGGACACATGGGCTTTTTTCTTTGACTAATTTCACTGGCGTCTACAGGTCTCCTAGAAGATGTCCCATGCTCCTGGCCTCTCTAACATCCCAAAGTCACCACAGCAGCATAGGCTTCAACTTTCATCCCTTCACACAGAAGATACTCAGGGTCCTTATCCAAGAAATCTGTACCTGTGGAAACATTGCCTAGCCTCACCAAATGTAACCCCTGTGACTCCATCTTTCTTGCCTTCTAAGTGCCTACAAATTCAGCTCTACGTGGTCAGGGACATTCTTCTGTCAACTTGAGATGTAGCCTGTAGACGTTTAATTGTCTTATTCTTTGTCCTAGGCTCAAAAAGCAGCCTAGATCTGCATGTGCTACTCTGGTATAGAGGGAAAGACTCATAGACTAAAGGTGTTGGTTATCCAGGGCCCACTGAATGGGGTTGGAAGTTGGCAGATTGTCCCTCAGCTCCTCATTTCAGCTAACACAAGAAACTAGGCTAAGGTTGATAGTGGGGTAAGGAACGTATTCTACCCCTAAAGAAGTACAGTTCTTCACAGGAGGGAGAGTGGACATGACTTCCACAGTCAGAGGCTTCTAAGGGAGTCAAGACACAGGGCTGACAGAGCTGAGTCTCCAGAGGAACAGAAATGAAGCCCAGAGCTCAGTCATGGCTTCCAACTAACAGAAGAGATGTCACTATAGTGGCCAACTTCTATTTTCAAGCATCCTAGGATATATAGTCAAAAGGACAAAGGGACAAAAGATAGAAGGACTTGTAGTGATAGAACCTAGTGGGGAAACCCCCACTCAATTCCCGATTCGGCGTGCACCCAAAAAATCACGAAGGACCATCTTGATGTAATTACATGAGGTCATTTAATTATGGAGCTCCGGACCGACATGCATCCCACACAGGAGATAATGGATGTCAGCCACGAGGCTCAAAAGCTAGGGGTTTTTATGGGGTAAGGGGCTTAGGGGTGTGGAATTCAGCCTAGCAACACACTATTGGCTTATTCAAACATCAGCAGAAAAATTACATGTATGTGCAGGGTGTCAGAGTTCTGTGAGTTGTTGACTCAGTTTAGATAGCCCTGCTATGTCTTCACATTCCCCTTTATCTTATGGTCAAGATGTTCCAGGAATGTTTTAACTACAGGGCATACCCAGGTTTTTTGGTTTTTGTTTTTTTTTTCTTTTTTCTCAGCCCCAGGCAGCCTCTAAGCTCACAAACAACCAGCAATTTCTGAGTACTTTATATGACTTACAGGTCTTGAAATTTCATCTTTCTTTCAGTAGCTCAGCTGATACTAGCTGATGTGGCCTTTGAACTCAATTATGTGTCAATACATACTATTCAGCCATGGACTGCTCTAATGTATCATTATCATTATTATTATTATCATTGTATGTGCATTGTGCATGTATGTATGGTATGAAGTATGTATGTGTATGTGAATATGCACACACATAAGTAGAAGTTAGGTAACCATTTTCAGATGTCCTCTCCTTCCATGGGGGGCTCTGGGGATCAAACACAGGCCATCAGATTTATGCTGTAAGCTCTGTCTCTCACTGAGCCATCTTGCCTGCTTTTACCTGCTAAGCCATCTTGCTGGATGGTGGATAACACAAAGCTATAAGTCAGGAAAGAATTCAAGGAGCTTGTGTCAACCCAGCCTGAAGCAGATGACCAAGTGTGTGAGGATGCTGAACCTGCAGCCCCGAGCCTGTGCTGACTGAGGATCCGAAAGACTTTCCCAGACTCTGCATTTCTCACAGGACCGATATGAGGAGAACAACAATTGCAGAAAGAGGAGCATCTGACCAGAAGTGTTTTAACAGGGTAGGGCTGGCCATAGTTTATTCTCCGGGCAACAGAAGACACAGCAAGTCCCTGACAGGCTCATGTAAGGCCACTAGCTAAGCTGGGTTTACATCATAGCAAAGAACTCATGGTCACATTGTCACTGCAGGACTGTCCCCATGTCCTCAGTACTGTCCTGGTATTAGCCTGAGAGTCTGATAGGCTGAGACATGTGTAGCTGGTTACAGGGCAGTGTTGCTTCATCCTTTCTAATAGATTCTACAGTCAGCTTTCCAGACACGGGTGTGGCCTAAATGTGGGTTGAGCATTAGCTAAACTGAGGTTTAAATCCTCATCTGTGGTGTCTCTGACGTGCTGTGTGATTTCAGGGAAGTTGCTCAAGATTTCAAAACCCAGTGTGCAGCACACATGCCTGACAGCACCTACCCCCTCACCAGGCCCCCTCTTCCTCACTCCCCTTTATGCCATCAAGGTCTCCCTATTTTCCTTGCTTTCTCGTTTTGCACTTCTGTTGCTTGCTGTCAAAGAGACTCTCTCAGGTAGGGCCTTCCTCACCGTTCTTCTCTGCTTACCCGTTACACGCCAGAAAAGTCTCCTCTCCATGCTTCCAGATGTTCTTTGTCTATAAATAAATAAATAGACTAGAATTATTATCTTAATTGTACAAACATATGGAGCACAGTACAGCAACTGGATGCATCTATATAGTGCGTAATGATCAAATCAGCGTAGTTTCTGTCTCTTTTAGCATTTTAAAAATCATCTGATTGCTGTTTAATAATTCTATGTTTTTATAGGGCACAGCATGGTGTGTCCATGCATAAATGCTGTGTGTACTGATCCAATCTGTACCATTTCCATCTCATCTCTGTGCTTGGAGTCTTTCAGCTCATCCCTTCCAATTACCGTACAAGAGTTAGTAGGTTATTGTGAAGTGTAGTTCCCCACCCTCACCCTAGTACTGTGCCAGAACACCTAGAGCTTAATACTCCTCTAGTACTATGCAATCCCATCCACATGAAGATGAGCAGCAAAGCAATATCATGTCCCTTCTAAGACTGGGTTGCTTTAAATATATATATTGCCCCAGTACAGGAGAATGCCAGGGTCAAGAAGTGGGAGTGGGTGGGTGGGTAGGGGAGCAGGGCAGGGGGAGGGTATAGAGGACTTTCAGGATAGCATTTGAAATGTAAATGAAGAAAGTATCTAATAAAAAATTGAAAAATATATGTGTGTGTTTATATATTATATATGTCATATATCATATATTATATAATATATATCTTACTTATTCACTTCACATCCTGATTGCAGTCCCCCTCCCACCCTTACAAACCCCTCCCCAACCACACACTCCCTGTCCCCCTTGGGTTATCTAGGAGTACCCTACCCTGGGACATCTAGTCCCAGCAGGACTTAGAACAACCTCTCCCACTGAGGTGACTGGGTCACTTCTAGGAAAGGCCATGTCTTCCCTCCTTTGTTTCTTCTCCTCACTCTCCTCCTCTCTCCCCCTTCCCTCTTCTGTTGCTTGTGCTGACATCAGTCAGCTGCCCCAATAAAGAAATACCTGTTGCATACACTGAAGGCAACCTGCAGCCAGTATCTAGCCAGAAGCCAAATACTGCTAACAGCAGCCATATAATGTAACTTGGAGGCAAATCTATCCCTGCCCCACCCCCCACACCTACTAAGTCTAGATGACCTTAGCCTGGGAGTTACTTTTCCCACTTCCATGATGAAGCCCAAAAGCCATGTGTGGTGGTTTGAATGAAAATGGCTCCCATAGACTCGTGGGGAATAGCATTATTGGAGGTGTGGTCTTCTTGGAGTACATATGTATAGCCCTGTTGGAAGAAGTGTGGTGAAGGGGAGGGGAGGATCATGGTGCCTCTTCACAGCAGTAACACTGAGAATGGAGTCAGGTGAAATGTCACCAGGCACAAACAAAGGTGTGTGTTTGCAGGTCTTTCTTCCTCTTCCTTTCCCTCTTCCCTCCCCCTTCCCTTTCCCCCCTTCTCCTTTCTCCTTCTCCTTTTCCTTCTCCTCTCCTCCTCCTTCTCCTTTTCCTCCTCTTCCTTCTCCTTCTCCTTCTCCTTTTCCTTCTCCTTCTCCTTCTCCTTCTCCTTCTCCTTCTCCTTCTCCTTCTCCTTCTATAAGTGAAAGACTTTCTTTGCCAATAGTTGGTCAGTGGGGCTGGGGAAACAGCTCAGTAGGTAACCTGCTTGCTGTGTAAGTGTGAGGATCTGAGTTCGGATCCAGGCAGGTGTGGCGACCTGCCTGTAATCTCAGTGCTTGGGAGGCTGGGATGAATGATCCCTACAATAAGCTGGCTAGCTAGACTAGCCAGATCAGTGAGCTCTGGGTTCAACTCGGACCATGTCTCAGGAAATAAGCTGGAAAGCAACTGTGACTGACGAAGAGACTTCCACAGACACATGCATGTGCACTTTCACACCTGCAGCCACACTCATGCAAATACATGTACCTTTCTTTATATGCACAAGCACACATTCCATACACAAGTACACATGCAAGTTAAGAAGTTAAAACAAATAATTGGTTGAAATCCAAGTTTCTTTTATTTTGTTAGTGTTTTACTCCAACAGGAGCACTGAATTGTTGAAATGTCCAAGGACTGGGGATATAGCTCAGAGGCAGAGCATTTGCCTAGCATGCACAAGGTCTTGGGTTCAATTTCCAGCACTGGAAAGAAAATGTTCAAATGTCTAGGTCATGAAGAAGTAACGTTGGATGTTGTGTGTGTGCGTGTGGGGGGCGGGGGATTGGTGCTGATGTTAAGGTCCTATTCCCCATTTGGTTCTTGATCTATCAATAAAGATGCCAGGGGCCAAACGCTGCAAGGAAGGAAAGAGGTGGGTGTCCTGGGTTCCCGCAGGAAGCTAAGAGACACAGGAGGAGAAAGGGATATTTCTCTATACTTCAGTGGGAGAAAAGGCCACCAGCCATGTGAGATCTAGGGTGCAGTGGTCATTGGCCACTTCCCTGACTGAGCCTGGGGTAGCAACTAAAGCTGAGGACAGATTTAAGGGTGTTGAATTGGGACTAAATGTAACTGAGCAACTGAAGTTGAGGGCAGATTTAGGGTGCTGAGCTAAGAGTATTGGGAGGAACACACTAGCCATGAGAGATTAGAAGCACTCAGCAATTGAGTCATTAAGGCAGTTTGAAAAATAAGCTAGTGTGTGTGTGTTTGTGTCTTTCATGCACAGATCTGAGGGAACCTGGTTGGCAGCATGATCTGCCCGGAGCTTAAAGCAGTAAGAACTACACACAACAGGATGTAGATTTGGAGTTTGCACAAGAATCATGGGCTGTGCATTTGTCAAAGCCATGTTATTCAGGTAACTTTTAGAATACTTGTCCATCCTTTAGATTAACTGTAATTAGACTGCATGCATTTTGTATGCTGGCAATACCCTGTTTAAAGACCTTGCTGTGTGCCTTTAATCCCAGGCAAGTCATTACTACATACCTAAGTTTATGGGACGTCATTGGGTAACATGTACCGAAGTTGCACTTTCCCTCCGCCTTTAAATCACGTGCTTTACAGCATGACGTAAACTTTATGAGGACTTTAAAATTTGTTTTTAAGATACTTTTCACCATTGTTAAATAAAATTCCCCCAAGATTTAATTAAAAGTTTTAGGGAATGGAGAGGGTAGTGGCTGTAAACATGCCCAGAACAGAGGTGCCTTCCTCATAAAGGAGGAGGGAAAACACAGAAAGACAAGTGCGAATCACTTGGAATCCTGCTCACGATGGCTCTCCGACCCCGTGTGCCGCGAGTAGCCCCTGTGTGCTGTGAGTAGCCCCTGTGTGCTGTGAGTAGCCCCTGTGTGCTGTGAGTATCCCCTGTGTGCTGTGAGTAGCCACTGTGTGCTGTGAGTAGCCCCTGTGTGCTGTGAGTAGCCCCTGTGTGCTGTGAGTAGCCCCCAGTTTACCTCCAGCGTTGCCTATGACCTTCTTCTACATCTACTGTGTTTTTGTTTTCTGAGACACAGCTTCACTACTTAAGACTACCCAGGCTGGTCTTGAATTTTATGCTTCTGTATCACCCTCTTGAGTGCTGGGGTTACAGAGGAAGGCCACCATGCCTGGCTTTCACAGTAAGTTTTACAGACTTCCTAGTATAGCCAGACCTCCTCACTTATCCTCAAGGGATATGTTTGAGGAGAAAACTCTGTGTGTGTAGGGGTGTGGTGTGGTGTGTGTGGGTATGTGTGTACATGTGCCTGTGTATGTGATGTGTGGGTGTGTGTGTGTGTACATGCCATGGCACACACGTGGAGGTAGGAGAATAACTGTAAAGGTTCAGTTTTCTCCTTCGACCTTATTGAGGCACTAGTGTTGCCTTTGATCTCTCTGTTGTTTCCCTGCTAGCTGGCCACAGTGAGCTTCTGCCTCATTCTCCCACATCCACCCCTCCATCTTGCTGTAAGTATCACAGATGGACAACACCAAATCCTACTTAACATTTTATTATGTTTAGTTTGGTGTGTGTGCTCACGTGAGCGCATGGACATGCATGCCACGGCACAGGCATGGAGGAGGTCAGAGGACAACCTGCAGGACTCAGCTCTTTCCTCTACCACCTGAGTCCCAGAAATTAAACTCAAGACATTGACATTGAGGTGGCTCTCTGTGGCTTCTGGTGATCAAACTTGGGCCATCAAGCCTGCCTGGCAAGCTCTTTTACCTACCAAGCCATCTTCCTAGCCTCTCTGAAGGGATGCTTTCTGACATCCCCGTAGATGCCTGAAATGTCAGATACCAAACCACACACACAGATTTTTCTGATATCCTTCCGCACCATGTCAGTGCCACCGGTATTCACTCCTTTCACAATTCAGACCCTGTGATCTCCTTTGCAACGGGTCCTCATGTGCTTTGTGACCACCACTGAACAGAATAAGCGTTATATGGCAGAAGAGATAAGTCCCACATTTGCAATGAGGGAGTAGCATAGCCTGGTCCAGCATGGCCAGAGCTGGGGACTTTCTTGGACATAGATGAATCAATGTTGCTTCTCAATCAGCTAAACTGTTCTGTCATGAGTAGAACAGTTTCCTAAAGGTTCCATCTTATGATTTAAAACAACCAGATTACCTACGGTCTTGTACCGCAGGGTTGCTGACCTTCAACCTCTCTTCTGCCCAGAAGCAAACACCAGCTAACCAGAACTGCCATGCTTCAGGCCTCATTTGCACAGCAAGAACCAAAAGGTGGACAGGCAGACCCCACATATGTCCAGCCACACCGCCACTGCCTGGAGGTAGCCAGTTCTTCCACTACCTTGATCCTGCTCCCTTGCAGAGTAGCTAACAAACTTGGCCTTTTCTATACTGTTCTGGCCTGGATAAATTCATTCACTGTCCACAATATGAACTCACCATCGACTGATGCTGAAGGAGTCAATCTGACAACCAAGATGGTGCTTGTTGATGAATGGTGGAGGTATAGATGACTGGGCAGCAGCATGGTCCATGTTCCCATCAGGATGGGGTGGAAGGTAGGGCCAGGGAAAAGCTCACTAAGCTACTCAGAACAGTGTGGTGCAGTTTTCTGGAATTTTCTACTTAATGTTTCCTGACCATAGTTGGCCATGGTTACAGAAAACACAGAAAGTCAGACTGTGACTAAAGGGAGACCAGTGTCCCCAGTATCTGGATGGCCATCATTTAAAATGTTCTTTGGAATGTTTATTTCTAACTCTTTAAATGTTATATTGACCACACTCTTATAGTATTTGTCATAGGCAGAATGATGACCCAAGGGGTAACATCTTATACCTGGATCCTATGAATAAAGTGGCTTTGTATAGCAAAGACAGGGTTAGACTAAGGACTTTGAGCTATTGATGATCCAGGGGAGACCCACTCCAGTCACAGGGTCCTAAAGCAGGGAGCCTTGCCTGCCTGTGGTCAGAGTAAAAGATGCAGCCACAGAAGCAGAGTTCAATAGATACTGCCCTGAAGCTCTGAAGAAAGGGTCTGAGGCAAGGGGTTATGGTGAGCTGGAAGCTGGAGGAGCTAGGCAAGGCAGCAGAACCCCCTGAGACTCCAGAGAGGGAAACAACCTGTCTGTTAGGTCCAAAGTTGCCCTCCCAAAATGGCAGAGCTGGTGACAATGCCATAGACTGGGTGTTGTAGTCAGTGTTCTGTTGTTGTGAAGAGACCCTGACCAAGGAAACTCTTATAAAAGACAGCATGTAACTGGAGCTTGCTTACAGTTTCAGAGGGTGAGTCCATGATCATCATGGCAGGGAGCATGGTGGCATGTGGACAGATGCTGGAGGAGTAGCTGAGCTCTACATAGTGATCAGTAGGCAGACAAAGAGTATGGTAGGCCTGGCATGGGCTTCTGAAACCTCAAAACCCACCCATAGTGACACACTTCTGCCACCAAGGCCACACCTCCTAGTCCTTCTAATCCTTTCAAATGGTGCCTTTCCCTGATGACTAAGCATTCAAATATATGATTCTATGGGGGCCTTTCTTATTCAAACCACTACATTGGATAAACAAAAGCCTAAATTCAGCATTCTGCAGGAATCTCCTAAGGCCAGTTTCTCTTTAGTAGGACCTCCCTTAATTCAATCCCAAAGACCAACTACTTCAGGCAAGGGCATCTGTTTTCCACAAACCTGAACACCCTTTATCAGCTCAAAGACCCCACCCTGCTGACTATCAAGTAAAATCCACTAGCTTTTCTGCCATTTTGCTTCTCTCTGCTCCCTCACCCTTGGCAATAGCTTTTGCAAAGTGGTCCAGTTTGGTACCCTAGCTTACACAGCTTAATGCTTTTAGGCCTCCGTGATCCAGGTTTGAATTTGGGCCTACAAAACTGCAAAAGAAAGCACCAAGTTTTGTGGGAATGTTTAACTGCATTATAAAACAAAACAAAACAAAACCCCAAAACTAACACATAATCTAAAATGTAATCCTTTTTTGAAATTAAAAAGATTAAAAGAAATGAATGACACGTTGAACTATTATGAACAAATTTCCCATTACATATTGTCCCCCAATACAGGCTTTTTTTTTTTAAGTGAAAATCGGGCTGCGGAGGTGGCTCAGTCAGGGAAGTGCTTACTGTGTAGGCATAAAGTTTCTAAATTAGATGCCCAACCTCAGCACCCACATAAAAATCCAGCTGCACTGGCTCGTGCCTGTGATCCCAGTGTCAAGGAGGAAGAGGCAGAACGGTCCCTGGTACTTGCTAGCCAGCCACCCTAGCCAAATCAGTGAGTTCTGGGTTCACTGAGAGACACTGTCTCAAAAAAAAAAAATAAATAAAAGTAGTTAGTGATTGAAGGCACACAACATTGACTTCCACCTGTGCTTGAATACGTGTGCACATACATCAACACACGCCTGTGCACCAATCCACACAAGTGCATTCCCCTGTTCCCCCCACACACACAAAGTAAAAAGCACACAATGCACTTCACACACAATCTCTCCCAAAGTCATAGAACCAATGAACATCAATACCCAACAATCAAATACTTGGAAGTATTTAAAGTGGGATTTACAAATTTACAAGTTCTTTCCCATGAAATAAACTGAAACACCAAAGGGGTATGAAAAACCTTTATATTCCTTAGTATTATGCAAAGGAACAGAGTTCACAGGATGGACAATCAAGCCAGTGTGTTGGCTGGTTTGTATGATACTGGCTGAGCAAGCCTACCATGGCTGCTTCTCTCTGGAGAGCCTAAGAGTCCGTAGTTGTGCAGTCCACAGGGCTGGACATCTCAATGTCTCAACCTAGAGCTGAAGGCCTAGAGGATGTCGGGAGAGCTGCTTGTCTTCAGTCAGTGTTGGAAGCCCAAAGAACATAGGTTCTGATACCAGCCAAGGAAAGCAGTTAGACCTGAGGCAAACAGGAAAAAAGCAAAGCTTGTCCCTGATTCCACCTTTCACCTGGCTGGCACCAGAAATTATCGCCTACATTGTGGGTAGTTCCTTCTAGTTCAAATAACATCATTAAGAAAAACCACTTACAGGTGTGTCTACCAGTTTATCTCTTAGTAGATTCTGGAGTCTGCCAAGTTGATAACCAAGATAACCCCTCACAACTTCCCTGAAGTCCTGCCAACACTTAGACACCATTGGGATACACTACTTAGTATTTTCTCCATCACATATTGGTTATGTTGTCTTATATTTAGGAAATCTAAAGAAAGAAAGGTAACTACATTTTAACAGGCCATATTTCCATGGTTTTACACACACACACACACACACACACACACACACACACACACACACTATAAGCTAGAAATAGCTAAAAAGATTAGTTCTTTTTCTTGTTTAAGAATATTTTTATATATGATTTCCTTGATTGGTTTTTGCTCAATTGCTTTTCATTTTTTTGAACAAAGAGTACCAAATGATTTCATTTGACAATATTGACAAAGCAAAAGGACAATGGAAAGGTTGGAGATGCTGTGTGGACTCTGTAGGACACAGGAAGTCTTCATAATGACATTATGAGAAGCTGTGGGTCTACTGGCTTTCTCTTGTGCTCCTAGGAATCCTCAGAGGACAGCATGCCCTTGACAGTCACACAGCACAGGTTCACACAATGAAAATGGGCCAAGATGATTGATGTCAGAAAGATAAGTGCAGACCTGGAATTTCTGCCCAAGCTCACCAGCAATTCATCCCACTTGAGGGAACCAAGGCTAAGTCGTCATTTTAATAGAAAAATCTAAGTGAAGCCTTGGCGTTTTTTTCTCCTAAGTTTTTGAGAAACATCAAGCAAATCCAATCCTTGTCTGAGAGTCTCTGCACATCGTTGTGAAGGACATTTGAGAACTCTGACGTCTGAGGAGTGGTGTACTTCTGTGTCTCTTGGCACAAACAGCTTACAGAAGGCAGTACCTTCATGGCTTTCCCTATCAAGAGTCCATGCACCAAGTCTCAGGTTCATTCTTTATGTTACAGAGACCCATTTTGTTATTGGTTGGATCTAAATAACAAGACTGCAGCTTCCAAACGAGCAAGGGGTTAGGTTGGTTGTCTCTTCAGCCAGAATCAAGGAGGCAAGTGCCTTAGCAGCGGTGTGCTTGCTTGGCAGCAAATGAAAATGAACACCTTTAGCTGGCTGTGCTCACACAGGTCTCTTGATTTCAGCTACTCGAGTGAACAGGCAGGAGGTTTGCAAATTCAAGGCCAGCCAGGGTAATTTAGTGAGACCCTATCTCAAAGTGAAAAATATGAAAGGACTCAGGGCAGGTGTGACTGAGTTCAGTTCCCACTGCCATAAACCCAAAACAAGTACCTAATGTGTGCGTGTGTGAAATAAATTACTGCTGTGTTTGTGTTTTAATTATAAAATGCTGCAAGTCTTTTTGAAAATTAGCTGTAGTTAAGAATGAGTAAATGCAAACGTTTTTGTGCACAAATCAATATTTTCCTGGAAGCTAGAAGTTAAGACATCCAATGTACAAGATGGACAGATCTGAAAGCCTACTGGGACCATGAAACCCCAACACAACGTAGGTTATTGCCATTGTCATTAGTTGCCTCGCAGAATTTGAAAGTAAGTCCTTGTTGCTGCAGACATGACACTCTGGGGATGTAGGACTTGGAGTCCCCACTCTAGAGCTGGTCTGGAAGCTCATTATTGAGGAATGGCTCTGGCAGGGACACAAGGTGCGTGCAGGCTGCTGAGGAGACGCTGGTAGCCCTATCCAGCTGTAGCCTGTGGATCACAACAATGACCGGATTGGCAACATAGTGCAACAGTGTGGCTTTATTTGTGGAGTTACCAACAGCTGTCTAATTGGACTTGAGGCTTAGTGAGCCGACAGAAAATGAAGCCTGATACTGTAGGGCTAGCCAGTTATGAGTGGCTGAAGTGACCCCAGAGGAGAATCTACTACAACCACTTGCCTAATGCTGGCTGATTCCTAACTGGATTCTAAATACTTATCTGTATAGTCTCAGATACAGGTGGCTTTCATGACTTACCAAAGCCGCTTCCCTTTGTAGCAGGGAATCCTTAGAGAAAAACCACTAGTCAAAATGCAGAGAACAGCTGATCACAGGGTATCTGACTCTGATACATCTTCAACGCAACCACCACACCTAAGGTTCAGGGAGCCTTGCAGAAGCAGCTGACTAACTGGAAGAGTCAGGAACACCAAGTGTACACTGAGGTTTGCTCTAGCTTTGACAAGGAAGCCTCAGCCATGACACCTTGGCAGTGTGGCTGCCTAGAGAGGACATGGACAACGCCAACACCTGTTGACATCCCAACAGATGGGAGAAATCTCACGGGGCACCACCAGTAGATGAAGGGCTAAAAGCAATTGACAACTCTTGAGGGAGGGAGAATGAGCCTTCCCCAGGGACGGGCATCCTGACGGATATTATCCAATACCAAGTGGTCAGCCCTAGAAACATATACCTGTGGGCAATACCGAACAGTCTGACCAGGTTGTATTCATGTTTGTTATATGCATACTTAACAACCATAGCTAAAGGAGACTCCATGAGTTGGGAAGGGTACACAGGAGGGACAAAATGGAGGAAGGGGAGGAAGAAAACGATGTGATTTAATTTATTTAATTAAAATAACTCACTAGAGAAGTTGGCCTCAGCCAAAGCTGGGATCTGGTATTTAACCTGCCCTGGTTCCCTTAAAGGATGACTGACTGCATCAAGTACGAGCAGCAGCTGAGGGTCTCGGGACATCTCAATAAATTCTGTTAAGGCTTATAGCTCTCTGTAGCACACCACACCATATCCCCATCTTACAGAGGAAGATGTGGGTACAGAGGTCACAGGTGAGCTGCAGTTAGGGCAGGTAGGAGGGCTGGAGACAGGCCAGGCCTCTTCCTCCCCCCCACCCCCCACCGGTGACCCTCGAGCTCCCCCTGCTGTTGCTGGGTCTACACCCACAGACCCTTCAAAGTGCACTGCGACTGCAGTCTGCAGTAACTAACTGTTCCATGCCTCTGTCCCTGTGGCTGTGGGGATTCCCTTCTCCTCAGTGGTCCCCCCACATGGACCCAGACTTCAGCACTATGCTACATTATCCCCTAGTTCCCATACACCACCCTCACTCAGGCCACAGCAGCCAACTTCTGTTGTTCAAACTTGGATGAACATTACCACTGCACTCGAGGGGAAAACCCACCCTTCTTTTGGCCCCTAAGGCATTCATGAAGGTGGCCTTCCATGTCCTTCTATTGTGACCCCCCAGACCAATAAGCCCAGCTACACCAGCGGCCTGCCTCAGGCTCTTGGTCTCTATTGTGTCCCTCCCATTGCGAACCTTTGCCCACAGACACTAGCTTTCTTGTACCGGTCAAAGTTTCTACCTCAAATGTATCTGAGATGCCCTGGTCACTTCTGAGGGCCTGCTGCGTGTTCCCTCACCCCAGCCCTCCTCACCAATCCCTAGAGACTGAGCATCTCAAGTAACCCCTTAATTTTTGGCCTGTCCTGCTTCAGGAGGCCACAGGACATCCAGATGGCATCTTACTCTTTGCCAGAATTGTCTGTCCTGTCCACAGTCTGAGACAGCTCCCAGCCCCGAGAAACTGCTTAGCAAATATTAAACAAATGATAACTAACTTCATGTTTCTTTAGTATTAAGGTTAAAGATGACATTTCAGTAAAGGTGAAAATTTTTATTTTGCGTGCATAATAGCAAAAAATAAAAAAATAAGTGTCTTCTCAATTTCCCAGGGGAAACGGAGATAATGCTGCCCACGCTGCAGCGTTGAACGAAGCAGTTCTGAAACGGCACTAGCATCTCATGTCTCATACTCTAGAAGCCAAGTCTGAACTTGATGCCGCAAAGGCTTTGGGGCTCTTCCTCTACCCCATGATGCTTTTACTGTAGTGGACAAAGCACAAAGGTCACCATGTAACTGTTTTAGTTCATGGGCACTGTTGGTTCACGGTGCTAAGGAACTGTTCCCCACCTGCAGAATTTGTCATCCCAAACAAGAGCTCTATGCCACTCAAGGCTAACTCCCTACTCTCCCTGTGCTCGTCCTAGGAAGCGACTGTTCTGCTGTCAATCACCCGTCTGTCCGCAGGACGTCACAGGCAGAGCCAGCCAGCATTTACCTGGCTATTCCTTTTAGCATACTGTTTTCAAAGCTTATCCTTCCGGCATGGATCAATTCCACGCCTCTTTAAGACAGGGTGGAATTCCATCTCTTGGATGTACCACTGTTTATAATCTGTCAATAAACGTGTGCTGTTTCTACTCTCTGGTTTTTAATGAATAGCAACAGGAACATGGCTGTTAAGGTATCTAAGACCTTGCCTTTTGTTCTATAGAAACAAAAATAAAAATGAATTAATATTATTCAATCCTGGAGGGTCTGTTTCACCCACACCAGGATTCTAACTTGATGTCTAGTGGGCTCCCCAGAACTATATGCCCAGAAGGCTCTGCCTTACCAAAGGGAGCCTGAGCTTATAGGACATCTGTCTCCCTTCAGGGCTCCCACAGTGAAAGGAAACCAAACAACTTCAGTGCCCCACTCAAAATCACCCCAACCTCAACCTCCAATGAAGACAAAGTGGGGATAAAAATAAACTTTTATTCAAAGTTGAAACTGTTCTCCAACTTTATTCTTAGCAACAGACATTGCCTTTTCAGAGCAGGCTTCTAACGCCAGTGACAAGCCGAGGGCCCTGTCACCAGCACCTGACTCCCTAAGTATTAGTGCTGAGGAAGGAAGTGCCCCCCTTCCCAGATGTCCAACCCTGACTGCCTAGCAGAGCGGCAAGGACCAACTGCTACCACAGGATAACAGTAAGCAGCCCCAGGACCAGAGAGCAAGCCCCTTTTCCTGGACAGCCCCCATCAGGAAGGGACTTCCTGCTAGGTGGACTTTTCTGGCTAGTCTTCACCAGACCATAAGGTCCTCTTCTAAAGCACTCACTGCCAGAGGCAGTGATGGACTAAGCCACACTCTGCAGCATCCCCACGGGTACTTGGGATGCGTGGACAGAAGTCACAGCCTCCCCTTCCTGTGGTGGAAGTTATGACCTGGGATGCCAAGTCTGTAAAACTCATTTGCAAAGGGATTAAAAAAACAAACACCCAGATTTTAAAAAGCAAAAATAAACAAACAAACAAACAAACAAAACATTTATTTTTATATAAAAGTGCCAAAATATCCACCAATGTTGTACTCTATCGCGACAACCAGTTTACGCTAGGAATCAAAACACAAGGCCCTTTATTCACATTGCTCAAAGCTCAGTCCCTCACATGTTCCCACAGTAGCTGGAGTCTCTGGACAGGGGGAAGTTTGCATTGCGATTTGCTGTGCTAGTCCATATGTCCAGGTTCATGTAGGCACGGAACGGGTTAAAGCCCAGGTAGTACTCCTTGCACATGACCTGGTTTTCCATGTGGGTTGCATGCTCTGTGGCAGGGCTGATGGGGCAGCAGGTTTCATACACTTCACTTTGTGGGGCCCAGATGGAACCAAAGAGTCCAGACATGGGAGACAAGCTTCGGGTGCTCGTGAGGTAGGACTGAAGCGGAAACAAAGGTGGACAAGAGAACCAAAGGTTAGAAACCAAGAAGGGGCTTTCCAGACAAAACACTGAGACTGAAGAGATAGCCTAGGGGACACAGCCATGATGTCATGTCTACCTGCCTACCTGAGAGCTGTTAAACCATCCCAAACATTGCTATGACATTTTCATCTGATCTGTTAAGTCTATTTGCAATCTAAAGGGTTCAGTCAAATGTCTCCCGTGAAGAAATGTGTGGTGTGGGCACAAGGGGAGACAGTGTTGTGTGGTGTGGGTCTGAGGAGAGACAATGTTGTGTAGTGTGGGTGTGAGGAGAGACAGTGTGGGCACTACAGACAGCTGCAGAGCCCCTCTTTCACCTCTAACCCCACTGAAGGCCGCGGAGGCCACTGAAGGCCGTGACACAGACTTCCTGCCTGTCTCCACATTACAGCCTTCAGAAGGCGGCCACTACTCTTGTATATGAATCCCATCAGTCTGCCTGACCTGCACTCTGTGCTGAAGCGAGCAGAGCACAGGAAGAGAGAGCAGTGCAGGGGAACAGGAAGGGCGACACTCACTGGAGAGTTGACGAGACTGGCATGGCCCCAGGCAGCGGGCATGCTGGCCGGAGTGTTCCAGGTAGAGGGGGTGCTGTGGCCAATGAAGTCCGTCTGAACTTTCGAGGAGCAGGGGAAGCCATTGGTATAATTCATGTTTTCTGTGAGGGATGGGAGAAAAACTGTTGGTGAGGTGCTGAATTCTCAGTGGAGGATAAAGGCGGCCCTAACCCTGAGTGCAATCTGCATGCTAAGACAGAGCGCCCGGCAGGGCTGCATGTCTGTGCTCACTCATTACATGGGGATACTTCTAACACAGAGGTTAGAGTATTTCTAAAGAAGTGGACAGTGCCAAACTTCTTCCCTCCCCTCAAACCCAACAACATTCAGGGCCAGGTGCGGATGGAACCCTCGGGGCTCAGGCATTCTTGGATACACCTCCCAGCTACGTGCTCTCGATTTTGTTAATTACCAGCCCTCCTCACCCTCATCAACCTGCATATAGATCACATGGCCCCATAAAGCACTTACAAGTACTAAAGCTTTAATCCTAGGGGGACAGCTGCTGTAGCTCCCTCTTGTGGTTAGCTGGCTATAACGCAGTGTCAGAATCAACACCGGACACGTGGCTGGGAAGGGCAGTGCCAGCCAAGAGAAATGCTGGCCCAGCTGTATCCTGCAGTTTCCAGATACTCGGGGAATTCCCCAGCTCTTAATACTTATTGTAACACACGTGTTTTGATGGAGCACCTGTATGTGCCCACTATTCCTGCCCCAAGCTTGGTTCCCTCCTTCAGGGTTCCCCAGACCCAGGGGTAAAGTCGGGACGCGCTGAAGAATGAGTCTATCCCATAGGAGAGTCTCCTGCTGAGAAGTTGTGGCCCTGTTCTCCAATAAAACAGCTGCCCTGTTCAGGCTATAGAGCCATAAGTGACTCAGTTCAACCTAATTTACAGGACGCAGTGGGATGAGGTTACACACAGAAGACCCCAGACACCAGAGCAAGGGCTGCCGGGAGGGTCCATTTGAAATTGCCTCTTCCCATGTGCACAAGTGGATCCAAGTAGCAGCCCCCTCAAGGATCATCCAGGCTGCACACTGTTAGGTGCACAGGCACCTTGCTTGACTTCTGAGAATGCAAGAGTGCATTGGCAATGACCGAGTGCCTTACCTTCTGGGAAGGCATTGTAATCGTTCAGTTCCAGAGGGCAGTACACACTGGGAAATTGGCCTTCGCAGGATGCACTCCAATCAATGAAACTGCTACAAAAAAACAAACAAAAATCAAGGACTAGCTTCAAGTACAGCACGCCAAGAAAGGAGTAAAGACAGAGGAATGGCTCTACTGCCCTGCATCCTCATCTGCAAGTCTCCAGGATAGGGACATAAGCAGTGTGTTCTGTCAAGTCAGAGCCAGAGGCTTAGCTTCTTGCCAAGGACATTGTACCTGCAGGACAGTTGGCTGGGTCAAGGGCACGCTGCCTTCCAAACCGCATCTGTTAGCTAGACACGGAATCTGGCGCAGCTGTATTAGCACCATGGGAAGACAAGGGGACCCTCAGTGCCCCAGTATACACCTGAAGAGCTCTGTCATGCTGCTCCTGCTAATCAAATGTCCAGCTGTCCCCAGATTACAAGCAGCATCCAGCTTGGAAAGGTCAGCACTGTAACCTGTCTGGTACTGCGGTCACTGCAGGCTGCGGTGCATTACAGGAATAAATAAGGTGGGGATACTGTTACAATGAGCCGTCAAGTGGGTCCTGTGACATCAGACACTGACATTTGCCAGGTCCCCTCACTGAGTAACAATAGTATGGCAGACTGAAGCAACCGCTATTGTGTAACAATTTGCTGATATCAGATTTCTGATCCGTTTCAGTTTGTAAGTGTGTTCAAGAATAAGCCACAGGAAAATAAAGATCTGCCCGGGAGAAGGTAATAGGAGCACTTCAGATTTGTTCCACGTATGAAATCATGCTTTCAACCTATAGGGGAACGCCAGGTGGGGCTACCAGCTGTACTGCTCTGACTTCATGTTCCTCACAGCGGCTGCTGTTGGACAGCACAGTGTAACTCCAGAAGGCAGAAAACACAAAGCTCCCAGGCATAGTCCGAGTATCTGGGATTGCCCTGAGCTCCAGCTCCGGCTCTAGTTGCCAAGCGGAGCTGTATAAGAGCAGTGGGGCCTACCTGTCAGGGATGGAGGTGGGCTCCTGAGACACCCCTGGGGCACCGTTCTCCACTGGGCAGTTGAAGCTGCTGGTCAGACACACTGGCTGGGAAGGCCACAGGCCTCCGGGTGGATACAGACCTGAGGGTTCAAGGAGGAAGGTTTAAGAGCAGAACACAGCATGGCAGAGTCCACACGGCAATTCTTTTTTTGTTTGTTTGGTTTTTTTTGTTTGTTTTTTCGAGACAGGGTTTCTCTGTATAGCCCTGGCTGGCCTTGAACTCAGAAATCTGCCTGTCTCTGCCTTCCAAGTGCTGGCATTAAAGGCGTGGCAATTCTAAGTCTGGTGGTTCAAGGCTCTCTGAGGGCCTTTCTGCTGAAGATGTGACTGCAGACAGGGAGTGAGTCAGATGCGTCTGGAAGCTCCAGCTAGGTGGGGAGCAGTCTGAGAAGGTCCAAAGTGGGTGGTACTGGGTCTCCACAGAGAAAAACCATGATTAAAGAGTGAGGGAGGGAGGGACTAGGGGCTGACTGGACTGGCACTGTGCTTGGGTGGGAAAACCCTGGCTGCTGAGCAGTGGGAGTGCTGGGCAGAAGTTCCTATGGCTACACCCATTTTACACATTCAGCCAGCAGACATACTGGGGCCTGCAGCAGGACAGCAGGCAGACACGCCGGCTGCTGGACAGAGACATGGGTTCCTCTCCTGCAACATCTACATCCATCTTGTTCAGGTGTCTTTCTGAGGCTGCTCAGGACACTCGACATTGGTGTAGCTGACAAAATGGCAACTATCCCTCTCAGGAAACCTATGTCTCATTCTGTCACACAGCTGCCAGTCTAGGAGGGCTGCACCTTCCCTGCCAGGCCGCCTTAGCACTGCATGTAACATGCCTAGCTTTCACAAGAGCCAAAGGAAGCACTACACTTCTGGTATGGGACCACCACTGCCTGCCATACCACACAGGGCGGAACCAATGTCTGCCTGTGGCTCCACCAGGAACACGCAGCAAGCTCAGGAGAACAATGCTTCCCACCCATCAAGTCTTGGGTTCCCTAAAACCAGGAGTCCATCCCGGTCTGTGTTATCCCTGCAGCAATGGAGGAAGAACTGACAGACGAAGCTCACGTCTCTTGATGTCCTGTGAGACTTGTCTAAGCCAGAGTCTCTTGTTTCCAGACAAGACATTAACTTCTGAGTAGGAAGAAAAATCTCAGGGGCTTCCCAGCCCTGACAGTCATGTCATCCCACTTATGTGTAACACATAATGGCATGCAGTAAAAAGGAGGAAGGCAGAAGGAGGTCACCTGTCAGGCCGTCAGAAAGGACTTCTGGGAGCAGGTAGTCAGGGAGGAGACGGGGAGCAAGCTGCCAGGCTCTACAGACTGAGACGGGGAGGGTGACCCGGGAAAGAAGGCCCCAGGATGACTGAGATCGGGGCCTAGGCCGTTAGAAAGAGGGACTGGAGGTGCGAGCACTGTGTACAGTAGCTGTTAGACTCCGAACAAAGGTGTTCAACCACAAGTTGGCTGTAAGATAGTTTACATTTCAGGAGAGAGGCCCAAGCTATAGACACAAATCTGAGAGATGTGGGAATTCAAGATGAGACTTGAAGTTTTAAATGTGGAGAAGACTGGCAGAGGGGCCAACCACAGAAAAGAGGGACGAGCAGGAATCAAGGCTCAGGCTCTGGAGAACCAGGGTTCCTCTGGGGTGATGAGGAAATGAATGCGCAACCACGACAGAAACTGGTCTATGGGGACCAAGGATGGGGTAACACTGCCATGTCAGGGGCTTGACTTCTGCTTCAGGGGAGCAGTGGTGAGAAGGTGGGGACACAGGCATTGAGGGCGAGGACAGAGGGAGCTGTCATCACCAACACAGACTCCCTAAGGAGGCCTCTGGGCCAGGAGCCATGGAACCCAAGAGCAGGCAGAGATGGACATCCTGAGGCAGGGTATGGCTACTGCTGGGGTCTGACAGATGAGGGGTCACCGAACACTCATGTCCTGACAGGAAGGACTTATTAGAGGACTTATTAGCAACTGACAGTGGAGAAGGGGCAGGAATGGGCGAGACTCCCAGGACAGGAGGAGGCAACAGGAGAGAAGCAGACGGCCTTCCATGGTAGGCCAGTGTGGGTGAGGAGAACTTCTGAAGGTCTGGAGTAAAAAGCAAGAGCAACTAGATTGAGGCAGAAGGCAAGTAGACCAGGACAGCGGATGCCGCTGTGGGTAGTTGAGAATAGCAGACCTGCTGGGGCTGGGCAGGACTAGCAACACCACCATGAGCTTTGCAAAGGCAGTTACCTATGGAGGTCAAGGAATTCACTCCCCAGGGGCCAGGCATTTTTGCAGGGCAGGGGCAAAAGTAGCAAGGTGAGGGAGAGCACAATGGGCAGGACAGTGTCCATGCACAGCAGACCAGGGGACAACTGACCTCATCAGGACTTGGCTAAGCAGTGCAAGAGGTGATTTAAAAAAAAAAAAAGTAGTTCTTAATGGGTAGCAGGTAACGACATCTGAAACACACATGTAAACCCAGCCTGGGACACCAGGTTTCACAGAAACTCTAGCAGACAGAAGAAAAGCAGAGTAGCCGCCACTGAGGTAAAGCCAGTTTTTGGTGTGGGGATGGAACCCAGAGCCTGGTGCTTACCAGGCAGGGGCTCCTCTGCTGAGCTCTGCTAGCCCTGGGTATCTGGAGTTTGTTGCTTCTTAATAGAGGAGAGGATTAACTAAATCTTATCCTCTAGTAACTCACAGAAATGAGTGAGCCAGCCAAACCTTCATCCAAACCTTGGCTTGGCAAAGTAGAAATGACTGAAATTTGCATTTTCTTTCATTGGAAACATTTGTGTTGTATGGATTAATGACTGGGTCCAGTTCACCAACAATTTATTTCCACTAATGATCTGACAAGTCCAGAACATTTGCAAGATGGCAACGAGGCAGCTTAATCTTTCCTCTTACTCTCCAGTGGTTGCAAGCTTTTGCCTTGCCGTGTGGCTCAAGCCGGCCTGGAGCCCTCCCCCCTCCGGGCAGCACTGTGTGTCAGAAGCTTCTGTGCACAGAAACAAGTGCGTGTGTCAAGCCTAAAGCTGCCACAAGGGAAAAACTCGGGCACGTCCTGCCACAACTCCTGACCCTGATTTGGAAGAACCCCAGAATAAGACAGGATGCCAGAAAAAAGACAGACGGAAAACGAAGAGAAAGAGTGTTAGGGTTGGGAATGGATGGTGGGAGGCAGGGCTCCTCACTGGAGGCCCCAGTGGGAGGCAGGGTTTCCTCTGGCTGTCTTTCCCACCTGCAGGAAGTGTAGGCAGCTAGCGCTCAGCTCTGCCACATCCTGGTGCAGGAGCCTGCCTGTCCAGCCAGGCTGCTGACGCCCAGTTAGTGGGTCCCACACGGAGGGGCAGGCGAGCAGAGCAAGCCCACTGTGCTGGCTTGCTCACACCTCAGCTCTGCTCTCTTGTTTCTGTTATCTCTGACTGGGTCAGTGAGCTCGGTGCAGAGGAGGCTCTGCTGAGAGCTCTGGAACATTTCTGGCTGGCTGTGTCATGGCTGCTGAGGGTGTTCACACTGATGCAGAATGCTTGGCTGTGGATGTCTATCCACAGAGCAGGAGGTTGGGAGGCGCCCCCGGCCTGAGGTGCCTTCTCCAGTGCCCAGCACAGAGCCTGGCTGATGCCTGCCATGAGCCTTACCTTTCTCTTCTCCAGCACCTGCAGGTGTGGCAGGAAGACCAGGACAGGGGGACTCTGTGAACTCAGGCAGGACACTCACATCTCTGCGGGCAAAGGGAAGACAGGAAACCATGACTTCCATGCAGGAAAATTGAAAACCGCATTGCCAAATCTCCTTTGAGTCTGACCATAATCCCTTCAGAAACACAGATATGAAAGATGCACAGAGCCAGGCAAGAGCTGAGGGATACTATGACGTCTTGCCTGAAACAACCAACTGGACTACCGTGGCGTCAGCTGCAGCTTCCAATATAGACAGCAGCAGTCTTCACAGCCCAGTGGCTTTCTACCTCTGACAGGTCACAGGGAGCTTTCATGTGTGTGAGCCAAGTCTTCCTCACACGGCATCCAGGGGCCCTGGTGTCACGCCAAAGTGCTGTCCTGCATGCTGATGCCACATTCCTCTCATTATGAAAGACACTGCTGACCCTCAGTCATCACTGGTTCCACATGGGTGGTCTGAGAACTTCTGGAGGGAGTCCTGCACAGCAGCTGCCGTGTACTGTGGGATGGGACCTACAAAGGCTGAGTGGGCACTGAAAACCCACTCGTCTTTCTCTTGTAAGGATGCCCTAAAAGGCTGCCTGACACTGCCATCACCATTTGTACCAAGTTAGCACTCTCAGTATATGGACATGACTTGATGTATATGGGAAGACTGGCAAAAATAGTCCTGTGAAAATAGTCTCATTTTGTCCCTATTTTGAGACAGGGTTTTGCCACATAATACTGGATAATCAGTCTAGTCCTTAGTAGTGCAAAGCACAGGCTACTCAAATTCATGACAATCCTCCTGCCTCAGTCTTCTGAGTGCCAGAATGACAGGCACATGTCACCATCCATGTTATATGAGGGATCTGTAGAGTTGGCCATGTGTGTAGGTCCTAGAATCTACTACGAATAGAAGCTGGGGGGCAACTGTATCTCTGCTCCCCACCCCCATCCAATGCTGAAGAAAGCATTGTACAAAGAGACTGTGACTATGTCTACCAGGCCCTTGGAGGCACTGAACTATTGGTGCACAGACTGAATTCAAGTCCTACTCAGGGGAGATGGTTCCTAGTGTGGCCACATCGTTGAGAAGACAACAAAACCAGAGAGTCTCCACATGAGCCATGATGATGGTCACTAATATAATCAGATCTGGCTTCTCTGTCTGTAAAAGGCTTTTCGACTTCAGCCTACATAGCAAAGCACCAAGAAGCACCTCACTGACAGAAAAGCAGAACGTGGCCCTGAGGCAGCGAGGAGCGAGGGAGGACCTCCAATACTCACGTAGAGCTGCAGACGTGCTGTGGGAGGCTCAAGGGGACCGAAGCTTCTGAAGGGAAATTCTGTGGGGAAACACCATCTCCTGCATTGAAAGCAAGGTGTTATCAGAGCATGTTGACATGATATAGCTGTTTCACTTTAAACCAGCATACATTCTCGTTCTTTGAATTATGGATGGTTTGCCTGTGTGGGCACAGGTGTGTGTCCCCATGCACGGGGATGGCAGAGGTCAGTGCTGGAGGTCTTCTTCTGTTATTTTCTTGGATGTTGTGACAAGGCCTGCCCCTAAACACAGAGCTAAACCCATGAGCTCCAAGGATCTGCCCTTGCCCCGCCCTCCAGAGCATCACCACACCAGCATCCATGTGGGTGGTGCTAGGTATCCAAGTTCAGGATGCTTTTCCTGTCATGCTCTAACCTTCTGGCACAACGTGAAGACTGTACTACCATCCTTCAAGTACCATCCTTTCTTCCTCCACAAATCTGCCCTTCTATGTTTCCTAGAAGTTAGTTTTCAATTCAAGCCCCGTGTGTGTACTGCTTGGAAAACTCTCGATCCTTTGGTAAACAGAGTACAAAAATAGTGTGTGAAAAACAGGCTGACTCTAGCTATGAAAATCCTCCTCACCCACCAAAATGCCAAAAGCCTGTCCCTCATCTACTCTGTGTTTCCACAAGACAGAGACTTTCTCCAAGGAGGGGGCCTATCTGTTCACAGAGGCTGAGAAAATTGTAACCTTTTTACACATGAAGCACATTACCAACTAGACACGCAACATGTACCTGTGACACTGCAACCTCGGGAGCATCAGGGAAACCCTGAGGGGGTGAGTGGAGAACAGGGAGGGAAACAGAAGGATGCTGAGGACCTGGGCTGCAGTTTCTCGTCTACCTTTTCCCTCTTGGCATTTGAATTTGGATTTGAAGCCCGAATTCTGCACATGCTAAGCCACTGAACTATTCCACATCCCTGTTTTTTGTTACAGGTTTTGAGTCAGGGTCTTACATTATGATCTACAAGTTGTGATCCCTGCTACCAGCCCCCCTGAGTGCCAGTGCTGGGCTCCTGTCCAGGGCTGGGGCACCACACCTGTCTACCAGCTTCCGTGAGAGGCATCCATAATGGGGAGGGCAGGGGATGGGAGGCAAGTGCCCTGGGCTTCTGGGAAATACTGAGCCAAGCATGAATGGCCACCCGGGATCCTGCACAGTATTGCCTTGAGCCCTCGTGCAGATCCAGACTGGGAGCAGAGACATGCCTGCAGTTTTCTCAGGACCCAAGGTGAACACGTCTACATACACGGGGAATCATGGAATGAGCGTTACTGAGTCTCTGCATGTCCCTTCACTGTGCTGAAAACAACGTCACAAAACGGGCTACTCACCCAGGACTATTAAAAAATTAAAAAAGCAAAAAGCAGAATGCTATTTTGAGTTACTATTTCATTTATACAACCTAAGAACAAACAATTACCCATGTTTCTGATGGAATTATAAGCACAAAAAAATTATACTAAAAGTACACACAAAAACAATCATGATAGTGATTCTGTTGGGAAAAGTGGGTAGATGATCAAGGGCTTTCTTCCCTTTAAAAAATCAATCAATCTCAATCTCTCTCTCTCTCTCTTTCTCCCCCCCCCTCTCTCTCTCTGTGTGTGTGTGTGTGTGTGTGTGTGTGTGTGTGTATGTGTGTGTGTAAGCACTTGCTATCATACTTGATGGCCTCAGTCTAATCCTTGGGGCCCACAGGATGTAAGGAGAGAGCCAACTTTCACAAGTTGTCCTCTGACATCCACATATGCAACATGGGTGTGTATGTGTGGGATGTATGCATATAAACACTTAAAATATACACACACATACACATGCACACGCCCAATAACAAATAAATGTAATACCACTATAACAACAAAAACTGTAAAACAGCAATTGTGGGGAAAAAAGATATTAATTCTAGGAGACAGGAATACAATCATAACTGATCTCTTATCACTAAAATCTCAAAAATACGGGAGGATACGTGCCAATAATAGCATTATTCTTATTCATAATAGCCAAAAAGAAGCAACCAACTGCCCACTGAGGGGCTGCAATAAGCAAACATATTATACATGCATAATGGAATGTCTTCAATCCTCGACAAGGAAGGGAGCTGACATGTTCTGTAATGAGTCCTCGGGATATCACTGAGTGAAATCAATCTTTCAGTGAAAAATAATCATATCCGATTCATATACATGGCCAACAGCATAATCCAAAATCATGTCTGCTCCACACAAAAACAGTCATACATGGGTCATAACCAGTCACGATCTCCATACAGGACAACCATACACTCCACATCTGACAACCATGCATGTCTACAATCGTTCATGGCTTAGTTACTTGAGATATCCAAGCAGTGACGTTAGGGGCAGAGAGCAGGAGCAGGTAAGCAGGGGCTTGGAGAGGAACAGCAGTGACTACTAATGGACACAGAGTCTCAGTTTGCAAGGATGGGAAGTTCTGGTGGCGATGGCTCTACAGTCTGAATGAACGTGATTTAGGCCACCACACTGTACATTTAAAATGGTCAAAAAACAAAACAAAACAGTCAGCCCCGTGAAATACTTTAGTACAATAAAAAAGATATACAATTGTTCAGGTCTTCGAAGTGTTTCAAAGACAGAAATAGTACCAGTAACAATGGAGATCAGGAGGAGAAAGGAGGAGAGCTAAGCAGACAGCCCGAGGCAAGGCAAGCGCTCTGTCCCCTGCACGGTAGCCCTGCACTGGCTGCAGGCAGACAGGGGGCCTCTGACTCACCAGGTGGCAGGAAGTGCTGTATGTCCACCACTGGCCTCCTGTCACAATCAGAGCTGCTACTGCTCCAGCTGCCCCAGCTGCCCCGGCTGGCCCGCACACTGCCGGAGGAGCTGCCACAGTCGGAGCTAGAGTCCGAGCAAAACTTGTCTGCACACTTCTTCTCAGACTTCTGGTAGTAACTGTCTGGAGAGGCAGAAGAGGGGCTGTGCTGCACCAAGGCAGTTCCCACTAGTGCCGTGGGAGCAAGTGGACAAGGGGGTAAGAAGGGCAGGGTACACTCAGACGCCACCTCTGCTCAGCTAGTGAAAAATGACCACAGACTTGAAAGAACAGCAGGGCACAAGCTAAGTCTGGTTTGCCTGGGATAGACAGCAGGACCGGGTAGAACCTTCATCTAAGACTGGCTCCAGGGCTCTGTGGAGCTCAGAAGAGGAGCACTTGCCCAGCATGGGATCTGAGCCTCAAACTGCAAAACAGACTGAATTATACTCAAATGGCTCTAGAAATAACAAACAAAAATTTCTATCAAGAAAATTGAGTCTATTCTACTGAATAGATGAGAGACTTATAATGCCCCCTTTATTATTAAAATGTTTATTTCAGGCTTCAAAATATTGCTGATTACTGATGCCCAATTGATACTTGAGAGCAACACCCCTCTTTCAAGGGGATCACCAAGGAAGAGGGATAAAGGCTGTTGCCTTAGTGTCCAGTGTGCAAAGTGGAGCTCATATGTGGGTATGTCGGTGTAGACTGGATCACAGATTATATTCCAACTGCCACCCTTAGTGGCTTCCTGCCCCCTGTCCTCCCTCCTACACCGGCTCTGGCATTGGTGTCCGCACAGCTTCCACTCCCAGGGCACTGCCCACCTTGTGTACCAGCAGTCTGATCCAGAAACTACAGAGCCATGCAGAAATCACCAGTTCAAAAGTGGGACATCCTGCCTTACCTGGCTCTGCCCTTTCCCCAAGGGGCCCAGCCTAAGGTCTGTGCACACTGGTCCTGTACCTTCAACAGTATACACAAGACAATTGAGAATAGACAGACTTGAGGGACAGCAGCCATGTTCAGGCTCAAAAGGGCATGTGCTTTCTGATCTAACCCTGACAACTTTCTGTTGGAGTTGCCAACAGCTACGAGGCCTGTAAATGACATTTCTCAAAAGCTCAAAGAACAGATCCCAAGGACACCACTAGAAGCCCAGTGCTACATACCCTCCTCTCTCCGTTCAGGGGAGCTGCCCGAAACTTCCGTGCCAGCCTTACATTTCTCCCCAGCGCCGTCCTGTGCACACCAGCTTCTGACGTCACTGCAGACAAGCCTCTGTTCGCTCTGCTCAGAAGGCCTGGGAGAACTGCGAGAAAGACCACATCTCTATCTCATTACACAGGCACACTTTCTGTGTGTCAGGTAAAAATCACAACCTGAGGCCACCTCTCTCAGTCCTGTGGGAGGAGGATGAGCAAGAAAGGCCCCAAGTCCCTAAAAGATGTGGAGACGGAAATGTGGCTCAGTGGTAGAACTGTTTAGCACGCACAAGTCATAGGTTCCATTTTTTTTTCACTCCTGCATCCCCAAAGAGGTTAGCATTTTGAATCAGAATGAATTTAAGGAAACTTCGTCTATTTCCACATTGTACAGTGAGAAGAACAGTGTTGCGCAGTCGCTTGGCAGTTCAGGAGAGAGCCAGGGCTCCTGGCCTGATTTATCTGTATTTTCAGTGTGTGAACCTGCTGCTTTGTGTCTCCTGAAGGTCTGAGTGTTTATTTAAATATATCCCTCCTCATTTGCAAACATTTGCTTAGCAATTACTGATCTAACCCTACTTGGCGCACAGTTGTGAAAGTGCAGTCAGTATAAAGAATAAGGCTCTTTCCCCAAAAGCTCTTAAGTTAAACCACACTTCCTCACGGAAGTAATTACAATACTATTTTCTAAGAAATGCACAAATGCACGGGCTGGGAAGACTTGCTCACTTGATCAAGTGCTCAGTATGTACGCATGGAAAACAGAATTCCATCCCTAACACACGTAGAAAACTAGACACAGCGACCTTTACACCCAGATTTGAAGCAGCAGAGACAGAAGGATTCCTAGAGCTCACTGGCCAGGCAGATGAGCTGTCTAGGCTCAGTGAGAAACTGTCTCAAAATGTAAGAAGTGATTGCGGAAGATACCCAACATCAGCCTCTGAACTCACATGTGTGCACACATACATTAACATGTATTCCTACCACATACCCACAAGTGTGCACACACACCCACGTTAACATATACTTCTACCACATACATACATGTGTGCACACACCCACACTAACTTAACATGTACTCCCACCACTTACCCACATGTGTGCACACACTGATACATTTTTTTTTTAATTAAAGAAAACATATAGAAGCACCCTGTGAGTTCTCTGCACAGGTCATGGCAGTGACTGTGTGATGTGTGTGGGATGACGAGAATGCGGCCCAGACATGGGAGATGCAGAGCAGGATGTCACTGGCTTCTGCACAAGGCAGAAAGATGTGGACGGAACGGGTATCCAGCAGCACCTGACTAGGTCTCCCATGTTCTCATGAGCAGACACAGACTACTCCCTAGTTACTTTTAAACAATTTGATTATTTGCTTGGATCTCAGAAATATGCTGTAAGAAGTTTTCTAAGACTACTTGGTGAAGTTGTACTCTTATGTTTCTATATGTTCCTATTAAGGAAAATACAGTATGTTAAAGTGACCAGTAAAATTTATGAAAATACATATAGGAAAATACAAAAGGCCTAATGTTTCCTTTATACAGAATACTGTACTCCAATTCTCAAATAAATAACCATATATGCTGGGGTATGTAACATGATAATTTCCACTGTCCTGACTGCCTTGTGTGAATTATGTATAGAGCAAAGCCCGAAAGCTGCCCTGCCTGGAACTGGCACCTGACTGTCTTCCTGGAATACAGACGAGGACCTGGGAGGAGCTATGACAACGCTGAACCATGGGCTCTGAGCTTGGTGACAGCCTTCCTGGGTGCTCTGACCCCTCAGAATGCTCAATTATAACACAGTGGAACCTCACACCTACTCAAATGTGCAAGGGCTAGAGGACCTTATAAACAGCATGCTGGAGCACCTAACCAAGCTCACAGGGTAGTGATGCCTCTGGATACCAGGATTCAAAGGCAAAGCCTGCATGAGGGAGAGAGCTCCTGCCTTGGCTATTTAGAGACTGATAAGGACAGGGGTCAGGACCTTGGAATGGAGTTTTGTATAGAAAACTGGGCACTGCAGGGGGGCATCCTGCAGAGGGAGAACTGCGGAACCGGGAAAGCCTAACTGTAGGTACATACAGGGTGGAGAACATGTCTGTTAGAGGCTCCAACACACATGTGCTGTGCTGGGAATCAAAGATGAAAAACTAGAACTCAAAGGCCACTTCGCTGGATGTGCTCATCTGGTTAAAAAACCCTTCAAGCTGGGAAACTTACAGTACGATAGATTTAGGGTTTACCCCTGCCTGGAATCCCAGCAACACAGAGCTTCCACAGACAGTGTTTAGTCCCCTACTCTTCCAGATAAAGAAATGCAAGGCTGAGAAGACAGTGTCTCCAAACAGCAGGGTTTCTAAGGCACAGAACCTAACTTCATAGGTAGCACGTTATAAGGGACAGCTTAGGTCTTTTCTCTAAAATTTCCCACAGCTTTTAGCATTTTATAAGGAGCAGGTAAAAATATAAGTCTTAAAAGGTTATGTTACAGTATTTATTTTTTAAGATTTATTTTATGTATCTGAGTACACTGTCTCTGTCTATCAGAGGAGGGCATCGGATCCCATTACAGATGGTTGTGAGCCACCATGTGGTTGCTGGGAATTGAATCCAGGACCTCTGGAAGAGCAGTCAGTGCTCTTAACCGCTGAGCCATCTCTCCAGCCCATGTTACAGTATTTTTAAGGAGTAAAATTACAATGAGAAACTCTACTGAGTCAGCAAATTCCTCTGAGTGTGAATACAACACTGTCCTATGCTGTGGTGCCCACCTAAGCCTACAGAGGAGGCACTGCTGTCAGTGGAGATCTGCCCTGAACTGGGAAGGGGCTGCAGGAACACGTACCTGGAGGCCTGGGCAGAGGCCCTTTTCTTGTTTCTCCTACAAGGTCGGGTTTTATTCCAGTTGAGGGCTTGTGTGCTTCCTTCTCTCCTCTCCTGAAGCTTCCTCTTCCTGGAAGGATCTTCCTGCTGAAGAGGAGGAAGGAAACATTTGTGCTTTCAAGACACTATCTGAAGAGAAACTCATGACTGCCTTTAACTCTGGAGGACCAACTGTCTGCATCCAGAACGCCTCGGCTCTGCACACTCGAGACCGGCCTTTCTCTGTCTCTGCTTTGTTCTTTCTCATTCTTGTGTCTCTGCTTTCTCTGTCTGCCAAAGACAGAGAAGAAAAAGTAATTGTTGCTTATAAAACCTCCAAGGGGCTGAGAGGGAGAGATCTGCCAGTGCTATCCAGGTGGCTGCGCTAAACCTTCTGCCTCCACTTGGTCATTTGGTGTCTGACTGAATCAACTGCCCGAGCAGAATCCAAATGACCCGGGAAGGTAGGAGCTGCATCTCTACTCTAACTCGCCTGAAATGAACTTTTCACGAACAGCCAGACCACCAGAGAATGTTCTAAACTAGGTACAGCTTCTTGGGTAAATGAAGTCAGAACATGTTTCATGTGCAAATGTGGTTATGAAGAACTTAATCCAGTGTACTGACAGTTACAGGTACATGCGCTACATAGACACACATTTAAAACTTTGTCAGGTGTGGTCTATACATAGGCTCAGTTGGTGGCCATGGGATGGTCCCTTAAGTTAAGGTCCTTTAACGCATCTTCCCCATCCTCTAGGGTGTGCGCCAACCCCTCCCCCACTCCTTCCCTACTCCCCTCTTCAGCAGAGCACAGGCAAAGAGAGTCAGGCTTAACAACACTCCTGCAGCTCGGAAGGACTTGCCTCCTCCATGGTCTTCACAAATACAAAGATGTACCCCACACCAGAGACCCTGGACCCCTGGACCAGAGCTTCTCTATTGCTTTAGACTTCTTTTGTGAACAAAGCAAAGGTTAGTTCATTTCCTTTGTGGTGGCCCAGAAATCAGAGGAGGAACCCTTGGCAAGCTAACAGACATCTGGCTAACGGGCCTTGGAAGGAGAAAGAGGGAAGCTTGTGTTCAATTCCCTACTTGTCCTCAGTCCAGGCTATCAGAGCCTCCTGCATGTGTAACAGGAAAAGGCAGAGAATTTAGGTCACACAGGCAGGGGGGGCCATGGAGTTTTGCTTTCTTTTTATATTCTTTTAATCCTCCCAATATTAAATACATGATTTTTTTTTTTTACTCTAAATGTGTTTAAAAATATTGTAAGTCCCACACAGAAAGACCCGTTCTCCAGGCTTCTGTCTGATGGTCCACAGACAGGCACAGAAGAGACTACTCGGGCAGAACCACGGCTGCCAGCAATCACCGTTGTTTGTCACTAATTGCTGCTGGGGGAACTTTGTCTGTGTCCACCTTGACTGTAAGAGCCAACAAAGGCTTGTCAACTCATGCACTAAAGCCTTGCTGTCCAAGAACAAACACAGGTCAAGTGTTGGTCTTTAAATGGGGTCAGAGAGTGGGGGCTGGTCAGTGGTCACTAACATTTGTCTGCCTTTCAGAAATCAGCATGGTTGGAACAAACTGTCAGCCTGCACAACTGAGAGGTTTGTTCCAACCATGCTGATTTTGGATGGGTGTTTAAAAAAAACTTCCCTCTACCACTTAACTTTACACACGTACAAAGTGGAGGAAAATCATCTTTCCCTAGATAAAATAAAAAGATAACACAACTGTTTCCACCCAGAAGTAGTCCTGGATCCAAGTCCCATCACCCAAATCAACAACAACACCCCCAAACCAAACACCCTTGCTCATCTATCACATGTCCAATATTTTGCTAACTGGCCTAGGGGTATAGCTCAGAGGTAGGGCATGAGCTTATTAGCATGTGGGGGCCTTGAACCCAACAACAGAAGATTGTTGACACAAATGATGCTTCAGGGAGAATGAGGCCAGCTCATTCAACTGCCACCCAGGAGAAAGTCACCTGGAGTCACCCTCCTGGAAGGCAGCCTGACAATGAGGAAGCTGAACCAGTCAGTCCTGCCTGCAGCCATCACGGTGAGTCAGAACGAATCATTCATCACAGAGTTATTTATGAAGTGAAGAGGAGAGGCAGCCTGCAGAAGGAGGATGGAGTAGCATCTTCCCACTCAATACTCAACCACATGAGAAAATCAGGATTACAACTTCCATATACACGCAGTAATAGTTACTCTTAACTATCTTACACTAAAAAAAAGCTAAAGATCTCATTCAAAAAACATTACATTTTAGATACATAATACATCTCTCCCCCCTTTCCTTTTAATGTTTCTGTGATCAAAATTGCTTTTCTAAAACAAACAAACAAACAAAGCATTTAAGAGAAAATAAAAACCCAGAGCTAAGGCTTAGTCTATGGCTTCCAAGCCAGGTCTTCACCCTCCTTGTCAACAGAGAGAGCTAGTTGTCTGTGCACAACAGATTTATAGAAGCTATGAAGTCAGGCACTAAGAATGAGCAAGAAAAAAACCCTGCAAACTGCATGCACACAGTGCTCACCGAGGGCTGCTCCCTGAGTGACTCTCTCTAATGGACAGTGTGGTGCAGAAAGCTTCCACTGACCTGAAGGAACAAACCCACGGAATCAGGACACAAACACCGAGGCAATGACCAAGGTCAGCCACATGATGGCACCAGAATATCTACCTTGCAACCAAGGGCACATCCTTGGGTCCCAAAGTCCATTCTGAATTCCCCAAATCTTTGGTCCTGCAGTCTGCTAAGCAAGCTGCCAACACTGCGTGCAGATGGCTGAAAGCTGCACAGACCCAGAGTGTATGCAGGCACAGGACTGATCAGGGGCCAGTGAAGTCCTCAAATGATTTGATGGTTGAGATGAATGGGAGAAAATATCAAACCAAAACAAAAAACAAAAAAACCTCATAATGAAGGGGCAGCATACACAAGGCTCATCTGGCCCAAGGCTCATCTGGCACGGTGTAGGGTTCTGGTACATGTGTGTGGCAGAGGGAGCCAGCAGCATCACCTCTGCCTCTCAGGGCGACATGAGACCACAGGAACCTTGGCGTCATTGGCTCCATACTCAACTCCAAAACGTGGTTTCTGCGTCCCTTCCTGCATCTGTTCCTCTGCCTCGCATGCACCCCTACATCACCCAGTACTTAGATTCAGGCCACACCTTTGCTCATGCCGTAGAGAAAGTGTGACTGCAGACCTTGATTGTCACTCTGACCTACGTCTGGGATCAACTGAAGCCACAGAAGTTGGGCACACCTGTGAGGGATTTTCTTGATTGGATCACGTTAGGTAGCATCCCCTAAATCTGGGCCCTGCGATGACAGCCCACATAAAAGGACACGGGGAGAGGAAGCTCTTGCTCTCAATCTTGCTGCTGAATTCGTCTATTCAGACGCTATGCCCGGTATTAAATTCAACTCCTTCAGGATTCCAACACAGACTGAAAACCAGCAGCTGTCAAGGAGTCCTCTGGGACCCCAGCACTAGATTGGGACAGCAGGGATATTCACTCTCATGGACTAAACAACTCCAGGATTCTCAGACTGCACTGTGACACAGCCCTTGTTGGACTATATAGACCACATCTGGTAAGTCAGTCTAAATATAAACATATACTATATATGTGTATACATATGCATGCATGTGTATATATTCATATCCTCATTTTATCAGTTCATATATATTCATAATACATATATGTATACATACATAATGCATATGTGCATATGTATATAGAGAACTCTGAGTAATAAAGTCAGGCTACTACAGGTCCAGCTCCATAGAGGTAACCCCTATTCCTAACTCCTGCCTGGCAGTCCCAATATGGAGAGCTCAAGAGCCTTCCTGCCCATGTTTCCCTGTGGGTGCCTGCCTTTCAACCAGATGGGCTCCCTAGACACTCCCAGCTGTCGGCCCTGTTGGGTCCTTTTGGAGATTCTGCAGTGCTTGCTGCCTGCCTTCTTTGACCTTTCTGTGTGCTATGCTTGTACAAGATGCTACTCCCTCCAGGGCTTTCCAGAACCCTGTAGGCCAGCCTTAGTCTTGCTGCTTGATTACATCCACGTTCCTGTGCCTTTATAAATCCACTGTGAAATGTCTATGGTTTACATATTTACAGTACTTCCATTTAATTTAAGCAAGAGTCATGCTTCTTATGTAAGGTTGAACAGCCTGGAATATAGAAATAACCAGGCTCACTGACTATCTCATAAACCTTCCTTCTGAATATTTCTCCATGAGGTAGATGTGTAGGCTTACACATACATAAGGTGACAGGACAGGAAATGGATAAGGTGACATTAAGACAATTAGTTCCTTTTAGATCAAACATTATGGTCCAATTTTATAAGAATCTAATTTTTTTTAAGTAACCAAAGTAGAACCAAAGGAATTATCAACTTTCTAACATTTTTTCTGCATTATATATTAGTCATTAAAGATCTCTTTAAGGGCCAGACACTGTGGCATACGCCTTTAATCCCAGCACTCAAGAGGCAGAGGAAAGATTTTGAGGCCAACCTGGTCTACATAGTGAGTTTCAGGATAGCCAAAGCTATGAAGAGAGACCCTGTCTCCAAAACAAGACAGCTAAGAAACAGATTGCTGGGGTGTATCCTAGTGGTTCTTATCATCCGTAGGCTCTGGGTTTGATCTTCAGTGCCACAGGGACAGACAAACAGACTCACACACAAGACTGCCCTCTACCTGGAATGATCACAGTAAAAATTTCCTCCCACCTGCCTTTGACTATCCCCACTTTCCAAGTGTTTTAGATATTACTCTATCTTCAGTAATACCTCTTAGATATTACTATATCTACTAGGGTTTTTAGTATTTGCAATCTGGTTTTATTGTTTTAGTTTTAGTTCTGGATATAAAATAAGCCGATGTCAATAACAGACCTTTAATGCAACTTCTGCAACCCTAAACCTTCACGTCTACTTGGTGGGTTGTCATTCACCTGGTTTCCTCAGGACAAGTTTACAGGCTCATTTTCATTTAAAAATGTCTGCTGTAATTGCATCTCAACTTGACAGGACAAATAGTCTTTGCCCACATTTTCCTTCTCTCAATGACACCTCAATGTTGTGGGCGGTCCTGATGCTGCTTGAATTCTGATGTGGCCTTCGGACAAGCAGTCTATCACATACTCTGGATCTCATGTGAACCTTCTCCCATTTATTGGTCAATAAAAGCTAGAACCTGTGACTGGGCAGTGGAGGGGAAAGGTGGGATGGGAGGCCTTGGAGAGTGGGGGCAGGCAGGTAGGGAGAGAAGTGAGAGAAGGAAGGAGAAGGGAGGGAGGAGGAGGAGGAAGGGAAGGTGGAGCAGAACCACACAGCTAAGAGAAACTGCAGGTAGCAAAGGGTCTCATAGCTGGGGAATACATTAGCATCGAGCTAGAGCTGCCCAATCTAGGCGGACCACTGAGAATAATTGGATTATGTAGGTTTTCCGTATGGGATTATTGGGGTGGGGAATTACTGCACCCATTTGCTGACATTATTTGATCCCACAGAGATGTCTGAAGCAGGCTGAAGTTTGTGTTTCTGGTTTTCCTTGCGCTGGGCCAGCTTTATGCCTCAAGTTTCATGAATCATGTAGAATGCGCCTTTGCCTGTCATGCATCGGTGTGCTCACACCTACAGAGCCGGGCCGCTGTACTCTACCAAATGAACTCTTCCCTCACTGCAGGAGGATTTCTTCCTATTACATTAATAATAACTTTTCTGATATCTTAGAGAAAAGAAAGATGATAATAGCTTTAGAACAAGAATAGATAAGCAACTCCTCCAGACCACTGTGAGGAAGAGATGTCAGTACTAACTAGATGGAACAGGTTCTGGGCCAGTTTGTTCTACTACTCTCTCTATGAGTTAACTAACACAAGGCTTATGATTAGTTCTCCCAGAAAATAAAAGCAGCCTGGGGTCACTACAAACCACTGTACTCTCACCCATACAATCAGAAGGTAAAGCTTGCTGAGCAATCATATCACACCTTTGCTATCATCTACAGAGAAAAACCATACTCATCAGAGATCTCTTTCCTGTCTGCTTGCGGTGTGTCTGTCTGTCTGTCTGCCTGCGGTGTGTGCTATGCTCTTTTTACTAGGACGGAGAACGAGGACTGCAGACCTCTGCTGAAGGTGTGTCCTGCTTCTCGGAGCACGTGTCTTCTGGAGATGCCCCCTGCGTCTTCCTCACTGAGGACGGCTCTGCGTCAGCGGCTCTCACAGGCTCAAAGCTGTCCACTTCACTCCTGACAGGCGCTTGCTGCTTATTTCCTTCAAGAAATAAAAACAATTCAGTTTCTAGTACTCTTCCATTCGTATTCTCCATAGTTAAATGTTCTTTCATTTAATTTAATGAGACTTAGGCACAATTATTTTATAACCACGATTCTCCAGAAACTGACTTTGTTTACAAGTGCAAATATACTTACATAAAAGTTCTCCAATCTTTAAAAGATGTCAAAGCGGGGGTGGGTCACTAACATTATTGTAATTATTGTAATTACTCACAGTATTCCAAGGGAGGAAGCCTGCTGTCCATCAATGGATGACTGCAATACTGTAGGATGGGGCTACATTTAACACTACCAAACCCAACACTTACATTAGTTAACAAGGTTTTTAAAGTGGGATTAAATTCCTGCTTAAAAGACACAGCCTGAGGAACCTTTATACTAAATGAAGTAAACTAGGCAGGAAGGGAAACTTAATGTAGTCACAATCGGACAGACAAAGGGGAGAGTGAGAGGGAGCGATTGGTGTTTAATTTACTACTTAATAGACACAGAGCCATTGTTTGGGATGATAGGACATCCTCATGGTAGACTGAGGGGATGGTTGCCCAACAACTTGATTATAGTGCTCGTTTCTTTCAGAGAACCTCAACTATTTTTTACATCAGCATAGCCTTTATGGAATAGTCAAAATTCCACTTAAGGATTGTGCCAAATGCATAAAGCTCTCTAGAATTAGCTTAGAGCTTTTCCAGACCTTCGCTTCAGGATCAACAGTGACAGTAATGAGATTTGCATGGTTTGAACGTGGATCTTGGCCCCCAGGCTGGCTATTGGGAAGGGCAGTGGATATTTAGGGGGCAGGCCTCGTGGGAGGTGTTGAGATCACTGGAGTGGGTCCTGAGACTTGATCTCTTCCCCCTGCACAAGTTTTTCAGTTTTCTGGCTCATGATGTGGGTGTATTCTTCTGAGGCATGCTTTCTACCTTGCTGGCTGAACACCAATCAGATGTTAAGACAACAGGCCAGTTGACTTGGGACTAGAAAATCCACAACTCTGCCCTGAATAAATTATTCTCTGCAAGTTCACACTGTTTAAGAGATACTTCACTGCAGTAACATGAAGCTGGCCAACAAGTACTAGTAGCTAACTGCTAACATCAAAGCCTGACTGGTATTGTAGCATATGCCTTTAATTCCAGTACTCAGGAGGCTGAGCCAGGTGGATCTCTGTGAGTCTGTGTCAGCCTGATCTACAGAGTGAGTTCCAGTCCAGTCAGGGCTACCTAATGAGATCCTGTCTAAATGAAGAAACAAACAGAGTTTCCCCAACAGACACAGGAATGTGCTAATATACTGATTAGAGAGAAAAGGGAGGAGGGCAGAGACGAGGTAGTGCAGGCCCTTCTGTCAGAGGCTGAGGCATCAACTAGGGTATACTGATGATTTCCTCTATGCTATATGTCAATAGCATCTGTGTTTCTTCCCATAAGAGATGCTATTAAAGAAGCAAGGCCAGGGAATAGGAGATGCTGCAGCTATTAGAAAAGTGGAACTGGGTGGTGGTGGTATACACCTTTAACCCCAGCACCAGAAGGCAGAGACAGGCAGATCTCTAAGTTCAAGACCAGGTCTACAGAGTGAGTTCCAGGACAGCCAGGGCTACACAAAGAAACCCTGTCTCAAAAGAACAAACAAACAAACAAAAAAAGAAAACCAAGAATTAAAAAAAAAAAAAAGAAAGAAAGAAAAGTTGGTATAGATCTATGTATAGGGTGACTACTTTTTTTTTTTTTTTTTTTTTTACAAAAAGCCTGAAGCTGAGAACTATTTAGCTGCAGCATTTTACAAAACAGGTGCCTCCTGTTAGAACTCGAGTTTGAATTTCAATATTTGTGCCTTTGCTAAAATTGTGCACAAATGCACTCAGCTCACACAAATCAGAGGTCCCAGCTGGGCACAGTAGCTTTCCCCTGTGACTCTATGACTCAGGAGGATGACTGAACAGTCCTGTGGTAAGTCAGACAAGAATCTGAGGGCTGGAGAGATGGCTCAGTGGTCAAGAGCACTCCCTGCTCTTTTGGAGATCCTGAGTTCAATTCCCAGCAAACACATGGTGGCTCACAACCATCTGTAACAATATCCGATACCCTGTTCTGGTGTGTCTGAAGACAGCTATAGTGTACTCATATAAATAAAAATAACTAAATCTTTCAGAAAAAAAAAAGAATCTGAAGAGAGAGAGAGAAAGAGATGGGGAGAGGGACAAGATGGGGAGGGGATAGCACCACACTGCTCTAAGGTTACAGGGAGACCAGATCTCACTGGGAATAGACAAGACACCAAAGGAGAACCACCATCACCGAGTGACCAAGATTACCATGTTTCCTGGAAACTTCTGGCAAGTCTGACTGAAGGTACTGAGGTGGGGTTTTGGGCAAAGTACTTTCAGGTGGCTTCTTAGAAGTCTTCTGTGGACAGGGCTCTTGTTCCTTGAGCTCAGCCACATTCTCTGAAATTTTGCTGTCAGTTTCCTTAGGAAACATATATGTGTGTACTCCCTCCTTCATACTACATTCTGAAGGAGTGTTAGTGACAACTGTGTTTTTCAGTGAGCTTTCCTCTTTGTGCAGTACATTTTTGGGAAGGGTTAGATTCTTCTGCAAGCTGCCATTGATGCCACTGGCATATCTGAGGCTGACCCAGTTCTCACTGAGGACATTAGTGCAAATGTCTTCCTTGGCCACAGACAGGGAGCTTGCCAGGGTCACAGTCTGCTTCTCCTCAGTGGTAACGTTGGCACTGCTGGCCGCAGATGCACTGGGCTTCTGTTTGCTGTAGTAGAAGGAGCATTTATGCTTCTTCTGAGAATGACCATAGGTGGCCGGGCTCCTCTTGGCGGCATTCTGCAGCCTGCTCAGGGATGGGCCCACTGGAAGGCAGCTCTTCCCTCTACCTTTGTCAGATGGGCTGTATGTGTCCAGGAAGTTCTTGCAAGTGCTTCTGAATACAAGAAGAAATACATTTAGTATGGATGCAAAGTAAACAATACACAAGGAGCCATTGGTGGCACCACTGAGTGGTTCCAGCTCCCCCCACCTTTCAAAGCCCCATGAGTTCTCTGCTGACAGCCACCCACGAGCCACGCCCTCACACAAAGTCTAAGAAAATGCAGCTGTTCACACAAGCTACCAAAGTGTGGTTAAAACCTCTATTACCTGGAGAGGAATCAGAAATGAGCAGTAGGAGCCCACCCTCAGCACACAGGGGAGGGGCCCACCCTCAGCACACAGGGGAGGGGCCCACCCTCAGCACACAGGGGAGGGGCCCACCCTCAGCACACAGGGGAGGGGCCCACCCTCAGCACACAGGGGAGGGGGCTGCTTACTTGTGAGGATGGGAACTGATCATAGCCACTGGATCACCGTTCTGCTGGGAAGAGGAGCTGCCGTTTTGCCTCTGTCTTGTTTTCATGAATTCCATCAAAATGTACTGTGCTTGCTGGAAGGCTATTAGAATCACACCCAGCAGGGACAAACTGGGGAGAAGAGAATGCCATTCTTTACTGTATGGCTCTGAATAAGACCCACTATAAGCCAGGCATAGTAGAACACAGCTACAGTTCTAGCTACTCAGAAGCTGAGGCAGGAGGATTGCTTGAGACCAGTTTGGGCAACATAATGAGACTACTTCAAAAAGAAAAACAAAACAACAAACAGAAAATACCCCTAAAACAACGCTAAAAGACTTTTTTTTTCATTACAGAACAGTGGTGGATGAATCTCAGAAAACAGCTACAGATACGGTAATACATTTCATTAGATGTATGATGTAAGTTCTGATAGTTCTTAAAGATTAAAAAATAAAAAGCACTCGCTTTTTGTTTGGTTTTTTGTTTTTTCCAGACAGGGTTTCTCTGTCCTGGAACTCACTCTGTAGACCAGGCTGGCCTCGAACTCAGAAATCTACCTGCCTCTGCCTCTCAAGTGCTGGGATTAAAGGTGTGCGCCACCACTGTCTGGCTCAGTTTTTTTAAAAGTGTGCAAATTCATAAGGTTGACATGATAATTCAATGTTTAAAAGCATTTTCCAAATAAAGTTACTGTTAAGGGATCATTGTGGTCTTGTAATGTCAAATAGTCACTGGGCTGAGCTAGTGAGACTATCAGCTCTCGGCTCTGCCTCTGTGGCTGCAAGAACGCATGTGGAACACAGCATGAACTACACATCAGTCCTACAGTCCTCCCAGGCAGCTCCTAAACTCTTCCTACTGTTCCCATTACTGTCTGACTCTCACATGCCAGAGGACTCAAAGCAATAAAGCTGCCTGCCCATTCTTACACTCGGGCACTTGGTATCTCCAAGTGAGTCTGCAACGTGACTTTACTACTGTGCCTGAGAAGAAGGATGGCAAAGGGAGGCGTTTACCTGACAAAGAAGACAGTGAGCCTCCAAAAGGACTCCTCCCAGCTGGGACCTGGAACCACCTCCGCACACAAGGGCAGCATGTGGTGAGGGAGGGTCACATTGAGTGTGAAGTGGAATTCTAGGTCTGCTGCAGTGACCAGCGTCAGCTCACGGATGACCCAGGAAGAGGTAAAGTCTGGAGTAAACCTAGAGAAAGTGGTTCCATTATTTACTGACTTCAGGGGTGACTGGCCCATTGTTAGGGATATTTATTGGTTTTAACTCTCACTTCAAAGCAGAATATGTATCAAAAGATGGTCTAGTCAGCCATCACTGGAAAGAGAGGCCCATTGGACACACAAACTTTATATGCCCCAGTACAGGGGAATGCCAGGGCCAAAAAGTGGGAGTGGGTGGGTAGGGGATTGGGGGGGGGGGAGGGTATGGGGGTCTTTTGGGATAGCATTGGAAATGTAAATGAGGAAAATACCTAATAAAAATATTTTTTAAAATGAGATACAGAGCTAAACAAAAATTCTCAACTGAGGAATACCAAATGTCTAGAAGCACCTGAAAAAATGTTCAACATCCTTAATTATCAGGGAAATGCAAATCAAAACAACCCTGAGATTCCACCTCACACCAGTCAGAATGGCTAAGATAAAAAATTCAGGTGACAGCAGATGCTGGTGAGGATGTGGAGAAAGAGGAACACTCCTCCATTGCTGGTGGGATTGCAAGCTTGTACAACCACTCTGGAAATCAGTCTGGCGGTTCCTCAGAAAATTGGACATAGTACTACCGGAGGATCCAGCAATACCTCTCCTGGGCATATACCCAGAAGCTGGTCCAACTGGTAATAAGGACTCATGTATTCATAGCAGCCTTATATAATAGCCAGAAGCTGGAAAGAACCCAGATGTCTCTAAACAGAGGAATGGATACAGAAAATGTGGTACATTTACACAATGGAGTATTACTCAGCTATTAAAAACAATGAATTTATGAAATTCTTAGGCAAATGGATGGATCTGGAAGATATTATCCTGAGTGAGGTAACCCAATCACAAAAGAACTCACTTGATATGCACTCACTGATAAGTGGATATTAGCTCAGAAACTTAGAATACCCAAGATATAATTTGCAAAACACAAGAAAATCAAGAAAAAGGAAGACCAACACGTGGATACTTCGTTCCTCCTTAGAATAGGGAACAAAATACCCATGGAAGGAGTTAGAGACAAAGTCTGGAGCTGAGACGAAAGGATGGACCATTCAGAGACTGCCCCACCCGGGAATCCATCCCATAATCAGCTACCAAATGCAGACACTATTGCATATGCCAGCAAGATTTTACTGACAGGACCCTGTCTCTTGTGAGGCTGTCTCTTGTGAGGCTTAGCCAGTGCCTGGCAAATACAGAGTAGATGCTCACAGTCAGCTATTGGATGGAACACAGGGCCCCCAAAAGAGGAGCTAGAGAAAGTACCCAAGTAATTGAAGGGGTCTGCAACCCTATAGGAGGAACAACAATATGAACTAATCAGTACCCCCAGAGCTCGTGTCTCTAGCTGCATATGTTGCAGAGGATGGCCTAGTTGGCTATCATTGGGAAGAGAGGCTCCTTGGTCTTGCAAAATTTATATGCCCCAGTACAGGGGAATGCCAGGCCAAGAAGCAGGAGTGGGTGGGTAGGGGAGCAGGGTGGAGGAAGGGTATAGGAGACTTTCAGGATAGCATTTGAAATGTAAATGAAGAAAATATCTAATAAAAATTGGAAAAAAAAAGAATAAAAGCCAATGGAGGCTGAGGAGACAATACTCAGGACTGGGAAGGTGGCTCAGTGGTTAACAGCACTGGCTGCTCTTCCAGACCTGGGCTGCATCCCCAGCACTCGCGTGGCAGCTCACTACTGTCCAACTCTTAGTTCCGGTGAATCAGATACCTTCTTCTAGCCTCCGTGGGTACCAAGCACTCACTCAGGGGCACAGACACACACACACAGACAAAACGCCCACACAAAAATTATTTTTTTTAAATTAAAAAACCCAAATATTCATACAGCAGCCTAAGAAGTCTTACTAGCGGGCTGGGTATCTCCCCAGTGGAGCACTGTGAACTGAAGCCCAGCACTTACACGATGCTGATGTCTCGGGATGTGTTTGGGCTCAGTGAAAACGGATGGCAATCTAGCACTTCAAATCCATAACCCTGGCAGTTATACCCATTGATTTTCAAGGATGTCACAGTTATGGGAAGAGGTCCGATATTCTCAACTTTGAAGTTCTTTGTAATAGATAAAATCTGCTTGCTATCTTTCAGTTCTAGTGAGGAAGAAGGTATTTTAGTTAGTAGACATAAACTTCAAAACTAACTTTAATAATTTACTGAATCAAAACATTACAAAAGTGTGAAAAGCTGAACACAGCTAAAAGGCTGATTTCTACCTTGTTTGTAGAATCATTTCTTATTCTATCATCTCTAGATTTTGCTATACAAGGAAGAAACAATAAAGATACAGAAGTCTAGATTCTTCTCACATGACACTTGAATGCTTTATTCTCCCAAGAGTCTAAGAGTTTGGATACTACAATGTACCTATCATGTACCCTGAGACCCTGGAACTTTCACTTACACTGGACCAGGGATGAGGTAAGAGGGTCTCATGTATCCCAGGCTGGCTTCACACTTGCTATGTAGTAGCCAGAGATGGCTTTAAACTGAACTTCCTGCCTGTACTGCCCAGGTCCTGGGATTACAGCTATGTCCCACCATCCCAGGGTTTACATACACTTTTGCTTTAACATCACAGTTACTAGACACAGTTCAGATATGATATCAAACCTCTGGAAATAAATGAAAGCATATTTTATATTGGGAGTTTTGGGAAAGAGTCAAACAACTTCAAAGGTAACTGTAAAGTTAACACAATCTAACTCGATCTATGGTTTCTATATCAATCCTTAATTCAATCACTCCAGAGAACTCTAAGTTATCCAATGAATGTAGAAGCCCATGCTGCAGTGCCAAGCCTGTGAACTCACGTCGATGACAATCCATCAGGGTGGACTCAGGCACCTTAAATCGGAGAGAGCCTCCTGCACCAGGAAGTCTTCCTCCCACTTTCAAGAGCTCTTGTGCTCCAAATCCTTCCACACCAACCATGTCAACGACAGTCAAGTTATTCCTACAGGGAAGGGAAACACAGCAGCATCACTCCAGGCCTACGTCAACAGAGAGAAACTCAACTTACCTGGCACTACTCCTAGCCAGCAACAACCTCTTCCAAGTGTGGCATCTCCTGCCTCTCACAGACTAAAATGCCACCTGGCAGCAGAAGGGGTGAGTGACATCACTCTCCAACCACCCATCACCAAAGCCAGTTCAGCTTTCTAACAAACTGGCATTGGGGTGATGGCCATTCACCAAGACATGAAATGGAGTGGTCAACCCAGATGCTAACAAACTTGACAAAATAATAAAACTAAGTGAATTAAGACGTTTTCATAGTGATTGTATTTCAGAAGAAATACTGCCTTATGGGATGACCCCAGAAATAGAAACTCCAAAAATCACACCCCAACTTACATCTAACTAGTCAGATTCTTATTGATGCAGTGGTACAGAGTAGTTCTTATCATTTTGTTAATGGACACCATGCTGGCTAAAGATGGACTGTTATGTGGACAGCTAAAGGACACACACACACGACTGAATTCCAGCACCACGATGGCAATGCCACAGAAGCAGAGGGAAGTTACTAATACATCGAATTATGCAAAATGCTCTGAAATATGTTTATATCTCTGAAGTTTGGTTAGCAACATAAAAGCCTTTATAAGTGGCTGATTTATAGGAAATACTCTATCAATAAAGAAACCATCAAAAGTAAATGAAGCACTATAAAAACCTTAACATTAAAGTCTAGGTACATAAAGTTTACTCATATGCTGACTGAACCCATTTTTCAGAAATAGGTTTTAAATGAAGCATGCGACTCCACAGGAAGTTGGGGAGTCTCTTGGGTCAGAGCTTATGAGCAAAATGCTCTGGTCTTTACTTTAGCATACTTTCTTTTTAACCTCATTCAGCTGCAGAATTTTCACTGGTATATTAAAGGAAGCCTCCAGTAAACTTTGGGCAATTGGTGTGATCCTAGAAAAGTCATTGAAAAGTAACTAGAGTGTTACTTATCCAAAGTTACATTTGGGTTAAGCTCACCACTACAGAGACCTTCAATTCAGGTCTACACTGTAACCTTTGCAAGACTCTCATAAAGACCACCTAGGATGGAAAAGTAAGAATGAATGCAGTTGTCCTGCTTAAGGCAGCAGGTAGTAACTGTCATCCAAGAAAGAACCGAGCCAGTACGCCCGCCCAGTGAGGCACTTTTTCCACTGTGCTTGGGGCTACAGAGCCTAGAGGCAGGTGGTCCAAATCTACTCATGGGAGAGTCTACAGCAGTGTTGCAATTATCTTTATTGCTAAAGACAAATAAGTAAATGTGTGTGTGCCTGTGGGTGGGACTCTTCTGGGAATATATCAGACTAGGGGCTGAGTGAAATATGCTCCCTTTTGGAGACACTAGCTTACTAGGGGAGGGATTAAATGAGGGTCCCTCTCTCCAGCCCCCACCTCTTCCTAACCTACCACACAGTCCCATCACTACACTCAGAGAAGTATCAATGCTCAGTGAGAAAGAGACACACCTACCTGATCAGGATGAGGGAGGTGACTTTGCCATAGTCTGCTGGTGTGAACACAACACCAACCCTTCTCGTTTCCAAAGCCTGCAAGTGCACATGAAGAGCTCCCAAACTGGACTCCTCAGAAGGTTCGCCCTGCAAGTCACAGAGGACGCCATTAAGCATCTCAAACCTGCAGAGTGGGTTTCACTCCATCCTCACCAATGGAGGGTAGAGTCAGATTTTCTTCCCACTGCTTATAATGTGCTAGACAAGGACTATGCTGTTGAGCTCCACCCGCTCTGTCAACCTAGCTGAACTTGTGGGATCTGAAGTGTTCAAGCTGACACATGCTTCCTACACCTTATCTGAGAAACTTGGGCAACTGCAGAACAATCTAGCAGGACACTGCAAAGTGGATTTGCCTCTTGGCTTAGATGGAAGTTGGAGTTAGAAGCCTTCTATACCAAATGCCTTGACTATGTAACAGTAATCAGAAAACAGACTTTCTCTGCTTAATTCTATAGCAATTGAACAAGACCCCCCTCCTATGTCAGACAAGCATAGATTGTCTTTAATAGTGAATTTATGTTTTTATAGAAACCATCTGCAGGAACTAGATTCTCTAGTTAGGAGAAAGACCGTTTTTTATTCACATTTGCCTTTATCCTCTAGTGTTCCTCTGAATCAATAGTGTCGACTGTTTTATGAAATTTTTCTGCTGTTTTGTCCAGCTCATGAACAGTGACTGGGTCAACAGGTCTAATACATAGTCTGCATGGAAACTTAGTTCTCTGCGGCTGGCTCTACCCTTCAAGCCTGCTGCCATTCCCTGTGCTACCTTGGGGAACAAATGGTGAGGGACCTGGGTCCGTCCAGTGGAATTATAAACCCTGCTATATAAATGTAAACAGTGAACAAAACCCTGCCAATCTTCAGCATTAAATCTGTAACAGCAGCAGCAGCAGCAGCCTACTAAGTGTTCTTCTATGCCAGGCACTGGATTATTTAGTCCACATAAACACCAGGCAATCTATTTTATAAACCTTAGTGAATATTTAAACTTTGTTATGAAGGTCAAAGATGGGATGAAAGAGCTGCTCCAAATCGCAAAGGCAGACGGAGTCCAGCCCGCACTAGCCAGCTCCACGCATCTTAACAAAAGACAATACGCTTCCACAGCAAGTCAGCTAAATTACAATGTCAAACTCCCCCTTTTTACATAAAAATAGCTTTAAGCTTTTTAAAATATTACTTTTATTCATGTGCATCTATGTTTGTCCTCTTGTATGTCCATGCACCACGTATGTGCGAGTGCCTACGAAGATGAGCTGAAGCCATTGAAGCCCCTTGGACTGCAGTTACAGGCAATGCGAGCCATCCGAGCATCACAGGAATCTGGTGATTATTCCAATCAAGACATGTGAAAACTTTTTGTTTGTTTGCTTGCTTTTTTTCAGACAAGATCTCTCTCCACAGAGCCTTGGTTGTCCTAGAACTCACTATGTATATATAGACCAGGCTGGCCTTGAACTTGCAGAGATCTGCCTTCCAAGTGCTGGGATTAAAGGTGTGTACTACCAAACTGAGTGCACATTAAGAACATTTTTAAAATGTACCTTTTTCCTTATAAAGCACTAAAAAGGAATGCTAAGGGATTCTAAGAGATTTAGAAATTAATTCTTAGATTATTAGTTGTATTTTGTTTTGTTTTCATAGTTGTGATTCAGTTGGTCTTTCTTCTTGTGTATGAATCTAATCCATCACATTAAAATGATGCACAGGCTAAACTAATCCGATAGCACCATGTAATTAAAAACAAACAAACAAACAAACAAACAAGCCCTGTTGCATATGCTTCATGCCCAGAGAAGGAAAATAAGAGCCAACCTAGAACACACAGACACCAGAAAACAGTGCTAAGGCCAAGTGTTTCTGCAGCTAGCAAGTCAGTGTATTCAATGTCTGAAAATGTCCTCCTACCTGGTAAGGGCAAGCTTGCGTGAGCTGGAATTCACCAGTTGAGAGATTAACCATCTGCATATCTGTGCCAAACCTACAAACAAAACCAAAAACTCCAGCGTTCAAACCAGCATTGAGATCAGCAACAGAGTAACACATATGAGCTCACCACACACTTACTCCCAACTCTTGACCTCATCCTACAGCCGATCCACCTCAGCCCTCTCCACGCCTACTTGCAGCTGTCAGGGCCAGGTAAGTACTGCTCAATGCATGACGTAGGCGGCCCAGAATACAAAAACCCCACAGAGATCTACATAGAAAACAGTGCTGTTGCATCCCCTTGGCTTTACTAGGAGAGTGAGCGACTCTCAACCAATGGCAGCTTCATGCCTGTGAGAACTGGCAGGATCTGGACACACTGGTTAACACGGCTGGGGAAGCCTTGCTGGCCCCAAGTGAGCAGAAACCAGCGGTTTGGTCCCTGCTTCCTCTAAAAGGCAGCATCTGTGATGAAGTGTCAACAGGGCAACAGCTGAGAAATCCCAAGACCGAGTTTGCCACCCAGTTTCCTAGCCAAGAGGAGAACATCCCAAATACACCTACAGCTCTGCTCTAGCGGTGTTGCAGGCAGAGGTCATGTTTCACCCTCTCATCCTGTTAGCGCGGAACTCAACGCACTTCTTGTTCTGGAGACAGGTGCACCACTCTGTTGTCCAAGCTAGTCTCAAACTCATGGCCCTCCCGTCTCAGCCTCTTAAAGTAGTAGATTATAGGCAGGTTTCCCTGTGCCTGTCTTTAAACCCACTTCCTGTGCTTCCAAAGATCATCTGAATTTAAGATTCTCAACTTACAAGTATATATGAAAAATTGTGATAGTTTCTTTAGTTCAAGAAGAGAATGTTCCATTGAATGATAGACCAGGCACAGTGACAAAGAAGGTGCCACACAAAACAATACCAAGATTTCCCTCAAGCCACATGCCTCAAGGGACTAGGCTCCCAGGTACTTAGGCCGATGGGTTCCACTGTGCCACCACACAAAGCATGGGAGAAACTGAGTCTTAGCAGTGATTCCCAAAGGCCTGTGCAGGGCGGGAGCTTCCTACCATTTGTGGAGCAGGCGCACTGCGGCTTCAGGCCTCGGGTATAGGGAGAGAGGCAGCAACTGCAGGGAGACAGGCTGGGGAGTCGGGTTCCTCACCACAAAGTACTTCACCTAGATGTGAGGAGAGGAGGGTTAACATAGCAACCTCTTAAATATTCCTGCCAAAAGAGCATACAGTCAGTCAGAGGAGGAACAGCCCAATGTCTAACAGCCAGTGAGTGCTTCACCAAGCCACACATTTGTCAGAGGAGAGGAGGAATGGCCAGAAATGTGTGGCACATTAAACACTGAGGACTCTTGGGGCGAAGATGCTTGTCATCAAGCCTCATAGAGTCAGTTTAATATCACATGGTGAAAAGACAGAATTCACTCCCGAGAGTAGCCCTCTGATGGCCACTGGACACTCATGCGTGCACAGTTAAATAAATAAACATAAACATGTAATGAATCCTGTAAGGGGCAGTTGGGCATTCCTTCTTGAACTTAAAAGTTAAGCCAAATAGCAGCAAGGGAGCCTCAGTGAGCACAGGGCAGTGTGAACTCTGACTTGGTATGCACTGTCCTCAGCGTGTTCTCCTTTGCCTTGTCCTGTCACCCAGACTAGGAGACACAAGCCCATGAGGGGGAAAGCCAACACACTAAAGATGACTCAACAGCCCAGGTGGCATCACAGAGCAACCTGGCTCCCTCTAGATTTCCTTCGGCTCAGCATCTCTCAACGACACAGAAACCTATTTCAGCTGGTGTCTTCCAAATGTTGAATGCTCGCTCCTCTCAGACACTGTCTTACAAAGCTCACATCCAATCAACATTTCTCTGTTCGAGGGATGTGAACTTAGTTCCTCCTCTTGTCCCTGTGAGATCCCTATTCAGTGTCATGATCATTGGTGATCATGTGTGAATTTCAATTAATTTCTTCTAAAACAAACTTCCAGGTATAAGGACCTGAAAGCCACAGGCTTGGCGTCACTGACAAAGGCACCCAGCTGCACTATCCTTACCGCACTGTTCCTGAGGGCGGTGGCACTGAAGTTCAACACAAGGTTGGGTTCCGGGACCACACGAGGCAAAAAGGAGACAAACGGCTCTGTCTCCTTGGATTTCTTTGTAAATGCAAACTGAGACATTCCCAAAACATTTCTTCTGTGTAATTGACAAAGAAAAAAGAATAGTCATAATAAGTGCTTATGAAAAACCACCTCAACATTCAGGGGGAAGAGGAAGAAGGAGATTCTAAATACCCCCTATAAGGAACAGAACTCTTGGAAAACGGTAGAATTTGGAAAGACAGAGTATTCAACTGATCCTAGAGGCCTGGTGATGTCATCCGGAGCTGAGCACATGTTCTACATGCCCCAGGTTCAATGTCTGACATTAAACACATACACAAGCACACATAAGCACACACACTCAAACAGAAAAACCTGTTTTACTAGAAAGCAAGCAAGTGTTCAGAGAATGGCTGCTATTTTGGCACCACATCAGAGACACACAACTGCCCTGAAGGACAGCTACAGTGAACTTGGAATTCACCATCAAAACTAATAATGATGGGGTAGGGGAGGAGGTTCGGCAGAGTGCATGCTGAGTGTGAGGGACTAAGTTTGGATTCTTGGCAGCCGCAGAAGCCGCTGGGCATTGCAAAAGCACACCTGGGGCTCTGAGTACCAAAACATGATGACCTCTAAGTTCAGTGAGAGACTGTCTCAAGGGGAAAGGTGGAGAGACAGAAGACACTACCCTACCGCATCTTCCTCAGGCTTCTGCATATGTGAACAGGTGTGTACACATATACTCTCACATGTTCTGCATATGTGAACAGGTGTGTACACATATACTCTCACACATGTTTTGCATATGTGAACAGGTGTGTACACATATACTCTCACACATGTTCTGCATATGTGAACAGGTGTGTACACATATACTCTCACACATGTTTTGCATATGTGAACAGGTGTGTACACATATACTCTCACACATGTTCTGCATATGTGAACAGGTGTGTACACATATACTCTCACACATGTTTTGCATATGTGAACAGGTGTGTACACATACACTCTCACACACGTATCCCACTCGCAAACTGACAAATGATGACAGAAATAAAGTACACACATAAATTGGAAACTATGGTGATGCTCAAAGGTGGCTTTAAAAGCACAGTATGTGGTAACAAAGGGGGCCCACATGAACTAATCCTCAGCCTTCCCACTTCAGTCACTATCCACTGACACACAGCTTGTCCATGAACACTACAGCCATGATGCGGTCTTAGGGACCAGCACGTTTATATATCAGACTACTGAATTGCCAAGTGCATTGCCTAAAGCAAATGCTGTAAATTAACGATGCCACTGGACAGAAAGACATCTGTGTAGCTTCCTGATGTGGCATAGCCATAACAACACAACACCAGCAGGGACTCAGTAGTCTCCGTAAAATAGATGTAAACTTGAGGAACCCCACAGTGTGGGATTTTTCTATAAGACAACCAGCCTAGACTCAAAAGTTCGTCAACATGATAAAAACTGAAGACAGATGTGGCTCTATTCTGTAAGGTACAGAAATAAAACAAGAAGGTATAGCCCTGAATGATCCTGAATTAAAACAAAGGAAAACAGGGTGGGGGTGGGGGTGAGGGTCCTGCAACAGGTATTATAAGGGACTTTTAGTATGAACTGCATATGATAGATTATTGTCCAACTGCTGGCTGAAGTGCTAACGTTACACAAAAGAGTACTCTCCGGTCCTTTCCTAATGGAGTCCTGAGAGCCTCAGTGCGGTGGCTGGAAAGACTTCCCCAATACGGAACTGAGGGCTCCGGGAGGACATTCACTGCTTATTTTCAAACAGCTCAGGAAAAAAAAAAATAATAAGGTCAGTGACCATGCACACATGCATAAACCCAGAAATAATACAGAAAACTGAAAAGTCTTAACAGCTGATGAGCAACTGGCCGAGGAACAGCTGAGGAAGACCCACTGTGACGCGCTGCCAGAGCGTCAGAGGCTTGCCAGCTTGGCCAGTCCCTAACAGTCTGGAGCATACTGGGCTGTGGAGCGGTGACTGCTCCCTGCTGAGCAGGAACGTACCTGCAAGCATCGCCACTTTTATATTTCTTCCATCTTTCATACAGCTTATTTGCAAGTTCAGAATCCATGTCCCAGGTGGACCGATCCAGAGAAAGGCTTCTTTCCCAATTAGGATTTTCTAAAAGTTAGATCAAATTCAAAACTTAGATTTACAACGTACAATTAAGTTAGTAAGTAATGCCAAGGGCTGGCCAAACTTCACAAACTATGAGGACAGTGGAGAGGGTAACATCTGTAGCTCCCCCCCAAGGCCCTGCTAACTCATGACACATGAGAACATCAAATTAAACAAACATGTAAAAAAACAAAACTAAACTAAAGCAAATCATGTGAAGGCAATAACGTAAAAGACACATGGCTCATGATGCAGCCTGAGACAAATCAAAAATATGTGAGCAGCATTTTCAAAATCATGGATCTAAAGTGCACAGCTGCATCCATGGAAACACCGGTGGCCCGCTGCATCTCTCAGGGTACTATGTGGGCCTGAGATGTGGAGGGACAAACAGTGGTTCTCAAAAGCGGGCCCAGGCCAGGGGCTTGGTCCTCTACAACACATCTTCACCAACTGGGCTATGATTACGTCACCTCCATACATCTGCCCTAGCCTGTCTAACTGGGATGCTGGGGAGAAAAAGGGGGTTTTCCCAAAGGCTAAGTTTATGCTATAACTCTCCTTACATCAGAAATCTCAGTAAGTCAAAATACAAAAATAAAAATAAACCAAAACCCAGGAACATCTTCCAACTCAAGTATCCAGGCCTCCGTTCTCATGCCACACCAGGCCCCTGCTGATGCATAGAGACTGCAGATGCAGTTCCCAATGTCTGACTTCTATCAGCTTTCAGAGAAGAATCCCCGATGCCCAGTTTTTCCTGGTGATAAGGCCGTTACGACCAAACAGTATTACTTTGTAATCTCTCACAAAAGCACAAGCTACATAAGAAAAAGAGGACATGCTTGCTTCTCCAAGGACCCCTCCTGAGTCTGGAGGGTGACCAACAATTTCAGGTCATTCTGACTGTCAATGATCACGTTCTCTCAGCATCCAGTATGACGCAATCACTTTAACAGGATTAATTATTAATTCATTCCATCTCCAAACGCTAACTTCTTTGAGTGCTTTCCAGTCCCCCCGAACTGCAGTGCTACAGAGACCCTAAAGCAAACCACTTACCTGTTTTTGACTTTCCCATGAAATAATGCATGCCACAATGTGCTAGCACTTCAAAACCCAGACTCCCTTCCTAGATTGAAAAGTAACATATGAATAACTTACAACACAACACTCAGCATACAAATCCTAAACACTAAGATACAAAGCGGACATTGGCCTCTACCTCAAAGGACTCCCCTTTAACCAGAAGCCAAACAACTAAGAAGCAATTTCTTTATCCCTTTGTCAGCTCTGAGGTGTCTGGGCTGAGCCGCCCAGAGTCACTACCATGCCCTCTGGACAATCATCAGTGTCTACAATAACAACTTACAGTGGCTTCTGTACAACCGTCAGTGACTAGACTACAACCGGTGGACCCACAAGACATCAAGCTACCATGGGAATCAGACGCAGACCATTGCTGGTGGGTCTGGATTCTGCTTGTCTGTAACTCTCCTCTCCTCTTCTAGACAGGCTATGCCAGACTTGCTAACTTGCAGCGGCCTCCTCCAGGTCTGGAGAGTGCTTATGTCCTACTTCCATCTGCTCCTGCCCCACCTCTTTAGTCACTGTTCTTATACGCATCTCTTGATTGGAAATTGGAAATAGATATTTTTTAGGAAATCCCTTCTGCTCAAAATATGACTAAATGAATGACCCTCATACTCTTACTGAATAGGTGTGTCAAGTCCTACCTTAACACCCTCAGCTAAGGGTGAGGCATTTCTAACTGTAAAACATCAACACTAATAAGTGAGGAAAAAAAACCATAAAGATGATTGCATGAATGTCTCATTGTGAAAAATCAGAACTCAGTGTTATACAGAATAGCTTGGCTCAAAGGAAGCAGTAACTAAATGAAAATAAACATTAAGAAAAAATGAGACATGCTTAAAATAATCTAAATAGAACACAATTTGCCCAGATAATTAGGAAGAATTCCCTCATAACCTTTTAGGCTTCAGACTGAACAACTAAGAACCACTTAAATCAATTTAAAACACCTAATAAACTGATTTAAACTGAAGTCCCAATAAACATGTACTACAAGTTCACCTGTACTTTCTATGGTAAGCAAATGCTATTTTCCAGCTTTGGGGACAGGAGACAGGAGCCTCTGCCTGGAGACAGACAGGAGCCTCTGCCTGGAGACAGACAGGAGCCTCTGCCTGGCAACGCAGGCCCCTGGGCTTGCTCCTCAGCAGCACAGAGGAAGGAAACTGATCAATCTTCTGATGATGACGTATTTTATTAAATAATCACTACTTCCTGAGAAAAATAACCTCTCTAAATCAAGATTTCACATCTAAGCAAGTCTACCACGTAAGACTGGCTTGGTAGTATCTTACATTTCTTAGATAGTCTTAAAGAAGAACTTAGCACAGGGGACACAAGGCAACTCTGACTGCTAAATGGCACTACAGTACATGGCATTGGGCACAATACCTTGGTTGGGGCCGAGAAAATCTGCAGAGGTATTGCAAAAATGGCACCTGTGTTTGTAGTCAGAAATACATTGGTGAACAGGTTTAAGACAATGCCTTTAACAGCAAGCTTCAGAGAAAATATATTCCAACAGCCTGGGGGTAGAAATAAAGGGCCTCGGAAACTCAGAACCTGCAAAGAAAAGAAGCAGGAGAAGTTGCTTCCTCGCACTCGCTATGACTAAACTCATGATAGTAGAATGGTAAATTTGCTCTATGGTTTAGAAATTAGAAGTTCCATTTGTTACAGATCAAATATTTATGATTTTAAACAAAGTTTACTTTTCAATAGATAGTATTTTAAATCTCACAGCAGAAATCTTAAAGTACTTTTGTCAAGCCACATATCTTAATCATAAACACTGCTTATTCTGAGAGAAGAAAGTACAGATAGCCACAACTGAACTAAAAGCAACTATAAAATGTTAAAAACAAACTATATTTGCTTTAAAATTTTAAAACCAGAATTAGGTGTTATAGATACTGGTTTCATAGCATGATATTAAACAAAGCTTAAACTAGGCTAAAGGTTGAAGAAAAGGCACTGTGCATACCTTTAAAATGTGCTTGGTCTCCTTGGAAACAAACACATCTTTTAATACAATGCTCTGGTCAAAATGGCTGCGGTACCATATTGACCAGACTCCTGTTGCAGTCTCGTGACTCTCTATGTGAAACTGGGCTGTAGAGGCATCCGTTCTGAAATACCTGTGAAGAAAAGGCATGCATGTGACCAGCCCTGCACGAAGCACAGCTCTCTGTCCTCTGTAGAGCCTCTAACTGAGGACATGAGCGCAGAAAACATCCCTGTTGATAGTCATTACTATCAACAGCATCTCCCTCAGCCTCCTGGCTTGCCCACAGAGCAATGTAGGCAAGGCTGCGGTGACCATGACCAGGGCAAAACTAGGATCCCAATACAACTCAGGAAATACCACAGGAGCAATTTCTTCTGATTACCTGGTTCAAACCTAGCCCCCTCCCCCAGTGAATCATTTAACCTCTCTTCTCCATTTTGATAACTCGAGGAGATGCCAGTCCAGGAAGTCATGCAGTAACAACAGTCACACTTTTAAAGCATTGCTACATAACAATAAAACAGCAACAAAAACAAACAAGTAAACAAACAAAAAAAAAACCCTGTAATAGCAAACTGAAAACTGGGGTTCAGGAGAAGGCAGGTCCCACCTACCCCTGCACCACAGGAGAGGACAGGCAGGCTTGCATTGCTGGGCTAGCTTTTTTTTTCCTCAGGCCCATGATTCCACTGTCACACGAGGTACCTGCTATGGGTACGGAGAAATAAATGTGAAATTAGTATCTTTCTTTTCATTAAACCTGAATAGAAATGAGACAGTTTGTATATTTTAGTTGCCTTTGCTGTGTCCATTAAGCTAGCTTAAGCTAAGCACAGAGACAAACAGCTTCCTTTTTGTTCCCAGTTTTCTTCCTGGCCAGTTGTTAACGGTCATCTGGAATTACAGCAGCTACACCCTTCCCTCCCTTCTTCCTAACCAGCCTCTCAGTTCCTTCAGGGAGTCCTGACTTTGAAGCTTCTCCTTTGAGGCTGTCTTCCATACAGATGCGAGGGAGGGCCTTAGCTCAGTAGGGAGGAGAGAGCAGCCCACTGGGCGGAGTAAAGAAGAGTTTGGGGAGGACTGAGAGAGACTGAGATCCAAACAGCCCAGAGGAACACAAGTGTGCTTACACAAACGCCATTTCCAGGCTGCGTCTGATCCACATCTTGGTATCAAATCACTGCTGCTGATTTCTTAACTCACACTATTCTAACTGCTTCTACTTAAAGTACACGTGGTTCCAAACAAAATTCAAACATTAACAAAAACCCACCGAAGTAGAGTCAGCCTTCAGCCCACTTCTCAGTTACTTCACACAGCAAACCCCAGTGCTGTCTTGAACACTCTTGCAGGCATGCTATGTGTGCTCAGGGACATTCAGAGCCCATTAAACACCTAATGTCTGCATTCTGACTGCAGTGTGTGTATGGACGTCTCCTAGAGGCTGCACAGTGCATCCATATAGGGACTCAAGAGGGCGATTAGGCTGCTCTGCTGTCAACCCGTTTCTGCTTATAGGCTTTGACTTTTTTGAGAAGGAGGTGCCATAGCTGGCCTCCAATTCCTTGGGCTTAATCGATCTTCCTGTCTCCGCTACCACAGTAACTAACTACAGGCACATGCCACCATGCCTGGCATAGGGACAGATGTGAAAACACAAATGTCTGTAGGGTACACTGCTAAAACAGAGGTAAGGACTAAAGCATTTACAATTTTCATCAAGATTAATCAATTTCCTTCTCAACAGCCTGCATCAGTTCTCAGCTAAAACATACACACATTTTTTTCCTTCCTCATTATTAAAAACAGAATACTAACGAATTTTTAATTCTTATCTTTTTTTTTGGGGGGGGGGGGTTCGAGACAGGGTTTCTCTGTGTAGCCCTAGCTGTCCTGGAACTCACTTTGTAGACCAGGCTGGCCTTGAACTCAGAAATCCGCCTGCCTCTGCCTCCCGAGTGCTGGGATTAAAGGCGTGCGCCACCACGATCTCTACAATAAGTTACATCTCTCTTGTTGCTTTAAATTGAAGTTCTTTAAATATGAATGAGTTTGGGTATGTTTCCCTGCAATTAGATCCAGGGGAATTCTTTTTAAAGAACACTGCATGAATTAGGACTGGATATAAACTCACTATGAACATTCACCATCACATTCTAGCAAGTAAACTGAACAGAACAGCGGCCCTGCGACTCTGCTCCCTAGGAAAGCAACAGAATACACATACCGAACTGCAGACAGTCACTACCAAGTAAAGCTTGAAACTTAAAATCCTATAGACATGACAAAATACAGGAGGCATCCACAGCCACTTTAGATTACACCAATGGCTTTGGTTTACAGGAACAAAACCTACTCATCTTCTTGAAACTGTGCCTCGCCTGCAGCCGGAACTACCCTGAGTGAAACTGCCAACTCCAGCTGCGGAGCTCAGGAGCATCCCGCTCTTAACTGAGTACCTTTGCAAGTAAACGAGGCGATTTTTGTGAAGTTTGTCGTGGAAGTAGAGAGCAGTACTGGTTCAAACTGCAGAGACAGGACATTTTTCTGTGAGAAATGATGTATATCCTGCAACAACAAGCAATAAGTCTGAGTTATTCCTCTCAACTGGGAGAACATCAGAAAACAACACTTAGTAAAATTCCCAGCAACTGCTCAGCAGCCGTGTCGCAACAGCAGAAAGGGGCGCTGACAGTCTTCACACAAACAGGGTGCTCAATCAAGGGACAGTGGGTTTAAATGACAGCAAAAGAAAATAAACACAAAGGCCTCTGCTCCTCAGAATCCCTAAGGACCTGCAGCAAAATGCACATTTGTAATTTCAAATTACTTTAGGCGCAACTCAGCAATTACCTGTATCCAAATAAGGCTGTTTCCTGAATGCAGTACATACATATTTACTGCAGATTCATCTGTCCAAAAGAATCAGAGCAATGAGGTTTACAAAAAGCCATAGACTCTCCACAATTAAACACAGTATACATTTCTAAAAAGAGGAAAACATCTTTACAACACTGAACTTGAATGGAAAATACGTTCTCTTTGGTATCTTCTGGGACGCATGCAGGGATGAGTTCAATGCTGGGGATCAAAGACAGAGTTTTATGTACCTGGGATGGGTCTTTGAGTCTTAGGAAGGTGTGTGTGTGTGTGTGTGTGTGTGTATATATATATATATATATATATATATAAAATTTCCTGAACAAGGTTTTCACTGCTGACAGAAACATACTATGCTCTCTTTGAATGACAGTAACCAACTAGATAGTTTTAAGCAACGCTATGCTCTACAGTCATCTGGATAGCCTTGTGTTTCCTTACTTAAAGCAACACACTCTAGATGAATGTGTTGCTAGGAATGAAACTCTAGCATCTTGGAGCAAGGCAGGCTCTGCTTTATCCATCATCTAAATGTGTTTCCCAGGGACGGGGGTCTTTCTCAGTCTGGGTACCCACCTGGACATTAAAAAAACCGAACAAACTGTAAACCAAAGGGCAGGGGAGTTCTGGCCACTGATACTACATCCAATTCTACATGCTGGAGGTAAATGATGTTTGCTCAACAATTAAAACTGTAGAGTGCAATGATGCACATGGGAAGTCATAGGTTCAGTCCCGAGCAGGAGACTGGTAGCAGGGGAGGAAGGAGAGGGCCCTGCACGCATGACCCTGCTGACTGTTGATGAGTAACTATGCTTTCCTGTATCACTGTGTTCATCTTTTTTGGAATGAGTAATAAATACACATGTGAACACAGCTGTTATAACAGCAAATGGCATAGTCTGCATCTCATACATCAGACAGCATGTATCTCCTGCAAGTGTTCTTCAAAAGCTAGACTGCCAAAATAGGCTATTTCTAGTAAGTAGGATACACATTTCCAAAGAATTCTCCTCCAAGTTGTCAAACATCCAGAAACAACCAGCTATTGGCTACTAAGAATACGAAAGAAACAGCATGATCTGGTCAACTGAGCTTCTGCAACTCAGTAACTCTGGAGCAAGACTCGGACTTCAAACCCTTCGTGAACATTTATTTTAGGCAGTCAAGTCCATTCCATCTGTGCAAAATGCCAAGAAAAATGATTCCCAAGGAGACTCAGAGAGCTGTGGTTACTTAGCCTCCCTGAAGTGGTGCAGGCAGGGCAGCTGCAGACTGAGAAGCAGTGCCTGCTGCAATCGACCCCAAGCAGAGGCTGCCTTGAGTCTCTGAAAGAACCAAATAATGACTCAGGGAAACCTGGCCATGCTGCAAGAAAGTTTGTAGCTTCAGTTTTATGGATGAGGCAGGACCCAGTGCACACTCGACTGAGCTAGTCCCACAACAGAAACTGTAAAGCCCCACCTCACCTGAGGTGTCAGACTCATCAGTAGCTACATAGACAATAGAGAGGTGATCTAGCAGGGCTTGAGTGTTCTCTTCAGGTTGCTTGGAGGAGTTTTCCACTGCTACAATGATGTTCATCTCCAAGTGTAGCGCATCATCAGATCCCAGAGAGCAACTCTGAAATGGGAGGCGTGGGGAAAGGAGAAAAACTCAAAAACAAAACAAAACAGAACAAAACAAAAATCATCTGAGCTCTAAGACTGCATATTGCTGGAGAAAAGAAAACAGTCGAGGCAAGAGCCTATTGAGGATGAGAATACACTGCAGTTTTCATTTTGATTTTTAAGAGGCAGGAAAGAAAACTGAGATCTGCTAAATATTGTTATACCTTCAATTGCTGACACACTTTATTATGTAAACTGCATTCCAGTTGCACCCGCAGCAGGCTGGTATTAGTGGTCTCTGCCTAAAAGATAGAAGGAAGGAAACTTAGGTGGAGGCCCCAAGCATCATCCAGTCCTAAGAGCGAGTCATTCATACAGTGAGTTCCAAACAGCTACTGACTGCTGCATGCTATGCTGTACTGGAAATATATTCTGTTGTCAGTAGGCGTACACTCTCAAGGAAGGAATGAAAGTTCCTAGTAAGGCAGGAAGCAAGAGTATGTATATCCCATGTATACTGTCTTGGGTGTGTTTAGTATTTGGTTAAAAACAAAGAACTACACTTTTATTTTAAAGTGGGGTTACCCATTAATAACCTATTGACTATTTTTTGCTTTTTTTAAAGGTGTGTGTGTGTGTGTGTGTGTACTAGTGTCTGAGAAGGTCAGAAGAGGGCAATAGATTCTTTGAAACTGGAGTTACAGGCCATTGTGGGCCTCCGTGCAAGAGTGCTGGAAACCAAAATGAGGTACTCTGCAAGAGCAACAAGTATTCTTAGCCATCAAGCCATCTCTCCAGTGTTGCAAGAAATATTAAAAGGAACAGCAAGTTCCTATGCTACACCCTGCTACTCTTAGCCCCAGCAGTCACGCTCTGACTCAGAGCTCCAAAATCTCTCCACCCTGCTTGCTAGGTTCTCACTGGCCAGTCACTAACATGCCAGCCCCATGCTTCAAATCCCCCACGGCCTTTGTGTTGCACATCAGGCAAACCCACACTTTGCCAGCCATACCTTTCTCTCTTGAACCAAGAAAAACTGCTGTGTGAAGCAAAACACCATACAAACTTAATTCAGGAACAATCGTAACTTAATAGCTGGGTGCAACAATGAAATCCTAATCTCATAAGCCTTGTTTTAAATCCAAATCCAGGTGTCAAATCCTGACTGATCTGCCATTGAAACCAGGAGACACTTGTAGCTACATTTTGTTCAAGCTATCCCCATCCAAAAAGAACTAACTCTCTCCTGTTTCTCTCTTCCTCTGTCCAACCCAGAAGTCCCTCCTACTCGCTCAGTGATTGGCTCCTTTATTCAGTAGGGGGTTGGTTCACAAGAAGTCACCTGAGTATATGACTCACTCCTTGTCTGCAACCCCTCCTAGGAGAACAGAATTAGCATCAAAATACAAACAGCACCAGGCCCATTCACAACACTCCAGCCCCAGCCTGGTTTGATTTTTGAAACCAGGTCTCACAGTACAGCCGAGTGTCCATAAGATCATCCTGCCTCATAGGCCTAAATGCTAAGATTACAAGTATGCACTATTATACCCAATCAACTTCCTGGATTGTTTGCTTGCTTGTTTTGCTTTTCAATGTATACCTTCTTTCAATTCAATGACCACTAGAAGCCATGACGTGGACTCTGACAGAAACTTCAAAAACAGATGTCCAAATGTCAACTGCCTGCCATTTTTAACACATGAAAGGGCTATGGATGGAAGACAGAAGTATAAGGAAAGAATGCAGGACTCTGTCAAGTTCAAAGATCTCAGCCATCTTTCATAGAACTTCAAGGAGAAGACGAGAACAACCCAATCAAGGAGGGATACCATCGTCCAGGTTGGGGTGGGGCTGCATACATAAGAGGAGACAGTGAAGTTAGCACAGCACACAAATCTCAGAAACATGGCCTTTGGCAGATTCTCCTGCACAAGGTCTCTGTCACAGTCATTACAAAAGAAACATATTCAGCCCAGGAGCCAGAGTCTGAGCACTGGGAAAGCTTGCTTAACTATGTATGAGTACCTGATGCCAGGCGAGCCACGGCTAAGCAGAATCACTTCCCTAAACCTAAGGATGCATTTTAGGGATCAGGCTATGACTCAAAGGGAAAGCAGAGGATTTTTGATATTTAGGGACCTGGACCCACTGATTCATCCCTCAGTACTAAAATGAATTACTTTGGTTCTCATTCATACCAACTGAAGTGCAGAAAAAAATAATAAAGTATATTACATGTTTAAGTATAGTACAAAGTATTCAAGATGCCTTGAGCATATACGTGAAATCCAACAAAGACTTACAAAATTACTGCTAGTAAATAATATTCTACTCTGTCTAAAGCAGAGCAGTGCTATGAGGTTGCCAGGGCAGCCTGCTGGCTACATCTGCCCCACTGATCTTCAAGGGCCATTGTGATCTGGCTGGTGAATGGTTAAGGAGTCTGTTCTCCCTCCGTGCGCCCTCCTGAAGCTGCGCATGCGATACACAGTAGCACTGTATAGACAGAGACCATTTCTCATTCAAGATATGGACCAGAGAGAGAAGAATCACTCTTCAGCCAAGAGTACATGGGTATCCATACTCCCAATACAAACTCCAAACAACCTCTCAAAGTAAAACTATGAACAAATCCCTGCACCAAAGACATGAAACAGCCTGCTTCTCTCTATTTCCCTGCTTCTGTCTCCCGACCATCAGTCATGGTTGATCTGGGTGCTGCGTTTCTTACACTTTCGTCCTCCACCCAAGGGAGCTCTGCAACAAGCTGGGCACCTTGCTGCACATGGAGGTCCTAAACCACTCATCATCTTAGCACCACCAGCAGCCCTGGCATTATTCACACCTGAGAAGTCCACTTCACTTCACCGTCTGAGCCTCCATTATAGCCAGTTACACTGGCCTCCTCCATCCCCCCAAACCATGCAGCTCTAGGATGGTGAACCGTGTCCCCAGCCTAACTCCAGTCTTCTGCCTGTTTCTGCGAATGAGGCTTTCCTGGAACACAGCTGGGCACTTTACTTTCTGCACTTTGTCAGCTCTGCACCATATTGATGCTGAGTGCCAGCCTCGCTGAGTACAGAGCCTAAATAAATAACTACACTAGCCACAGTAATTGAGAGAGAAACTTGCGGTGTGCTAACTTCCTCCCTGTACCCTTTCCACTCCACTCTCCCTCCACAAAGGGTGAGTTCACAAGCCAGACACGATGGCCGGCACCTACCATGTGGAGGTGGAGGCAAGAGAACTGCAAGATCAAGGCCCCCATGTCCACACTGGCTACACTGCTCTAGTTGGTATCTTTGAAACTGCTGTTCCTGTAGAGTGAACCCACTTGCTAGCCTGCCTACCACCATCCCCTACTTGCTATCTAATTTGCCTCAGCGTAAATACCCTCAGAAGCCATACCTGAGCAGCCACCCATCACTACACAGGGACACCTGCTACCTAACTCTTTCTAACGTTCCTCACTTGCACGGTAACAATTTGGTCAGGTCTACCTTCTTCAGTAGATCATAAGCACTCAACTCCATGTTCTGCCTAAGGAGGGAGTTGATATATGGCTGGCGAACTGACAGAGGGTGTGCAGTCCACAGACACCACACAACTGGGAAAACATGTGCACAGATGAAGAGCTGCTTGGAACTAGGTTTTTGGTTAAAATAGTTTCCTTCCCTCTAACTTTTCTCTGAATGGATAAATAATGTTGAGCGTTCAGAATGACAATTTAAACATAATTAAGAACACAGTGACCTCATATGATTTACAAGCTGATGTTGTTATTCTTGGTAAGTTTTCACATAGATGATTTTTATAATCTGCCAAATTAAGCAAGATTTGTGTGCTCAGTAAAAGCATAACATAAAGAAACCACTCAAGATTCTGTGCTTCTCTATTCTAGGGGCTTAAAAAAGGAAATGTTTAACTCTGGAATATTCTCTCTCACATACCATTAGCTCTTTTAAGGGTGGGACTTGTGTCTAAATACAAAATTCACTTATGTCTTAAATGCTTTATACATATAGCCTGGACATAATTTCACAAATTATTTTTGTATTAGATATTTTCTTTATTTACATTTCAAATGTTATCCCCTTTCCTGGTTTCCCCTCTGAAAACCCCCTATCCCATCCCCCCTCCTCCTGCTCACCAACCCACCCACTCCTGCTTCCTAGCCCTGGCATTTGCCTATGCTGGGGCACAGAGCCTTCACAGGACCAAGGGCCTCTCCTCCCATTGATGACCGACTAGGCCATCCTCTGCTACATATGCAGCTAGAGCCATGAGTCCCACCATTTGTTTTCTTTGGTTGGTCATACATTTTTAAAGTAATTCTGCCAATGAAAAACATTTGTGTATATTGAACTATCACGTTTGTGGTGTCCTGTTGGGGCTCAAGATTTTTCAATCTTTAGAGTACTATTAATTTTATAAGTTATGATTTAGGGAGACTCAAACTGTAATTTCCTTCTGATAGATTATATTTCAGAACCCCACAAGGGGGAGCTGGAGTATGTCTACACTGCCTGTGAACTGTGTGGATTTGTCAAAAGAAAATTGAAAAGTTGACAGCTCTTTCTCACAATCTTAACTTTAACAGAGAAACTTTTACCAAAATACAAACTATCTGGAACAACAATGAAAATACTGCAAATTCCACTGAAAGAACCCAAAAGAGCAAGCAAAACAGGAAGACTGTCCCCTCCTACCCCAGAGTGCCTGAGCAATTGAGAAAACCAACCAACCAACTAACCAACCAATTCTATATGTTTGAAACGTGCCATTTTACTTTAATAACCTAGAGTATAACATATATTAAGTCTTTACTTAAAGAATGGTAATATTATCGCTTTTAGACATGGAGGAAATGTAGCGTGGAGGGCCAGTGACTTATCAAAGGTCCTAGGGCCAGCCAGCTAGTGGGAGAAGTTATTTTTGTAAACCAGAATTAGCAGAGCTTATTCTTCCTAGGTACATAGAACTTTGGCAGCACAGACGTAAGATTTTAAAAGCCATTTCAAGATACAGCACTCAAGAAAGCAGAAATGCTTTAAGCTACTTTTGTATAGAGCCTGGTGGTTTGTGGTAAAAGGAGAATACGGAACTGGGAGCTGGGATCTGAGAAGTCATCTCCTTCCACTGGCTAAGACATTTAAGAACAACGTGTGAAGTTCTGAGACTGTGTGATGAAATAGGAAATAAAGTGGTGAAGCCCTAAGTCATTTTGATGACTTGTATCAACAACAGCCAGGCACCAGATGAGAGTCAGTCCACAGAATCCCCAGGAGAGTCCGCAGAATCACCCAGACCACATGAACAAAGTACTTGAAACTAGGTTTCCAATGAAAAGCCCCAACTTTACAACCTATTCTTCTTAGCTGCTTTTCACAGCCTCAGATGCTAAATCTTTTATGTCAGCATGCCCTATCAGTAGGAACACAAGCTCTGGACAGGCCATGGGATAGTCCAGCTGGCAGCCCAAACACATGAGGCTGTAACAACTAAGTCTGCACAGCCATGGCCTTGGACAACATGAGAGCTAACCTGGGCCCTGACCTTTGCGCACTCTCAGATGCTACAGCCGTCGTTCAATGTTTGATGACAGCTCAGCTCAGTTATCAGGAAGGGCAGCATGGCTGCGTCTCCCTGGTATTAAACAGTAATTCTGTTTCAATCCTCATCACTACCTTCTGCCCTCCCATGGAGGAAGAGGAAAAAAACAAAAACAAACAAACAAAAAACTTACTTATATTTCCAGATACACTCACAAAACATATGAACAAATGAAGAGCTGCTTGGACTTAGTTTTTTGTTTTGTTCTCAAGAAAGAGGGTTAATCCTTATCATTTCAAAACCAAACCCCAGCCATCCCCTCGTTACTGTTAAGACCCTACCTCCATCCTTAGGAGAGAGTTACTGAATTCACTCTGGCTAGAGTGAGACACATGTGCAAACTACTGGGCACAGAGGAGGGGAGAGGGGCAGTTTACTTCTATGTATTCACTCACAATTAACACACTTCCTTAGTTTAGTTCCACAATAATTTGGATGTTTGTGGAAAGTGGCTCTCCCACACTGCAGCTGTGAGGAGGGACTCCTCTTCCTCACTCCTTCAGTTTCTAAGGGAAATATGTTGTTCCTAAAATACTTTAAATTCTTTTCATCTAATGTAACAATCAGTTCAAAGCCCAAAGGTGGGGGGATGATAACCACATGCCCCCCCCCCTCACCCAGCATACTTGCCAGAAACCTTGAAGGACAAATGCAAGCAATCTAGAGTGAGGTAACCTCTAGGTAATGAGGTGGATCTACCCAAATGCAAGTGGCCCCATTATGCAAACAATTTGGCCTTCCCACTTGAAGGGGTTTCTGGCTCCGCTAGCTGTTTCTCCAGTCTTTGCTCCCTGGCCAACACAAGGTTAACAACTCTGTTTTGTCCTTCCACGCTGGCTCACCAGAATACACTGCTTTTGCCTTGACAGGGCTCAGCATGCTGGGAACCAAGTGTTCACAGGCTGGAAACACCACTCGAAGTCATTCTCTCCTCTTCCTTTCAGTTTGTTTAAAAGTTGGGGGTGGGCATGCGTGTGTGCTGGCCTGGGGCACATGTGTGAGAACCAGAGGTAGACAGCAGGTGCCTGTCCTGTCACCCCACCTTATTCCTCTGAGACAGTCACACACTGTATCTAGAGCTATGCCGGCTGTCAGCAAGCCATCTGCCTGTCTCCATCTTGGTACAGCAGAGGGTTACAACCATTTGTGATGCTGGGGATTTGACCTCAGTTCCTCCAGCTTATGCAGCAAACATACTTACTGGCTATTTTAAGTGAAAAAGAGCTGAGAGCCTAGCTCATAGTGGGAGTGGTCAAAGCCAAAAACACTGGAAGCAAAGCACTTCCCCTGCAATGTAAAGAGTTTGCTCCAAGAAGAAACAGAGCACAAGGCTGATGGCTCCCTAATCTGGGCTCTTGCACCCCTCAGGAATCTGCTGAGGGTAGCTCTTCTGCTGCAAGCAGGCAGCACAGAAGGGAAACCTCAAGAAATAGGTCTGAAGCCTCCAGGGTCAACAGTGAGAAGTGACGGAAGGCTAGCGCACCCCACATCTCAGCCTAGGGACTCTGCAGAGTCTGGACATAATTCAGTTGAGCATCATGAACAAGACACAAGAAATAAACAGACCCACAAAGTGGTAGAGCACGAAAGCAATCCTGCTATGCCCACGGATGCCTGTTCCTTGATAGGCGGCTACTCTCAACTCCGCAGCACCCTATGAGCCTCACGACCAACAGGCATACCTGCCCAGCAAGCAGTATGCGCAAAGGTCTTGGGCTTGAAACAACCCAAGAACCCAATGTGCTGTGTCCATCCTCCTACTGTCGTAGACAATGCAGGACACTGGGAACAATTATGCTTAGAATGGGTGTCTAGAGAGCAGGGGGAACATGTCTTCCAGTTTCAGTGCATGTAAGGTTGATGCTCTGATATTCCTGAGGAATCTTGTAATAACAAGAGAACCTTAGGATGGAAACATTTGTCAGCACAGAGACCCTGGGAAAGCCACACACAATACAGTGAGAGGGAGCCCTGGACGTAAACGCCAAAGGTTCCCCAGCTGCACACAGGCCTGGAGAAGCTCTCTGGCCAAGACAAAATAAGGAAGGACTTCAAATTCTTTGTCTATGAACTCATGGGCAACTGATATGGGTCTATAGCCTTCAACTTCCATGCCTTGCCAGAAGACTGAATCTGATTTTAAAGTTTTCCTTCAGTTTCTTAATAGAAGGTTTATCTTAAAAGCCTGTTCTTAAAGTCGTGAGGAATGGATTTTAGCAGTGTATTAGGAACTGGTTCTAAGTTCTTTACACCGCTTGAGCTTTTCCTATTCCACCAGGAAGGGCTATTACCACTTCACAGAATGAGGCACAGGCAGGTTAGTTGAGTGTCAAGGCCACCGGAACCATGATCACCGTGCAGTCGATCAGGTTTGGGGGGTTCTTCTCTTTACCCACTAGCACCACACATCACGGGGTAAGCCAAGCCACCCTAGAGAGCAGTGTCTTAATGCTGCAGTGTGACGCCATTACAGGGGAACCATAGCTGAGGACTTGGGATGAGAACAGAGAAGGAAACAAGTGTTTAAGTTTGGCAGCATCAACTTCAGCACACCTAGTGCAGTTTTTAAATACAAAAGACATGGGGAGGGGCTGCTTGGGGGCAGGCCCAGGAAGGTAGAAGCACAGGGCTGCTCTCTCCCTCCAGCTCCAGGTTTGACAACTGGCCCAGGACTATGAATCCAGGAGTGTTCCAAGAATCCCTTCCCAGCTCGCCTGTCTTCTCAGCCCAGCTGCCTTCCTATGAGGCACAGGGGCTCCTAGTTGCGAGTGCAGATTAGGATCCAGTCCTGAAAGGGAGACCCTGTAGCTTCCCCCTTCTCTGTGCCTGGGTGAGGGAGTCTCCTTCAGCTATAAATGTCCTCCACTCCCCCGGGTGTCCTAACCTAACAGAGAGATAGTAACTAATCCGAGATAAAGGAGAACATGCCTCCGTCATACAAATAGTCTAAGATGTCCTTTTATTTCTCTAATTTTTAATTCTTTGTTCAACTTTCTTCTTTTGTTTTTGTTTGATTGTTTGAGACAAGAGGTTCACTGTGCAGCACAGGTTGGCCTCAAACTCTTAACCTTGGGCTCTGTAGAGCTGAAATGCTGTCCACCCTCCCACCCCCACCATTTCTGAGGTAGGGTCTGGCCAGAACTCAGAGTTCTGCTTTCTGGGTGCTGGGATAAAGGCATCCTCCAACATGCCTGGCCCAAATATGCTTAGCTTTCTAAGGCCTGATTCTCCACATACAGCAGGGTTCAGAACTGGTCAGAAAACAGTGTCAACAAGGCAGCTTTAAGACTTCTAACAGAAGACCTTCTACAGTATTCTAACACAATAACTATTTGAAAGAAGTTTTAAAAAACTGAGGGCCATAATTTCATAAACAGCTTATAATTCCTTAAGATTATTTCTCTATTAATGAATTCAATTATTACTTCATATAATACTGCCAGACCACATCGTTTCTCAGCTAGGACATAAAGCTTGATTCAGGTTACAATCTAGTAGGGGGAAACATCCCTTATCTAAACTGCTCATCCACCCACCTAATCATGCAGGACAATCCGTAGAACACAGCCACTATGGGGACCCCTGACCCTCCCCTACTGTGTGCAACAGTCAGAAGATCAGGGCTACTATGGAGCCCTTAAACTTTTCTATGTTCCCTTCCATATCCTAGATAAGTTTTTGCAGTACCTTTTTTTATTAAGTAAAATGTGCCCTCTCCCTTTCTCCATTGTCTAACTGTGAGGGAAAGTCTCTCTCAAGTCTCCTCCCCGCACTGATTTTACCTCTCCCCCATGTCACTGTCATACTGAACTGGCAGGATCAGCACCCAGGAAGTTAACCATACAACAGCAACTACTTGTACACCCTCCCGCCGGGCTCCAGCCCCTGTTCCTGGCAGGTGTGAGGCTTGACATCGTGCACCTACAGCAAAGGCTGTGCCAGTTCTCAAAGGCTGACTCCTGGTCAGGGCTGTCTTATGACATCACACACCCGAGAACTCTCTCACCACACAGGACAGCAACACGGTCACTGTCAGAGAGTCATCCCTCATCCACATGCAAGTTAGAAAACTACAGAAGACAACAAGTACCAATCATGGTGACCTCTACCAAGGATGGCTTTGCTTTGTAATACTTTTTTTTTTCTTTTGGTTTTTCAAGACAGTGTTTCTCTGTATAGACCCTGGCTGTCCTGGAACTCACTCTGTAGACCAGGCTGGCCTCGAACTCAGAAATCTTCCTGCCTATGCCTCCCAAGGGCTGGGATTAAAGGCATGTGCCACCACTGCCAGGCTGTAATACTTTTTTTTTTACTATGATGTATTAATTGCATTTGTCAGTGGCGTTCAGTATGATGCTTTTACACACTCACACACATACTCACATACACACTCACGCACACACGCATGCACACACATGCGCGCATGCACGCGCACACACACACACAAGCACACACGCATGCACACACGCACACACATATGATCAAAGCCACCCTCCCTCAGCCCCACCCTTTACTTTTCACTCCTCTGGTTTGTTTCTCTTGTTTTGTTACAAATCATAATTTTTGCAATCACAGAATATCTTGAAAACATACTTTTTAGAAATTAGTGTGTCATCGTGTGCAAGTGTGTACACACAGTACAACTGTGTGCCACAGATTCCCTTTAATTGTAATTTCTCTAGCTTTCCCATAATTTTATTCGTAACAATTTATATTTTACAGAGGCTCAAAAACTTCAAGTTCCTTTAGCCTTTCACACAACTGATGGATAATGAGACAACACATGTTTCGAACATTGCCTCAACCAAACAAATCAATAAAACATTCTCTATGTGTGAGAGAATCTACAAAGTCTAGATCTACGAAGGTGTTGAAGAAAATGTTTTTGAAAAACATGTTTCATGGGGTGCAACCCTTAGACAAAAAGCCATGGGCAGTTAGTACCACTGAAGAAGGGAGAGCTGGTCTTCCCCAGGGATGAGGCACTAACTGGTTACCCAATAGCAGGAGGTCAGCTCTGAAAACATATACACACGAGCAACAGTAAAGAGACTCAGCAGGTTGTATGTATACAGTTATGTGTATATTTATATGTATATAACCATAGTAAGACAAAGGCAGTCATAAATTTGGAAAAGAGATCATGAAAGGGTTAGAAGAAAGGGGGTGATAATGTAACCATATTTTAATTTGTTGACTTGACACAAGCTGGCAGGGGTCATCTGGGAAAGGGAAACTTCAAAGGAGGAAATGCCTCATATCAGACGGGCCTCTAGGCAAGTCTGCTAGGCATGTGCCTGGTTAATAACTGATATAGGAGGGCTCAGCTCACTGGGGGCAGTGGCACCTCTGGGTGGGTGGTCCTGGAGGAAGTAAGCCAGTAAGTGACACCTCTCCATGGCCTTTGCATCAATCAGTCCCTGCTTTCTTGCAAGCTAACATAGTATTTACATGCTCTGCCACCAGAGCTACACCATAAGAGCACACTGTCAACCTTGGGCTTACGTGCTTGTCAAACATTTCCACGTGGGCCTCCAAATCTTAGTCTGGAAGGAGCGCTAATATGCGGCTAAGCTGACAGTTCAATTGGTCAAGTCCTTTTTCCACTGTGGAGCTTTAAACTGTCTATTTTTGTTGCCATAATAAAAATGTTGCCAAAAAAACTTATTGGCATTTTCTTTCCTGCATCATGAATATTACAGAGGAAACTCATTATGACATTTACTACATTTGGGGGAAAAAAACTAAAGCAACTCAGGTGTCATTTGCAGTCCTAGCTCTAATCTTGACCTCCAACCTAGTCATTTGAACTCTGAGTCCGTTCCACAATTTCTAAACTAAGAACAATGGCACCTGCTTCGGGTCAGTCTGCTGGAAGGTCGGCCAGCCAGGCGGCGCTGAAAGGTGGAGCTCCTCACTCGGAGGGAGTGACTGCTTAGGTGCTATTTGTAGATCAGCTCAAATTCCCATTGGCTCACCTAGCTATTTAAAACTCCAGGGCCTTCAGTGTACTACACAGAGAGTTGGCATGGACATTCTAGAAGTGGTGGCAACTGGGCCCTGAAGAGCAGGGGGGAACATTACACAATAGGGACCCGATGCCATCGATCTAGGTGAGTCCCTGGAAGAGCAGGGGGACATATCACAACAGGGTATGGACCTGATGGCATCGATCTAGGTGAGTCCCCGGAAGAGCAGGGGGGCATATCACAACAGGGTGTGGGCCTGGTGCCATGCCACAGAGAGCAGCACAGGGCTAACGAGGATCAGGGGAATGCTGAGAAGAGCTTGTGTTTGAACTGGGCCTGGAATATGGAACTAGCGCACTTAGACTAGGATAGACCTCATGAGGAGTAGTGGGTAGAGAGGGATGGTGTGGTGTGTTCTGGGAAGGATGGTTAGCTCGGAAGAGAGACTCAGGAGCTCCAAGGAAGGAGAGACCACTGGACCCTAGCTAGGGATGGCCTTGCATTATAATAAAGCTAAGGAGCTTGCACTTCCCTGTACACAAGATCACGTTAACATAGAAACACACTCCCCAAGATGCATGGGTGCGCATGCACTCGCAGCGTGTGCGCACACACACATTCTATGAATCTCGTTTCACTGAAAACATTTTTAAATCACTCTTATCATCTTAGTCTAATTTACACGTAAAATAATTTTATTTCTTTTCTTAACTCCACCTTTCTCCTTAAACAAAATGAAGCTCCCTCCCTTACAGTGGAAACAGACATCATTTTAAAGCTGATGATACGCTTGTCTCTGTCTAGACATCTTACTCCTAGCTATGCATGGAGCACACTTTCTAGCAAGATCCCACAAAAAATGCACAACTCTGCCTTGAGCACCGGAGAGCTAGAACCCTTTGGAGGAATTATGATATCCTGCACACGACCCTCCACCCCAAGTGAGCACTGTCAGCAGAAGTAAAGCTCCCAGGACAGAACTGAGAAGAAAGACTTTCCCTCTGATAGGAGAGCTGGCAACAAGAGGGCTACAAACACAAGGAGCACAGGGACGCACAAGAAAACAGCCTGAGTGTAGAAATATTACACTAGGGATATGCTCTTAGGAATTCCATAATTACTTCTTTGGCTTAAATTTTGTAGGATTTTACTTCTAAAATTATATACTTCTAGCATATAATAAGCCCTTGTAAACATTTTGAGATTTTTTTTTCCTAGCCATGACAAAGATAAGAGACCGTGAAATACGTGACTTCTGAAAAACGCCTTCAGATGTCTGAACTTAACATCAGTGCTGCTTTCTGACAAGGACCAGTTCTGTCAACAAACTTCAAATCCTACTCAGCAAAAGAGTCGGGGTACTGCAGAGTGTATTCACAGCCCACGTACTAACTGGACCACTCAAGAACTATCTACTGACTGATGGACAGACTGACTGACTTTGGAGAGAGCTACATCCAAGAGGGTCTGACTTGAATGAAGCCACAAATCCCTGTACAGAGAAAAGCAAAGGAGAAACCTACAGCCCAGAGAGGAGAAATGACGACAAAGGGCATGAGGACCACTCGGTGTGGGAGCACTGCCTTTAAGGAGGATCACATGGTGTGGGAGCACTGCCTTTAAGGAGGATCACATGGTGTGGGAGCACTGCCTTTAAGGAGGATCACATGGTGTGGGAGCACTGCCTTTAAGGAGGATCACATGGTGTGGGAGCACTGCCTTTAAGGAGGATCACATGGTGTGGGAGCACTGCCTTTAAGGAGGATCACATGGTGTGGGAGCACTGCCTTTAAGGAGGATCACATGGTGTGGGAGCACTGCCTTTAAGGAGGATCACATAGTGTGGGAGCACTGCCTTTCAGCAGATGGAATGGGCACCTGAGCACATCATACAAAAGAATGAGCACGAAGTCTTCCTCACACCACTCACAAGACTGAAGTCAAACTGGGCAGGAACAAAGATAAACTGCAAAACCCTAAAACATAAAAGTGTCATCATCTTCAAGAATCTTTAAATGAGATACTAAAACTAACTAACCAAAGGTGAAAAGGGGATAAATGGGATTTTTATCAAAATCTGTATCTTTTGTACTTCAAAGGATACTATCTAAAGAAGACAGTCTACAGAGTGGGAGAAACTATGTAAAAATCATGACCTTGGATAAAAGTCCTGCTCTCTAGGACAGAGAGCTTCTATGGCTTACAACTAAAAAGCCAACACATTTTCCAATGAGCAAAAGGCGGAGGGATGTAGGGCAGCTGGCCAAGCCAGGCCCAACATGCCTTAGGCTTGCTCCTAGCACCATATACATGTGCACATGTGTGATTCCAGTGTTCAGGAGGTAGTGGTAGGATGAGAGGGTCTAGGTCATCTTTGGCTACATAGGGCATTTCAAAGCCAACCTGGTCTATATGCATACAGTCCCATCCTACCTCACACCACATAAAACAACTCATTCTTTAAAGCTTATTTTTTTATTATTTATTCATTTTATGAGTGTGAGTATACTGTAGCTGTCTTTAGACATACCAACAGAGAGCATCAGATCCCATTACAGATGACTGTTAGCCATCATGTGGTTGCTGGGAATTGAACTCAAGGACCTCTGGAAGAGCAGTCAGTGCTCTTAACCACTAAGTCATCTCTCCAGCTATATAAATAGACACTACTTCAGAAATGATACCCAAGTTCCAATGATCACACCAAAGGATGCTCTTTGATTTAACCTTTATGGAGATGCAAATCAAATGACTTCATGCCCATTAGGATGTTTGTTTTTAAAAGAAACCAGATGCAGATAAGAAGTGCTGGCAAAGCTGATGACCACTGCTGGTGGCACTATAAAACGATGTAAGCACTTTTTAAAAGTTTTGACAGCTCCTAAAATATATTACTTAGCAAAATTGTACTCCTAGGTGTGCATCTATGCTGGTTATGTTTTTTGTCAATTTGATGTACCTAGGTTTACATGGGAAGAGGGACCCTCATTGAGAAGGTGCCCTAATCAGAACTGCATATGGGCAAGTCTATGGGGAAATTTGCTTGATTAAGGACTGATGCGGGAAGGCTCAGGCCACTATCACTTGATGTTGCCCTTTGGCTGGTCCTGGGTTGTATAAGAAGGCAAGCTGTACAAGCCATGAAGAGCAAGCCAGTAAGCAGTAGGCATTCCTCCATGATCTCTACTTCAGTTCCTGTCTCTAGTTTCCTGCCTTGTGTTCCTGCCCTGACTTCCCTTCATGATGTAAGCAAACAAATGCCTACAGCAACAATATTCAAAACAGTCAGAACCAAACAACTCAAATGAACTGATGGAGTTACACATAGTGTGATGTTGCCCATACACAGATACTATTCAGCAATTTAAAGAAAGGAAAGATGTCGCTGAAACTTGGAAAGTTTTAAGAGGCAGATGACAATCACAAAAGACATTTTCTTTATGTCAAGTGTGCAGACACAAGACAAGGGCAGTGGCTACTGTCAGGTCTCAGGCAGTCCATGACATCCATAAATGAGCTTAAACTGGACTGTAGGAGGATTTCTGGCAGACAAAAAGCCAGTATTCTTCAGGAATTTGTGAACTGGGTTGGGTTCCGGTCCCCCAAAGGAGCCATTTCTCTTGACTCTGAAAGAACAGGCATTTAGCTGTCCTTTAACATATACCTATGATGGCTATCAGAACATCTAAGACCACACTGGCTTCCAGGCTTTCTTATAAGTACCTGTCATACTTTTCAGAGTCTCTGCATCAGCCTTTCTGGCCCTTCAAACCTCAGATCCTGGATCTCTTTATATCCCTCCCAACTACCATGTCTCTCTCTGGCTCACTCTTGAGTCTCTCACTGGCTCACCCTCCCATCTCTCTCTGGCTCACTCTTCTCTGCCTCTCTGTCACCTCTACCATCTTCATTGTTCTAGCCTGGAACATGTCCAATCTGTTTTCTCTCTGCTCTGGAATTTTCCAGAGATCCCAAGATGTTCTCTTTCTCTCTTATTCACAAAACAAAACAAAAACCTCCTCCTTTATAACGAACGGAGCAGCAGTTTCTGCACCCCTCACAAACAGCTACCGGTGCCTGAAGCACACGAAATTGTTGTCTTTCAATGGGTAGATTTTAACAGTGTCTCTTAGACATCAGTAATATGTATCAGAATAAGCTAAAATGCAAAGAGAAAAAATGGTAGAAAGGGAAGCACAGGTCAAACTCTCCTTTTGCGAATGTACAAGACCAGGAAGATTTTAGGTGTGGGCTCTTTCTGAGTTCTGGGACATTTGCTTATACGTAATGAGATATATCAGGGAAGGAATCCAGGTCTAAACATAAAATTTATTTATGTTTCACGTACACATTATATAATACAGCTTATATACAGAATATTTTTGGTGTGTCTGTGTTCTAGTTGTAAGTAAGTATATGAGATTGTGTGTGAAATTTCCCACTGGGGATATCATGTCCACACTCAAACAGTGTGGAGTTTTTTTAATGTTCTGTATTTCATATTAGAGATGTTCAACCTGTATCTGCTAGAGCAGGATCAAGAAAAGCCAAGTCACTATCAGCAAGGCCATCCCAGGGCAGGGAGCAGAAACCAGCCCATCGAGGACAGCCACAGAGCCTACTGACAACTCAGAGATCTCAGCTACACCCACCTGCTCAGGGGAAGGGAGCCTCTTGAAAATCTGAATTAGAACTCACCGCTTTCACGGAGCATGGGGCAAAGCTCAGACAGTGATTACATTATGTGGTTTTGTGTGTGTGTGTGCGCATGTTCTATAGGAGAACGTGTCTAGGTATGGACGTACACACCCATGTACACAGCCTGGTTGCCAGAGGATGATGCCAGAAGTCCTGCATCACCTTGTCTTTCAATTGAGACTGGGATCTCTCACAGAACCTGGAAGCTAGGTGGTGGCCAGCAACTCCAAGTGACACTCCTGTCCCTATTCCCAGGACAACATGGTTAGAAGCACCCAGACAACAGCCTGGCTCTCATGTGGGTTTGGAGGTTTTGAAATCAGGTCCTCATGCTTGCATAGCAAGCCCTCTTACTTACCCACTTGTGACGTGAGTGCTCTAAAGGGAAGAAAAATTGTTCCACTACATTCCAACAGAGACCATGAGCTACGCTGGGAGGGACAGACATCCTTCCACCAGTCTTAGAAAATCTCTGAACGGAAAGAGGTAAAAATAAGGCCAGACTAGAGAAGAGAGGAGGAGAGGCTGGGGAAACTCGCAGATGCAAAGGACGGTGGTGGAAGGTAAATGGCATCCAGGAGCAATCAGAGGAGGAGAGGAATGTGGTGTGCAATGTGACTGAAGCCTGGGGCTGCACCTCAGGAGCACCGCACCTGCCTTTCATACACAAGGGCCTGGGCTCACCCTCCCCCCAACCCCCAATGCAAGGCCACACAGAGTAAGGACTGTACCAAGGACTACGTATATGTTAACATCTGAGAGAATGCCCTAGGGCTGGAGAGATGGCTCAGTGCTTAAAAGCACTGACTGCTCTTCCAAAGGTCCTGAGTTTAATTCCCAGCAGCCACATGGTAGCTCAATGTGATCTGATACCCTCTTCTGGTGTGTCTAAAGACAGCTACAATGTATTCATATAAATAAAATAAACAAATCTCAAAAAAAAAGAAAGAAATGCACTAAGAGGTTTTAAGCAGATGACCATGGCTCAATTGGGAAAAGAGAGGTAAATACCAAAGTAGCGACCAGTCCTATAAGCTGCTAATGAAATGTGCCTGAAAATAATTTCTAATTGTATGAAATTACTGAAACAGAAAAAGAGTGTTCCTCCTGCAAGGTGTGGTGGTACATGCCTTTAATCTCAGAACTCAGGAGGCAGAGGCAGGCACATCTCTGAGTTTGAAGCCAGGTTGGTCTACATAACAAGTTCTAGGCCTGTGAGGGATACATGGTAAGCTCACCTCACAATACCAAAACAAAAGCAAGTCATAACCAGGCAGGACAAGAAGGAGGGAGAGGAAGGGGATGGTAACACCTTTGGAAGCTTGTCCTGCTGGTGGCTCTAGTAGTTCTGTCTGTCTTCCTGAGCAGTCAGTCAAACTTAACAAGCCTATGAAACAGCTCAGGGTCTATCTTAGCCTCATCATCACGTTACACGCAAGGAAATGGATGCACAAAAAGGAAAACAGAATCATGAGCCCATAGCCCAATAGCTAAAATAAAGAAACAAATCCATTTCCTAGGACAGCAGTGGAGTCGGGGCACTGTGGAATAAGCAGCACTGGGCTGTTAGGAAGTATGGAGGGCTGGCTACCACTCAGCGGAAGAGCACTTGCCTAGCATGAAAGAAGTCCTGGAATCAGGTATATACACACATATGCACACCCACACCAACACCCACGCACGTGCACACAAACATACACACACACACACACACACAGGAAAGGGAAAGAAGAATGCATAGCTTTCACTGACACTTTAAATACATCTATTTCCATATCTCAAGACTTTTCAAAATAGAGTAAAACCCTAATAAAACCATGCAGATCAGGTTGTGCATATTCTACCAGTTAGTTCAAAGTAGCTCTGTTACAATGACCTGTGTCTGTGAAAGCTGAATACTTTGGACCTGTGGAAGCAGAAAGTATGCGTTCGGCAGCTGCTCCGCAGACCCTTCTGTAGAGACTCTGCGAGTGCCCACTCCAGATACCTGTGGAAAGCAAGAGAAGCACACATCTGTCAGTGTCAGCATGCCTTATCCACACACACCTGCTGACCAACACATCTGTCTCCATCTACAAAAGTCCCTAACTGGTCCTCATAATGCAAAACTCTTCTCTTCTGATGTGGGACCAATGTGTTTAATGGAATCTAATGAGAACTAAGCACAAACAAGTGATCCTGATGCTTAAATTACCTGGGACCACACATCTTTAGGATGTCCGGGCACCACAGGTTAAGATCCCTGTTCTGGGAACACCAGCAAAACGGTATTCCCTGTGCCCTTCCCAGTATCTTGATTTCAGTAGCCATGTGAACGGGGAGCTTTCCCAGAATAGACAGCCACACACTCAGCAATGTCTCCTGACCATAAACACGTCTGCAAGAGGAGGCAGGCAAAAATCTTGGGGCAGCCCATGGAGTACCCCTCTCACCTGTCTGAGAGGGAGGAGCCTGCTAGGTTCTAAAAAACTGTATGAAACAGTGTTTTGGCTTCATTCTAACACACTTCAAAGACCCAGGGCTTATCAGGCTGCAGGGAAGGTCTTCTGTGGCCCACTAAGCAGAAGCCCGGAAGTTGATAGACTTAGCATGGCTATAGGCTGTAGGTTAAGGATATGAAAGGGCAGGAAATCTCTCCAAGAGTCCTTTAAAAACAGTCATACTCTAAATCAATAGGCAAGCTCTATGGCAAAATGAAGGTACTCACATGATAGGAGAAGACTCCGTGTGAGGAGGTATTAATAAATAAAGAGCTTTCGATGCTCCCTTCTTCGGTAGGTAAGAAAATAACTCTGAAGGATGCTTTTCCCATTGCTGGAATCACCTGAGAGGAGAGCACCTCGTTAGCCACCTGGAAAGTAGCCACAGCCTTTCTTCCCTCCTGACTACTGCAAACAGCTCCTCGCTCACATCCTGCATCCTTTATCAGCATCACGAAGCCCCGAGCCTCTCCAAACTGACATCTGTCACTCCAACAGCAGCTGCCAATCACGGCAAATAACTGCCCAGTTCCCTCACTGCAGATTGGAGCCGTGTGCCTTACTTTCTACACTCCGCTTCACCCACGTGTCCACCTGTCTGTACCTAACAGTCTGTTTCTATTTAAGTACAGAGGATGATGTACAGATGGGCAGATTTTTTTTTTATTAAATATATTGACATGGTACTAAAAACCAGGGACAGTGTTTATCTGCATAAACCAAACCAATCATAGACCAAACTTAGGGCTTCTCTGTTAACATTTCCTTGCTCTCGTTAGTTTGTGAACGTTTTAACATGGAGCAACATGGCAATCAAAATCATTAAAAGCTTAAGGAAGTTCAAGGTGACTGAAAAACTTGCCATTTTTCCCCATCAAGTATCCAGCACTACCAAAACCATGAAAAAAATGGATGGGAAAGTACACACAAAGCAACCAACAAGCAACCAAATGGAAACACGGCCAGAAAGGGGCTCTGAGCAGAAAGTCAGACTCATCAGCACTCACCCTGCAATGGACAGGCGGCACATGGAAATGTCTAGCAGCTGTAAACACTGAGTTCACCACAACCTCGCTCTCCCTGCTGGGGTTGTAGGCATAGAGAAGCTTCGCCGCAGGATGTCCCAGGAACCTGGTTGGGGAAGAGGAAAGACAAGGTACTTGTGACTATCAGTATCCCTCACGAATGTACGTAATTACACTCCATTATTTATGCTATGGACTGAACTCAGGTTGCCATGCACACCACTGAGCTGCATCTCTAGCCTATACATGTTTTAACCCCAGAGAGCTATCAGTGTTCATTATAAAGTTAAAAGAAGAACAGGGTGGACGGTACCATCCTCAGGGCCAAAGTCTCCATCATCAATAGTTCAGCTGTGTCTGGTTGCAAGCGATCACAGCTGGGTGTGTTGACAGCTGGCATTCCCTTCCAGAGGAGGGGCTGGAGTATATAGGCTGTGGAGACCTGAGAGGAGGAAGTCTGCAGAGCCAGGGAGAGCTCGTGCTGGCTAAAGACTTCTCAGTGCAGCTGTCATGTCTTTCCAGTAACCTGTCATCCACAGTAAGTAACCCAATAAACTCAAAGCCCCACTGGGTGAAACCACACTCTGGCTGGTCACTAGGACTGGGTGAAAGCACACTCTGGCTGGTCACTAGGACTGGGTGAAAGCACACTCTGGCTGGTCACTAGGGCCTTAGTGGGATGGGGAGATAGTGGAGATAGTGGGATAGCTGCTGCTTAGCTCCCCTCTGAAGAGAGACAGTTCTCAGAACAGAACTGGCAGATCTTGTTGGAAATAAAACATAACAGGTTTAAAAGCAAACAAAAGAAGTTTTATTTTTCTAAGAATAATGACAACCTATACTAGCGCCCCATTTGTTTCTGTGTTGTAAGAATTCAGCGTATCTACATTATTAAGTGCTTTCACATATTTTTGTTTATAAAGCCAAATATACTCTGCATGTACTAACGTATCTAGGGTTTCTCTTTCAAATCAAGAGACATTTAGTTAAGAAACTCTATTCACCACTCAAAGCTTCTCAGAGCCCACCAAGGAAACACACAAGCAAGGCCCGCCTTCTAAGCTCAAGAAATACATGCATGAAAGATGATCAGTGAAATTAAACGGGGCTGACGCATCCAAGGAGTACTAGGAGGAATCTTTCCCTTTGTCACATGACCGATCAATGTATGGAGATGGCAACTACAGGCAAAGAAACAATATGAAGAAACCATACCCTGGAGTTGCGAGCCTTGGAACAAGCTGGCCATTGGTCAGCAAGGAAATCCACATCCCTGCCTATTTTAATTTACTCTCAAAGCTGGGCAAGCACACTTTCATACTGCACTTTTTGGTAAATACATTGTAATAGTTCAAGAGAGAGAAAGAGGGAAGGACAGGGAATTCTCATGGCGCTCAGTACAGTGGGAGAGCATTCAGGAGGCTGCTGCTGCAGAACCACAGGCTCTCTCGGCCTGAGGTACAGAGGGAAATCCTGTCTCAAAAGCAAAACAAAAACCTGCAGAGGCAAAAGGCTTTACACAGCATTTGAAACCCTCTCACCAATCTCCCACTAATGATCTAACGGAGAGGCTGTCACATCGAAGCTTTGGCTGGCAGCCTAGCAAGAGGGCTGTGGAGAGCAAGAGAGGCCTCCAGCCTAGCCGGTCTGCAGTGGTCATTTCCTTCCAGCACCTATGTATGTCTCTCACTGACCTCACCTGCTCCACCAGGCTGCAGTAGAGCCTGCAACTCATTCACTGCACTCATTCTTCTAGATCCCCAAATCTACAGTTCTGGTTAGTGTGGCCCCAAATAAACCTACATTCCAATTTAAGCAAAATCCTCATGTGTTATGTTTGTATTTCTTTTGTCTGTTCCAATTTTTCTAATAATAAAGATGTGCCATTTATTCTAGTAGAACCGTGAGACTGGGGACAGGACTCCCTATACAGTGGCGAGTCTAGGGCCAGCCTGGGCTACTCTGCCTCACACAGGGAAAAGCTCACTTGTCTAAGAACAATATGCATGTTGTTTATCTCATATGGAGCACTGTGAACCTGCTACTCAATGTGTGACATGCTGTCCCAGCTCTCACAGGGACTTTTCTAAGCACTTATCTTAATGAAAGATTTTAATATATCTGGTGAGTATTTTAAATTATAAATATTTTAGAACCTCCACTTATAACTAAAACACATTTGTGTGATTAAAACCTTGATCCTTTTGATGTCTAAACTGTACTTTTCTCATGTATGGATATGGGTATGCACTGAGTGTAGGCCACACATGTATGTACTGGGGGAGGACACACACAGAGTTCAGATGAGGGGATCAGATCTCTTGGAGCTGAAATTAGGTGGTTGTGAGATGGCCCAGTGTGTGCTAGAACTGAACTCAGGCCCCCAGAATAGCAGCAAACCCTCTTAAATCCTGAATTACCACTCTAGCCCCCAAATTTAATTAAATAATTAACTTAAAATTAATTAAATAATTCAATTAAAATGAAATCATTTCCTGCCAGGCATGGTAGAGCACGCCTTTGATCCCAGCACTTGAGAAGCAGCGGTCAGGTGGATCCCTGAGTTCGAGGCCAGCCTGGTCTACAGAGGGAGTTTCAGGACAGCCAGGGCTACACAGAGAAACCAAAACCAAACCAAACCAAAACCAACCAACCACCACCACCACCAACAACAACAAATTCTACTATAAACATAAGGGTTACCTAATAAACCCAGCCAGAGAACTGGGCTCATGTCCTCCTTTCTTGTTATCAATGAATACAGATTTCATAGCCTTAACTAAAAGGTGCCAACAAATCAACTGAGCTACTTAAACTTGCCCCCTAAGACTTTACATACTAGTCACACGTGTTCTGGTTTCCAAGACCTTGGAGAAATGCTCTAAGGAGAGATGATAGCACCCTCCCTCCTCAGCAGGGCGTCTGCCTACAGCCACCGGAATCCCAGCAGACACAGAAGCCTCCTTGCCACTGGCTATTTTTATTCTACTTTTCAATATTCTATTTTTACATGTGTTAAAAGGGTATGAATTTCCTTCAGTAGTGACAACTGGAAGATAATCTATGAATTTAATATGACAAGAGAATGATGAAAATGTATGAATGATTAGCACTTCCAGCCTTGGAGCTGGCCCTTTGGAGAAGCTCTCAGGGAACAGAAGAAAGAGACAAGGTGGAGAGTCAGCCATCTGCCTGCAGTCTGCCTGAGGCTGATCCCAGAAGGAGGGCGAAAGCTGAACCAGCAGGGAGGGAACTGGGAGCTTGGTGGCTGCTGTGCTGTCCTAGTAACCATACAGGAGCCAGTGGGTGGGAAGAAGGGAAGCACTGGTCACTTCTTAAAGGTGCTATCAATGAAACTAAATGACAGACTGTCTTACCATGGTGAGTGACTGAGTGAGACGTGACCCTGGCCAAACTGCACTGCTTCTCAGCGACCAGTGTGTAAACCTCTGTGCCCTATAGTCAAGCACTAGCATGTAAAGATGGCTACACATGCTCAGATAATGGCTAAGTTACCCTTGGGAACTCATCAGACACACAGATGAAGAAGGCTCTTGCTACTGCACTGTGTAACCCAGCATTACAGAGGCAGAGCCAAGAGGTTTGCCACAGCCTGAGGCCAGCCTGCTCTGAGGTTCAGGCCAGCTAGGGCTACTCAGTGAGATCCTGTCTCAAAGAAAACAAAATGACAAAGTAACACAGCTCAAATGACATAAAACACCTTAACATACTAAAAAACTACAAAGTATTACATAACATAGCTGAACCTTCTGAAGGTATTTCAAGTCTAAAAATCAGTAACCCTTTCAAACCAAGGCCACTTACATAACCATTCAATGTTTTTTTAGATAACAGAACCAGTAATTAATGCATATGGACAATTAAGACAAGTGTAGCACTTATACATATACACACTCACTGATCACAGTTTTAAATTTTTCTTGAATTTTCTGTATACGAGTGTTTGCCTGTATGTATGTGTATATGGGTTGCAGGCCTGGCTGGTGCCTGGCCGGCAGAGACTGTCTGACTCCCTGGAGCTAGCATTACAGACAGTCATGAGTTGTCATCTGAGTGCTGGGAACTGCTTATCCTCTCAATAAGTAGCAAGTACTCTTGACCCCTAAGCCCTCTTTCCAGCTCCTATATTATGGGATTTTCTGGAAGAGTAAATGACAGCCAGGATCCTATATACCTGAACTTTTTTCCTATTCTGGCTATATTCACCATGATCCATTTCATTATACCTACCAATCTAAAATAGTCTCTAAAATAGTCCTGCGTGCATGCATATACACACAAACACACACACACACACACAATTTCCTCAAGAAAAACAAAACAAAAAAAAACTTTGTGTAAACTATTCTCTCAGATTTGAAGTCAGTGAGATTATAAATCATTTAACTTATCTGATAAATGATTATAAATTCAACTTTTAACAAATTTCTTAATCTATTTTTTGTAAGTAATTCAATACAAAATATTCTGAGCATGGTAGTGCAAGCCTTTAGTGCCAGCACTGAGGAGATAGAGAGCTCTGTGACTTCCAAGCCTGCTAGGACTACAGTGCAGGACCTTGTTAATAATTAGATAGTTTAGTAATTAGTTCAGACACCTAGAATCTTGTAAAGTTAGCAAACTACTTTAACAATTTGATCTCCTCCTCCCTTTAGAAAAAACTCCTTTGAAAAGCTCAGCAAGATAGCTCATTCCTTCCCTGTGGCTCCAAACTTCAGAAATGCAGACAATGACAATGTCAGAACGTGACAAGAATGGCAGGTGAAAGCTCAAAGCACGGGTTGCAGACCCCACTGGCCCTAGGGTCATTCATCACCAGGTAACTTCACTCAGCAGCTCTTGAACACATTGTGAACCTAAGCAGAGCTTTGAGGGGACAAATCGAAGATGTACCTTTTCAATGCCTACTACCAGGCTTTAAGTTTTAACTGCATCCCAGACATGCCCCTCCTCTCCTGTGTGATCCCAAAGCCTGCATTTCCTCTTTCATGTTTCTTAGCACTGTGACTCTCCTTACAGCGTATCTCATCTTCTCTGCCTAAACGTCCACAACTACCCAGGAACGATCAATAGAGTACAACTTCCAGCCTGAAAGTACAGCAGGGAAGGCAAACAATTGCATCTGGCCTAAAAGGATTCAGAGATCATCAGTATTCCATTTTTCCATTATAAAATAATCAAACTTGTTCCAAAAAACACCCAAAGACTTACCACTGAATTCTTACTGAAGTCTAGCTATTATCAAGTAGTATAAGGCATATCATGACGCAACTGGATGGGGGCTGACTGTATACCACAGTAGGAAAGCATACACCTGGAATGGACAAGGGCCTAACTGCAAAACATACATCAAAAAACTCAAAGGGTTTAAAATAGCTTTTGTACTCTCTCTTTCATGAACTATTCCTTTAACAAGTCTCAGGATTGAGACCCTTTCACATTATTATATGCTTAACATATAACACTGTGTGTGTGTATGTATGTGTATATATATATATATATATATATATATATATCATCATGTAAGATCCACTGAGGCCAGAGGCTGGAGAGGGCTCCATGGTTATTAGTTTATGTTGCTCTTGCAGGGATGGGAGCTTAGTTCTCAGCACTCATATTGAACAGTTCACAACTGCCAGTAACCCCAGCCCCAGGGGAGCCAGTGTCCTCTTCCGGTTTCTGTCAGCATCAGCAGTCATGTGGACATAACTACAACTCAACACATACGCATATAATTAAAAATAAATATGTTAAAAAGATATGCTGAAGATAAATACAAATAAGATGAATTTAGTTATAAATTTAAAAAAAAAATACTTACTGTATTCCAAAATCTAGAACTGACGGCTGAAAATGTAAGCCTTTTCCAATGAACAGTTTATCTGAGAAGCTAAAAGACAAAAGGAAAAAAAAGAGAGAGAGACATTAATTGCTTAGGTTTAAATTTGAATTTTGCAATCATATGCTCAGTACAATGACTCTAAATTCATGCTATCTAATTTTACTCACTTATAGATAAATTTGAACTAGAGTTCTAGAAATTTACAACCGTCTAGCTTACAGTTAATATAACATTTATCAAATGGACAGATCTTGCCAACAGATGACGACACAAACGAAGCCCTACTTAATGACTAGTAGGCTTCTTTCTGCATGAAGTCAGGTAACAGGCCTATCTTCACATACCCAAAACAAAGAAAAACACATCTGTAAAGCAGGTTTGAGGAAACTCTGGCCCCTGAATTCTTTAGGCCAATGGTTAATATGTGTACTGGCTGGTTTTGTGTGTCAACTTGACAAAGGCTGGAGTTATCACAAAGAAAGGAGTTTCAAGTGAGGAAATGCCTCCATGAGATCCATCTGTAAGGCATTTTCTCAATTAGTGATCAAGGGGGGGAGCGCCTCTTGTGGGTGGTGCCATCCCTGGGTTGATAGACTTGGGTTCTATAAAAAAGCAGGCTGAGCAAGCCAGGTGAGGCAAGCCAGTTAAGTAACATCCCTCCATGGCTTCTGCATCAGCTCCTGCTTCCTGACCTGCTTGAGTTCCAATCCTGACCTCCTTTGGTGATGAACATCAATGTGGAAGTGTAAGCTAATTAACTCTTTCATCCCCAACTTGCTTCTTGGTCATGTTTGTGCAGGAATTGAACCCCTGACTAAGACACCAGGGAAAGGCCTGTGTGTCACAGGCTGCTGGAGGTAGGCATAATTTTCAACCAGGTCTGGATTCATTTAGTTCATTTAGTTTTGTTTGTTTCTGAGATAAAGGCTCACTCTGTAGGCCAGGCTAGGCACTATGTACCTTAGGCTGGTCTCAAACTCATAGGCCTCTCTTGTCTCAGCTCCTGAGTGCTGGGTTTGCAGACAGGAACCATCATCATTCGTGGTATAAGAACCACATAAACTCTCACATGGCAAGTCACATTCTCAGCACCTGAGTGCTCGCTGTGATCTCACTTCCCTTACAAGTCACAGGGCTGGAGAGACAGCTCAGAAGACAGTGGTGTTTGCTGTCCCCGCAGAAGACCCAGGCAGGTTCAGTTCCCAGCACCTACACAGGACTCACGACCATCTGTAGCTCCAGTGCCAGGGAAATGTGACTGCTCTTCTGACTTCTTAGGGAACCAGGTATGCACATGCTACACATAAATGCATACAACCATAAAACACTAATACACATAAAACCAAATAAACATTTTTAAAAAGTCAAGAGTCATAGATCAATTCAGTAGAAAAACAAATCAAGCACATGTAAGTGAAAAATATAATAAAGCTATAACAAGAGATATAAACATTTAGATGGATTAATTAGATAGACAGACAGACAGACAGACAGACAGAGGTATGACTATTTGAAAGTTTACATAGCACAGAGATGTTTACTGGAAGAAACTCCCTAAGTGAGCATACTTTATTTAGAGACTCAGAATAGTTCTCCATAACAAAAGCTTACCATTTTCCCTCCCCTCAAAGCTCTCAGGAAGCTGGTCCCACTTTTGTCACCTGGACTTTAAGTCTGCCAGCTAGAAAGTAAGGTGACCTTTAGAAGATCTTTCTCAGAGGTTTGCTGTTTCCTGAAAGCACAGTCTATGGAGGGGTGGGAGAACCACCCCATTCCTTACAACTCCAGCTACAATCTTTTCAAACTCCCTTCCTCCAAAAAGCATCTGCTCAGAGCTACCTGAGTCTCTGTCCTATCTCCAATACCAGCTGGGTTAAAAATCAAAGTGGCACTTTGGTCTCTTGTCAACTTTTCCACCCAATAGAGACTAGATCCCTTCAGACTCTAGAGCCCAGCACTACAGCTCGCTTGTAAATAAGACCACTAGCTGCCTCAGAACAGAAGTGACAACCTCAGAGGTGCACCATGGGCACACACACTACAGAAACTGGTCAGGGCTTAGCATTCCAGGAGAACCCCAAGCAACCTTAGAGAGGCCACAGAAATGTGCTGTATTAATAACACGCAACAGAAGCTAAGAGCAGCTCCTTCCCGTCCAGTGCCAGAGCCAGAAGTTGAACATTGGGTTTTGCACATGGTTTCCAAGTGGGCAGACAAAGCCTGGAGGATTTCCTCAACTTACAAGGTCACAAAGCACAAAGAGGCAAATCTCTAACTCAGACCTGGGGCCGCTGGAAGGGAGAACACTATCTGGGAACCAACTAGGCCTAGCCTGTTGTGTGACAGCCTGAGCTGCAGGTCTCACAAGCCTGGTTCCACACCCACGGCCATTGCTTTCCTGGTCTGAGCCGGTCAGTAGCTTCATTTGTTAGTGTCTGCCTTATCGTCTAAAAAAGAAAATGCAGGGACAGCAGTATGTAGCTTACAGTTGTTGTGGAGCTAAAGTGAGAGGACATGGCCTTTGCTTCATGCCTGCCCATGATTTATATAATAACCATAGGATCATGTTACAAAGAGGATGGCATTCATCTAATAAAAAAGGAAGGAGACAAATGCAGAGGCCACTGGGGCTCAGTGCCCATGCTGGCCTCTGGACTGAGAGATCCCAATGCAGTCATAGTGACAGTCTATGAATAGAACAAATGAAACACAGACTGGACTATCTCCCACGTAACAGATTTTCAAATTCCACAGTCACAAACCTCATGTGCTCAACAAAAATCAGGCACCTGGGGGTCAATTTAAAGTAATATAGCAGAAACACCCCAAATTTCTCTAACTTTAAAAAGAAAAACAAAATCCCATCAGTGATTTCCACCCCCCTGAAATCACAGATGATTCTTTTTCCTTGTTAACAGATTTTATGTCACCTGCCTAAAAACTTTGGACAGCAGCATATCAAGGCATGTGGAAGCTTAACGTTAAGTAAGTTAAAGTAACAGGCCTGAGAGGTCGAAGCCGAGGGAGCCCATGGAGCTGGAGAGTCTTCCCACGCATGCGCTCAGAAAGGGGGCTGAGGATTAGCAGCACGGCTCCCTCCCCAAGACAAGCCCTCCAAACCACAACTTAACTTCTCACTTCTCGGAAACCAATCCTTCCCAATCTTTCTGTTTTAAGACATCCTCTGGCCTGCCCTTATTTAGGGTCCTGCAGGCAGCATGGAGAAAGCTGTGCTGCACTTAGGCTCCGGGAGAGTTAAACAAGCAGGCCTTGCTGGGTTCCTAACCAGCCTCTCAGCCTATGCCTATGCACGCAAGTCTCCATAGAGACCCCACAGCTGAAAACATCCAAGGCCCACGGTGGTGGGGAGTAGCCTCCATATAGACCCCTTCTTGCTTGCCTCCCCTATTGCCTCTGTCACACCCTTTACAGTAAAACTGAGCGAATGTTTCCCTGGCTTCTGTGAGCTGTTCTATCCAATCTATCAAAAACCTCGAGGGTTGTGGGAACCCTGCCTGCAGCCTGTGCGTCAGAAGTGTGGGTGAAACAATCAGACTTGTGGCAGGGCACCTCAAGTAGGAAGGAGGCTTGGGACTGTGGTCTTAGTCTGAAGGATGTGACCAGACACAGTGTCAGAACTGAACTAGACCAGAGGACTCGGGCTGGTGTCTATTGCAGAACTCATTACTGATGGATGAAGACAGTCTCACACTTCTCAGAGTCACAGGGACTTCGTGTTCATTACTGAGGTGCAAATGTTAAGGGGACAAGGTGGCTGGCTTTCCAGCAGTGGGTAAGTAGCAAGCGGCCATAATTTAGTTACATGTGGACATCACAATTATCCTCAGATGCTCAGTGCTTGTGGTTCAAACACTAAAGACTTTTCCAAACCAACACCTTTAAAGAACTAACCCTGAGAGGCTGTGGTAAAGAAACAATATGCCACCTTCTCGCCCCCACAGTTTCACAGGCCAGCCTTACCTTTGCAACTTTCACCCTTAATAACCCATTATCAGGGAATGCCAACCCTCAGCTGGTGTCTTTTACTCCAGGAGAGTCCCAAATGACACAAAGTAAACAAAAGCAGCTCAGAAAAGTTAATTATGGCTAGGCGTTGGTGGCGCACGCCTTTGATCCCAGCACTTGGGAGGCAGAGGCAGCCGGATTTCTGAGTTCCCGGCCAGGCCAGCCTGGTCTACAGAGTGAGTTCCAGGACAGCCAGGGCTACACAGAGAAACCCTGTCTTGAAAAAAATAAAATAAAATAAAACAAAAAGTTAATTATGTATTTATGCTATGTGTTTTAAATTCTTACTCTGTATCTGTAAGATACAGTTTTTACTACAAGGGAACAACACAGTAGCTGTTCTGCGCTTCTGTGACAGGGAGAGTGATGGAAAACACAGGTGGTGATGCCTGAGAGGACATGAGCTCTTATCTATGTACCCCTATCTCTCGCACTCTTAGTTCTCACTGGATGACGAGGGCTGAGAATGAACCCAGAACTACGTGTAAGCTAACGGCATGCTTTCTTTCTGCTCTACAGCCTCCTGCTTCCTCTAAGTCCTATTTTAAAGATGCCCACCTTCTGCAGGAAACAGAACCTTTTTTCAGCAGTCGGACACAGCTGCAAAGCATCCCACAGTATTTTAAGGTCTAGCTAAATGACCCAAATCCAGCCACTGCACACTTTTTAAAGGTCTATCTCTGTTTAAATGACACAAATCAAGGCATCCCACAGTACTTAAAGACCCACCTATGTTTCAATAACTGAAATGAAGTCATCCCACTTTCTAAGGTCTATCTCAGTCTTAATGACCCAAAACAAGCCACCTCATACTTTTTAAAGGCCCATCTCTGACTAAATGACCCAAATCAAGACATCCCACACTTTTTAAAAGGTCTATTGCTGTCTAAATGTCCCAAAATCAAGGCACCCTATACTTTTTTTAAAGTCCTATATGTCTACAATGATCCAAATTCGTGTCTTTCTCTTTTTCCTAAACAGTCATATTTTTCTCTATACATATAAAATAAAGCCAAATAAAACAAAATTAAATTTAAAAAAAAGTTTGGAAAGGTGGCTAGTCCAAAAGAAAAGACCTTTGATTAGAAATGAGCCAGCCTGAGTCAGATACAGCTGTAGCAGGAGCTCAGGGAGCAGGGCTCAGTCCCCTATTCTGTAGAATGTGCTGGATGCAGCTGATATTCTCAGAACTGTGTGGATACCTGGATTCCTTACTCCTAGAAAAAGTCAGCCCAGGTGCAGACGTCACACACACCCTTCAAAAACAACAGCCTGGAAACTCTGACATGGAAATGAGTTAGCTATAACCAGCTGTCTGGCTGTTTATGTGGCTTGTCAGCTGAGCAAGGCAGGATGGCACCTGACTGTCCTCCATATTCCTCAATAGTCTGTTTCCATCAAAGCTCTACCAAGCTGCTGCTTTTTAGTAAACTTTGCCAACACCTAGATAGCACAAATTAAAAAAAAAAAGTCAAGACAATGACTTCGGCCAATGAAGTGGGGGATGGGCAAGAGAAATGCTCCATCCTCATTTCACAAAGGCTCCGCACCCAGGGGGAGCACACCATCCCACGAGGAAATAATGCTCATAATGCTCACGGCTAGATCCTGCTATCCAGAAACGACACAGCACTGACTACAGGGCTTGAAATAACAGTAAAAGCTCACAGTGGAGATAAAGGTCTCTTGGCAGAACATGGTTTCTTAGTTTCTTTTACTGTAGAACGCTCCAGGTTTTATGGTCAAAGCATAAATACACTGAGACAGAACGTCTAAGAATAAAGGGCTCTGAGAATGAAAATTGGGTCTGTGGATACACACTCAGTGATTTTAAAAAAGGAAAATAAAAAAGCTTGGGTTTGGAGGCTGCTCCAATGTATTGATGGCCAGGCCTTCCTAAGGCCATGACAAGTGTCCTTCCCTAAAGTGTCTCCAAACTTGCTAATGAATATGCTCACACCTGTAACTCCCAAAGAGAATTCCTCTTTCAGTGTCTAACCAACTACTCTTTCTGGATTGGATGGATCCTGGAATTTTCAACATCGCCCCCTCTCTCTCTTTTCTCCTACACGTACACATGAAGAGACCTATGCCCTGGTCCCTTAAGCCCTCTGACCTTCCCTGTTTCTCCAAACCCTCTTCCCTCTCATAGTCTACATGTTAATGAACAATGACAGCTACTATGAGCTCGGTCCTTCTGAGGTGAGATGCTAGCCCAGAACTTTATCCTATGTAACTGTAAGAAAGCTGTGTGGAAACTTGTTATCTGCTACAGTTAGTCACCAAGCTTGCAAATGCCCATCTGTTGAAGTCTTCATCCACAGAGTGATGCTTCTGAGAGGTGGTGAAATCTTTAAGCAAAGCTTAGTAGGAAGGTTTTAGTCACTGAGGCCATGTCCTTGAAGGCAGTCATGTGTGGGTCAAAACGGCGAAGAGCACAGTTCGCTCTATGTATGTTCCCCACACCCAACATCCAGCACCCCCACCAGAGACACACAAGTAATTATCCCACCTGGACACTGGCAGGACACACTACAATCACTAGCCAACAGAAATTTAAAGTGTTCGTTACCTCAGGTATTCTACAGTAACCAGAAGTTGACTAGCACACATTCCAACTTCACACATGAGGAAATGACTGGAGGGCTTCAAACACTTGCCAAAGCCCTCCTCCTCCAGGTAGAGAATGGGATGTGAATTCACACAGGGAACCCCTGGCTCCACGGCCTGCCCCCTCCTTGTGATCACTTAGCCCTCCCACTCTTCTGCTAAGGGCATCAACGATCCACAAGCTGTGGAGTCGAGGGCTGAGCTACCTTAATCTCTCTGCTGGCTGCCATCTCTGGAGCAGCCCTTCCTGGGTTTCTAGGAAACTGGTGCTGTATGCTCTCCTTCCGCAACAGCTGCACAGTCCATATCCCCTCAAGCTCCCCTCTCGGTGCCTCTGTACAAGACTGAAGGAGGCTCTTCCTTGTGGAAGCCGTGTCTTTCACTGTGTACTGTAATGCTAAGTGTGGGGAAGACAGGGGGTCTGCACTGTGCCTGTAGCCCCTAGGCCCCAGGGGTGGGGGTAATTGTGATTAAAGATGCCAATAGCTGGGCAGAAGAGACATAGGTTTATGTCTATGTCTATATGGGGTTGAGGTTCTGCAGGCTTAGAGAGAAAGAACTACAAGGAGGGAGGAGAGGAGCTGCCTTGGAAGAAGAACATGCAGGAGGGAGGAGAACCACCATGGGCTAAGAGTGAAGTGAACATGGCCCAGAGAGCCCAACTGGGCTAAATGCAGCTCAGACAGGACATACTAAATAGTGGAGTTAGTGAAAGTAGATTCTAACAGCCTGGAGGGTAGGCAGCTGCTCAGCTACTATGCTAAGGCTATTTAAAAGTATGAAGGCTGTGTGTGTGTGTTCATTTGGGGACATAAATGGTCTATGGAGGGGAAGAGGTCCTGGGATGGGATTTTTAATATTTTTTACTACACTTCCTCCTCTCAGTTCTCTTACTCTGGAAAAGGATTCCTGTCCACCCAGTAGCTCTACCTACCATCTCTTAAGATTTTGTTGATTCGCGGCAAAAACAGTTGTTATTTGGTGGCTATTCAGTACCTTCCTGACAACATTTGTAGATTTTTCACTCTCCAGCTTCTGAACTCTGAACTGGCCTTGTACCAGTTTTACTAGCTCCCCTTGCAGCTAGAATACTGTCAACATGACCAAGATATGACCAGACCGACTCACCTGAGGCAGGGCATCAGGCACTGAAGCAACAAGAAAGGAGGGAGGGAGGGAGGGAGGGAGGGAAGGAGGGAGGGAGGAAGGGAGGGAGAGAGGGAGGGCAACCACAGCAGAAGTAGTGCAGCTGTGTCAATGGCCAAGACAGCAATGTCCCTAGCAAGTTCTTCAGGCAGTCATTCTAGCTGCCAAATCCCCTTCAGCTTGTGCTCCCAGGCCTATTCTTAATTCTTCCTAGAGATTCTGTCAGTTCCCAACTCTTTTCAATACATTCCCTTTTGCTTAGATGCGCCAGAACTATTTTTGTTGTTGTTATTTAGCTGATTCACTTCCCAAGCCTGTGTGTATCTGTGGCCTAGACTCTTCTGTGAAGCTCCTGGCTGGACATTCCGTCTGTACTCTTGGAGGCACAGCTGCCAGAACCTCCAGGTGGAATCCAAGATGGCAGTGGACATGGTGTGTGTGATTCTCACCCTGCTGAGTGACTAGCCTATGTGTCCTCGGGGAAGCCATCTGGGAACTCTACTCCTGTTGCCTTCCTTAATTCCACAAGCAAGTGGTTCTGAGAGGTCTCTAGGGATTTCATGCTTTCACACCAAATAAGTCTCTTGTGCTCCATTCCCACCATCAGGACTGCATTTTCAAAAAGCACTGTATTTCCAATTCAACAAACTTCAAAATACGCCACCATATTCACACTTCGTCACAGCACATTCTGCATGCTGTACAGAACTCCAGCAGCCACGTGGATTGTATGCCTGTCAAATGACAGGGCAGCAATTAAGGGCATGTTTTCCTGGGTCCTGCTCCAACTCTCTCCTCTCTTTAATTCAGGTACAACTCCTTTGTGGTTTAAAGACTGACATCTTCCCTAGACTCTAGAGGTAAATCATACTACTGTGTTAAAATATTTTGAATATGATTTCCTAATGTGCAGAATACAAAATCCATGTTGTCTTTTCTTCCAGTTCTGGGACAGGAAGGTAGCACAAAACATAATTTAGTACTACAGCAAAGGAGACAATGCAGAAATGCACACAGCAAACAAAACTGGGGAGACAAAGAACAGGGTTTTTCTTCCATGAGTAGAGACAAGCAATGCATCCATAGAATGAGAGTGCCCATACCCAGCTCCCAAAGTGTCCTTAGATATTCAAGTATTTACAGTTTCTTGAAGGGAAGTGCTATGGTTTGGCTAAATCCTTGTACTGGCTGGTTTTTGTGTCAACTTGACACTGGCTGGAGTTATCACAGAGAAAGGAGTTTCAGTTGGGAAAGTGCCTCCATGAGATCCAGCTGTGGGGCATTTTCTCAGCTGGTGATCAAGCAGGGAGAGCCTATTGTGGGTGGGACCATCTCTGGGCTGGTAGTCTTGGGTTCTATAAGAAAGCAAGCTGAGCAAGCAAGCCAGTAGCAAACATCCCTCCATGGCCTCTGCATTAGCTTATGTAACCTGACCTGCTTGAGTTCCAGTCCTGACCTTTGGTGATGAACATCAATTTGGAAGTGCAAGCTGAATAAACTCTTCCCTCCCCAACTTGCTTCTTGGTCATAATGTTTGTGCAGGAATAGAAACTCTTAGTCAGAGAGTCCTCCAAAGACCCCCCAAACTTTCCACAGGCCCCAAACTAGGAGGGCCAGCCCACCATGGAATGAAGCCTTTCAAAACAGTAAGTTTAAAATTGCACAAATTTAAGTAATAAACCTTCTCTCCTATAGGCTAATTATTGTGGGTATTTGTCACAGTGATCAAAGGCCAACTGTGAGCCTGCCTCTTTAAAAGGTTATCTTGAAGCTCTTGTATCAATCTGATAGTTGGACTCATTTTTATAATAATTCAGGAATAGCAAGCTCTTGGCATTCACTTCTACCTACCAGCATTAGACTCTTACCCAACATGAGTAAATTATCAAAATAATGTTTAGACAAATATACACAATGTAAGTAACATTGCCAGAGGAACCAGTGGATTTTAACTGCTTTTTGAAGGTTGGACCTCATGGTCTGTCTGGCCACAGTGAATGGAGCAGCCTCCCGGCTTTCCAGCAATTATGAGAACCTCACACAATCCAAACCCGTGGCTCAATGTCCAACTCTGCTTGGGCCTATTCTTATTCTATAAATATTTGCACAATATGGTGCCATTCAAAAAGTGCAACTCCTTCCTGTGGAAGAAAACAGATATGCACTACCTTCTGAAAGTAATGTTTTAAAAAGTAATGAAGGAATATAGCTTTGCATGTGGCTCGAGTACATAAGCCCTGTGATTGAACCTCAGAACCAACAAATAAATAAATTATAAACAAATAGGAACGTAGCAGAAGTCTCTGAAGAGCTCTTTGGAGCTGCCCTCTGAATACCTATCACACACTTGGCTACAAAACGTGAGTTACCACCAAGGTCACTTCTATGCAATAATCCTACTGCCAGAATGGTTTAAAGGCAATTTTCTCTCATATAAAGCTCAAAAGAAAACAGACTAGAGTCTGGAATATGCCCAGAAGAGACGTATTCCTTAATACAAGACAGAGGGGACAGGAGGTTAATTCAGAAATGCATTTTGTCAAAGCAATGTTCCTGTGACCGTTTATATTTCTAAGCCAGGATTTGTGATAGATTGTTCTCTGGGCCCCTACCACCACCCAGGCCCTTCTGCCTCATAATGGGGTCTTAGCTGGGCACATATCCAAGGCTCCTCTGAATGTGGGTGTAGCCAGTGATCTTAATTCTAGTAAACAGGCTGGAACCCTAGAAGCTCCAAGGAATGCTGTGACCTCTTCCAACTGTGGCAATGACATAGCAGCCAGTTGTCTGTGTGCAGTGGGGACCCTGGAGACCTGGAGCAGTAGCTGCATAGCTCTGCATCTCTCAAGGGAGATGTGACTAAAACATTTAGTTGCAATTGAGGCCACTTCTGGCCCTTGTCTAGTGACAGAAACTGCCAGCAGCTACTACTCAGAGGCACTAGTCCTATGCAAATGCCACAGCAACTGCCTGCCACCAGAGAGATGTAGCCAGTCCAGATTTTCATGGGGTCTAGCCTCTGAGTTTTCCGGTAACAGTCGCACAAACATTACCCAAACCTGTCGATAAACCAAATGTCTAAAAAGAAAAAGATGGTGTATACTGCCTTTCACTAGGAAAAGCCCACTGACTATAACTGTGGTCCTCAAGAGCTGTAGCCAAGTGCTGATGTCAATGACAAATGCTGCATATGGCTGGTTGAGAATCAGTGTTCTGCCTCATTACCATCTGCACAGAAGCTGAAGAACCTCTGAGACACTTTAGGGAGTCAAAGATAGAGTGCTACTCCTGATTGACATGTTATACCAGAGACAGAAGAGGTGGCAAAAAGAACACTTGAGTGATGTCACCATCTGGCATTCCAGAAACAAAATCCTAAAAGGAAGCCTGTGGTGGTTTGAATGTGACTGGCCCCACAGACTCATCTATTTGAAGGTTTGGTTATCTGAGCTGTTTGAGACCGATTAGGAAGTGTGGCCTTGTTGAGGGTTTGAGGTGGGCCCAGTTAGTGTATCCCGCCAACCCACCCCCCCCAAGCCCCCCCCCCAACCACATGTAAGCAGGCCCTGCTTCTCGCCATGCCTGTCTGCCTCCCGTCAGACTCCTTGGTGTGACGGCCATGGGCTCATCCTCTAAAACTGGAACTGACCCCCCAATAAAGTCTATCTTCTGTAAGTTTCCTTGGTCATGGTTTTCTTCTCAATCATAGAAAAATACTAAGACAGCCTCATCAGTAAGAGCCCAAATGAATCTACTTCTCAAAGACTGGCATAACCTGTGCTTACCAGCACACAGTACCTCCTTCACCTGAGGCAGCAACGGGAAGCAGTTGCTCGTCTGTTCTACTTGAGCTAATCCACACAGGGACCCTACAAAGTTTTAAAACCAGGAGGAACAACCTAGAAACTGTCTTGCTTCCTTGGCAATACTGGGAGGAAGGTGACCATGGGACACAGCAGAGTGAGAAGAGAAAGCACTAAAGTCCCAGGGCCATCAATATCAGTGGGTTCCAGGCAGGGAACACGGAGCTAATTAGAAATGTGCCCAGAGACTGACTATGGGTCTTGTGACAAGACCTTCAGTATCCTCTATTGGTAAAGTAAGACCCATCAACTCAAAGAAGAATTGAATAAGATGCCTGTAAAGAGCTCTGCCAGTGGTCAGGTGGAGTGTATGCCCCTCCCTGGAGGAAGGGAAGACAGAATGGAGAGTAAGAGATGACAAATCAGGGAGAGCTACAAAGAGTCTGTTCCAGAATTCCATTTATTACAAGCAGAGTCAGGGAAGATGGCAATATTCTGCCAAATGAATTCCAGGGAACTGACAGCCACAGGCTGCACTCCACAGGGACCCAGTAAAAGAAGCTGGGGCCTCCCTTTCAATTCAGCCAGGGAATTTAATTGTCCTTAATTATACAGATGCCACTCATATGCAAATCACGCACCCAGTCTTCCTTTTAAATTGTAATTTTTCTTTCAAACCCCCTTGAGGGCTGAAGTGTAATTGCTGAAGAGGTTGTAAAAGAAAGAATGGCCCTCCAGGCCCCGGGGCCTAGGAGCCAAGGCCTATTTGCTCAGGCCCCTTCTAGAGCTGCTTCCAGCTCATCACAGGTCAGCCCCCAGCCTTCTCCAGGGGCTCCTTTTCAGCCCACCCCATCCTCTAACCACTTCCCCTCTCCCCGCAGCACTCCCCATCCCTAGACAAAGGGCAGCAAGCATTCTGTGCAGATTCACAAAGGCGAGCAGGCAGCTGGAGGATTCCGAAGCCAGCAGGATGTGATTCGATCCCCCCACCCCCCAAATGCTCAGTCAACAGCCATCAGTTCCCAAGCAGAGCACTCCATCAAGGTAGATTACAATAGCAACCAACAGTGGGGAGGGGGAGGAGCTATTATAAAGAAGCCAAAAAAATTTTTTTTCCATTGTGTACAACCTGATTACAAAAAAAAAAAAAAAAAAAAGATGGAGGGAAACTGAGAAGGCACCTGCCAGAGCCAGATACTCTCCGCAATGCTGGAAGGAGCAGGGCATTAAGAATATTCCCTCTCCTCAGATTCCCTAAACCGTAAAGTGCTTCCTGTGAAGAGCTGCTGTATCCAGAACTTTAAAAATATTCAGAATGGCAGGTTTTTGAAAATTGAGGGCAACCGAAGAGTATTAACTTCCTAAACACAGCCTATACTATTCCTTTGTATGGATTCAAGTAGCAATTCCCACCTTTCAGATCCTCTCCATCTAACACTACAGCTCTTTCAAAGCATGCAGTTCTGTTATTTTATTACACAGGACCTACCTCTTGCCCTCACCCCAGTACACTCTACTCTGGCTCTTGTATCCCAGGCCCAGTCCTCTCCACCTTCTCACCTCAGAGCTCCCTCAGACTAATCAGTCTTCGGACTTTCGACATCACTCCCAACACCCAGGCTCTCTCCCCAGGTTAGCATTCCAGCGTACTCATCCCATAGATGGACAACTAAGACCATGCTACTTCAAGCACCAAACCAGATGGTCCTACACAGCAGTCACCCTGACCCTTTCTCTGTCTCAAACTCCACATCCAATCCACTAGAACCTATATCTGCTCTCAAACTCACCAGGCCCGTTCCACCATTCAGTGCAGACCCCATCAGCAAGCTTGGGCCCTTGTACTTCCTGGCTGCTGCTTTCCCTATGGAACGTGGTCGACTCTGAAGATACAGTCCTTTAAAACCCACTTCAGAGATAGTCAGTGCTCTACCCTGCATCTTCACTCCGGCTTTCAGAGGCCTTACATAAAAAAGTCCATGCCACAGTCCCCCAGGGTCCATCCATACCCAACTCAACCTCCTCATCTTCTGGTCCACAGTCTGCTCCAAGCTCTAAGGTCCAGCCCCATGGCTTTTGCTGCAGCTGTCCCTCTCCCAAGCATCTTTCTCTCAGGTAATCTCCTGGCAAATTTCTTCCTTCCTTTAAATCTTTGAAAAGATTCCCTGCTTATACCCACTTATCCCCTCTGGTGTGGTTCACAATCCACACTCCTGTCTCTCTGTCTTTGTCATCCGTGAGGTTCAGTAAGTCTGCACGTGGCCACTGCCGCGAAGATGCACCCACGTAGGGTGTGGGTCTATTTTGCTGAACCTTAGCATTCAGAGCAGTCTCTCAGTAAGCAATGTTAGCTAAATAAAAGAAAACTGTCCCAACTGGTGCCACAGGCTCATGAAATCACAGTTCAAGCCTCAAAATATTTTTTTTTCATTATCCAGTATGAAATGGTCTCATCCTAACATGTCAAAAACAAAACATCATGAATACTATTTCCTAATTTCACCCTTAACCTTACCTTTAGTAAATCTAACTTACAAAAATGTGCACAGATTAGGGCTCCCAATGGAGGAGCTAGAGAAAGTAGCCAAGGAGCTAAAGGGATCTGCAACCCTATAGGTGGAACAACATTATGAACTAACCAGTACCCCGGAGCTCTTGACTCTAGCTGCATATATATCAAAAGATGGCCTAGTCGGCCATCACTGGAAAGAGAGGCCCATTGGACTTGCAAACTTTATATGCCCCAGTACAGGGGAACACCAGGGCCAAAAAGGGGGTGGGGGTGGGTGGATATGGGGGACTTTTGGTATAGCATTGGAAATGTAAATGAGCTAAATACCTAATAAAAAATGGAAAAAAAATGTGCACAGATGTTTTAAAAAAAACAATGCGGGTAACTGATATTTCTTATTCAGCTTTTTCAAAATATCAAGGTTGAGATTAAAATGTAGCTTAGTGGAAAAGTACTTGCCTAGTGGGTGCATGGCCAAGGTTTCACACTCAACACACACATGTGCTCTCTCTTGCTCTCTCTCTCTCTCATCATGACAAGGACAGACAAAATTGTGATGCATTAGATGGTTACAAATGCTGCAACTCTGAGATATACTGAGCCAGACATCTGAAATTTGAGTGACAGATAAATCAGGACTGGAGGAAGGCAGTGGGGCTAATCCTTGTTTTAGAAAAGCTTTCAGAAAGTAGCACCCAAGTATGGGCCCGGCTCAAATCCAAATGATTTGGCTCATTAACATGAGGAGCTACTGATCCCCAAAGCCGCCCTGAGCCAGGCAGGCCATTCCAGGTTCCTTTGTCTCATGTCCAAGGCAAGTAAGAAAAGCAGACAAGGAACACGCACAGCAAGTGTAGATTATGTAGATTAAAGTAAGCTGATTGAGAAGGACGGTCCCCCACAGGGCACTCCAGTGGCCTCTTATGAGACTAATGTATACTTCTTGTTGGGGTGGGTCATTCATTGAACACCCTGTAGGCTGTGCAGTGAGCGGCTTGCACATTCTCCTGTAAGCATCCCTGGACCAAATGGAGAGGTGACCATGCATCTCACCCAACTAGGGAATGGTCGGTCACACACTGTGCACCACTGTTAACTCTCTCCCTCAACTCTCTCTGTGGTCTACTGAATTTTGTAGAGTAAAAGTCACTCTTTCATTCATGGGGTACATGAATATGACTTTTCATAATCAAAAGATCCTTTGGGGAGCAAACCACCCACCCACCAGGACAGCAGCACATGTTACTGCACAATGCCTAAAAGTTCTTCTGGTTTCATTGTGCGAATTCTTCATTCATAACTTACAATTCCAGAATGATGAAGAGCCGAAAGCATTTATAAGCTGGATACATAAACTCCTGGAGAGCTGAGTGGAGGCCCAGCACACAGCTCACAGGCTCATTTTGCTGATGTGTTCCCACACCAAGCTCCCTCAGAAGTAACGAACTGGCCAACGTGGTGGCAAAGGATCTGAGCAACAGAGTCCTCAAGCTTCAAGCCCCTACTGCAAGGCACCAGCACAACAGAACTCTAATGCCAAAGGCACGTGAGTGAACTCATGTGAACCTGAGAGGATCCCTCCTTAGCCCAGTAGCTATGTTGTAGGTCATAAGGCTAAGTCCATGTCGGTAAAGTTAAACCATCATTGACTTCAAAAAACAATTGCTTCCTGAGAAACGCATCTTTCCAAAAGCCCCCAAGAGATCTGTGTTTCCATTAAAAAGAAGAGAGAAAGGGTACTTAAAACTATAAACAAGGGCAAGATGGGTCAGTGGTTAAGGATGCTTATGGCTCTTCCAGGGGACCAGAGCCTACCTGATTCCCAGCACCCACACAGGGCAGTTCATAACAGTCTAAAACTCCAGCTCCAGGAGCTCTGATACCCTCTTCTGGCCTCCCTGGGACCCCATCATACACAGGCATGCATGCACGGATGTACACACTCTACCACTTCTTTTAGGAAGGGTGAAAATCTAAATAGACTATAATAGTCCCTACACAACCCTAAAATATGCTTTAAAATGAAATTCAAACCACCAGATTGTACTGTACATGGCACGTGAATTATCTCAATAAAGTATTAAGATAAAAGAAGAAAAGAGAGCTAAAAGTATGTATACCTGCCCCCAGCCCACTCATTCTCTCTGGTGTGGGAAAGAACAGCCCTTCTGGCAGATGCAGCTTCTCACATGTGCACCCAGCCCAGCCCTACAGACCTTGTATGTGTGTGCATAAGCACACTCAGCTCTTCTTGTACATAATGAAAATGTCATATGCAGATGCGTTTGATTAACACCCTTCACGTCTCTCATGATTATGCAGAACTCTATGAGCTGCAGTTATTTCCTGCCTATTATCCCAGAGCAAAACCACCCTGCTTAATCTCAAGCGCCTGGCAGCTGCAGAGAACAGCCCTGCCCTTCAGTAGAGACCCACTTGCCATCCAACCCCTGCTGCTACAAGGTACTCCATCAGGAAGGGCTTGTCTGTTTCAATCACGAGGAACAACTAAAACACAACACAGGTGAAGTCCCTTATAACCTGTGAGCATGGACCTTTACAAGGCCAGCAGAGAACATGAAGACAGAGGCAGAAAGGACAAGTGAGGACAGCAAAGGACCGACCCAGAACTCGCTTGCACCAGGGCCTGGGACCTGCAGCTATCCAGCCTCCAGAGTTCAGTCAACCCACACAGCTCGGTGACTCTGGCTTCACTGGCTTCCAAATCGTCCCTAATTCTCCCACAAAGCAGTTCCTGTCCTACAGAACTTCCACCGTACTTCTCCTTTGTCTAAACAGACAAGAAAACGCACTGACATTAACGCATTACACAATAAAACACTACAATTGTACAATAGATAAAATATGCAACAAACATCAGATTTTTTAAATTCAAGAAATATTTACTTATTTATTACTGTACGTTACAGGGGTGGCACACACATATGGCACAAAGTATGTGTGGCGCTCAAAGGTGGCTTTGTGGAGTTGCTTCTCTCCTTCCAATCTACATGGGCTCCAGGGACTAAACTCGGGTCACCAGGCTTGCAGGACAAGTGCCCTTACCCAGACTCATCTCCCTAGCCTTCAGTCAGATTTTTAAACTTTCACTACAAACAATTCCATTTTCATTCCGCATTCAGCAACATATGTTCTTCCTCTGGGAATAACAAAATACAAATCCTGTGCACTCTAGACTGGAAATATGGAAACCTGCTTTCAGCGGCGACAGAATGAACTACTTAACCCAAGGAGCGTAAATTGTCTACAGTGGAGTCTCTAAAAACATGCAGCTTCTAAACACTCCCTCCCTCCTAAGAAAAGAATCCCCATAAGGCCCAGCTTAATTAGTCCACTGCATCCCATCTGGCCATCCCTAAGAACAGCCAGGGAAGCCTGTTTGGGGTATGAAGTCTACCCTGATAAAGGCTCGTGTGTTAAAAGCTTGATACTGGCTAATGGGCTTTGGGAGGTAGGTGACTGGATCATGGTAAGAGATTGGTGCTAGCTCACGGGCTTTGAGGACGCCAATGTTTGCTGAAGGCACTACATCCTTCCAGAATTAATCCCTTGGTGAGTTTAAAGCTGGTGACTGTTAGGAAGTGGTCACTGGGAGGTAACTGTTCAAGGGAGCAGCTATGTCTACACCCTTCAAACTCTCTGCTTCCCAGCCGCCCGTGAATGAGATTATTAAAGCCATGAGCCCAAACTAATCTTTCCACCCTTAGCCAACATGTTCAGGAATTCTGTCACCCAGAAAGGTAACTAACGCCGGTCCCCCCAGATCAGAACCTCCGGGGATAAGGTCTAGAATTCCCAGGAACAGTTTCTCACTAAGCAATTCCACTAAGCCCATCAGGAAAGCTGGCGTGGGAGCTATCATGGATCTACTCGTCAAAGCATCCGGCTTCTCCAGTCCACTGACCATCCATCCACTCGCTGCTCCTGTACGATGCTTCCTTCCAGTGAAGCTCATTCTCACCTTAATATTTTTCAGTCTCAGGTTGCATGAAACAAGCTAGCTATTTGGAACATAAGGGATTTAATCCAGAGAATTCAGTATGTACAAGGTCACTCAAGTGTTCACAAAAACAGATTCTATGCTGAGCTTCCAAGATAGTGTCAGAGTCACAAGGAACTGGCTCAGGAGAGGGGCTGGTGTCTCTGAAATTTTGGGAAGGTTAGGGGAACTCCAGTACTAAGGGGGCTGTCATCCCAACACTGTTAGGCCCCAAAGAACCTCTGGACAGATGGCTGTGGTGTGCAGTTAACACATCAAAGCGGAGGCTGTTGCCAGGCTCCGCCAGCATCACAAGTACCTGAGGCAGACAGAGTGCTGGCTCCTTTCAGCACTTCTCACCCCTGCCCCTACCCTAACCTTCTCCACCCACCCTTTGCTTCCCTTCCCCCAGCTTCTGATTCCAACGTGGCCACACACTATCTTGGTCCTCCTTTTCTTGGTTCTTCTCCCTCTCCCAGGCCCCTCCTGTCCCTCTGTCTTCTTCCTCTCTCCCCTCCCCCCCAGGCCTGGTCTGTTCTGCTGGCCACATTCAGTCTGGACACTTCTGTATGCCTCTGGCTGCTCTATCCTTCTACAGTAAAAATCTTCTCTTCAACCATGCCTAGGAGTAGTCACGTCCTCACTTTCATTCAAAGACATGCTACTTCCACTGCTGGTCCTGGGTCAGCCGCCCAAAGTCGACTGGAGCTCATTCTGCACTAGGCTCAGAGGTTGACCTTGAATCCTGTATAAATCAGAACCTACTCTAATAAATTTCTTTTAAAGTGCTCACAAGGACCCAGCCTGCCAGTAAGCCTCAACTATAATGCAGATCCCTTATGTATGTGCTTTTAAAGCACTCTCTCACTTCCGTTACTTCCTCTGGGTTGTCTTCTATTTCTCTTTGCTATGGAGAGACTACTCAGATTCAAGCTCTGTACCTGGCATCTCCTCGGTCTCTGATTTAGCTCAGAATGCAGAGTGTCTGGCTCTTTAGAAACTTTTCCAGTAAGCTGTCTCCTTCCAATTCCTGTCATTCCCCTATCAAAAACAGCTAAACAGATAGAACCAACATTCTCCTACATGGGAAATAGGTAAAAATTCCTATTATTAGAATGTATCAACATTCAACCAACATTTTTTGGCAGTAAATGGATACAAGACTAAAACAGAGTTCCTAAGCCTCACAGAGTTAGCAAAGATCTAAGGAAAATGAGTGAGACAGCAAGACTTCTAAATTTTGACACAAATATTAACTGGGAACTAGTTAGATTTGAAATACAAATGCAATCAGGTATTACTTAAGACAAGAGCGAGTGCAAAGTGTGGGCACAGGTTATATGGAAGAGGCATGGCGGGATGGGAGGTGTTAGGAGCTAATGACGAAATTCAGGCTAGAGACACAAGTGCAGACATGCATGTAGCTGCCCTTAAGCTCCTTAGCTTATTTTCCCTGGAAGGAACTACCTAGGGCTCAGATCTGGTTTTATTTGTGTTTGACTTAGGAATTCGCACTGCGGATTCAGTTCTCTCCTCTTCGGCTTTTCAGGTCTTTCAACCCACTCCCTTCCACAACCACAGGCTGTGTTTCTAAACCAGCGGTGCACACAGGTTTCCTCACTGTGCACATTCACTCTCAGTAAGTGGAAACACTCACAGTGCGTTACATTTCTCTTCAAGTTACTGAAAGTGAAAGGGGTACACCCACAGAATCTACTGGTTTACATGGAAAGTTTACTTTCATTTCTTTTGTACAAGAATCCCATCCCACCTACCACATTTCAAAATTTCCTTAAACAGAAAATTCTACATAACCAGTCATCTCTTTTACTACTGCAAAGACAGGTGGCTCTATTTGGAAAAGAAAATTTCCATTTTCTAAATTAAAGTCCAAGTTCACACACTCTGAGTTAAGTGTCATTTCTCCCAAGAACCAAGACAAAATTAAACATAAAAATGATTCCAGAGAAACAACTGGTGAGTGTTTTCTGGACCTTCTGACAGCTGACTGGATGTCTGTCCTTCCTAGCCAGACTCTACAGGACAGCTGGCTCCCAGAACAGTGCAAAACTCTGAAGCCCGCTGTGACCCACCACATATACAGCTGGATGGACACCACTGCCAGTGGCCCTCTCCTGGCCTGAGTCTAAGCAGCCAGCCCACACTGGAGGGCTGTGTCCATTTGTCTTGGGGGCTCTGAAAGTGAGCCACATATGGAGCTTTTCAGAGGAACACACGGTGAGGGGATCAGCAAGGAAGCTGCCTGGCAAGACCACACAAGAAGGAGAGCAGCTAAGGAGTCGAGGCGGCTAGCTCCTCTGTCAGAGGTAAACACCTTCCTCCTTTACCGCCTCTCCAACTTAACAGCTCTTCTCACCCCTCGCTAACTGTTCCTCAGTGTTGACTGCCCTACGCTTCCACCGTGAAATGGCTTATGGGCATTCCGGACTGCTCATTCTACTTTAAAACATGTCACACAGTTTTTCTAGTAACTGAAAAATGACGCATCAAACATCAAGCTTATGTTTGCAACCCACAGAGTCCATCAGTGCCAACTGCTGGAAGCTCACACGCACCCCTGCTCTGATCCCATCCGATCCGGCTTCCACCTCAGCACGTTCCCATCTTACTACTAAGTCTCCAGCCTGCAGAGGCAAGCTGCAACCTAGACGGTCTGATGCCAAGCCGCTCTGCACTGTGGATGTCGGTCAAGCACTCGATGCACTGTGTCTTTCATCACAGCAAAAATCTTAGGTTGAGAGTGTTAGAGAAACAGCCACTCTCAAACTAACAAGACCAAAACCAAAGAAGCCCCTCAAGGCTAAGAAAACACGGCTTCAAAAGGAGGAAGCTGAAGAGAAGCAGAGGCAAGGTGGTCTTCGAAGGCCTGTAAGATCAGCTTGTGAGCAGAGGTCACAACCCAATATTGCAGAGTACACCTCCACCTTGGAGCCAAGAGCCTGAGATTACAGGCGGATCAGACACTGCTTAGGTCCATGTGTCCAGTACTTTCCCTGAGGTACTCAGCTTAGTTTCCAGAAACACAGAAAGAGGCTCCCAGACTCTGATGCGCTGGACAGAAGCCATGAAACTATTCAGAAAAGCCATGACGAGAGGTAGGCACTAAAGGGAGGAGGCTTGTAAGGGTGGGCCACATCACTCATCTAGCTGGTCCAGCCCGGTTTTAAAGGATGAGAAGAAACAACTAGCAGTGAGTCCTCAGTTCTTCATGTCAGAGGTGTAACTTGGAAGAGTTTGGCCTGACATTACAAAAGGGACCTTTGACCTTTCCATAAGAGGCAGATAACCTCACTCATCCAACTCTAACTGAGCACTACAGTGTGCTGAGTGCGCCGATGTCTAGGGCCCTGTCCTCACAAAGAGGACACAAAGATAAAAACGCACAATGCAATAAACAGTGGCTTTCTCTTAAGAGCCTAGAGCCTGATGATAAACTGTAATTACCATAACTTCTGCCACCAAATCCATGGCCCACTCACTCCATGTTTTCTTAGCCTCTAATATCAACTATCAACTTTAAAATCAGTGCCTGTCACAGCATGCTAGCTCCCTACAAGCCTAGCAGTCTCAGCAGGAGTAGTGAGCTTTAGCTGGTACAAGATTCCTCACCGTGTAACCTCAGTCCAACTCAGTGGCTGTAGGAAGGAGTTCTCAGAATCAGGCTGAGCGCCCACCTGAAGCTAGGGCAAAGACTCTGGGTGAAGATGCCAGACAGTGAGGCACAGAGAGCACCTTATCCAGAGAGCAGTGGAACCAGGGTTGGTCCACATGCCCTCTGTGCCCTCCCTCAGAATGCAGTTCCCACCACCTGGGAGCAAGGTCAGACATGCAATTAGGCAACCTCAGAGGACTTCATTCCTATCTCAGAAGCCACAGGCCTGAGCTCATCTGTATGAACTTCAGTGTTTGAGAACTACTGCCTCTGAGAAGAGCTGAGTGGGAAGCCAATCACCAAGTGAGAGCTGGTGAGACTTGGGCAGCAGCTGTGTAAGAAAGCATTGAAAACTGAATGAAAAGGGGTTTGTTTATAGAGATGTTGGATTGATGGAAGAACAAGTGCTGGCTTAATAACGCAATGGGAAAAACTGTTTCAAATTTAAGAAACAATGGAGAAGCCCTTCCTCCTCTTCCTCGTCGTCGTCGTCATCATCACCATCACCATCACTGTATCAGTGTGTCTCTGCATGTGTGCATATGTACCATGGTGTGCAGTGGTCACAGGACGTCTTCATGGAGTCAGCCTTTACCTGCTTATGGAGCCTGAACTCAGATCATCAGACTTGCACAACAAACACCTTCACCTGCTGGTTTTCTGTCAACTTGGCACACACTAAGGTGGTTTGGGAGAGGGACTCTCAAGTGAGAAAATGTGGGCATTTTCTTGACTAATGACCCCTGTGGGAAGGCCCAGCCCACTGGGAGTGTAGCCACCCCTGGCAGGTGGTCCTGAGCTGAATAAGAATTCAGGCTAAGCAAGTCACAAAGAGCAAGCCAGTAAGCAGCAGCCCTCTGTGGCCTCTGCTTCAGGTCCTGCCCTGACTTCCTCTGAGAAGGGCTGTGATGTGAAAGGATAAGCTTAACCTTTCCTCCCATGCTGCTTTTGGCCTTGGTGCTGCATCACAGCAACTAGGACACAGCTGCCAGGGAGACACAGGGAAAGCATATCTCAAAACAAAGCATAACAAAACCAAATAAAAATTTATTAACTAAAATTTTAAAAACTTAATGACCTTCAAACTTTTGAAATCATATCTACAGAACCTGCTTGTAAGACTCTCACATTTAAGAGAACAGTCATTTTGTCAAGTCCCCACCTACAAAGCAGGGGATGTCTGTCAAACACTCGCACAGTGCAGCATTAGCAAATTTAGCATCATTAAGTTTGCTATGGCAATGTGGACCTTAGGACATGAGCCATCTGTCTTAGTTAAAAGTCTATCCCTGTGATGAAACGCCACGACCAGAAGCAACCTGGGGAGGAAAGACTTTATCTGGCTTACATTTCCACATCACTGTTCACTGATGAAAGTCTGGACAGGAACTCAAATAGGACAGGGACCTGCAGACTAGAGCTGATGCAAAGGCCACGCAGAGGTGCTGCTTACTGGCTTGTTCTTTATGGCTTGCTCAGCCTGATTTCTTATAGAACTCAGGTCCACCAGCCCTGGGGTATTCCCACCCACAATGGGCTGGGGCCTCCCCCACTGATCACTAGTTTAAAAAATGCTCTACAGATATCTCTGATTACAGCCTAATCTTCTTGATGTCTTTTTTTAATTGAGGTCCCTCTCAGATAACTATAGCTTGTGTCAAGTTGACATAGAACTAGCCAGCGCACCATCCAGTCCTTACTCACATAGGCAACCCTCACTTTTCTTCCGCAGTACATCCCTAGGACCATAGCATAGCATCTCTTCTCACCGCAGCCATGTTATAGTGGGAGAGGCATGCTAGCCAACAGCAACCAAAAAATAACAGCGATGACTATGTTGCACAAAGGCTATGACATAACTGAAAATCCTCCCAATAGCACAGCGATAAGAATCAGTCTCAACTCATAACCCTGGGGGTTTATGGCAAAAGCAACCTTAAGAGATCATGGAACTAAATCTCTTCTTCACCGGGTCAGAAGATGCAAACCCAGAGAAACTCTGGCCCAAAGTCAGGAATTCAGGTTTTCAGCAGAGTGGAAAAGCAAGCCCCAGCCTTCCACCCAGCAATCCAATCCAAGGCACCAGCGAAAAGCTGAACTTCTTCACAAGATCACCTCAGACAAGGAAGGGTTTGCTAGGTCATTGCCACTGGGCTACATGCCCAAGTCCTTTACTTTCCTCTCATACCTGCCCACAGATTTCCTCTATAAACCTATCACCATAAATTAGCAATCTTATGAGAAGTCAGTTCTAACACTGGAAGCTGGTCAGAGGCAAACAGCCTCCTTTCTGGGTGTTTCTCAGGAGTACACCCTTTTAAAATAGCAGCCAACGACCTCCAGCTGGCAGTGTGCGCATGCGCTAATGCTGCAGTTCTTCCTGACACTTCCCCAATTCTTACCTCAGGTCTGACCTTCAGACCTACATCATAGAGGTGGTTTCCTCTACCAGCCATGTCCAGCCTCTGAAACAGGACCTTCCAAAATCCAGAGCCCATGCTCAAAAGCCACACAATCAAGTTACAAAAATATAATAAAATTACAAGCTAGAATCTTATCCTTCTTTAAGTAAGTTTGCAGTTTTGTGGCTGGGCGGGTCATATGAAGCCTGTAAGGCTCAGGACAGACATATACCTGGAGGAAGGACTGTCTTTCAATATGTAAAGTTTGGTATACTTGTCCCCCATCCCACATCATCCCTAAGACAACTGCTCCCCGTTTCTGGCTTTCAGTACCTGAGAATAGGTCCTACAGGTTACAGGAAATAGAGACTGCACGCTGCAAGGAGCCCGGCGCTAAGAAGCTCCTCAATCGGACCAGTACTTGCAGCACACACAAAGCATAAGCCAGGCGACCGACCAGCAGCCGCAGGGCTGGGTGAGGGCTGACAGAGCATGTGATAATCATACTCACAGACACACTTCAATATAACATTCAATATAACATATAAGGTCGCATTTTCAATATAACATGTTAAAGGCACAAAGTTAAAACTGTAGGCAGTCCTACAATCTAAAGGCGTCTAGTATTGAAAAGCCGTACACCAAGGAAGTGCCACAAAGGAATAGAGCCCCCAAACCGATTTTTCCCTTCATGCCCAGCTACATGACAGAACAGAGCTGGCTGGAGGGACCCACATGCCGGTGGGAAGCAGCAGCACTTTTTCCCTACTGCCACTAGAAGGCTGGCGACAGGCCCTGTGCACACCCAGTGTTCCGAGGCCGTGAAGAAGCGATACAGAATGAGCAATGGAAACAGTCACCTCCTGGGCAGATTGCCACTCAGTCACTCAACCTTAGGAACATTTGTGAACGATGCAGCTGCCAGGACACCAGGATACAAAAGAATAGATGCCAGAGGCCCTAGCTCTTGCAGAGCTCCCTCTGACCAGAGGCAAACAAGAAGAGTGAGCAAGCACTGGGCAGAGCATGTCTAGGTAGAAGCAGCAGGAAGCGCCATACCTCACCCTCACCCCCACCTCAGCAGGCTGTGAGAGGCACAGAGGGCTGGCCTTGGCCTCCTGGTGGCGCATTTACTCCACTTTCACCAGGGGTGGTTCCTGGGCATTGAACCCCCAACTCTCCCAATGGGCCCCCCTTGGAAGAAATGCATACATAAAAAGAAATACTTACATATAATGAAAGGTAGCTGGCTCATCAATTTACCCCACTCACGAACTTAGAAAGTTGGAATTAAAAGAGTATTAAACAGGAACTCAAAACCCGAAAGGCAGGCTTCAAAGATAGGAAGGCCCCACTTCCTGCAGGGCAGCTGAGGACTCCCACTTCACTTCACAGCGCTCCTGGGCTCTTCCACCTCTGCCCCACACTCACCAGTCACCTCTGCTCCTGAAAAGCTTTTGTTCAATGGCCTTCCTTGTGCCTGAAGAAACCAGACCTCTCGCTGCAAGTGGGACTTTACTTTCAATTAACTATTCGAAAGTGAAATCCTGAAGGAGCAGATTCCAAATAACAAGAGGTGCAGCGGGCAAGTGTTTTGAGATAGTCTCCTTAAGTAGCTCAGGCTGGCCCAGAACAGGTCTTAGGCTCTGAGGTGCCAGGATTAGAGACGTATGTCACACACTCTGCAGTCATCATTACTTAATGGGCACCGATTTTTAGTTTTGCAAAATAAAAACAGTTCTAGAGATGAATGGTAATGATGGTCTCCTGGTTAAGGTGATGTCTAAGAAATGGTCAAGTCATGTAGACTGAACTGTATACTTAAAGTGGTCTAAATGGTGAACTTGATACTCTATGCATTTTACCACTACTCGGAAAATAAACAACAGTCTTAAAGGAAGTATTTTATCTAAACTAGAAGGTAAGTGTACTCAACAGTCTGTCTCCAGCACTGCACAATGGCTCTGGTAATTACACAGCAGACTCGCTAGGGGCTTGGAGTGGGGCTTGGGGGAGGGGGGAAACGCTTGCACGCCTAGCATGCCTGAGGCATGAGTACAACAAAGCGAGGAGCTTGTAGAGGCAATGGGCCAAGCCTGATGTCAAGCCTGACCCCTGGACCCCACGTGGTGGAAGGAGACAAGTGACTCCTCAAAGTTGTCCTCTGACCTCCACACCATGCTGTGACACATACACATAGACAAAGTAAACGAAAACAAAAGAACTGCTTTTTAAAGACACAGAGAAAGGAACTGATTTCCATATATAAAATAAGCATTACCTGGAAGTGCCCTGCCTGTTAATCCAACACCTAGAATGTTCAGTGAGTCCTTAGCACACTTTAACCTGAGGGGTGGAGTTATCCCACTCCTCCATCTTCATCATGGAAGCCCAACATCACAGACCCAGAAAGTGGCTGGAATCGATGCACTGCCAGCCTGTGGGAGGTGCTGCTCTTCTTCCCTCAGTTTCAGACACAGAGACCAGGGTCCCAGGGTGGGCTGCAAGCCTCCTGTTCATTCCCCTGAAACAGACATGCTCAACACCTGCTTTGTGAACTTGAAGAACTGTTTTAACAGCTGGATCCAGAAGCTACAAGGACCTATGACAGGGTCCCCAGTTCTTTTTAATGAACTCACTCAAGGCAAAAGTACTCCTCAGATTTCATTGTTAATCCACTTCAGGCAAGAGTCCCGGACACACCTAAAAGCCTGTCCCTTAATAGAACTGCTCCTAGATGAACCCCTGTCAGGATGGAAAGAGGGACCTAAAGAGCTCACAGCGGACTAGTCTCCCATGAGGGTGCTATTCAAACTTCCCCGTAAGTCCCCCGGGGGCCTTCCCAATTTGCTGCTTACTTATTTTTAAGATGCATAATAACTGAACACTCAACTTGAGTTTATTTTAATGCAAATTTAAGTCAATCTTAAAGCAAACTTCAGATAGTAAAATTGGCTTGAAAGAGGTAGGATTTACTCAAAGGCTGCAAAGACACCTGTCTCCAAAAGCCAGGCCAACTGAGGAAGCCGAGTTGCTCTCTGAGCTCACACCAGGTCCTGGCTGCAGGCTCTCACGAACATTTCTGCCAAGTGCTTCCCCTGACCTGACTGCAGCCAGTAGCATCCGCCCAGCATGAAGGTCAGGGCTTCTCTCTGGTAGTTCTGTTTTCAAGTGTAGAAATGTGTAAATTCCCTGAGGTCAGAGACCAGCAAACTTCCTTATTCCTCTAAAGCATCCACCAAGTTTCTGGCCTGTCCACAGCACACACTTAGTGTGTGTAGGGACCTGCAAGAGTCCCCAGGGCTTGAAAGGACACCGAGCCTTTGTCATCAGAACTCACCGGCTGCCTTTCTCCCAGCCTGACCTGCAGCTCAGTGTGGATGTGGATGCAGTATTTACCCTCCTGCCTACAGGGCCCGGTGGTCGCTCATCCCTGTCTCTGAAATTACGGGATCAAATCCACAGGCACCAAACGCCTGGCCCTGCTTTCAGATTCTATTTGCTGGCTACCTCACACGCTAATGTGTAAAGCTGTGCAGCTAGCTGCTCTCCATTCTGACTGTGTAGGCTAACTAGGCAAGGACATACAAAGTCCTCCAAGGGGATTTATAGCACTTACCTAGTGCCTGTCTTCTATTAACATTACTCAAAGCCTAAGGAAACCTTATGGTAGGTATCTGCACAAGGATAATATGGGGAGAGCTAACCATTTTCACATCCTTAACATCAAAAATAAGTGTGCTAAGCCACTAAGTAATCTTTGGCAGCTTCTATTGAAGGCTGACCTCCAGCAAGCAGCCCAGGGAACAGTTTGCACATGACATCAGGACAATTGCTATCCAGTTGTCAGGAGCTTAGAGAATCAGTTGCCTTTAAACCTCTACCATTACTTTCTCATTCACCGTGACCTTCCATTCTCACAAGGCAGGCAGTACTTGTCACCCACCAACTGGACAAGTAATGCGCATGTACACTCGGCCCTCACAGAAGGACAGGGAGGAGGATAATGCAGGCAAAGGCTACAGGCTATTTGTGGGCAAGAGAACTGGCTGTGCATCGTGTGCGTGCCTGTAACCTCAGTACTCCAGAGGCGGAAGCAGAAAGATCACTCCAAGTTTGAGACCAGCATAGGCTTCATTATAATTTCGGGCCAATCTGAGCTACAGAGTAAAACTTGAATCAAAATAATCAAAACCAAAGAAAAAGGGGCATTTTTAAATGTAGAAATAGTGCTCATTTTTCATGATCTAAACAAGCATGACAGAGAGTAAGGTCCCTCACTGTCCTCACGGTTCCTCAGACTCTGAGAGAAGGCTGACCTCTGGTCATGATACACCCCATTGATCCTGCGAAGGGGTCCCGGAAAGGATCCATGGGCTTCTTAAAGGAAACACAAGCCAAAAAGTACAAGAGCCTATCCTGGTCCTTTTGAAACTGTCCTACACCTTCTAATCCTCACTACTGTAGCCACTGTTTCCCAGTCCACATGCCAGAGTCCGTATCCAGCAGTATCACAAAGCTCTCCACCCCATATACATTTGCTCTCCAGGATGGCACAGAACAGAAGCAAAACAGCAGTCAGAAAGATTCTTGGCTAATAGTGTCTGCTTATTTTCAGAGCCAACACTAGGTTCAGCCCTCTTCTGGTTGTATTTTCTTTGTATCTACCCTTCATGCTCCCTATTGCCTATGGGTCCCACAGAACTCTATTATACCCACACACTGTCCTACCAGCCTCCCACAGTGCCATTCAAAGGTGCTCAGAAAAGGAGACCTTTTAAAAACATGCACAGTGCCACAGTCACAGGGCTGGCATCTGTGGTACTGGGGAAGGCGTGAACGCCAGCACCTGCTAACCTTGACCTCAATCTGCCTGCAGAATAGATGAAAGCCCTGCATGTTCACACCTCCCTTCTCCAGGTCTCCACTCTCACAAAAACCAAGTGAGAATGTGTCTTGCTCAACAAAAGTTCACTGGATTTGTGCCCACTGGGTTATAAAATGTGTTCCCATAATAAACTCAGAAAACTAGTAAACAAATCACATGGAGGGCACACCACTCAAGACGGACCAATCTTCAAGCCACAGAAAACACAATACCTAAGACTTACCAATGTAAAGATTTTAAAAGCAGCTAATCACAGGCTACTTAAGAAAGACACTTTAGGAAATTCAGTAACTCTGCTAGGTCATCCCAGGAACTAACCAAAATAGGCGTTTCTACTTCTGGTCAATAGTTTGAGAACAGGGGAGGACTGTACCAACACACACTGTACACACAGCTGCTCATAACTTTAAAATCATCAGAATATTTCTTCTAGTGCTACTGTACTTTTCATGAGTCTTAGAGGAACCAAGCCACAGATGGAACCAAACAGATGGAACAAGGGGCCCCAGCCTAAATGCTAAAACTGCAACGACGCCAAGCACAGAGGAGGCGTCCATCCAAATCAATATTGTATTCAGCACTGTGCCACAGGCAGGGGCAGACACAGGCTGGGTAAACGTATACAAGTGGGGGAGGGGAATAGAGCATTTAATGGGAAAAAAGTAAATTACATATAGGTTACATGGATATATACATTGTATATGCTGACTTCTGAAAAGGTAATAAAAAGTATAACCATGTAAAAATGTTCCTAGGAACTCTCTCAAGGCCTAGAAGGAACCTATGTAAAGAGAAGGCAAAAGAAGGTGGTATGTCCGAGTGTGGGAGGAGGTAAAAATGCCCCTGCCAAGCACAAGCACAGGGGATGAACAATCTCTCAGCACAGGAAACACGCTCTTGGCATCAGAAGTAATCCCCCAACACAGGAACAACAAGGTCAACAGAGGAAATAAACACAACTTCAACCAGCTTTATTTTAATACACAAATGCAAATTAAGAGGCATATAATGCCTACTGGGACCTCTTGGGCTTAATTTTTAGAAATAAGCAAAAGTACTCCTATCCAATGCTGGGACCACCAGTGGGGAAACTGACAACCAAGGCATGGGAAGATGCGTGTACATGGAAACAGCTTTGTAGGGGCATTTTGTCCTCATGCTACATGGTGCTCTAGTGACTGCAACAGCAGTACAGCATCCTAGAGAAAGGAATCAGCCATTCCAAGTAACGGATGCTGTGTGGTGAGCTTCTCTTTCCCTTTCAAATCAAACTCTAAACAGTCAGAAGTGTTTCAGGGATATAGCACCTATGGGGCATGAATAAAGCTCTCACATCAACACAGAAAATTTAAGGAAAAAACCAATAACTGTCACATATAAAGAATTAGATCTTTTTTTAAAAAACACTATATTCTTTTTTTTTTTAAGATTTATTTACTTATTATATGTAAGTACATTGTAGCTGTCTTCAGACACTCCAGAAGAGGGAGTCAGATCTCGTTACGGATGGTTGTGAGCCACCATGTGGTTGCTGGGATTTGAACTCTGGACCTTCGGAAGAGCAGTCGGGTGCTCTAACCCACTGAGCCATCTCACCAGCCCAAGAATTAGATCTTAAATTATACTGTATTCATATAAAGAACTACAAAGTAGTTGTAAAAGGTGATTTAATTATAGACATGAGAAGATGGCAACAGCATATTACTTTAAAAAGTAGCTTACAAAATTCTATGTGTCTATTACATAATCCAATAGTGGCATGGGAGCATGGCTCTATAGTAGATCATATATTTAACATGTCTTAATTCCTGGGTTTAATCCCTAACACTGAAAAACAACACAGAGAGAAAGAAAATATATTACATTAATACAAAGCAATTCTTACAGGAAACATTAAAACTTTATGATATACACGTCAACAACAACAACTTAACCCAATTAAAATGTTGTCCAAGGATGTGACCACAGATGTCTCCAAATAACATGAACATATGGCCAAGAAACAAACGAAAAGAAACTCAAAATGATTAGTCAGCACAGAAATGTGACTCAAAGCTGGGCATGGTGGCACTAGCCTGTGAGCCCCAACACTTGGGAATCTGAAACTCATGGCCAGGCACAGCTTCATGTAAAGTCTAAAGCCAGCCTGGGCCACACAGAGTCCTTCAAAAAAAAGAGTCTAAGGTCAGCCTGGGTCACAGGAGAGTCCTTCAAAAATGAAAGGGAGAGGCAAGCATAGGAGGGGTAAAAGAAAAAAAAAGCCAAACCCACAGTAGGACATGATTTTATACCCATCAGTAATGACTACAACCCGAAGTCAGAACCAGGCAGTAGAGAACACCTTGGGAGGCAGAGCTGAGAGGAGTCCAAAGTTGGTTTGGCCCTGCATACCTGAGACCCTGCCTCCAGAAAGGCTGATCATACTGAAGAGGCTGAAAAACAAGTGCATTTGCTAGTGGAGAAGTAAAATGGTACCACGTCTCTGAAAAACAGTTTGGTGGTTACTCAGAATGTCACACACAGTTACCACAGAGACTAGGCATTCCACTCTTGTCTATATCCTGGATAGAAGGAAAAACATACCTCCACATAAAAATGCACACCAATGTTCATAGCAACACTATTTACAATAGCCCCAAATGGGAGGTAAGTGATACATGTATCAACCAACAATGAACAAAATATGGTGTGGTGACAATTTTGGAGTTCTGGCTTCTTTGAACAACACAGAACGATTATAAGAATAGGGTTTCGATTTAATCCCAGGTGTGGGGTACACAGCTGCTCTGGACCATCTGCAGCAGCTGACTGTGCTTTGCCCTGTGCTCTAACAGAGGTGTGATTGTGCCAGCTACAGATAGTTTCTGTGATTGTGTGACATTTGGAATTTTGGGGTCTTTTCAGAGGGTATATAAATGCCAGGGCCCTGAAAAGTGGGGTATAGACCGGTTGCTGTTGGCCGGTTGTGGGTCATGGTTTGTTGAGTAGTCTTGCTCAAAGAAGAAACAAGAAGGAAAAGAAATTAGATATTCTGACACAAAGATCAAACATTGCAGGAAGTAGTCTCAAGAGGACATAAATTCCATGAACCCACTTATATGAAATATTAAAGTAGGTAAATCCTGTGTGTTTCTATCAGTTACCCATCACAAGAACATCCCAGTAAGCATTGCTTCAGTTGCTAAACCTCAATTGGACCGAATAAAATTATTAGAATAACCAGAGCTTTTTTTATCCTATATTTATGTCTTTCATTTAATTTGTGAATCAATTGGAATGACGCTATCTAACATATAGAATGCTATGGATACTCTCGATGCCTCCTGCATTTCTGGTTAAAAAATAAATTTTATTCCGGTTAAAAAGTAAATAAATGAGGTAATTTTGTTTTTCTCAACAAAGTCTCTTGCCCAGGCTAGTCTTGAACTCCTAATATAGTCAATGACAAAATTCTAATTCTCCTGCTTTGATCTGGGATTATGGGCATATACCCCGGCCAGGCTTAAGGCCTCATCATACATGGGAAACACTGTTCCCATCCCAATGATGAAATGTTTCTAAAATTATATCATTGTGATGACTGTGCAACTGTGAATATTTTTAAAAATTATTAGGGATGGAGGGATGGCTCAGAGATTAAGAGCACCTGGTGCTCATAGAAAGAACTTGGGTTTGGTTCTGAGCACCCATGTCAGATGGGTCAAAACTGCCTGTAACTCCAGTTCCAGGGATGTAATACCTTCTTCTGGTCTCTGAGGATACTTGCACATGGAGCATAAACGTGTACTCAGGCCCACATGCATGCACATCAAATAATAAATATTTAAATGACAAAAGAAAACCCCAAGGCTGTGGATGCAGCTCAAACTTAAACACATAAATAAAGCGGGTATTTGTAAGGAATTCAGTCATGAGATAGCAAGGTGGCTCAGTGGGAAAAGGTTCCTGCCGCCAAGTCGACAACCTGAATTTAGCCCTCAGACCCGACAAGGTGAATGGAGAAAACTGAGTCCTGCAAGTTGTCCTCTGACCTCCACACGGGTGCTATGCCCCTAAACACACCCAGACACACCAGACAGACAGACAGACAGACAGACAGACAGACACACACACACACACACAAGTCAGCAAACATTTTTTAAAACTTCAGTGGTTATCTGTGTACGTTATGATAGCTTTATTTTATTTACATTTTACAGTGTTTTCTAAAACAGCTAAACATGCTTGGGTAAACACTAGGTTCAGTACGTCATTATAAAACAAGGACAAGCCTGCAGATCCTGGCTTTAGTAGAATGGTAAAGAGAAAATTTGTCAAGTTTTAAAGAGTAGGAAAAACCGAGGATTCAATAATTACCTATTAAAACTATGGAGCCAGACAAGGTGGCACATGTCTACAATCCCAGCAACTTGGGAGTCAGAGGCAAAAGAATAGCCTAAGAATTTGGGGTCATCCAAATAATAAGAGAGACATAATAAGGTCAGACCAAACCAACCAACCAAACAAACAACAAAAGTCATGATTGTAATCTTTATAATAAAAGAAAAAAAGACTCCCTGTGGAAATCCAAACAGGCCCTCCTGCTCATTCCACCACACTCTCTTATTGGTTTCTCATCACTGGAAAAGCAATCCCTTCAGCAAAGACCCATGCCAAAGGAAAGGCGACTGAGGTCCCAGAGGAGCAAGCAGGTAATTCACAGAAGCCTCACAAGTGTCAGGGAGCACTGGGCTCCTGTGAGAAGAGACTGGAAATCTCAATATGCAGGAGATCAAAGCTTGCAGACACTCAGCCAAGGGCATCTAGGCCAAGAGGCTAAGCAAGAATTCAACCGAAAGTTAAATGAAGTCAAAGGCCACATCCTGCAGTGCCCAGGGAAAATGGTAGATCCAAAACAGCTGCTAAAGACATCGACTTAAAGTCCATAACAGCCAGGTGAAAGAAAAACAGGGTGGCATGTGGCTCGGTGATGAGGAGTAGGCTGCAGCTCAGTGTACAGTGCTTGCTTAGCATGTGCAAGGACCTGAGTTCAAGCCCTACAATGCAGCTAGGACAAAACCTAGCTATAGAGAGACAGACTAATCCGAGCACTTACCTTAAAAACAAGTTATGAGTTAAATAGTCATTTCAAATCTAGTAAACTGTTTCAGATCCCATGTACTGCCAGCCTTCACGGGTACAAAGAATGCATGGAGACTGAGAGTTTCCTTTGAACTCTTGCCCAAGCTGTTAGCTAGGAAAAGTCCTAAGGCCACACAGAATTCTGTGATGTCTGGACCATCTTCTCTTGAAGCATCACATCACCACTGTCAGTTTTTTCTTCTGCAGTCTGGCCATAGTCCAGATGGGGGCAGAGGAACTGAAGCACGGAGACCAATACTGTCAAGAGTTAGACTTATCGTAAATATCTTCAGGTTATGTTCAAAGTGTGCAACACTACACATCCCTGAAACAGAAACCAGTGGACTCGGGAGGGAATGAGAAAACTACGCCTGCTTCCTGAATGAGAATGCCTAGCCCGCCTCCGGACTGGAACAGTCAACTAACCCCTATACCCTATATATACCCTAGTTCAACTTGAGCCTACTCATTTGATAAAACTTGTTTTTTTCAAAACCACCAAAATGGAAGCTACAACCCTACTCAGTAGAGGTCCTGGGCCAACACAAACAACCTTATCAAAGGTCAGGTCTCACAGCTTTCTCTAGGCAGTATGCAAAGCTGCCCTGAAAATGCAAACAGCAGTTCTCTCCCTTAGGCTAACATTAAAACTAGACTTGCAAAACACCCAGCCTGCTAGCAATCAATCCAGCCAGAGTAGACCACAGGACTGTTACTAACCCTGCCCCAGAATCTAGAGATTTCCTTTTTCCACCAATCTTCCTAGCCTCTGTGATCCTCGCTCCAAACCAGTAAATAAAAAAGAAAATCAGCAAAGGGCGAAGAATGGCCAGGTGAGTTAAGACAAATCAACGCGTCTGATAAAGCCTGCACACCCTAAAGGAACTCTGTAGACCAGACTGTCCCTGAACTCAGAGATCCTCCTGCCTTCGCCTTCCCAGCACTGGGACTAAAGGTGTGCACCACCACACCTGGCCTAAAAGAATGCCTTTTTTAAAAGATAAGGGCCAAAGACAGAAATTTTCCAAATTTCAAGAATGGCCTGGCCCAAAGAGGAATGGGTCAGTAGAAATGATCTTAGAAAGAGCACACATTTCAGATCCATTCAAAGTTAGGCAAGGATCCCTTTTTTGTTTAGAAAAACAAAACAGAACTGTTAGAGCTTTAAAATGTCAGTCTGATCACCTTTTAACTAAGGAAAACACACAAGCACAGGCTCACCATCTTCTTCCTCTCCTGCCCTCAAGACAGCCTTTACCAAGGTTCCTCACAATCTTGTCTATGTAACACCAAAAACAATGGGGAAGAGGGACCCACACGCTCCTTCATATATTCCTAAGTTATCATTCTAAACCTCGCCTGTCCTTTTCTTTATTGTTGCAAAGCATATACTTCCTGCTGTACTGTAAGTTCTGAATTTTAAGTCAAACTGTTGGCCCACTCTGGTGGGACTGCCACATCCATTTTCCACACAGCATCTATTCAGAGAAATAAAGATCTCAGTTGGAGTTGGGAACGGGACCTTGCCCTCCTTCACTTCATCTTCCCAACTACTTTCCTCACGGTCCTCCTTGACGTCTATGCTAAAAGTCTACCCTACCTATCTTCTCTGCAATAAAGATCTGCAAATGTATGAAATTTTAACACATTACCATCAAAATCGGTCGAGATGTTGCTGGGAATGCGCACTGTGGTAAACAGATGGGGCTTTCTAGTCTGGTCCTCCTCGGTGGAACCCGAGGAATGGCTGGCGGGATGCTGGAATCAGACCTCTACTGTGCTGCTTAGCTCTTACAGATGTGAGTCTCGGCAGATGAAAAGGGGAGTGGATATTTTCCTCAAGTGAAATGCTTCCATCCACTGGTGTTTAAAAATCAGATGGTCATTCAACTAAGTCATTTTCAGTGTTTTTGAAAACAAATAAACAAAAAACCCAAAAAACATATTTGCAAAAGTTCCCCTTTCTCCAGACACTAAGAGCCACTCAGTTTCTTGGCAGCTACAGACTATTGCAAAGATCCCTCTGCTTGTGCCCTGGCCATCAGTAGCAAGCTAGAGGCACACTCCCTTTAAAGAAGGTCATCTTGAGGAGGAGATGGGGAGCAATCAGCTGTCCTCTAGGCCATACACATAAATCTCAGCAAGGTCAAGTGTGAGCTAAGAATCCACAAGGTCTAGGTGTCTGCCATGGCTTCCCTTAAATGATGGATGCCTGGGTGCCCATGAAGAGACCTCAAAGATCATCCTCTAGCTTGAAGGCCACAGCTCTAAGTCACCAGAATGGGTGACAAACCTTGAGTTCAAAGGCAAGTAGAAATGACAGAGAAGAAAAAAGCCCCTTTTAAATAATCCAACTCTGACATACAGTAGGTTGTCTCACATGTGTCTTGTACAGCAGCAGCTCGAGTGCTTAGCATGGAAGCCCTGGGCTCCATTACCAGCACCACATGAATGAATGAGTAAGCAACTGAAAATGTTTTCATGCCAGCTCATTTTGTAAGATGAGCTTTAAAATGAAAACTGAGCCTTCTACAAAATCCACACTGCATTCCCCTTCCTAACAGATCATATTACAGTTAGCAAGATCAAAATAAGGGCACAGAAAGCAGCTGGCTTTCTACTACAAAAGTTACTGCAAAACAGTGTGTTTCCAACTGCGACAGCCCATATATTAAATTACTACAGGGTGGGGCTGGCTCCATCTGGAATTCTTCAAAAGCTTCCTAGGAAATTCTGAGGAGTGGGCCAGGTTTGGAACCACTAACTGATTAATACCCAAGCATAAAAATTACTTTCTATTGTGAAAGGGTGATATTTATAAGTTTACCTAAGGTAACTGTTTTGTTTTTTCCCCCTTTTCTTTTTTGTTTTTTCAAGACAAGGTTTCTCTGTATAGTGCCGGCTGTCCTGGAACTCACTCTGTAGACCAGGCTGGCCTCGAACTCAGAAATCCACCTGCCTCTGCCTCCCAAGTGCTGGGATTAAAGGCGTGCGCCACTACTGTCCGGCTAAATTAACTGTTTTTACTTCTCTTTTTCTCCCTCTCCTCCTCTCCTCTCCTCTCCCTCTTCCCCTCCCCTCCCTACTCTCCTCTTCTTCTTCCTCTTCTCCTCTCTTTCTCTCTTCTCTCCTTTCTCTTCTCTCCTCTACCTCTGAACTGGGGGTTAAAGCCACAAGGAAGTACTCTACCATTAAACTAAACCCAAGCCCAGGATATTTTAACAAAAAGCATCAGAGATTGCATCGTATGTTACAGATAAAAACACACCACCTTTTAAAAACCACTTTAAAAAAGAGCAGCAAAACATACTCACATCACAATCCAAGCAAACCTTGAGGAAACAGCATTAATAATGTGTTCTGGGAATCTTAGCAGTGGGTGATGTGGTGTATCATTACAAAGCATTGAATGGGGATGCATACACAGGGCTTCTCACTACACGCCAGCATCCCAGAATAACCGGCAGGACAGAAGTCAGAGCCTGCATCTTCTCACCAAGAGTCTCGGTGTCCTGGCTTGACTGCCCTATGCTTTTATCACTTATCCTTGTTTTGTATTTTCTTTCAGAAAGTCAAGATTTGTGATGCAGAAAACATCCCAGGTACAGCAAGCACACTCAAGCGGAGGCTCTGAGAAGCACCAAGTAACGGATGAGTTAAAACCTGTCGTCAATGAGTTAAATCAGTTTATCCATTCCCTTCTAGTAAAGCGCACACTATGCTACCCTGTCACCCTAACTCCTCCAGGACTACAAGCTCTTGTCAGAGCTCTCGGATGTGCTCTAGCGATGGAAGGCACCACACCCACCCTCTCACACACTTCTCCACGAGGCCTCAAAGACACTGAATATCTACATTTGCACAGACTGTTTCTTGGTCCTGATAACAGAAAGACACTGGCTGAACAGAAATCCTTGGTGCACCAATTCGCTGTTCTGTATGGCATTTTGAGAAAAGTGATGATCCAATTCTCCTGCCCTTAAAAAGAACTCAATTATTTTACAGGAGTCTTTGAGAAGGAATTTTTTTTCATCTAGGAAATGTTATATTTTATAGAACTGTATCTTAGAGGTGATAATCTTCCCAAGATGCTGGTGGGTTCTTCCAAAACTCTCAGGACATTTGCTTGGCATTATGGCCACACCACTCTTCCCTTTCTCTCCTTCAGGTGGGCCAAGATGCAAACTGTTCTTCTCTGTCTTCTACTTAAAGCACACTTTCTGAACTTTTTTTGACTACATGGAAAGGTTTTAATTTCACAGGAAAGAAGTCAAGCTATGAAACTGTAGGCCAGCCTAGCCATGCTTGGCCCTCTGCTCTGCCTCAGCAGTCTTTGCCCAATAAGCCCGGGTGCTTTCCATTTTTCCAACAGGTCCCCAGCTCTGTTCAAGGCCTGCTCTGCAGTAAATGAGTACTACTTTCCATGCAGACATCATGATACCTCCTGTTTACTGAATTCTGCTAATTTTTCTTCACAAGACAGTTTAGACGGAGAATAAAATTTTAGTCTGTCTTACACAATTAATGTCCCAATGATCCAGAATGTACCTATACAGAAAATAAGAATGCAAACAGAACCACAATTTTCTTTCCCCTTCAGTCTGTGTAAAAGGCATATCTAAGTCCTAAGGCCCACTATCTCAGAATAGGACTCTACATAGAGATAGGCTCTTGAAGGCTGCTTACTCTGGAAAAGCGAGTTGGATTTCATGTGCAGGCACCCACCCTTGACAACAGCATGTTGTTGTCTACTGCAAATGAGCTTCTGTAAAAAAGGCCAGGATTCTGCCCCTCGTGTAGTCTACACTTCATGAGAGGTGAAAAAGGCTCTTGGTGAAACAAGTCTCAAAGCCTACTTAAGGTAAGTACAATAATTTGCTGGCTCTAAAGATAAATGGAGGGAAAATCATTTATTAGAAAAATTTAAATTAAACTCTGCCTAACCAAAGAGCAAAATAACTACCATTCAAATAGGCTGATATTTCTTTTGCTGAGAAAAAAGTCATTTAGTGTCTTATTATGATTAAAAGCAAAGGTTTCACTCTATGCTGGAGAAATCAAAATAGTGAGTTTTAAATTGTCTCAGCTATGATTTTGATGAAACAGAATCCTATCTTCCCTGATCTTTAGTAATTTTCAAAGCAAACTCACAACCAGAGTGGTAGTATGTTCTTGCAATAAGGCTACCAAGAAAGACATTGGCCTGTTCTGCTTGAAGTGAAGCAGGCGAGGAGGGAAACCACGTGCCCTGAATCAGTCTCTAGTAGGTTGCAGGGCTCATCCTGCGTCTTCTTAACTAGGTCCAGGCACAAAACAGAATGAAAGCATTAATTTACCCTATATCTCCTGCTTCTTCCCAACCGCTGACACTTCCCTCCAACTGTATTTCCATTCAATGGTTTTCCAAAGCTATGGTGCTGTAATACTAGTCACTGCAACTACTAGTAACTTATAGACAACCTATTCATTTTGATTATTTTCATTTTATGTGTGTGATAAGCTCCGTGTGAGTATGTATACTCATGTGTGTGGGCACATGTGTGTGGACGATGCGCAGGCCCCAAGGTGTCCTCCGGTGTCTTTCTCTGTCACTAAGCACGTTAATTCCTAAGGCACAGTCTTAACTCACACTCACTAAGACCAGCTAGTCTAGCTGGCTCCTTGCAAAGGTATTCCCTGTCTGCTGGGACCCTGGGCAGCCGCCACACCCCACCCACGCAGCTTTCGGGTGGGGCTCTGGAGATCTGAACTCATCCTCTGACTTCCCTGGCAAGGGCTTAATGTACTGAGCCATCTCCCCTTGTTTACTAGATGCAGCTTACCTTCAGCCTGCTTCACACAAACACTGCTGATCTTGTCCTGGTCTGTAGGCAGTTTTAAAGTGGTTGTGACCCAGAGAGAGGAAAGAAAAACCAAATCTCTGACATGAGAAACTTTCCTTCCATTCTGAAGACGAGTAAATGTGAATTGAGCAAGCCGTTCCAGCAATGAGGGGCTGTCAGGTGTGCGTCTGCTCAGTGCTAGGTTCTTACAGAATTTCCTAAAAGAGCAAAGGCTCTGCCAGCTACGTGTGAGAAGCCGAAATGCTGTTTGTCCGTTTTCCTGCATACTATATATTAAGATTAGCCTCCATGTCTCCAGTTTGCATCTAACAATAGATCTCAAGTATTTGGGTCAACAAAAATAAATATGATCAAGAAAAACAGGAATCAAGGGGGGAAAAATAACCACCCAGCAAAATGAAGCATTGCTTCCTAGGAAGCCCACGTCTAGGAATGGAGTCCGGGATCCTCTGTTATCCCCTTAAACAAAGGGAATGGTATAAAAACCAAAGATGTGGGCTTTCCAGAGGTGACAGTCAGATTCTCAGGACTCTGAGGTAGATAGGCTTCAAACAACAAAGCCAGAAGTTGGTGGACCTGCCAGAGCCATCCAATTACCCCCATAGCAGATGCTGTGACTAACACCAACCTTCCAAGGCACACTTAGTCACTTCTAGTTTTTCCCTTTTCTACAAGTCTCTTTGAAAGTAATACTAAGCTCAATTTTTTTCAACAAAACCCTTTTAAATGTACATTAAGCTGCATTAAAAACTTTGGTGATTTAATGCTAAATTTAACACATAAAAATTCCTTTGTCAACGAAAATATAAGTACTAAGTCAGTGGTCCTTGGTGTTAGACCTAATGAGTTAGCATTCTGGAAGTGTAGCTCAGGCGTGTGTGTGAGAAAAGGCTCCCTATGACAAAGAGAACGCCAGTAGATAAACAGGCTCACTACAGTAAAGGGGTGCCTGCCCACCCTGTTGCTTTTCCTTTCACATCACAAAGAGATGCCTGCTTGCTTTTGTTTTTTGAGACAGAGAGGGGGTCACTCCTCAGTAGTCCAGGCTATCCTGGAACTTACTATGTACCCAGGCTGACCTTCAAACTCAAGGTTTGCCTGCCTCAGCCTTCTGAGTGCTGCCCAGGCTGGCCTCAAACTTGCAGCAATCCTCCTGCCACAGCCTCTTGAGCACTAGGATTACAGGTATGAGCCACTATGCCCAGTGTTAGGAAGAGACTTGTAACTAGACAGATAGCAAACAGGAAGCCCCTCTTCTAGCCTGCAGTGGAGGTGAGACACAACCTGTTGACTGTTAGGGAAAGCACGCATGTGTGCACACATTCATATGGATACCCCCTGCCTCTGACTCTCTCTCCCTACCCATACTCATTGGGGCTACTCTCTGGAGAAAGGTATGGGGTAAATCCTACTCCAGCCCTTTTCCTCTCACCGACACATGAGCATAAGTCGTGGGCTAAATTCTAGTTCAGACTGCAAGACAGAATCAGCTGCAGACTTGCTAAGCACAGGAGTGCTGCCTGTCTGCTGCTGTCAGAGTAAGCAGTCCACTGGTAAACGTCTCCAGTGTGTGTGCCACTGTGCTTTCTGTCTCATGAAGCTGACCCTAAACCTCAGTGACACACTTCCTCAACACCATAGCAGCAACAGTGACAGCAAAGGCAGCACTTGTAATACCAGTAGCAAATACACAGGCACATACACACATGCATGCACACACACATATGTGCGTGCACACACTCACATACATACACATGCATGCACATATAGGCGCACACACATGTATGCAAACACACATATGAGCATGTACACACTCACATACATACACATGCATGCACATATAGGCACACATACATGCTTACACATGCATGTACATACACACACACACACTGCTAGCCCTTGCTGTGGGTCAGAAGATACAATGTGGGATTTATGTACAGTTTTCACTTTAAAAGTAGCAAACCCCCGTGAGGTGGACACTGTGAGTCTCTCAGCTCTGAAGATAGTCAATCCTATCTTTGATGTCCTGGGATGCATCTTTATTGGTAACAAACAAAGACCCACTTTGAGAACTCCTCTTCATCCTTGCCTGGTCACCATATGATGGCAGATATCCAGAGTACCCTGAGCTGACTGACACGCAAGTGCTGCAGCCTTCTCTCTGCTTCCTTCATCTGCATCTGGATCCACCCAGATATTTTGGGGGGCTTAGGGTGGGGCACAACAGGAGAAAGCCTGGTCCTTATGAATGACAGGAAGCTGCTCTCCCCCACGGCTGGGCCTCTAACCCTCTGCGTCCATTTCTATTGCCCAGAGTTATCTGAGAAGTCTCCATCAGCAGTTCTTTCCCATGTGTTTCCTCACTGAGGGTGTCCTCTCTTTCAGTGTCCATCCTGTCATTAACTGGGATTTGGGGAAAGGAAACTAAGTCGCTGGTCATTCTATAGCAATTTTTCCCTGAGAGAAAACAAACAAAAACTGGGTGGATTGTGTGTGTGTGTGTGTGTGTGTGTGTGTGTGTGTGTGTGTGTGCACGCGCACGCGTGCATGCGTGCACAGTGTATTTCCCTTTGGTCTCAACAAGCTAAGATAATTCTAAGCTAAGAACATAAAACTTGAAAAAGACCAAAACACAATTTTTTTTTTTGAGACAGGGTCTCCTCTGTAGCTTTGACTGTCTTGGAACTCACTATGTAAACCAGGCTAGCCTAGATCTCACAGAGATTTGCCTGTCTCTGTCTCTGCTGTAAAGTTCTGGGATTAACTTGTACGCCACCATACTTGGTGCAAATACTTATTTTTTTTAATGCAGTCAATCACCTAATAATATATTATGAAAGAGAACTTACTCTGTTAAAAGGGGGGAAAATGGAAAGAAAAATAAAAGAAAGCCTATGGTTAGTATATCCGCTTGGTATTTTTACTTTGGCCATAAAACCCAACATGAAGCAGGGAAGATGGCCCATCTGATAAAGGTGCTTGGCGCCAGGCCTGAGGGACTGACCCAAGTCTAGTCCTAGTAACCCACATGGTGAAGAAGAGACTTGACCCCTGCAAGCTGTCCTCTGACCTCCACAGAGGCTCCCAGGCATAGTTACACACACATCCTTACACATTCGAGCAAAATATATAAATAAATGTAATTTAAATTTTAATTTAAAGAAATACAAGGAAAAGGCAGCTGGAGGAACCAATGAAGTCTCAGGTTTCATTGTAATAAACAACACCCAGCCAAAAAACTGAAGAAAAAAAAGAAAATGCTTTCTCTACACGTGGCACCATTTAGACCACAGTTCTGCCGCTCTAACACTTCTGGCAAAATTTCAACTGAAATAAAACAAAACAAAACTATTTTTACTAAACAAACATTAGGGGAAAAGAAGAAAAAGGGAGGAAAGTTTCTCTGTGGAAAAGTTAAAAATACAATAAAACTAACCAATACAAGAGCTTGGGTCACTGTTAGTACCGTTAAATCAGCACAGCATGGCAGCCCTCTGGCAGAGCACAAGCTGCCCTTTGTGGGAGACTGCAGCAAGGGGACAAAGCCCAAAACAAGTGTGAGGCCTGACTCAGGGCATCCTTGACATGACAGGCTCAATCAGGGAAGGCCAGTAAGGTTTCACTACAACACCATGGCCAAGGCACGTCGATCTGGGCTTAAGGCTGCTCAGGGTCAGAACCCAAGAGGCCGGAGCCAAGGCAAGGAGGTAGAAGCTGAGGGCTTAGATCTGGAACTGCAAGCATGAAGAACACAGCAAACTGGAAACGGTTGAGTCTCAAAGCCTGCCTCCAGGGTCAGACATATTTCCTCCAGCAAGGCCACACCTCTTCAGCCTCCCCAAACAGTGCCACCAACTGGAGAGTAGTATTTAAGTCCCAGAGACTATGGGGGACATTTCTCATTCAAACCAGCATAGTGGCGCTGACTTTCCCATCATAGAAAGCGGTCCTGCTGAGGCTGACTTATGTCTTCACTGGCAGAGTACGGACAAGATCAACGCATTGCAGAGGATGTGCCAAAGCCTTGCTATAGCCGCATATGGTGCTTCTGCAGGTCAGTAGCTACAAGCACAGATGCTGGGGAGTATCAAAATCCCCCAGGCTGTGAGTTTCAGATGCCAACAGCAGTGTAAGCAACACTGCGTGCAAGGAGCTCACTGCCTGCAACAGTGCTCACAAGACACTCGGACGGCACAGATTTTAAGTCCTAGAACAGTGGGTTCGGAGCTAGCCCACCACAGAATTCTAGTATAAGAAGAGAGAAAAGCGAGTGGTGGGTCAGGATCAGCCAGACCAAGGTTTTGGAAAATGAGAGGCTGTCCAGTTTCTGCACGTCAGACTCCACTCAGGAGAAACCCAACAGAACCAGATTTAACACTAGCTCTCTGCTGTGGAGCACCTGCTGCCTCTGCTGGGGCCCAGGCTCACAGACTGCAAATGCGCACCTCTTCCACTGTGCAGGATCGTGAGTGAGGCTTGTCTCCATTTGAGGTCCTTTAAGTTGATATGCTCCCGAAAAGTCTGGATGAGGTAGACCTTCTTTTACGAAGGATGCATGAGCTTCTGGTTTCTGTCCCTAAGGCCTGGTTTCCAAGCCTACGAAGGTGGAAAAGACTGAAGACAGAGGGAAAGTCAATCCAGCTTCGCTCAGCCTGAGAACACCCCGGCCCCGAGGAACACCGGAGCTCACCATCACTGTGCACACTAGAGAATACAAGCCGGGGGCACGTGTGCTCAGCACTTCCTTCCCTGCATCCTCTGTGTACAGGACGGGGTATCCTGTGTTCTAGAACCTTGGAAACCCAGACTGCCCAAGAGCAGCAGTTCATTCCACTCTGTCTCTGCCCACACACCTCCACAGACAGACAGCGGACAGGCACAGGAAGGGCGCTGTGCTGAGAACCTCACCGATCCAGAAGGTCAAACTGCTCATACAATAGCTCTGCTTTAATGGTTTAAGGACACCCAGAAGAGCTGAACCTAGGGACATAAACTTATTTGGAAGTTCAATGTACAAGCCTCTCTGCCTTATTATTTAAATGTTCATTGATTTTAAAAGTGAATAACATTTACTCTTTCTCCATCCTGAACTACGGTTACAGAAGCGGACAAAATAATGTCGAGCAGGGAAGAGCACAGACACAGGGAGCAGGGGCTGAAGCATCCACCCTGCTCTAACCTGGCTGTGGGTTCCGGACAGCTTCTCCTCCCAGAACACGATAAAGCCACACCAACACACACAATCTACCAGATTCAAACTCCAGTGAGGAAAATGCCTTGCCTAAAATGTCGACTGCAAAAGTACCTTTGTAAAGATGAACAGCAAGCATACAGCCTAACTTGATCAGTTACCCTCTCTCCACAAATGGTTCTATGGACAAAGCATTTCAAACTGGTCTAGAGTCACAGGTTTCTGAGAGATTTCTCTCAGGTTAGGAGAGGTGCCTCAAACACAGATGGTATTGCTGTTTGTGACCTGAGGCCATAGGAGGCCTAACCTAGAACACAGCAGAAAGAGGATCTCCATGGTAGACAGACAGTTTCAAGAGCAGACTCACATCCACACACCCTGCCTACCCAATGCGGCTCTCACTGCTCTGTCATAGGCAAGCGAAGCCTCCCCAGAGCCCTACTCCAAGGTAATCCTTTCAAAGAGTTCTTTTGTTGTTGTTGTTTTGTTTTGTTTTTCGAGACAGGGTTTCTCTGTATAGCCCTGGTTGTCCTGGAACTTACCAGGTTGGCCTTGAACTGGGAAGTCCGCCTGCCCCTGAGTGCTGGGGTGAGTGCTGGGATTAAAGGTGTGCGCCACCACTACTGACTAACAAACCACAGGGACCAGGTTCAACAGGATTTCTTGGTGACCTGTACAGAGGAGGCTCACGTACAGGCTCCATCTGTGTGGCTGAGGAGGGGTGATGCGCTAACCAATCACTGAGCAATACAGACAGAAGGTAATTACTCAAGACAAGTATCCTGCCTCAGTAACAGAGCAGCCCTCATTTACCTGTTACATGCTTAGCTTCTAGATACAATTTAGCTTAAATAAAGTACTCAACGGTTAAAAATGTTTGGACTTGTTTTTCCATGCTAGTTTAGGACAAGTTTCTCAGGTAACACTTGTGAGCAAGTATAATATGAGCCCTTTCTAAAGAATTCTTACCCACTAAATCTACCCTAATCTAGTTAATAAACCTTCTGATTCCGTTGCACTCTGAAGTGGGGCTAGCTTGGCACGCTGCAGTTTTGCTGGCACTCTAAGAATTATCTTCCAATTTCTTTGCTGTCTAGGGCTGATATGCACTCCCAGAGTGGGGACACAGCCACATCTTTGTTAAACCCCCGCCCCCAAATAGCTCCATGCTTCTGCTGTCAGTCACTGTTCCTCCCAGACCCCTCAGACCTCTTCAGACTGAAGAAGAGACACCTGACAAAACAGTCTGGTGGTGGTTCACTGCATCCTGGACTTCAAGCATATGTCCCCAGCCATGCTAGCCACTGTCAGCTGCTGGACTCCTCCTGGATAGTCTCAAATGCCCAGCACTAAGTAACTTTCTGGCATTTCTCTTCCCCAAAGCCCCACAATCACTCTTTTACTAGAAGAAAACTTCCCATTCTTGAGGCAAGGTAGCCTTCACCAAGACCACAGCTGGGAAAGGACAGCCCAGCACAGGGACTTTCACTGGGTCACAGATCAGGACAAAGGGGACTTTACAGAGGTTAAAGCCAGTTCCTGTCATCATGCATTTCCCTAAGTCAAGGCATCTTGGGGGGCAGAGGATTGCAACTGCTCAGTGGGTACAGGCTCTTCCCACCGAGCCTGCTGATGCACATGGTGGGAAGAGGGACAAACACCTATAAGTTGTCCTCAGACCTTCACAAGCATGCCATAGCATGTATGTATCTACAAACATGTAGAAACACAAGAAGAAATTTAAATATATATCACTGTAGAGCACAGTGAACAAAAATAAAAAGTGGAATAATGAAAATAACTCATTACTAAAGGCGAATACTGAACATTTCAGAATGAAGTCATCCTGCCTAACTGCATAGATATTTTTTTCCTGAACGGAATTCAATATAATGAGCATGCTTACTGTTTGAGTATGTGAGTATGCTACTGTCCATACAGGTGCACTATTGGACACTTGCTAATCTTTGGCTGTATATTAAGGAGATGGCGGATAAGCTTACTCTACTTCAGGAAGTTCTCACAAGTGGGCTCTCTCTAGAGTACACACATTGATATTTACTGCCAATCACAACTCCTACAGGAACAGTTTTATAGACTCCACAGAAACAGTATAGTACTCTTGTTTTAGAGAAAGGGAAACAAAGGCACAGAAAGCCTTAGCAGATTGTCACCAGCTGATAAGCCGATGTCAGAGTCAAGGCCGGGTAGCCTAGAGTACATGTAAACCTTAGTCACTGCACTGCAACCCTGCCTCAGGTAGGAAAACAATGTCCTGCCCCAGTTAGTCACTGTATACCCACCTGCACACAGGCCAGCCCACAGCCACAGAGCTCCTGGGAAAGGAACCCTGGCCCTGGCTCAGTTCTCATTTCTGCTCCCTATTTCTCCTTGCCTGTCAGCTGTCACTTTAGCCCAGCCAGTGATTTGCTACTTCCCAACTCACCAGCCACTTCCCACTTCCACCTCATCACCAGAGCCAAAGACGACAAAGCCAGAAACGGTGTAGGTCAAAAGAACTAGACAGAAACTCCACTCACAGCTGCACCTTACTTTATAGTAGCCAAAGTCCTGGGTTCTCTCAAAACCATATTCCCTCTTTGAGTGCAGAGAAGGTTTATAACTTACTGATTTGAGCAATATGTTCAGGGCCTTTCTAGCAACTGTGAAACTAGTGTATCATTTCCACTGTATCCTTTCCATTGGACTTGCTTTTTGTTGTTTTCTTTCTGCAGTGTGGGAGACCAAAGCCAGGGGTTCAGAGATGCTAGCCAACACCCTTCTACTGAGAGACTCCCTTCCCCATGCTGCCTTCTAATGGCTGTTTTCTTGAAGCCTTGTTTGACAGATTTGAGGTATTTAAAGCACCACCTGGAGATATCTTTAACCTGAGGATTCAAAGTACTCTCTGCACGTCTAATTACAAATAACAGCAGTCAAAAACAGAAAGTATATTCATTATTTGAAATTCAATATTTTGGGGAGGGCGGGTTCAAGACAGGTTTCTCTGTGTAGCCCTGGCTGTCCTGGAACTCACTTTGTAGACCAGGCTGGCCTCGAACTCAGAGATCCGCCTGCCTCTGCCTCCCAAGTGCTGGGATTAAAGGCATGCACCACCACTGTCCGGCTGAAATTCAAATTTTTAATAAACTACTTTTAAACTGTTACATTTACTGCCTCTGTGTGTGTGCGTGTGTGTGTGTGTGTGTGTGTGAGAGAGAGAGAGAGAGAGACATGCACGCATGAGAGAGAGAGAGAGAGAGAGAGAGAGAGAGAGAGAGAGAGAGAGAGATACACGCACGCATGCACAGGGGCTGGGGTGGCAGACAAGACAGAAGGCAGTGTGCATGAAAGCCAGAGGACAACTGGCAGGGGTTGGTTCTCTCCTTTTACCCTGTGGGACCTGGGAAGCAATTCAGCTGGTGAGGCTTGAGAGCAAACGCCTTTACCTACGGAATCATCTCAAGACCCAAATTTCTATGTTTAAATTGAAGATGAACAGGGGGGGAGGGGCATTTTAATGCATTTAATCATAGTGCAGCACCTCCAAACTAAATATAAGCCACCAGCATCATCACAGACATTTTAATTTGCTTCCTAGAGCTAAGTTGTACTTTAAATAAAAAACAAAAACACAACAAAAAAAAACCCTCCCCCTGTTCTTTTATAATAGTGTCTGCACCTTAACACTGCATTTTCCCAGTTTATGTTATTAGCAATGCTGTGATACATGCAAATCTATGACAGTGCCTAGACCTCTATTCCCTCGTCTTAGGTGACAGTACTTAGACCTCTGTCCCTCATCTTAGGTGACAGTACCTAGACCTCAGCTCTCTCATCTTAGGTGACAGCACCTAGACCTCAGCTCTCTCATCTTAGGTGACAGTACCTAGACCTCTGTCCCTCATCTTAGGTGACAGCGCCTAGACCTCTGCTCTCTCATCTTAGGTGACAGTGCCTAGACCTCTGTCCCTCATCTTAGGTGACAGCACCTAGACCTCAGCTCTCTCATCTTAGGTGACAGCACCTAGACCTCAGCTCTCTCATCTTAGGTGACAGTACCTAGACCTCTGTCCCTCATCTTAGGTGACAGCACCTAGACCTCTGTCCCTCATCTTAGGTGACAGTGCCTAGACCTCTGTCCCTCATCTTAGGTGACAGCACCTAGACCTCAGCTCTCTCATCTTAGGTGACAGCACCTAGACCTCAGCTCTCTCATCTTAGGTGACAGTACCTAGACCTCTGTCCCTCATCTTAGGTGACAGCACCTAGACCTCTGCTCTCTCATCTTAGGTGACAGTGCCTAGACATCTGTCCCTCATCTTAGGTGACAGCACCTAGACCTCTGCTCTCTCATCTTAGGTGACAGTGCCTAAACCTCTGTCCCTCATCTTAGGTGACAGCACCTAGACCTCTGCTCTCTCATCTTAGGTGACAGAACCCAGACCTCTGTTCCCTCATCTTAGGCTGGAGGAGGAGGCAGGAAGAGGAAGAAGCAATGTTCACACCATTGCTCTGACACTCATGACTGCACATGTGAAAGACAGTTTGATGGCTTCCTTACTGTCCTTGAGTCCTCAGCCCTAAGCCTTTTGCATCTGTGAGAAGAATTCTCAGAGGAGAACGATTATTTCATATCTGAGGCTCTCAGCAAGCAGCACGAAATGGGGCTCAGGCAGTCTCATCTCCTGGAAGGTTGAACAAATGAAGTAAGGTAATATTTAGACAAACAACCAGAAACGGGGTCTGATGTTAGTCTTCTAGCCAGAATCTTCACCTCATTATCCGCATTTTCCAGCTGAGCATTTTCTTATGTCATTTCATCTATCATCATTAGCACGCTGGTCAGGGTGGCATGGCACAGTGTACATGCAGAGGTCAGGACAACTTTCTGCAGCAGTTTCAGGGGTCATGTGGTCAGACCTGAAGAGCCTGCATGTGGAACATTCCCCACAGGCTCACGTATCGGAACCTTCCATCTCCAGCGGGTGGTGGTGCTGTCTAGAGAGGCACAGTGCTGCTGGACAGGGAAGTCACTGGGGGTGGGCTTGATGGTTTATAGCACCACCCCACTTCCTGTCCCAGGCACCTGCGGACACTAACGACGCCTTGGTGAGCGACAGTCTGATGGTCTCCTCTCTGCACGGTAGTCTCCGCCCTAAGCCTCTGCCTCCGAGGGAAGCACTGAAGTTCCTACCATTAGGGACGCTCCCTCTGGAAGCCTAAGGCAAAACAAACTCCTTTCTGTGAGTGGCTGTTGTTCATAGATTTCATTACAGCAACAAAAATAATATTCATGGCAAGCATTTATTTCTACCCACTGAGCTATCTGCTTCCTGAGACTATGAGCATCAAGTGAGGAGAAACACAAGACCCGAGATGCAGGGGCAATTTTTTTAATACATTAATTTAAGAATGTTTGGTGAGTTACAAAAGGAATATGTGCTTCTTGTTATGGTAAAAATTGCACACATACTGGGCATGGTTAGTCCATGCCTATAACCCCAGCACCTCAGAGAGATACAGGAAGATCAAAAGTTCTCTATCACCCTTAATTACACAGTGAGTTCAATACCAGTCTGAGCGCTGTTTTTTTCTTTTTCTCAAAAAATACAAAATAAAAAATAAATAGCATTTCAAATTATGGGGAAAGAGCAGAGTCAGCCCAGTTTGGCCCAGGAGGCCTTTGCTTAAGTATGGATTAGAAGCTAGTGACTCTAGGAGGACACTTGACCAGAAACCCCCCACAAAGGGGACGGATGTCTGAGCTGGGACCCTCTCCTCCCAGTAGGAAGTATGCTAACGTTTCCTAATCCAGCAGATGAGCTCCTGTTTTCAAAGGACGGCATATCTGCTCATGTGCTGCAACAGCTATCCCATGGTAACCGGCGCCAAAAGAACTACAAGAAAAAGGCCTGCCAGTACTTATGTGCTGTTCTGCACAGCGCCTAAGATGCAATGCTCAGTGCTTATATTACTATTATTATTATTATTATTTTATCTCTTTATAAAAATCACCAAAGCAGGCTAGAAAAGTAACAAAGCCTAAGCAACTTTCTTGTTCTAAAAGTCTATCTACTACAACTCAAAGAAAAGTTACGAAAAGCGTAGTAACAGCCAGGGCTGGAGCTGTGGCTCTGTAGCACACCAGTGCATTAGTACACACAAAGTCCAATCCTCGGCACCAAAACAATGATATTTCAAGTAAAACCACACTCTACAAGGGTAGCTCTGGAAATCACTGGAGAGACTATGTCAAGTGTGCAGAGGGCTTTCATGACACAACGGTGATAAAAATAAATGCACAATCTACACAAACCAGAATCAAATGGCTAAGATGACAGCACGCTCCAAGCTGCCCATGAGCATGCTTACATGAATACAAGTTATTCTTACTGACCACATGAATAATTAGAAGGCCCACAGAGAGACAAATCACCAAGAAAACAACATCATGAGAGAGTGGGAATTTCACTGGACTAACATGGGGATCCCCACCTACGTGGTCAGCATCCCTAAAGGGCGTGTGTGTGTGTGTGTGTGTGTGTGTGTGTGTGTGAGAGAGAGAGTGAGCGAGTGCGCCAGGGGGTGGGGGGTGGGGGTGGGGGGTGGGGGGGAGGGGGGGGAGGGGTGGGAGGGGAAGAACCCTGCAACCCAAGTCCCAACCTCCTGTTCTCCTCTCTACCAGTGAGTTCCCTAGCCTGCCTCCCACACTTTTCCCCTTCGCTTCTATTGGCAGTCCTGGATGCTGAGTCTTTTCCAGAGGAAATAAAAAGGAAATGTAAATAGTATTTAAGTGAGGCAGGCCTTAAACTCTGGAGTCCAATCTACTGACACCCAACCCATCCGCCAGGAGCCCTAATCCACAAGCTGGCATCATAGCTCTTAAATCTGCAAAGGCAAGACCCAGGTCACATCCCCGAACTAAATACAACTCACTTTGCCATGCTTCTGCCTGGGCTTTAGGCTCATTTCTTAACCTAGAATTTTGGTTTGCAATGAGACTCTAAGAACTTGGTTAACCTGGTAAGAACTTGGGCCCTAAGCCTCAATACCTAGGATGCCTTCAACTGTGCAAAGTAAGCAATTAGGGCTAGGCTCCCCACCAACTAGAACCCAAATGTGGTGAATTAATGAAACCTCTTCCAAGCCCCTAAATATACTTTCTAATTAAAATAAGCCTTGTTTTACAACCCAGGTTAAATGGATTAAAAGATTAAGGACAAGAGAAAAAGCACTTTCTCCATCTCTCACAGTTCTGCCTCCAATCTTGCAGACCTCTAATGACTAGAGTAGGTGCTGTGAAGGCACTTAATTACCCAGGAATTATGCTACCCCACCCGGAACCAATTTCAGGATCAGAGATCAGCTTCTCCCCAAACACAAAGCTGCTAATTAAGTTACATGAAAGTCCAACTAACAGGCAATTTGGATGTGGCATTTGTCCACCTGAAAACAGACTTCCATACGAAGAACTTAAAACTCTCAATAGCAGCTATTCCTCCCGGAGACAGCACAGTAACACCCTTGGTAATTGTCATTAAAATTCATGAAAGTGGAGACTCACCTCTAGGATTCAACCTTTTCCAGGAAACAACAAAAGGACCCTCTGCCAAACAAGCAAAGGCCCACAGGATCTACCTGGCCTCTAGGTAGGTAAAGAGCAAGTCAGCTAACCCCTGAACTCAAACCATGCTTCTTTAATTAGAATTCTGAAAGATGAGACCACAGAAAAGGCTGTGGGTTGTGTATGCCGAGGTGTGGGCTGATAATGCCCTCTTAATTTCTCACAGTTAACACCACACACACACACACACACACACACACACACACACACACACACACAGAGTTGTTCAGCGCTCACAATCTGTTGTCATTTTCTTTGCATAAGCTTCAACAGATACCCAAAGGAAGAATTCAGAAAGAATTCACTTTTTGCCTAGAAAATGCTCAGGAGTGCCTGCCCAGCTTAAGTGGAACTGTACAACCTGCCTGTGACTGAGCACAAGCCAGGACCAAACAATTATTTCCTGTGAGCTCCGGAGTATGGGAGGGCTTGGGGTGAGGGAGAGAGGGAGGGGAACAGAAGGCAAGGCAAGCAGATACTCACAAAGTCTTATAAGTTATCCCTGGCTACGAGTTAAACTGTGTGGTCATCCTGCCAAAACAACAGACATGAAGGGATACAGGCAGAGAGCATAGCAATGTAGCTGCAAGCCAGAGAACACCAACAGCTGCCAGCCAGCTGATGCCAAGAAGGACCCCTGCATGTCTCAGAAGGAGCAGCAGCACCCTGTCAGCACCCGCACCAAGCCTCTGATCGCCAGACCTGGACAGCATACATTTCTACTGTTCTAAGCACCAGTTTGTGGTACTTCCTGACATCAGTCCTAGAAAATTAACACGGCACACTTGAACTCAGTTCCCTTTCTTCCTACCCTACTCTATTCGGCCCCCTCATCTGGCAAATATCCCTGCAGTAGCACAGAGGAACCTCAGGGAATTCCCAGTCTATATGGCTTAGTTGGGGAGTCCCCTCTCCCATATAACTACACATGATAAGCCTTTGTCTAAATGTTATTGCTTCTCTATGGCTCCCAGCTGCCTCCTCTGGGCCCCAGCCTGCCCCAGTACCATCCAAGTTCCTGACACTCTGAGTCACTGGGTGGGGCTGGGGGAGGCGGGAGACACAGATGGGGGAATACAGAAGTCCTCTTTAGTGTGAATGGTTCCTGTATTGATTTGACCCACCCCAGTTTCTTAGAGTTCTTAGAACACCTCCAACATTTACCTAATACACCCCAACATTCTCCCTACCGCATTGCTTCTTTCGTACACGCAGCCCGAACTATGCCACATGTCATAGCAGACAGCCTGGGCATACACATTGCCCTCGATTTTGAGGAGCCACCCCCACTCAATAACTGAGCCTTTTTCTGTTATCAGGCCAATGTTTTCTGCCAGATAGCCTTCCTTTATAACAAACAGACTGCTTGAGAAAGGTTCTCAGTTCTCAGCTGGAAGCTAGCATGCCAGAGCCTAACCCACTTGTTCACCAGTATGCCAAGGCATGCTGAACACCAGGCTCACACTGGCACAACTGGATGCCATATGAAGAGAATATGAAGGCATGCTTGGTCTGCTAAACCCTGAGCCAGTGATGACAGGCAAGCCCGAGTAACAACCTCTATCTCCCAATTTCTACCTACTGTTTGACCCTACGAGATCACCTCTGCTTCTCATTATTTAATCATCAACAAAAGTAATTTTGAAATGCGATCTCTTAGATGTCTCACCCTGGACCAACACTCTTCAAGCTGGAGCCTGCATCAGACTCACCCAGAGGGCTCCTCAGCACAGACAGCTGGGCCTCTCCCCTGGAGCTTCTGACTCAGTAGAGCTGGGTGGGGTCTGAGAACTCAGCTGGCTGACAAGTTCCCAGGTAAAGCTGAGTCTGCAGGAAGGTCTACCCTCAAGAAGCACTGCCTTGGGTGGTTCGCTCCACACTTGGCCCCGGTCCCTCCCTTGTAAGGCTGTGATGCTACTGGCTTCTCACTGTCCAGCCCCTGCTCTCACTTGGGCAGAGCCCAGATTGTGGTAGTGACCACAACCCCCTTGTGACTAAACCCTGCTTTGAGGTTAATCATTCCGCTTCCCCACTCTCTAGGCCAGTAAGCGTGACCTGGCGATGCAAGGGCTGCCTGGGGATGCTACTGAGAAAGAGGCACCAGACAGGGGCTGTTTTAACCCGCCCTTCTGTACGAGGCCTGCAGATGGGAGCCCACTGAGCACAGCAAAACAAGCAGGTAGAAAGAAACCCGCTGAGTGAACATCACCGGAGCCACCCTGCCCCTGGCTGCTGGTTAGGTGACAAAATGCTTTCTTCATTGTTAGAGCTGGCTGAGTCAGGGTTTTCTGTTCCTTACTGTCGAAAATAATCACAAGGCTAAAAAGCAAGCCAACAGACAACTCATCTTCTCTCTCACACCACGGCGGTTTGCAAAGTCCTCGTGTACTACTAAGCCATGTTTAAATTTTCCAGATTATTTCAAGGACACAGCAGAACATTCATGGAGGATTAAAATTGAGCAAAAGTATAAAATTAAAGTTCAGAACCAACCGAATATTAAAAGATCCAACTCTGAGATAATCTGAAGAGCCAGGCTCGTATTTTCCAGGGGTTTTTCTAAGAACTATCTAAAGAATTGAAGTGTACACAGAGAGGACTCTTGTGTGACATTTGTGCATCGTGTCTGCTCTCTGCTCCCACAGACACCACACTTACCTTATTTTAGGATTAGGAACAACTTTTCTCATCTACAAAATTAGAAGAATATTACCACATATTCACCTGCCTATCTACGGATAATCCATTTGAGAATAATCTGTAAACCACACAGTACAGTACCACGGCAATTACTTAAATCCGATTTTAATGGATTAACTGGACTTAGTTTTAGTTTTTAGCCTTTTGTTTTGTTTTCTTTCTTGAAGATTAATCATCAGCCCAGAAGACTTCATCAACATTCCTACTGCACACATCTGTCTTAGCTATCCCTGGACAGCTGCTTAGATGGCAATGCAGGTAGCATTCACAACTGAGTAGATAGTGTGGGAGGAATGACATGAGTTATCTTCTATGCATACTGCATGTGGTCGGCCTAGAACCACACATGATGGACACACTTCACGAACACCCTGCAAATGCAGTGCTGGGTATCTCAGAGCATCTCACAGGGCAGACCTGCTGCCTGTAGGAGAATGGTCTGGCAGAGGCACGTCACTCAAAGTCACTCTCTCTGAACAAAACAGAGTTGAGAGAGGTGAAAAGTAGGAAAGCTCTCTGGACCTGTTTCTCTATCTGAAGAAGGTTTACCTTAGACAAGAGAACACCAAAGCACGTAAGGCTGCCTTCTGGAGAACAGGAATAATCTTTAAATAGCTGGTAATTCCCAACAATTTCTTCTTAGTCCTATGAGTACGGGTGTTTTGTTTGCATGTCTGTACACGAGTGTGTGCCTGGTACCCCGGCCTGGGGTCCACTGGAACTGGACTTGAAGATGCTCATAAGCCACCATATGGGGGCTGGGAATCAAACCCAGGTCCTCTGGAGGAACAGTCAGAGTTCTTAACTCCAGCATCTGTGAAATACCGTCTAGACCAAAGCAATTATTTGTGACATTTTTTTTCCTATGGCGTGTGTTGGGGGTGGAGTGGCCAGACACTATTGCTCTCAGATTTCGCATGTGCAAAACCCTTAACAGCAAACTAATAATTTGATATCAACTCATTTAAAAGAGTAACGAGCTCCCAGGAGACCCCATTATCTTAATGTTGGTGTTCCCAGACAGAGAATACTGCCTTGGGAAATCATTTTAAGTATGAAAATCCCAGGCTGTGCTACTATCTTAAGCAACAAGAAGCATCGAACACCTTTGCAGAATTAATCAGTGCTGCGGCTGTGATGTCAGTGGGGCCCGCTGGTACACCATGTGGAGCAGTTCAAATCACAGTACCCACCGCCTAACAGCGACCTCCCACCTCCAAAGCGTCCATCAGTTCAGCCCTCTGTAGAGCTGTGGTGTTTCCAGAGACATTGAGATCTGGGTTTCCACGGCTTACCCATAACCCTTGTCTGCCTCCCTCACGGCTGCCCCTTAGCTCTTGCCTCAGTTCTCTTCTCAGAGCTTTCCTATGTAGGCTTCCGTCCCAAGGGTTTGTCTGCCTGGGCTGCGCCTCTGCCTGGCTCTCGTTGCAGAAGACTCTTCTACTAACTGGGCCCCATGAAGAGATTCTGCAACTGAACGCTAGCTACATCCTGTAGCAATAAATAACCAGCCAGCCTCAGAGGCGCAAGCGGAGCCTTTTAGTTCTGAGCTAAATCACTGCTTTAAAGGTAGCCCACCTGGAGGCAGGGCAGCATGGCTCCCACGGGACCCGACTGACCACTCACCACCTTCATACAATGCCAAACTCTTCTGCTGCTCCTTCAGGGGCCACTGACACTAATGAAGGGGCTTGTCTATTTTTATTACAGAATAACACTTGACAATTCTTGAAGGATTAAAAAATTATGAGATATGGCACTACTGAAGGTTCAACTACTCAGTATAAACTCACAAATAAACACAGAACTAGCCACTGCAACAGTCTGTAGAAAGATGTATTTAAATAGCTAGAAACAGCAAGTGAAAGGTTAATTCCAGTTGATATGATTTTTAATTTCAATTAAAGATAATAACTATATAAATGAGTAAAACTTCGCTAAAAATTTCACAACATGAATTTTAAAAATATTTTTAAAGGTTTTGTGGTTAGAGAACAGTTCTAATATATACCACGAAGCGTGTTAAGCCTATATTGTATATTAAGAAAACATGAACTATAAGACTGATTACAAAGAAAACCCTCATGTTAAAGCCATGAAGACCATGTCAGAATTCACTTTGCAGCATTCTCTGTGCCCCAGCCTCGTGTAAGGCACCGAGGACCTTTACACTGACAGAGACCTGATGGACAGCTCCCTGAACCATTGACAACTGCAGTAGCTCACTGTGAAGCCACAACCACTAACACGGGTACTAAAGCTGTAGCTTTGCCAGCAATGACTGACTTAGTCTTGGATATGGAGAACACGTTAAACACAGTACTTGAGTTAAAAGACTGATGTTCAAAAGCATGCTCTTGTAGTATAGAATCTAGCAGCTTTTCAAGTTACTGAGTCTGGAACTGAGCAATCAACAGAAGGAGTATTAGGTTGGCCCTTGGGTACCACAAAAGGCAGTTTCCACAAGGAGCCAGCACCCTGTGTTAACACTAATGTCAGAGTGCTATACGCAGCACCGTTCAGGCACGTAGCCAGAGTAAAGGGAGGATGGGAGGACGAGACAGAGAGGACACACCGCCATGTGGCTGGAGAGAATGAGAATGTGGGGAAAGACCCTGAACCACAAGTGACCTTCTGTGCCTGTGCCATGCTTGAGAGTCAGTAATGTGGCCCCAAAACAGGCTGATCTCAAGAGGAAGGACTCGACACATCACTGGGATGCGAACATGAAGACCTGGCTGAAGAGGGGCAGAAGGCTCTGAAGCTGCGCCCCACATCCAAGGCTGCTGATCCTGAGAGGGTATGAAAGGGCAAAGGGACCCGCCCGTCCCCCCTCTCTCCCTCCCCCTGTACCTTGCTGTATAGAGCATGCTAACAATAGTATTAGACCAGTGTGCATGCTCTTTTCACCCAGAGCTTGAAGCTGAAGGAAGAGCCCAAAAAAGGGCCCAGGAGCTCAGTTCAGGGCATCTTAGCTTTAAAGCAGCTAAGATAACAGAAAGGTATCGGTGCACACTGAGACCTCTAAGCAGAAGGTGCAATCTGTTTTCCATATATACATATACATGCACACACACACGTATATATACGTATATATCACAGCAAAATAAAGGTTAAGTGGCTGGGGTGCACCTTAGTGACAAGGTGCAGGGAGCAAGAGAGAAGAACTGCAAAAGGACAGGAAAGGTCACTTAAGCTGTCAAAGCAGGATGACAGGAATGCCCTCAATGGGCCCCAGGCGCCAAGTAAGACCCTATCAAAAGATGAACTTTGTTTTCCGCTTTCTGAAGGCAAGCAGAGAGTAGTGAAAAGCAGCTCCCTTCCCAGCAGGCCTGGAGCCGAGGGATCCCCTGTAGACTCAATGGAAACTTCCCTCAAGATCCAGTGGCTTCTGCCAACAACTGGACCCTCAGCTGCTGAAAGGTCACCAGTGTCTTGTGGTTTTCCAGCTCCCAGGAGCTGCCGTTAACTGACTGGCTTTAAGATGCTTCAGCAACATGTTCGCTGCTGTTCCTAGGCCGATAAAAATACATCCTAAAAATCAAAAGGGACTCGGTCTAGAACTCAGTAGTAGAGCCCAGGCTGGGGTTCTATGCTCAGCATGGTACAAATTATCACCAACAAAGACCCTTCCACATACACTGTCCCTAGCCAGGCAGTGTTTGTGATTTCTATAATTCTTTTCTTTAATATTTATTTATTTATTTATTTATTTATTTATTTATTTATGTGTATGAGTACGCTGTAGCTGTTTTCAGACACACCAGAAGAGGGTGTCAGATCTCATTACGGATGGTTGTAAGCCACCATGTGGTTGCTGGGATTTGAACTCCAGACCTTCGAAAGAGCAGTCGGCGCTCTTAACCACTGAGCCATCTTGCCAACCCTCTATAATTCTTTTTAAAGGTAAAATAACAACTTTATTCATTCTTCAGCAATTCTTAAAACTTTTCAGATCCTATCAAATACTACTGTGCTCCAAAAAAGCTCATCAAAGAGATGTGTACCAGGGAGCCAGGCCAGCTTCCCAGCGCGCCTTCACTCAAGCAAGGGCTAGACCCGCTCTGGTTCACTCGCTCTCATCACGAATCTCCCAAAGCAATCTTTCTTTCTTGGCAAAGTAGATTGCTGCTGCTATCTGAGAACACCCAGGGGAGGAGGAGGGCTGGGGAGGAGAGAAGGTAGAGAGTTTTCAAATAGTGCATTCCTGGCTCCCAACCAAATACAATTACAGAGCTTCCACAGAAGATGAAGTCAAGATAACACAAACAAAATTGTCACCAAGGCCAATTACACTGACAGCTTCCTCGACTGGAGAGTGAGGTAAGAGGCAAGCTGCTCTGGAGGCCTCACGACCCTGAACAGCCATGTCCTGGTCAGGCCTCACCTCAAGCAGCCTTGGCGGTGCATCTCTAGTGCTCCAGGGCAGTACCAACCATGCTTTCCCATAAAGCAGACTGTTTCACAGTCAAGATTATTTCTCTAGTCTCAAGTTGTTATAGTAGTAGCTGCTCTAGAACATCAAGGCAGAAACACATGCTTTTGTTGAACTGATAAAGACAGCTTAATTGGCTTCAAGTCCATCTATCATTAAAAGTTGGTATTGTGGTGCAGCTCATTAAATTATTTTTTTAAAAGGCTATTGAAAGGCATAAAGAGATTCTAATGACTTCATAATAAGATTAACAATAATGGCATGAAAGCAGAAGGGAACCCTAGTGCTGGGCTGTACCCCAGAGCATGAATACTCACATGAAGTACAAGATACATAAACAAGAAGAGGCAAATCTACACAGAAAGAATTCCAAATGACTTACAATGGTGTACCAGAATTCTATGCAGTAAATTTGCCTCATGGAATGTGGAATGAGAAGAGGTGGTGAGGAGAACTCACAGCAGGGAACCCTGACAGACAGCAAGACCAACCCGGAATCAAAGCAGAAAGTGGCACTGCCACATCCCCTCCCAAGTTGTGACAGGGTGGCAAGACATCTTGTCTTCGTGGCCTTCCTCCTGACATCCTAGGGAACTCAGCCATGAGAAAAATCAGCAGACAAACTGAAATTCAAGGACATTATACAAACTACCTAACCCCCTCAAAAGGTCATCAGAACTGAAGCGGCAGCTCTGACAAACTGAGAACCAACTATGCCCAAGAAGGCATGGCAACTAAAACTTCACGAGGGATCCCGGAACCCAAAGCCCATGAGCCCAAGGTCAGACTCAAAAGCAGGGGGCCCTTAGCAGGTGAGGAACCTTGGAGTGTGCTGATTAGCACACAGCATAAACATCCATACACTGATGTAAGTGGTAAGCAGCACACTCGCTGAATTCCCACTGAGAACTCAGGCAGGCTGCAGATGCCTCAGCCCTGCAAAGGAAACACTAACGACATCCAAACAAAGTTCAGAGTAAGAGACCAGTGTTGGCTTCAAGGCGATAAATGTACCAGAGTACTAGAAAACCTTAGCAGTGCCAACAGGGCATCCTGCGTGACAATTATGCAAGTCCTCTCTCTGTATCTCTGTGCCTTTTGTATAAATCTTCATCTATTCTAAAGCAAGTCTTGGTGCATTTGGGGTTTGACTTTGGTTTTATAAGATGTGGTCCTATGTAGTTCTGGAGGGCCTCACACTGAGAATATAGCCAAGGATGCCCTTGAACTCCTGGTCCTCCTGTTTCTATCTTCCAAGTGCTCAGGTTATAGGCAAATGCTACCAGGTCCAATTCAAACATTTATTTTTAGAGTCACAACATATGAAACTGGAGTGAAGAAGTTTTAAAACACAACTGAACAATAACAACTTTGCAGTAGCTCATCAATGAGCGAGCGGTTCATACATGAGTCGGTGACTAATTTACCCATCACATAGCACTGCACTGAGGTCATTCTTACAACTCCAGAATCTGCAGTTCTAGAAATGGACACAAAGAAGGCCCTCTACGAGGAGCATTCCCCCCTATGTCGTATTATAATCTTCACACACCAGGAACAATTCCTTAAAGAAGGAAGGAAGGAGGGAGGGAGGGAGGGAGGGAGGGAGGGAGGGAGGGAGGGAGGGAGGGAGGGAGGGAAGGAAGGAAGGAAGGAAGGAAGGAAGGAAGGAAGGAAGGAAGGAAGGAAAAAGGAAGGAAAAAAGGAAGGAAGGAAGGAAGGAAGGAAGGAAGGAAGGAAGGAAATCAGAAAGTATGCTAAAAGCAAAGCAGAGACAAAATAACAGCAAAATCCTAGACTGACGGCCACCAGCAGCACGAGGTACAGTCAGGCGGATGCAACAGCAAACCTTGGCTACGGAGGCGCAAGGCAGACACTGAAGGGGAAGGTGTTTTGAGGGGACAGAGAAGTTCTAAATCTCTGATGCTTGTACAACTGGGAACAGGCTAAAACATGAGTAAACAGGATGGTACGTGAATTATAGCTCGAAAAAGTCACCACCAGGCAAGGTGTGTAGCAACCATTCTTTCTGGTTTGTTTTTGCTTTGTTTTAAGACAGAGTCCTCTTTCTAGGTAGCCCTGGCTGGCCTTGAACTCACAGAGACTGGCTTGCCTCTGGCTCCCAAGTGCTAGGAGGCAGCAAACATAATTTTTTTTTTAATGAAATAAATGACACAGAAAACGGATTTGACCTCTCTGTAATCTAGAATAGGTCAATGCGAATAAATTACGCCATTCATGGAAAGAGGAGAAAAAGAAACAACAAAAGCTGGAGTAAAATATAAGCACTCAAGGTGGAACTGGTTTACTAACACTCTGCTTTACTCTTTATAAGCAAATCTACAGCCTACACACACCGTATGCATGCACATACTGACATAGCCACACCTGTGTCATCTAATACCTTTAAGTTGATAGAAAGCTGACAAAGGGGCTTGTGAAATGGCTCAGCAGGTAAAACCATCACTTTTATTCACGACAACCAGAGTTCAGTCCCCAGGCCCCTCACGTTGGTGGGAGAGAGCCCACCCTCTCAAGCTGACCTCTAATCTCTCCGTACACACCATGGTGATGGGCACATGCTGTCTCTCTCATGCACCAGTAAGAGAATAAATGTGACCTGAAAAAAGAAAACTGACAGAAAGAGACTGCCCTGAACTGTGTGTGATGGTGTGCATGTCTGACCCCAGCACCTCAGCACCTCAGCACCAAGAGTGCAGAGACTTCTGAAGTTCAAGGCCAGCTACAGAGCAAGTTCTAAACTGCCCAGGCTACAGAAGATCCTGTTTCCAAATGTAGGAAAAAGAAAAATACTATTTCTCATTAAGAAGAAAAAGGTAGTGTGTAACATGCACAAGGCCCATGGTTTGATCTCCAGCAATACACCAAACTAAATAAATAAATAAAAATTAAAAACAAAATAAACTGACAGGGAAAAGAACTTAATTCAGCTTTCTTTTTTTAGACATTGAGACAGGGTTTCTCTGTGTAGCCCTGGCAGTCCTGGAACTAGCTCCAAGGACCAGACTGACCTCAAACTCAAGAGATCCTCCTGCCTCTGTCTCTCTAGTGCTGGGATTAAAGGTATGCACCACCACCACCAGGCTAGTAATTCAGCATACTTATTACAGACTGCCACCCTCCTCACAAGGCAATACAGGCCAAGCTTGGTGTGTTATGTTCAGCACCGTGCACAGAGTGTGACCTCAACAGATGTTTCTGAACAAGAGGGAAGGCCTAAGTCCACCATGGGAAAAGCAAGGCTGTGCAGTAAACCAGAGAGTACTGCCAACAGCTTTCTGCATCATTTTAAAGCCAAATCAGATTAACAATTAAAGAGTGTAGACTACACAGCGGTCAAAGAGAAAGGAACATTAGAGATGGTATTAAGCACACACAGAGACACACATGTAGACTTCAGATGTCCGGCCCCCAATGCCCTGCTTTCCTTACCTCTGTTCTTGAGAAGGCTCCTCCATATCCTCTTCAGAATCACCCTGTAGTAAGAGAACATCCATTAGTAGCCGTTTCAAAGAAACACAGTCACCAAAAGTGGCGAGATGAGCTACAGCGAATGCCTACAAGTGACTGGCACAACAGGCACCAGAGCTTCACGATGCTGCTGTACCAGGGGCTGCCTAGATGAGCCAGTGCTTAAAAATGCTTACTGTTCTTCCAGAGGGCCCAGGTTTACTTCCCAGTACCCACACCAGGCAACTCACAAGCACCTGTAACTCTACCCTCTGGGGATTAAATGCCCACTCCTGGCCTCTGTGGGCACCACACATACATCTACATACTCATACTCACATATAAACACACAGACACAAATAAAAATAAAATCCTTTGCTTGAAAAGGATGGTATAATGGCAATCTAAAGCCATAAACTGAGAAGTGGTCTCTCAGACAGTCATGTTAAGTAAATAAGCTTCCGCTTTAAACACACCACCCAAGCATGATTTCAAAACAACCTCGATATCATAGCAAGAGCCTCGTTTAACATTTTTAATGGAATCATATAAGATATAGTTGGACGCTATTGCCCCCAAGTGCAGAAAATATATTGTTTAGCTGGACATAGTGGTGTACCCCCCCCCTTTAGTCATAGTACGAGGGGCTTAAGCTCGTACAGAATGGTACACATGGTGAATTTGAGGTCAGCAAGACTGCATAGTGAGACCCTGTCTCCAAAAATAAATAAATAAATAAATAAATAAATAAATAAATAGCAATTAATTTTTAAAAAGACATTGTTTAGCTCAGAATTCTATTAATGAATATATTATACTTGACAGCAATAAAAAGGCTGCTAATTTTGTAAATTAAGTAACCACCACCTTAAAAGCTCTTCCACGTATGTCAGGAGGAAAGGCAACTGAAACAGCAGCAGGGTAGAGATGTAACAAAGCCAAGTCCAGCTAGGCACCCACGGTGCCCAAACCAGGTACGGCCCAAGTGGCGTGGCCCTTCCTCAAAGTTTCCAGGTTCCTGACTCACCAGCCGGTCATTTCTGGCCCCTCTACTCCAGGGACAGCTGACCCTCTGGCCTCTCCTCCTGTCTCTTCCCAGGGTCCTCTGCACTATAACTTCAGCATGTTAGAGTCTAGAGGGATGGCTCAGTAATTAAGAGCCACAACTGCTCTTCCAGAGGAACTGGGGTTTAGTTCCCAGCACCTACATCAGGCAGCTCATAACCACCTATAACACCTGGCTTCTCTGTGCATCAGGCAACCTCACACACAAATACATAAAAGCAACTAAACCTTTTAAAACAAGCACTTCAGCACGTTAATCCACACTGAACCTGCAAGGCTAAGACTGCTTCTTCCGCCCCATCTCTCAAGCACACTGCAGACATTCCACCAATGCCCACCTTTCACCAAGGCAAACCTCAAGCCTCAAAGGCAAGCTCTGCTCTACACTACACCAAGCCTGGCAACCAGTCACAGCAGCGACTCTGCAGGCATGGCACATTGCTTACAACTGGTCTCACTTCCAAATGCCAGGACCTCCACTGTGTCAAGCTCCACTCCCCAGTGAACTCAGTGTCAGGAGTGCCTGCAGAGATGCTTCTGATCTCTTTTGAGCCAGCCCCACTTTTGCTGAGGGCACCATCACAATGCTTGACCCCTAGGTAAGCCCTCCAACAGGAAATCCAGCTCTGTCCACTCTCCTCCACTCTGCCCACTGGCCCCCCAGCAATACCCTGGGCCTGCACTGCCACAACGTACAGGGCTCTCTGCTGTGCTATGCTACTCCACTCTGCAAGCATCAATACAACACCAATCTTCCTGCACGGCACTCCTTACCCCCCAGTGCATGCCCCTTTTCAGTGTCCCTCCCTGCTCAGTACTTGAGGGTGACCCAAAGGCTGAGGCAAAAGGGTGGAAGGTTTCCAGACCAGACTGGGCTAACAGTGAGACCCTGTCTCACAAAACAGAACCCGCTCCAAGAGCTCCGCAGTGTTCAGGAGCTATACTCCAAACCCTTTCAGGAAGGGTCCGCCCAGAACGGCACTGGCCCTGACACACCCGTACCCTCCCTTCAGACCAGCAGGCTCTGGTTGCCATTTAAAATGTCACAGTAGAAACTGAACTACATTGTCTACCAAGTAATGCTCAGGGTAGGGCCCCTTCTGGCCTTAGGCTGTAAGTGACCCTCTGGGAGACACTGGCCTCTCTTCTCCAGTCTTAGTTTAAGCACTTGAAGGCTGCCCCAGGCATCACCAGCTTCATCTGCTCAAAGAACAAGACCAAATCTTCTCTATTCCTCCTACCCGTCCCATGCCCCAGGGCCCTTGTACTGGCTATTGCAATCCCATGCTGCTTTTAAGGGCAGGCTCACTCACGGATCTTTTCAAAGCAGCAGACAGGGACCTTTTCACTCAAACTGCAGGGTCCACTCAGGCAGGTGTTTAGATTTACTGTAACACCATCTGCACCTGAAACAGAGCCTGGCCAGCAGGCTTAGTGCAACCCAGCTGTCTCTGAGATGCTAATAGCTCTCAGGCTTTCTGAAAACTTCTAAGCAACTTTCTCTGGATCAAAATAGAACATGAAGTTACTTCCCTCTAACATAGACTCTTATCACCACCAAAGTACTTGTCAGAGGATACTGAAACATAATATCTCGGCCAAAAGTGCGGGCCCTGGAGCTAAACACATCCCAGGTTCAAATCCAGCACAGCTACTTTCTTATTGCAGCAGGTGACTTATTTACTTGCAGCAGACCTCGCTGTCTTTCAGGTATAAAGCCAGGCAAAACACTTCACACTCTATAGGATATAGATATGAGTGAAGACCACATGGCACTTAAACGATGTGGACAGTTCTCAACCCAAGTTAGTCATTATTTTTCAATATTGACAAAAAGAGATTAAGCCAAAAATAAACCTCTATGACAGAAAGCTTTCCAAATACTAGTTAATGATTCACTGACCAGAGTTGCAGGTATTACATAATGCTGCACCTGGGATTAAAAAACAAATAAACAAATAAGCATGTTCACTGTACCGTTCTGGTTAACTTTCTGTCAATTTCTATTATCCATACTCTCAGACTTAAGAGTAGAGGAAATCAACAAGGCATGGTATTTTTAAAGACAAAGTTTTCTTCTTCATCCCTAAATCAGGGACGTTCCACTGTGCTATCCCAATGTTTGGTGTTTGCTCAATGACTTTTACAGGCGGCAGAGCCCCAAGCCGGGATGGCCCACCCATCCCACCAAGGCCCCATGCTGGGCCCAGCACCTTCATCTCCACTCTTGGGCAGTCATGAGTGAGTCCAAGCAGACTGGGACTGCCCCAAATGTGGTTCTCACAATAACAGGACAGTGAACGCTTAGGCATTCCATCTGCCATCTTTAGGACTTGAGTAACTTCATGGATAAAAAAGTGGGGCCAGATATGACAACCTCCTCTCCTCCAAAGGCATCATGGGTGACTGTTGAATGCCAACTACATATTGTGGCCACAGCAGAGCCCTCAAACCTCAGTAGGGACAACAAGGCACACATGGTTATCAAAACGCTACAGGAAATTCAGAAAGGAGATGACAGCCACAGCATGGCAATCTAAGACTCAGCAGGGACCCAGCCACGAAGTGCCTGCATGCCAGAGTTGGCATCCATGGTTCACACCACAAACAACACACCGGGCTCGCAGACCCAGCACCAGCCTAGAAGGAGAGTCCCAACGGAGTGACAAGAGAAAGAGACAAGGTCAGACTGCCGGAGACCCCAAAGGCCAGAGCAGGTCAAGGGAATATCACCCTATATATGTGAATCAGTAAGGCGCACAAAGCATGTTATCTTATACAAACGCAGCTACCACTGGACAGCTAAAGAAAAAGTCTGTGTGGTTTCCGCACCACCACCACTTTGGATTCAGGGTCCTGAATAATGGTGGGCGTGTGTGTGTGTGTGTGTGTGTGTGTGTGTGTGTGTGTAACTCTAACAATAAAGTCAAATGGGTTTTTCTTTCCTCTCATTCTGGCAGATAAATAATTTTTTGTGTTACTATACCAAATAATTTCCTAACAGGTGACTACATAACAAAAATACATAAACTGGGCTGGGGGACATAATTCATTGCTATCAGTTGCCTAGCTTGCACAAGGCTGAGGCCCATCCTTTGGACACTAACACACACACACACACACACACACACACACACACGAATAACATCAATATCAGCTTAACCACAGAGCCCATCATACTGAGTTATCTGCCCTGGTGCAGCCCCTTCAGCAAGGGAAAGTGTTTATGTTTTCCATGACCAAGCTTATGAGTTGGCAAAGAAACCACCAAGATGACAAGCACCCTGGAGCTCCTCTGAAGTTAAGTTTAATAAATACCCTACTCTGCCAGTGAGAAAACTGGTAACAAAAAAGAGGTACGCTGGGCCCAGATACAGCCCAGTGACTAGAGCATGTGCTTAGCACATGCAAGGTCCTGGGTTCAACCTCTAACAACAAAAAAAGGGTGACTGAACAGGCTAAGTGGGACTCATCAGGACACAAACCTAGACACTTAGAGACAAGATGGTCCGGCAGCTCGTAACAAGTCAGTTCCGGTTTTTTTGGTTTTTTGGTTTTTGTTTTTTTTCTTTCTTCCTTTTTGGTTTTTCAAGACAGGGTTTCTTTGCATAGCCCCAGCTGTCTTGGAACTCGCTCTGTAGACCAGGCTGGCCTCCAACTCACAGCAATCTACCTGGCTCTGCCTCCCAAATACTAGGATTAAAGGCATGCACCACCACTGAACAACTTCATGGTTTTTGGTTTTTGGGGTTGTTTTTTTGTTTTGTTTTTTGTTTTTGTTTTGTTTTTCGAGACAGGGTTTCTCTCTATAGCCCTGGCTGTCCTGGAACTCACTTTGTAGATCAGGCTGGCCTTGAACTCTGAAATCCGCCTGCCTCTGCCTCCCGAGTGCAGGGATTAAAGGCGTGCACCACCACGACTGGCCATGGTTTGGTTTTGTTTTGTTTTGTTTTGTTTTATGAATGATGAATAACAAGTTGTTAATCACTTACAGTTCCATTAAAAAAAAGTTTTTTAAAAAAAGAACACTTCCAAATAAGTAACTATAAGTAATCAATTTGGGCAAATCTATTGTGCATTGAACACTACACCTTGACATTCCAACTGCACCTCACACTGACAACTTTTAGGCTCCAAAGCCCTTTTCTGGTCTTCCTGAATGGAAGGTATAAGATTTACATGACACCTATAAATATTCTCCAGACTCTTATGACATACACAAGAAAACTTTTGAAAATAATTCTAAGTTCTTGGAAGAGAACTCCTTCCAAATGACCTTCTTTAGAACACTCTGTATCTAAGAGACACACCCCCCTCCTCCCTGCCCATGCAGTGTACCACAGTGGCACAGTATCTAAAGGGCACACATATAGAGATGATAGACGCAGACCGGCACCACTTCCACTTTCACTCCATGTTGATTAAAACACCCTAGCTCTCAGCGTCACCGTGGGAAGTATTCTGGAGTGACACAGTCTCAATCCTAACCAGTTTTGGTTTTGGTTTTTTGGGTTTTGTTGTTGTTGTTGTTGTTGTTTTTGAGACAGGGTTTCTCTGTGTAGCCCTGGCTGTCCTGGAACTCACTCTGTAGACCAGGCTGGCCTCGAACTCAGAAATCCGCCTGCCTCTGCCTCCCAAGTGCTGGGATTAAAGGCATGAATCTTAACCATTTTTATGATTTTTGCACGTAAGTAAAATCCAGCCAGAAACTGGACATTTTATAAGATAACTTTTAAGCCTATAAATGATGTAATTAATGTTACCACAGGCCTTGTCATTTCCCTTCCTGAGCACAATCTATCTTCCACACAAGCAGAAACAAAGACTGCCCATCATTTATTTTCCTGCCTCCATCGCTGCCCTGTTAAGACATAGAGGCTTCAGTTGAGCCCCAAAGCAAAGGTACCTCAGTAAATCTTGCCCCCAGGAATTCTGCTTCCTGGGACACTTGGGAGACGCTCTCACTTGGTAAAAACTGGTGGTTGGAGCCAGGTCCAAGGGAAGACATGTAGCTCTAGCTAACTCAAGGATGAGACAGGAGGATGGCTTGAGTGGAGGACTCTGAGTCAGCACTGCAAGACCTTATTTTAAAACAATAGCAAACACCCAGAATGGAGAGAGAGAGTATATCATGACTATAGTCAAAGCGTCACAGTATCCAAGGTGCCAAGACCAGGAATGATACTCAGCATACTACAGTGCACAGGGAAGCCCCCACAATGAAGAGTTCTCTGGGTCAAAGGTTGCTCGTGCTACTGTTAAGCAACTGATATTCACAAATAGGACTATTTAAAGTAAACACACCAAGTGCTAAGTGTAGGGTCTCAGTTAAAGTTACAACTGATTTTGGCTTTGAGACTTTTGTTGTTTTTTGTGGGTTTTTTTTTCCCCCGGTTTTGGTTTTTATTTCCTCTCTTTTCAAAACAGATGTATTATTTAGAATCAAGGGTTAAAAATTCATTTGGGAATATACATTTAGGAGAAAGGACTACTTGCTAGCAGGGCTTATTCTCAAAGGGTGGGTCTCCTGGAGCCTGCTGGCCTTCCTGAAAGATCTGGGGAAGTGTCTCTGAAAAATCACCTCTGCCTGTAAGCTGTTATTCATTGGCCCTGGTCAAAATGAATATTCCAAATATCTCAAAGCCAGCACTGTTGCCGCTTCAGTGAGAGGGAGAACAGTAAACCTTGAGACTGCAGAGAAGTTAGAATTCAACATCCTGATTTTAATGCTGCTACCAGCATGGGAAGCAATAAACAATTTAAACAGGCAAGCCTAATGTTCTCTTATCACTGCAAACACACACCCCCCAAATGCATTTGGGGTCTCTACTACACTGCTGGTGAAAACAGTCATCAAGATTATGTTTTCAAAATTATGTGTAAGTGGGTACCTTTTGCAAGTCAGTGAGAATTTCTTGCATAACTGAAACATGCAATTCAAGACAAAAGCTTTGCAGTACCACATCCGTTGCAGCCTGAAGCCCTCTATGCTACAGATTCCCAATAAAACGTTAGCAATTATTTTTCCACATGTAATCATTATATCATCGTAGGGGGGTGAAAAAACCTGAAATTCAGGTTCTTAAGTGGGTGTGTTCTAACAGGAATTAAAGACATTTGGAGAAATTCCAAGATTATACTCCTTTAAAGTCACTTCTTCATCCCAAAGCTACTTAGGCTAATGGCAAAGTACCACTCACTAACATTTATGAAATCAATATTCCCATTGTGTTCAACCCTCCAGCCACTTGCCATCCACACCACACCCGCCTGCTTAGAGACAGCCGTGGAGACCCAGAAGCGAGTCCTCCGCCCACCCTGGCCCACTAACGAGCCAAGGAAGTCGCCACTAGCCAGGCGCAAGGCTGTGAGACACACAACCCTGCTGAGGTGGCCTGGACACCCACCTTCTGAACTTGGGGCGGCCCTGACTCACACCCTGTCACATGGCGCGGGAGCCAGGCTGAAGAGCCACCGTTGCCAGGTGTTCAGGCTCGGCACGACCGTTTATTTGCCTTGCAAAGTGACCCGAGCGCTCCTGTGCCATTGGGGGGAAGGCCGGCAACCTCCAGGCCTCTCCTCCCTCACACGCCCACACCCGCCCTGTCACCGGTCCTCCTCACCTGAGTGGGCAGCAGGAGTTCCCCTTCTTCTGCCTGCCACAGCTCCACCACGTTCGGCAAGGGCTCAAACGCTGCACGGACACCAAAAAAACACACCGCGTTTGTAATGCACGGCAAAGAAACGCTTCCTGTTTCCTCGCCCGTCCCCTCGTGCCAACCGCCTGCCCCCAAACAAGTCTCCTTCTCCCCTCGCAGGGCAGGCCACCCGAGGGGTGAGCCGAGGATGCAAATACAATGCCCAGCCGGACCCCGGGGTCCAGAAGATGAGGGCGTGCGGGCTTGGTCAAGACCAGGGCATGAGGCCGCCGCACCAAGCACGGCGCGACCCCCAAGCCACCGGGCTGGGGGAAACAAAGCTGCAGGAAGCCGGGCGCGGCGAGGCACCCGCGCGCCACACAAAGCGGGGGATGCGCCCGGGGCGCAGGGGCCCGCGCACAAAGGCTCCGGGGCGTGCGCGGCTAGCGGTCCCTGAGCCCCACGCTGCCCGCTCCTGGCCCGGCCTAGAGTCGCCGAGGGGACGCTGCGGTCGCAGGGCTGCAGCAGCCCGTCTTCCCCAGCCGCCCGAGTCCCCTTCCTCCGCGAACCCTCACAGATTTCAACAGTTCCCTAAAAGAAAGGGGGGGCGGGGCGGCGGGGACAGCCAGCCCCGACGACGGGCTGACCTTGTCCCTGAGCCCCTCCCGGACGGCAGCAGGACAGCAGGACCTGGAAGACGCCCAGCAGAAGGTTCACGGCAGCGGCCGTGCGGCGGTAGGCGCCGGACTGCGGGCGCCGGAGCCCCGCCATGCTGGTGCTCGCCGCGCTCGCTCGCAGCGATCTTGTTCTCTTGTTTGGTGGCGCCGCGGCCGCCAGGCCGCGCCCCGGGCCCGCCCCCGCGCCCTGGCCCCGCCCCGCCTCCGGGCCCGCCCCCCGCTGTTGGGCCCGCCCCCGCAGCTGTTGGACTGCTGCTCAGCGCCGGCGCGCCGCTTGCTCCCGAGCGCGTGTGCTCCGCAGATAGAAGGGGATGGAACGCGGCGGGGAGCGGAGGGACGAAGACAATGCGAACGCTCACAGCGCGCAGCACGTGCCCGAGGGCCCCCAGAAGCTTGACTCTGGGGGCTGGGGCTCGCGGCCCACGGGGAGAGGGTGTTGTCGTGAACTTTCATGAGGTTCTCTTTGTCGATGACACCCGGGCCACGGTGGGGGCACTAACCCCCCGGGGGGAGGGGTCCTGGGAATGAATCGTAGCCCAGCGCTTGGCCTTGAACAGGATATTAGTGGAAATATTGCTGTGGTTGTCAGGAAACGCGAGTGCAGCCGCACAGCTACTGCCTGTTATGCAGCGAGGATATCCGGTGGCTGCGAGGTCTGTAATTTAGAATAAAAAGCTCTCCCAACACCCGAGAGGCTGACCTCAGCGCCGCGTGGCGGTAATGCGCTCAGCGCCCTCTGTGGAGACGGTCCAAATCCTGACAGGTGGGAGAGCTTAGGTTAGACCTTCAAGAGCCCTGCAGATGGACCTGCAGAATCAGACTGCAAAAGTGAGCCAGCCACTTGCTAAACGTAGTTGAAGTGGAGGGCACAGATCGCCTGCCAGTTAACAATATTAATAAGTAGTGTAAGTCATACTTGGAAATTTATTTTCTGCCTCTGTTTTTTTTTTTTTTAAGTTGATTTGCTGTGTGCAGCAAACGTAGCTCGTATGAAACTCAGAGACTGTGAGCTTCAGGAAGTGATGGTGTACACCTGTCTGCTTACATTGATCTTCTGTTTAATTGCTTCTGGAGCCTTCCAGTCTAGACTATGGGAAAAAATGTAGTCTCATAGCAGGTCAGATGTTGGTCAAGGACAATATGAATGATGGATGCTCTCTTCATAATACCATACTGTGAACCTAATCTCTTTGTCTGGATGTAACTCTAAATGAGGTTAAACCACCTGATTTCTTTGCCATACTTAACACTTGATAAAAGCAAATGTCCACATGGAAATGTCATTTTGCTTTGTCCAACTTGAGCAGCTCCAATTATTTCTTACTCCCCCCCCCCCCAGATTGCTTGGGTGCATCCCTGGCAAGGATGTCCTGTCCTATCCCATTGGACCCTTTTTTTCCTCTTCATTTCACTTCTCTGGGTTTCTATTTGCCCCTCGGATACTGAAATTCCCTCACTGCATTCAAGGGTCTCAGAAAATCGATGGTATGTCCCGGCTATCGCATGCAAAGCTCTTGGTTCAGGTCACAGTACCACAAAACCAACACATGTTTCAGCCCACACTAGGTGTTTCAGTTTTTACTATTTATTATGTAAATATTAAATGTTAATTTTAATGTTAATTAATTTTAAACCCATACTAAGAAAACAAGCAAATATTGACAGGTATAATTTAAAAGTCATGATGCAAAACTCCACCGATTTTTAAATTATTTTACCTTTTTACTAATAAAATCTCACATTAAAAAAGTATCACACTCTCAAAGAGAACTACTTAAAAGACTGAGGAATATTACCGTAGGCCATATTTGAGTCTGCTCTCATTTATTCTCCTACCAAAGGTTTTCCAGGGCAGACTGCTACTTCCGTGTTGGGTTCTTTACAAAGTGGGTAACTGACCGTTATTCACGAAGCCAGAAGCGTGTATCTGCAGTGCCACGAGACTGGAGAAGGATCCAGGACCACACAGCTGTCTTCTTAGATAAATCTGACCCACTTGGCCTTCTCTGGAGGGATGTTTCGTGCTGACTCACGAGCAACAGGAAGGTATGGTCCAATAAGCAGCTCCCATGTTTCAAGGTAAAATTGTTTTCCAAAGACAGCACCTATGTATTTGTGCTGTGTTCCTGCTATCCCTGTTAATGACAGAGCCACAGACTGTTAGAGCTGAGAAATTGAGGAAAATCTTTATTCTTTTTATTTAGCTTCTGTTGTTGTTGTTAAATCTATGTCATAAACTAAAAACAAAAAGCAAAACACAGTAACAAAAAGCTCACCCTCAACTCTGTCTAGTGGCCCAGGCCTATGAACTCTGGTTAACAGTGCTGAGGCAGGAGAATAGAGAACTCTCCAGGCCATCCTAGGGGCAGCAGAGGACATGTAAAGACCACCTAGGCAACTTTATGAGACTCTACCTCAACATTGAAAAGGAAAAGAAGGCTGGGGATGTAGCTCAGTAGCGCCACCCTTGCCCCATTCACAAGACCCTGGCTTTGATCCTCAGCACCACAAAACCACAATGACAATATCAGTTCTTATTTTAAAACATCCATGATGTTAACAATGTTTTTTAACTTTTTTTTTTTAGAGTACAGATGAAAAGCGAGTCTATACACAAATTGTATCTTGACACATCCTATATAAATTTGACTCAAATGGTAAACCCAACAACCCTAATCTAGAGAAGACTAGCCATGCTAAGTCCCAGGAAGTACTGTGGAGATGAGGTGAGATAAGGCATGCTAAACATCTGCCATTAGGTACTCAAGAAATGCTAGAAATTGTACTACAATTTATTCCCATTGTGGAGGTGTGGCATACCTATAAAGTGTTAAATTTGATACTAATAGGCAAATGTGTGAATTAGCTGTTGATTAACATTTCATTTATCATTCCAACCTTGGAATAATTCCTATACATGGAGCAACCTTCTGCTGGCCCATCAATCAGTCTTAGGCCTCACCCCAATGAAATAAGACCAAGAGTTTCACTAAGCCACTGGTATCTAAGCTTCAGCTCTGACTAGAAGGAAATTCCCACAAATAGGGTCGAAACCTACATTCCTGGTATGCAAACTGATTCCTTGATTCAAAGGCACTTTTTTTTTTTTTGCTACACCATTTTTTTAGAATTATTTTTACATTTATTTATTGAGTATGTCGGTGCGATTGTATGTGTGGAAGTTAAAGGATAGCCCATAAAATCATTCTTTCTTTCTACCATGTGGGTCCCAGGACCCGAACTGTGGGTCATGGTTAGAGGTAATAGCCCTTACCTGATGAGCTACTTCATTAGCCACTTGCTATAACTTCACCCCATCTTACCTCCTGAAGCCTCCAGTGTGTACAATTATTAAGAATTCTCTGCCCTGAAAGAAGGCCCTCCCTGCAGGCACAAACTAGGTATGTTAGATTTCCCAGGTTGTGAATTGTTAGGAATACATTTCTTTCTTTATAAATTATCCACTCCGTAGTATTCTTTGATAGCAGTGTAGAAGAAGCTAAGACATTAGGCATTCTCTTGGCAACTCTTCCTCCCATGCCCAGCCTTTACAGCAAGAGTCTTGGGATGTGGTCCTCCATACCCTTCATACCCTCTCTGAATGGGCTCGTAGCCCCGTGTTACTATCTTTAAGAATGTGAGTCTCAAATTTTTAGCACATCTGGAAGCTCCACTCTTAATGTAACTGCCTACTTGTCATTAATAGCTCACTGTATTATAAGCATCTCAAACATGACATGTCTCAAATTCTTAATTTCATCTATCCAGACATAATACTTCCGAGTCTTAAAAGTCAAGTTGTGGTACCACCATCTACCTAGTTCCTCAAGCCAAAGCCCAGGAGTCATATTTAATTCTTCTTTCCTTTATACCCTTTAAATTTATCAAAAAAAATCATAATGTGTCCACTTCCAGACTATTTCCCATGGCTTACCTTTCCACCATCCCTGTTATTGCCGTGCCTGCTCCCAGCCTCTCGCGCAGGTGCCTGTGCGTCCTTGTACTGGCCTCTCTGCTCCCATGATCCTTACATCACAACTGATCCAGAATGGCCACTTAAAAATAGAGCCCCAGTTGTGCATGAAGCTCTCCAGTAGTTTTCTGTAGCAGAAACAGAACTTATATTAGAGTAAAACTTTTATTAGAGTAATCCCATAAGAACTATAAGAGAACTATCAGTGCCCACCTTCTGCCTACTTAACTTGGCCTTTCCAATAGCCAGTGCCCTTCAGCTCAATGGTCTTCATGTTCTTCAAGCCCACCAGTACTAAAAGCATCTTTGAGCCTTTGCATTTTCTTCTTTTAAATCTCTTTTATTATATTTTTTTAATCTTATTTTATGCCTAACTGTCCTGGACTTGGCTCTTTGGGCAAGCCTGGCCTCAAACTCGCAGAGACCCAGAAGCCAGTTCTTGTCACATCACCCAGAAGCCAGTTCTTGTTGCATCACATGGAAGGCTGGAGAACAATACAGGCTATTGGCCTTGGAAGCAAGTGCCTTTACCTGAGGAGCCATCTCAACAGCCCTCACTCTCTGTTTTCTCTGCTGAAATCCCCGTGTTCTCATCGTCACACTGGACTCTCGCAATCCATCACTTACGTAGTGCTGTTATGTTTGCTGTACATGGAGTGTCCAAGGCAGAGGGGCTGGAGTTAACCATAAGCCTTAGTTCAAGGATGCCTGAAGCAAAGAGAACATCTCATTCTACAGACTCACTGACTAAAGGCCAAACCACATGGCCAGGAACTATGTCCTGAAAGAGAACTCATGATACCTACATGACTATATATACTTCATAAGAACCTGATGGAACTAGTGCAATCCTTATTTAGAAACTAAGGCTAGGAGGTGAAACAATTAGCACTTGTTGAAACACTACCTCATCTCACCATCCTGTCTCTTGACAAGAATTTAAATCAGAAACCTTTTTTAAGCCAGGCATTGGTGGTACACGCCTTTAATCCCAGCACTTGGGAGGCAGAGGCAGGCAGATTTCTGAGTTCAAGGTCAACCTGGTCTACAGAGTGATTTCCAGGACAGCCGGGACTTACAGAGAAACCCTGTCTTGAAAAACAAAAAGGAGGAGGAAGAGGAGGAGGAGGAAGAGGAGGAGGAGGAAGAGGAGGAGGAGGAGGAGGAAAAAGAAACCTTTCTTTATATCAGGTTTTAATTCCACTTGATATAGGATATTTGTAGTAAATTTTTAAAAACCCTACGAAGACCCAGCTATAGTTGTAAAGCTTATGGAATGAGCTACAACTAACTATAAAAATGGCCTATCCACATGCCATTACAGTGATAATCTGTCATGTATTTCTTTCAGTCTCCATGCATCTAAGCATACAGACCTTGTCCTTCTATGGACCTTTGTGCGTGCTGGCGTATGGCCTACCAAGACAGTTATCTGTATAAACCTCTAAGGTAGAAAATACATTGATGTAATGAGTTTCACTTTGTGGTTGAAATTGTCTGCTTGGGGAATCAAAATGTATAAATCCCCATACTGCATCCTTTCTTATTTTTCTCCCTCATTGTTGGAAGATAAACTGTCCAAGAGCAGCAAGAAAATCGAGGCAATGTCTTGGTGAGATGGTCTTTGGGGAAACCATTACTCAAGATCCTACATAAACAACAATGTAATACCTAGCCCTACCCTGGGAAGCAGAAATGCTACCTACTGTTCCAACTCTGGCACCATTTACATCTTAAAGCAATTGTTCTCAACCTTCCTAATGCTGCAGCCCTTTAATACAGTTCCTCATGCTGGTGACCCCCCCACAACCCATAAAGTTATTTCATTGCTACTTCATAACTGTAATTTCTGCTGCTGTTATAAGTTGTAATGTAAATACCCGATATGCAGGATATCTGATATGTGACCCCCCAAAGGAGTCATAACCCGCAGGTTGAGAACCACTGTCTTAAACTACGGCAACTCAGCTGCTGCTGTGAGAACTGATGTTAGAAATGCTCATGTAGCATTCATGATGTGCAAAGCCCTGCCCTAAATACTTTGCATGTAAGTCAGCCCATCCCTCCAATATCATCAGAGGATAGAGGTGCTGCTGCCCCTACTGTTTCACACGTGGCGAAATAGAGACATAGTGTCTCAGTCCATTAAGGCTTTTCTATCAAAATACTCTAGACTGGGTGGCTTGAAAATGACACAGACTGGTTCCCCACTATTTTAGAAGGAGGAGTCTGAGGTTAACATAGATCCAGTGTCTGGTGAAGGCCCAACTCCTAACTCTTATCTATTCGATAAGTCTTCTCATCACGAGTGGCAAGAAGTTCTCTGAGGTCTTTTGACAAGGCACCAATCCCATTCGGGAGGGTTCCACTTTATGCTAGTGACTTTTCTCACCTCTGTGACAGGATGTCTGACAGGAAACACCTGAGGCTAGGCTCCACCTCCTAAAAGTTCTGTCACCTTCCAAAACCGCAGCACCATCGAGGACCAACTCAGGAGCCCGTAGGGACATTTCATCTTCATATCATAACAACCCTCATGACCTGACCACTTGTCAAAGGTGCCACCTCCTAATACTACCACGAGTGAACTGGAGGGGACGGTAACATATTTGGCTCATAGCACACAGAGAAACAAGGTGTAATTGCTCAGTCATTAGACAGTGAGAGCAAAACTAGAATTCAAAACAAGTCTTAAGCTATACTTTAGGGCATTGGGACAGTACTTAACATCCTCAAGAGAACAGGTATTGAATGCATGCTGACCACTGCTCTAACAGTGATCATTTGAATATATGTAACCAGATGGGGCTGAGTGTAGAACTTAGTGGTTGAGCATTCTCACCTTGACATTTCCCCGCCCCCGCCCCCGCCCCCGCCCCCGCCCCCCCACCTCTGGGTTCACACCTAAGAACAACAACAAGGACAACAAAAAGCATGTAATTGGAAATGCTAAGCAACACAATGGGACCAGAAATGTGGAACACTTTTAACAAAATGTCAAAACCACAGAGACCCTTTCTGGCTATTGAACGTCCCATGACTCCAGAAGTGGCATTATACTGAGCAACAGAGATGGGGTACGGTGGGGGCTGGTCTTTGCATTTAACTGAGGTCCGTGTTGCACTGTATGAGTGAGGTCCTATAACTCGGCTGATGAAGGAGCTCCCAGGCTCACTCTATGCCAGCCTCCAGAGCTAAGTGACCATCTACTTGACTTACCCATCTGAATAACCTCTCTGCAATACGCTCTACAGCCTATAAGACACTTCACCCCCATGGCCTTTTTAAACAGTCATAAGATGATACATCCTCTCAGTCCTTTCCACTTCTAGCTTTGAGTGGGTTTTCTGCCCTAACCTGAGAGCTTGCAAAGCAGAAACCCGAGCTTTTAAAATTCATCAATTTTTACCGCTTCAGAATTTACCATGTAGAGCAACTTCACAGCTTCCTGGATTGGCGTGCCTTCAAATTACAGTCATGTTAGGCTTGGCACATAAAGTTCAAATAACAACCTGCTGCTTCAGCACTCCGTAAGCCACATATTTTGAAGGAGGAGTGATAAAGGGGGTCTGTTTTCCCCACATATACCTGGCTAGCCCATCTAGCATCACTTGGCAAAGTTTACACACACACACACACACACACACACACACACACACACACACATACACATACAAACCAGGAGGAGGGGTAGGAGACCCTGAATAAGACGAAGCCTGAGCATCTGGATGGACACTGCAGGAGAGGAGAGGTGGCTCATAAACTGGTGTCACCACGTCAACTTCAATGCCAGGCCAGCAGAAACTATGGCCTTCACAGACACCCTGCCTCAGTTCTTCCATCTGACATAGGTTTAAGTCAGAGTCACCACCAGGATAAAGCTCTCTTACTCTGCCTCCAAAGGCCATACAGAACTGCCCACTGACTGAGAAAGAAGCCCCTTAGGTAAGGTTTTATCTGCCCATCTTCCTATGATCAGTGTCTCTTTCCAGAGCTAACAAGAATAAGAAGAGCCAGGCACAGTGGCACATGCCTGTAGTTCCAGCTACAAAAGGCTATGGGAAGAGCATTTGAGCCCAATCTAGGCATCAGGGCAGCTCCCCATCTCTATATAAACAAACAAACAAATGTAAAAAACAGGTTGGGCATGTAGGATATACCTATATAGAACAATATAACAACAAAAGGCCCTGCCAAAGAAAGGACCGAATGCTCACCTGAGCAGATCTCGGGAACCTCCTTCTGAGCCAGGACTCAAACCCAGGCAACCTAGCCCCTGACTCTATTAATATGCCAGAGCATTTTGCTAAAACTGGCTACATTCAGTGCATGTGTTCTTTCTCTTTCTCTTTCTCTCTCTCTCTCTCTCTCTCTCTCTCTCTCTCTCTCTCTCTCCCTCTCCCTCTCTTTCTCTCCCTCCCTCCCTTTCCCTCTCCTCCCATTCTCTTTCATCACCTGCATTACTGGCCTACTGTCTTTGTCTCTCTCTATCTCTGTCTATGTCTGTCTCTGTCCCTCTCTTTCTCTGTGCAAGTGCACCTGTGTGTGTGTGTGTGTGTGTGTGTGTGTATAGGAAATAAAGGTACACCCTTATGGATGTGATAGAATTGTCCATTCAGTTACTGAGGGCAGAATATGACATCTGGCTCCACACCCTTTGAGACACAACCCTCCATGCTTCCGTCAGAATAGAAGCTGCTGATCATGATTAGTGAGGCCCTTCACCTGCACAGAAAGCTAATCCTCACAGCGTGGCTGGCCACTGCCGATGTGGGGGAGAAGCAGCCTTTCAGCCTGGGAAGAACACTGTAGCCAAACAAGACAGGCAGAGACCTGACCTGAGGCAACTCCACCGCCAACAGTAGCGTGGAGGGAACAGTAGGAAGCGCCACAGACTGGAGCCCAGCTCTTAAGAGAGTCCTTGAGACCATGGGTCGGAGCCAAGGAGCAGAATCACAAACAGCTGGAGTGGGAACCTCAGCCCATGGCTGCTGGGCTGCTGAGGGAGGGCTGGGAGGGAAGGCATCACACAGCTGCATTCCTGAGACATTTGCATTTCCAGAAAGCAGTGGGAAATGCAGGACGTGAGAAAGAGCACTGTCTAGGGCTCAGGGAACTTTGGTTTCCATTCTCGCTGGCCGCATGCCCCCTGCTCCTCCCTAGGGCCCTCATTCTGGGTAAGCACTCTAAGCTGGTGTGCTGGGGTTGAAACCTGAGGGCTGGATAAACAGCCAAGAAACTTTGGCAATTATCAGTAGATGAGGAAATATGTAAGCAGATTATAGCAGTAACAATATTACCAAACAGCAATTAAAGGACCACCAAGTTCACAATAAATATGATGGGATGACTTACCCCACCTATCCTGAACTTTTTACTATATATTAAAGATTATCTGAGTCCTGAATTCTGAATTCTTTTTAAAGATTTATGCGTGTGTGTGTGTGTGTGTGTGTGTGTGAGACAGAGAGAGAGAGAGAGAGAGCGACAGAGAGAGAGAGACAGAGACAGAGAGAAGCACACACTGAGACACAGAAAGAGAGAGAGAGACTGTCTGTGTTGGCAGGTGCACATGTGGAGACACAGGACAGGTTTTGGGGAGTCAGTTTTCCCTATTATTATTGTTAATTCATTATTATTATTAATTACTATTATTATTATTCTGAGGCAAAGCCTCTTGTGAGGTCTCTGTCTCTGTGCTGCATTGGCCAGGTGAATCTCCTGTCTCCATCACAGAGTGCTGGGTTCACAGATGTGCATCACCCGAGTCCAGCTTCTTCTGTGGATTCTAGACCTGAAACTCAAGTCATCAGGGTGGCATGGTAAGCACTCTGACCCACTGACCCATCTTCCCTACCCCTAGTGCCTGACTTAGAAGGGCACATCAGGACAGCTGTGGTAGCACTTTACTGTCTTGTATTGTATGGAGTTTTGATGCTGGGGATTGGACCCCAAGGCCTAATTCATGCCAACTGTCTATAGCTCCAGCCCTGCAGTGTCGCTTTATATAGTTCATAGCACCAGAAAAATATATGAATTATTGTAAAATTTAGTATTTGGAAGGATTTGAAGAACTCCACTCCTACAGTACCAAAGACATTTTGGAACAGTCCCCTTCCTCGAAGAAAACTGGAATAAGGGATAAGAGTCCTAAAAATGGCCATGCTCTTGACAAAGTGGTAGTTATAAAAGTTTAGAGTAAACAATTTAAATATATTTTGTGAGATATTTATGCCAATGTTATTTATAAGAGCTTTACCTGGAAAAATGCCACGTAAAGCCCCTAAGCAGAAAAAACAAAGAACGCTTGACAGCCTTGGGGAGAAAGTATTCAATGGCAAATATATATTGCACATGAGTATACATTTTAATCCTGTAAACAGGAAGAGGTGGGAGGAAGTGCTAATGAAAGGAACTTCCGACTGGAAAAATGTGAAGGAGGAAGAGGTCTGACTGTGGGCAGAAAGTGGGGTTTGTGAAGGGAGAAAGGAGCTGGGGCTCCATCTGGGAGGGTGGCTGACAGGATGGATCGTCGTGGGTGAGGGTGTTTGTGTAAACACAAACTACTACTCAAAACCTTGCAGAAGCCGAAGCGGCTCTGCGCTCCTCTCCCTGTCAGGTGGTCTAAGGATTCTCCTTTGCAGGAGGCACAGTGAGATAACCTCAAGGTAAAGGCACTCACTGCCAAGCATGAGGGTGGAGTTCAAATCCCAGGACTCAACATAGTGCAAGATCTGATCTCAGCCAATTGTCCTCTGACTTCCACAGGTGTGCATGCAGGTGTGTGTATATGCGCGTGTACACACAGGTGCACATGCACTCACACACACACACACTCATACCACATCTTTTTTTTTTCTCTTTTGCAAAGGGATAAATCTTGCACGTTTGAGGGAAATAAACTGGAAGGCTGGGGAGTGGGGTCATCAGGAAGAGAGTGAGCAAGGTGAGGGAGACTTAGATAAAGGAGGAGAGTGATTGGCTTTCTCTGCTCTTCTAAAGAGTTGGCAGCTCACAAGGGGCAGGTTCTGGATGGGGAATGGCTAGAATGGTCCTAGTTATCCAGGGGAATTGATGTAATAGAGTCAGGTCTCTGGAACCATGATGCTCATATGTTAAAACTGTATTTTTCTGGCCACCCCTCAAAAAAATGCCCATGTGTTATCTTCAAGTAAGAGGAATAGATAGGTAGGGTTAGATAGAGTAAGATATGTAGAAGCACTTTGCTGAAAAAAAATTCTTTATAATGCTGACTCTTAAAGAAGGTGTTATGGTATAATCATACCATACCATACCATACAAATACACACACACACACACACACACACACACACACACACACACACACACACAGAGGCGCATATGTTCAAGGCTTGGTCCCCAGTGAACCACTGTCTAGGGACTCTGGGGAAATAATTGGATCATGATGGCTCTGACCTCGTGTACAGATTAGTTCATTGATGGGTTCATAATTTGATAGACTGTGGTGGAAACTTGGGAGATGGACCTAGTTGAAAGGACTAGGCCCTTGGGGACAATAGCTGTCCTCTGTCCCTCATTCTGTTTTTCTGCTTTCCAGGATGCCATGCGACCATCAGCTCTGCTCTTTGACGCATGCAATCTCTTCATCACACTCTGCCTCATGACAAACAAGAGCTCAGGGCCAATGGGTCTAAACCTCCAAAATCCTCCACCAAAATAACTATGTCTTCCTTTAAGTCATTTTCTCAGGCACTTTGTCACAGCATGAAAAGGTGACTAACACTAGAGTGTCACTCTACCCGAGACTGCAAAGCTAGCCATGGTGTTCTTTGACAATATACTCAAACTGAGAGGCCAGATATTTTGGTTTCCGACTCCATCTTAGAGAACCTGACCTAAGGTTGAACTCAAGTTAACTAAGAGCCTGGTACCTAGCTCCAGTTTCCAGGTTACCGCCTGTCTTAGTTAAGGTTTCTATTCTAACCAACATTCTGTACCAACATCATTTCCACATTGCTGTTGATCACTAAAGAAGTCAGGACTGAAACTCAAGCAGGTCAGGGAGCAGGAGCTGATGCAGAGGTCATGGAGGGATGTTCCTTACTGGCTTGCTTCCCCTGGCTTGATCAGTTTGCTTTCTTATAGAACCCAAGACTACCAGCCCAGGGATGGCACCACCTACAACGGGTCTTTCCCCCTTGATCATTAATTGAGAAAATGCCTTACAGCTGGATCTCATGGAGGCATTTCCCCAGCTGAAGCTCCTTTCTCTGTGATAACTCCAGCTTGTGTCAAGTTGACACAGAAAACCAGCCAGTACAATTGACCCCTTATCAACTTGACACACAAACACATCACTATTAAGCTGCAACCCTTACTTTCTTATTCATCCACAAGATCTAAATAACTTTACAAGTCTCAAGTCTTTACATATTAAAAGTTCAATCTCTTTAAAATATCCAATATCTTTTAAAATCTAAAGTCTTTTTATAATTAAAAGTCTCTTAACTGTGGGCTCCACTAAAATACTTCCTTCCTTCAAGAAAGAAAAATATCAGGGCACAGTCACAATCAAAAGCAAAGTCAAACTCCAACTGTCCAATGTCTGGGATCCACTTATAATCTTCTAGGCTCCTCCAAGGGCTTGGGTCACTTCTCCAGCCCTGCCCTTTGTAGCACACAGCTTGTCTTCTAGGCTCCAGCTACCTATACTCCACTACTGCTGCTGTTCTTGGTGGTCATCTCATGGTACTGGCATCTCTAAAACACTGCTGTCTTCCACTGTAACTAGGATTCACCAACAGCCTCTCATAGGCTCTCTTCATGGTGCCAAGCCTCAACTCCTTCGAATGAGCCCTTCAGTCCTGGGCCATCAATTACAACTGAGCCTGCACCTTCACCAATAGCTTTCTATGGCCTCTCACAGAGTGCCAGCTGCTCTTTGTGACCCCTTCATGCCTTCAAAACCAGTACCATGTGGGTGAGTCTTATACATTACCAAGTCCTGCTGCAGCACAAGGTACAACCTTGGCTAGCTCTGGAATGTAGCCTCTGTGTTCTCAGAAAATACTTCCCAGAAGATTTCACCTCAATGATGTTGGTCTCTTCTTAATCACCACTAATTTCTTAGCTCCAGCTAACCAGCATCAATAGTCCCAGTAATGCAAAGGTTTTGCTTTAGTAGTTCTGGTATATTGTTAATCACAGCTGATTCTTCAGCCCCAACTAACCAGAACTACAGAATCTTTACAATCAAAATTACAACAGCCCTGAAAAGGGTCTTTAATCTTTCCTCTGAAATTTCACAAGCCAGGCCTCCATCTTCTGCATTGTTCTCAACATTATCTTCCAAAACTCCTACACAATATCCCAGAGAGCTGTTAACACCAAATGGATCTTTTAGCCCAAAGTTTCAAAGTCCTTCCACAGTCCTCCCCAAAACATGGTCAGGTTGTCACAGGAATACCCCACTCCTGGTATCAATTTGTCTTAGTCAGGGTTTCTATTCCTGCACAAACATCATGACCAAGAAGCAAGTTGGAAAGGAAAGGCTTTATTTGTGGAGAGTTGGGCCATGAGCAATCGCCATTATAAGATGGTGCTGGCTTCCACTGCGCCTAACTAGTAAACAAGCCTTATGCGCAAGTGCAAGAGTGAATTCACGCCTAGTCACTGCCCATCTCGGGGCATAGTAATGGGGTGATGAGCAAGCAACTAATCAGGTGCTGTCATGCCACATCAGGTGCTGAAACGTCATGCTGCAGGCTATATAAGCAGCGCCATTTTCTGGGTTCGGGGTTTTCCTCCTGAGTAGTAAGCAATAAAGCTTTTGCCGCAGAAGATTCCAGTTGTCCCGAGTGTGTTCTTGCCTGGGGGGACAAAAGCTCAGGATAAGTGGCGCCGAAGACCCAGGAACTACCATCACACCGGCGCAAGGGAGATCCCTCGTTCGCGGGGCGGAACCAGAACTGCAGGACACGTTACAGCTTTACGAGGTATGTCTGGCCTTGAACTTTCTCCAGCGTTAGAAGCCTTTCTGTTCCTTTTCACATGTCAACAAGTGGTTAAGGCAGGGCAGAGAATTCTGGACGAAATTCAAAACAGTTTATCAGAGGTAAAGTGGGGAGAGAGAGCAGGAGCAAAGAGGAAACATGGTGCACCAATTAAGCATACAGGCCTTTCCATGGGTCTCAAACCCGAGGAAAAGATCATGTCAGGGAAGAATACCTGGGGAGAGTTTGGAAGGAAGGAGAAGGAAAAAGAGAAGAAAAAAGATCAATCAGCGGAGGTTTCTAGGAGAAGGAGCCTATACCCACCACTAGATGAGTTTAAGCAGCTAGCTTTTAGTAGCTCAGAATCAGATGAAGGACTGAGATCCTCTGAAGAAACGGACTTGGAGGAGGAAGCAGTTCGTTATAAGGGAGAAAGGTACCAGCAAGATAAAATGCAAGCTACTCAGTCCAGAAAAAGGCAAAAAGCGGCTGGCGAAAGCCAGCTTGCTGCTTGGCTTCCGGACTGTCGGCTTCAGGGTCCTAGTGCACCTCCGCCTTATGTGCAGAGGTTCTATTCAGAATCTTATGTGCAGAGGTACCATTCAGAACCTTATGTGCAGAGATACCATTCAGACTCGTTCATTCCAAAAGAGGAACAGAGGAAAATGCAACAGGCATTTCCAGTTTTTGAGGGAGCTGAGGGTGGGCATGTTCACGCTCCGGTAGAGTATATACAGATTAAGGAGCTTGTAGAAGCAGTCCGCAATTATGGAGTCAGCGCTAATTTCACTATAGCACAAGTCAAAAGGCTTGCGAATCACGCTATGACTCCTGGTGATTGGCAGACTGTAGTAAAAGCTGCAGCCTCCAGTATGGGAATGTATCTTGAATGGAAAGCCTTGTGGCAGGACTCCTGCCAGATGCAGGCAAGGGCCAATGCCACCATGGAAGGGGACCAAAGAACATGGACGTTTGGATTGCTTACAGGTCAGGGACAGCATGCGCTAACCAAACAAATTATCATTGGGGAGCATACGCTCAGATCTCAGCTGCCGCTGTTAAGGCATGGAAGGCACTCTCTAGGAAGGAGGAGGCAAGTGGACATGTGACAAAAATCACCCAGGGTGCACAGGAGTCATTCTCAGATTTTGTGGCCAGAATGATGGAGGCAGCAGGGAGGATATTTGGTGATCCAGAGGCAGCTATGCCTTTAATTGAACAGCTGGTTTATGAACAAGCTATGCAGGAATGCAGATCAGCAATCACACCTAGAAAGAGTAAGGGGTTACAGGACTGGTTAAAGGTTTGCCGTGAGCTTGGAGGGCCGCTTACTAATGCTGGATTGGCAGCCGCCATTCTGCAGGGGCGGAGACGCTTGGACTCAGCGGAGCTCAAACTTTGCTTTAATTGTGGCAAACCAGGGCATTTAAAAAATGACTGCAGAGCCCCCATAAAAAGGACAGCACCAGGATTGTGTACTAAATGTAGGAAAGGATATCATTGGGCTAAGGACTGTCGTTCAATTAGAGATGTACGAGGCAGGCTCTTGCACCCAGGGCCCCCTCAAATGGTAGAAAATGAGACTGAAAGCATTTCAAAAAACGAGTTTCGGGCCCCCAAGTCCCAGGGCCCCAAAACATATGGGACTCCGATGGGCAACAAGTGGACACAACGGTCCACAGGGCAACAGAAGGCTCGGCTGGATTGAACCTCCGTGCCTCCACCCGATTCATGCTGATGCCTCAGCTGGGAGTGCAGCCAATTCCTACTGATTATAAGGGGCCTTTGCCATCTGACCGTGTCGGCCTAATTTTAGGCCGTGCTTCCCTCACCTTACAAGGCCTTATTGTCCACCCTGGAGTTGTAGATCAAGATTATGAAGGGGAACTTCAAGTTCTCTGTTCTTGTCCTCAAGGTGTCTTTTCTATATCACAAGGGGACAGAATAGCTCAACTAATAATTTTGCCAAGCCTACATGGCTGTTTTCCCTCCTCTGGTATTCCTTGAGTTCCCAGAGGGATTGGTTCTACTGGAAATGATTCTGCTTACTTAATAATGCCTTTAGATTCCAGGCCATCCTTGGAGTTAGTTATAGAAGGGAAACAATTTAAGGGAATTTTAGATACAGGAGCAGACAAAAGTATTATTTCTTCTCACTGGTGGCCAAAAACCTGGCCAGTAACTCAGTCATCACACTCTTTACAAGGGCTAGGCTATCAGTCCTGCTCCACTATTAGCTCCCGTTCTTTGAGCTGGAAAATGGATGTCACACATATTTCCTCCTTTGGGAGAAATCAATATTTACATGTTTCTATTGACACCTGCTCTGGTGTAATGTTTGCCACTCCTTTAACGGGTGAAAAGGCCTCTCATGTTATACAGCACTGCCTAGAAGCCTGGAGTGCTTGGGGCAAGCCCACAATCCTAAAAATGGATAATGGGCCAGCATATACTTCTGCAAAATTTCAACAATTTTGTCATCAAATGGATGTCACTCACCTGACTGGCCTTCCTTATAATCCTCAAGGACAAGGCATTGTGGAGTGTGCCCACCGCACACTCAAGTCTTATTTTATAAAACAAAAGGGGGGAGTTGATGAGACTCTGCCCTCAGTGCCAAGGGTAGTTGTCTCCATGACACGCCATAGCATAGACCCTGATAGACCAAAAGAAATGGTCAAATGGAAGGATGTTTTAACTGGTCTGTGGAAAGGCCCGGATCCTATATTAATAGGATCCACGGGAGCTGTTTGTGTTTTTCCACAGAATGAAGACAACCCATTTTGGCTGCCGGAATGACTCACCCGCAAGATATTCATCGAGGATGGTGTGAAAGATGCTGACCTCCTCCTGGATTTCATCTGCATTTTCTTATTTTAAGGAATGGGTGGGGGTAGTTTTATTTGCTGCTGCCATCTGCTGTGGACTTGTGTTTATGCTCTGGTTAGTTTGTAAGCTCAGAACCCAACAAAACCGTGACAAGGTCGTTATTGCTCAAGCACTTGCAGCCATTGAACAAGGGGCCTCCCCTGAAATTTGGCTGTCCATGCTTAAGACCTAAATGGCATCTGAGTTCTCTGCTATTGCGTCCCACAGATTTGTGGATCCATTGCACTGGGATGTAAGAGACTCAACGTTCATTGCTCAGCACTTGCACTTCGCTGAGTTTTACTAATTTGTTTTTTGGCTGGCCTCTTTTATAGAGTTCGCCCTAGGTCATTTAGCAGTTACTGTCACACAGTACTGCGGTATCCAGAGACGAGCAACTTTCCTCATATACAGACCAACCTAAGACACAGGACCCGGTGGCGATAGGGTTACCCTATGACAGGAAAGGCTGTGACATTGGAGGAATGACCTAAGACAGGAGCCACAGCAGATGGACATGACTGCAGAGGCCTAGACCAACCTCAAATTTTAATAAAATAAAAAGGGGGAGATGTGGAGAGCCATGCCATGAGCAATCGCCATTATAAGATGGCACTGGCTTCCACTGCACCTAACTAGTAAACAAGCCTTATGCGCAAGTGCAAGAGTGAATTCACGCCTAGTCACTGCCCATCTTGGGGCGTAGTAATGGGGTGATGAGCAAGCAACTAATCAGGTGCTGTCACACCACATCAGGTGCTGAAACATCACACTGCAGGCTATATAAGCAGCGCCATTTTCCGGGTTTGGGGTCTTCCTCCTGAGTAGTAAGCAATAAAGCTTTTGCTGCAGAAGATTCCGGTTGTCCCGAGTGTGTTCTTGCCAGCAGGGACAAAAGCTCGGGATAAAGAAAGGGTTTATTCAGCGTACACTTTCCACATTGCTGTTGATCACCAAAATAAGTCAGGACTGGAACTCAAGCAAGCCAGTAAGCAGCTCCCCTCTATGGCCTCTGCATCAGCTCCTGCCTCCAAGTTCCTGCCCTGTGTGAGTTCCTGCCCTGTGTGAGTTCCTGACTTTCTTTGGTGATCAACAGCAATGTGGAAGTGTAAGCTGAATAAACCCTTTCCTCTCCAATTTGCTTCTTGATCATGATGTTTTGTACAGGAATACAAGCCCTGACTAAGACAGCCCCTAACAAGACCTGTGTCTAGCATCTGTTTCCAGATTATTCCCCAACAAATCTGCACCTCCAGGTTACAAGCCTGCCCTTGACACTTCACTTCCTAACAACCACCATTCAGAAGGAAAGCAGAAGTTAGCTTTATGGTTTGGCTCCCGGCACCAGCCAATTATGTTAAAGGCTGTAATGGCCTCCCAATCACATATGTACCAGGCTAGATACCCCCTTCTTGCCTCTCTAAATGCTTGCCTGAAGCTGGGCTTGCCCCCATCCCCCTGCCCCCTGCCTTCCCATTCTCCTGTGTCAGAGACAGTGGTGTGGTCCAAGCTCCAGCTTGAATAAAGACACCAATGTGATTGCATCGGAATCAGCTCCTTGGTGGTCTTTTGGGCATTCACAAATGTTTCCTGGCAGAACAAAATCAAGAGGTGGTTTTAAAGTTTTTTTTTCTTTGAGACAAGTTCTTATGTACCCCAGGTTTTCTCCAAACTCATACGTAGCCATGGATAGCCTTAAATTCCTGATTTTCTGTCTCCATCTTCTAAGTTACACCTGGTTCATGTGGTGCTGGAAATCAAACCCAGGGCCTTGAACATATTAGGGAAGTCTTCTTTCTTCTCAGGACCATGGGTCAAGCCCTTCACCCCTGTGCTACAGCCCTGTCCCTTCTTCATTTTTTCAGACTGAGTTTGCAATATTGCCCATACTGACCTTAGATTCCTAGGCTCGAGGAATATTCTTGCCTCAGCCCAAGCCTGGCTCATTTCACAAATTCTTATACTTCTAAACTCAAATAAGCAATGATAAAATAATCTTTCCTCTAACTGAAGATGTGCCCTTTTTCTTGACCATTTATTTAATCAGAGTCTTTTTGACAAAATTTTGGTAATAAATAATTCAGACATACTTAAGTTGGTTATGTTGTCAATCAGTAAAATGTTCTAAAAACACAAAGTCAATTATGATTTGTGCAATGATTTTATAGTCTGAATATTTAAAATCACATAGCCACTGACATTTACTCAAGACCATCATCAGAGAATGTGTGTGCGTATGTATGTATATGTATATATATATATATATATATATATATATATATACACACACACACACACACACACACACACATACATATACATATATGTGTACAGGTAAAGTAAAAGCAATAAGGCATTCATTTAAAAGTCCAGAACACAATAGGTTTTAGGATTTAAATAAAAAAGAAATCTAACTTTTAATTTTCTGATCATTTCAATGTGTAAATCTCATCTTTCGAAGAACAGCGTTTCATCGTTTGGCTGAGCCTTGCCATTTGGTTTCACAAAGGCTTCTGAATGGCGCCTGTCCCAAGCCTGCCCTTACACGCACATACACGTTACTTGATTGTTTAGCTTCTAGAGCCAAGAGTCAGCTTCTACCTCGTGCCTCGGGGGTATCAGGTTTCAACTTACACTGTCTGAATTTTGTACACATACTGCTGTGCCTTATTAGCACAGACGCTTTCCACCGAGTTTTTTCTCCCCACGAGTGAGTCTCAGATGCAGTCTCCAGCTGTTGTTGAACGTTATCGAAACACTAGGCACAGATGTCAATGTGCATACAGCTGTATTTCTGGTTCACAAAAGTAGCATCTCTACCCAATACCAGGAAATCAGTTAAATGGAGGTGGGTTTTTTTGTCTTCATCTTTTTTGATGACTTCAATTTATGGCATTTATCCTGGGCCTATGTTTTGTGTTGCATTTGTAAAGGCACACATACATTCTGAGCCTAGCATTTTTAGGCACTTCTCCAGCTTCGAGTTTGCAAGACTTTGTGCTAATGGGGAGACAGACAGAGTTACAGCTCCGAGCATTCCCTGCCCCTGATCCAGAACATGTGTTATCATCTCACACACTGTAAATTGATTCCAAATCCCTGCCAACAGGGCATAGGCTGCATTCCAAACAGCCAACACTCTGGGACAGTGAATTGTAAAATAGAAATAGAACGTGCCTTCCCTTTAATCTTGGGTAAACCTGAGTATGTTCATCCTACATTCCCATTTCTTACGGTTTTTCCCCCAGCAAATACAAAACAGCTCCTAAAATCTGCGTACCATAAACCATAAAGGACTAGCTTAAAAACCCGTCCTTTGTTAATGTCTAATTATTACTGCCTGTTCCGAGCTCTTGGTGAAGGTTGGTTATCAGGAAACAGGGCAGGATGGAGGGACCATTTAAAATAGTAAAGAGACTCTCACTCAACTGATGAGAGACATAAACAGTCTGACCCTGATCTCCTGGGAGTAGAAGTCTAGAATTTCAAATGCTGTATAAACAGTTGCAAAATCTCTGTAATTACCCCGTCCTAGCACAGATGGCAGATTAGAAAAGTCATGAGTTCTCAGTTCTGTGCTGGTCCAGGTTTTCAACCTGAGTTTACTGTTAATTTATCCCTGGCCTAAAGCAAGTCTGCACTTCAACAAACATGGGAAAACTTGACTTCCGTTTTGCAACCACTGAGAACTGTAAGTGGAAAAAGAAAAAGGGTCATTAGTCCTGGAGATAAAAGGGATGGTGACCAAGTCTCTCCTGAAGTCCCCAGCCTCACAAGTGTCTGAGCAACCTGACCTGGCTACTATGGTTACCATTCTGCATCCCAACAAAACAGTTTTACCTGACAAGGTCTACACTGTTTGTTTGTTAAAAATTAATTAACATTTTAAATATTAAAAAAGAATACATATTTATGGTCTACAACATGTTGCAGACATTATGGAATGGCTACATTGATCTAATTAACATCGTCCCACTCGTGTTTCTTTTGGTTAGTAGATTTTAAAACCTACCATTGGCCTTTCTTAAGAATATATTTGATGTACTTGATCCAACACTTCCTCATTAGATCTTACAAAACAGACACATATGCACACGTGGAACCAGGGTGGTAATTAATAATTCTCAATGCTAATGCCAGAGGGTGAACTGCCAAAGCTTTATAGAAATGGGTTCTATATATTTTCAAATTAAATCTCATTCCATCTGTGAGCCAGCCAGAGAGATGGTGGCTTGGTCTTGTTTGCCCCAACTTTATTAGCTAGTGCCAGCTAATAAGTAAATATAACCTGGCTAGCTGCACATTCGCCCCACACGCATTTTGAAGGTGATCTTGGGTAAGAGATCATTGATCTTCAGGAGGTGTGACGACCAGGACTAACTCACAGTCCACCAAAAGAGTGACTTCAGACAGATCCCAAGCCTCGAGGCACTTAGCCACAAAATGGGAAAGTTACGATTTTAATGTACATTTCTAGGCAGATTGCTTTGACTTTGCTAATTTCAATCCTTTAGAGAATAAAAAAAATGTTTAGCAGAAAATGAAAAAATATGCATATTATATATATATGGTCATAAACATACAGTTTTCAAAATGTATCATGTCAAAGTCAGGGTGGCAATACATAAGGTTATAAAATAGAACAAACAATAAATTCTGTTTAATAGATGTTTTCATATCCTAAAGAGTCAAATTTGTATAAGCCTTAAGTGACAAAACATGAGTTTATCTAATGAAAATCCCACTAGAGAAATGTCCTCTTCCATTCAGACCACAGCAGACACTGTGTTCAACATTTGCCATGAAAGTCACTGACAAGAAGCAGGTCTATTTCTGGACCTGTGTGAGTCCCAAGCCAGGATGTTGAATTCTCTGTAAGGCAGGAAGGAAGTCTGATGTAGCAGTGAGGAGCATTGACCAGCCTTCCATGGGAAGTAGAGGTTATCGTCCCAGTAGGAGAAGGTGGCTGAGGCAGTAGAAGTGGTAAGTAGGAACAGGCACAATTTTCAGCGTCAAGACAAAGGCAGGCTTCAATAAAAAGACGGCATGTGAGCAAATATTACCCCACAGCTCTCTGGGACAAGAACAGTCTTGGCAGAGCACAGCTGAGACCTTGAAACAGGAGGGTGCTGCGTGAGGCCAGTGTGGCTGGAGCTGTGTAAGGGAGAGTACTGGAGATGAGGTCAGAGAGGAACAGGTGCAGGGGTGTCCGCACCCCGAGGCCACAGCAGATGCGCTGACCTTTACTCTGCAATCATTTAAGCAGTCACAACAGGGTTTTAACAGGGTGACATGATCTGCTGTACACTCGATGAGGCTCCATCTGGCTGGTGTGCTGCTGTTGAAGGCAGAGAGGCCATTAGCAGTCCAGTGAGGATGACTGTGCAGCAACTCAGACCAGAAGTTGTGGTGGCTTGTGCCAGCCATTAGCAGTGGAGGGGCTGAGAGGCAGTCAGGCTCCAGATATGGTCTAAAAGGAGATACAAGATTTTCCAACGGTCTAGGTGGCAGCGGGATGACTCAGAGGGCAAAAGAGCTTACCACGAACAAAAAGACCTGGCAGATGAAAGGTGGGGAAGCCAAGACTGACTAAGGTTCACAGCCTGAGCAACAAAAAGGACGGAGTCACCGTCAACTGAGATAAAATTAATTGTGCAACTATGGTTTGAGAAAATGGTTAATTTGGCCAAATGCTCACTCTGTCATCCCAATGCTCTCTCTGCTTTACAGACAAGCTTGCTGTTTTGTGGGTCCCCTGTTCTCCTGACTTCAATCACCCCTCTCCCCTCCTTCCTCAACCCATCTGAAGTTTGCCCATCACTTCTGGTCCACCTGCTCCAGAAAGCCCATCCTGAACATAGCCACAGGAAAATAACTGTGATCTTATCTTTAAAGATTTGTCTTTAATGGCTTCTGATTTGTTTATTTTAATAAAATGATATTCAATGTTGATTTTATTTTCTCAATCATTCTATTTATTATGGTTTTATATTCTTCAACTTTTGCTAAGCATGGTGGCACATGCCTTTAATCCCAGCACTTGGGAGGCAGAGGCAGGTGGATTTCTGAGTTTGAGGAGTTCTTGTGTGTGTGTGTGTGTGTGTGTGTGTGTTTGTACACGTGGATGTACCTGCAGGTAGGGGTGTTGTGTGCATGTGTGTGTCTGTTTGTGTGTATGTACTTGTGATCCTGGGTGTCCTTGCAGGTGTGTGCATATGTGTGTGTACTTGTGCATGCTGGTGTGTATGTGTGCTACGTGTTCACATGTGCATGAACTTGTGCATGAGGAGTGTGAGTGTGCACTCCTGTCAAAGCCAGAGGTTGACATCGGATGTCTTCCTCTATCACTCACACCTTTACTTTATTCTGAGACAGGGTCTCTCAGTGAACCTAGAACTCATTGATTCAGCCAGGCTGACTGGCCAGCGAACTCAGGCATCTGCCTGTCTCTGCCTCCCAGGTCTGAGGTTACAGATGCACACAGACATTCTCGGCTTTCCCATGGGCTTTAGGGATCCGAGCTCAGATCCTTATTTTGCATAGCAAGTGCTCTACTGACTACAGCAACTCCCCAGTGCCCAACTCCTAACTCTTCACCTCTTCCTCTCCTCCAGGAACTTCGCAGATGGCTACCCCTGCCTGAATTAACAGACTTTCCCAGGGTCACACACCAGGCTGCACTGTGTTCAAGCCTTGCTTCACTCACCCTGCCAGTACTTCCCTTCCTCTGTCACCACTGGAAACTACCTAGATCATTAGCATCCCAGCATCCTCTTGAACAATGATAGCATTTCACAACTGCCATGGCTGGCTGCTTAGGCAAGCCTTTCCTTTGCTCTGTGTTGTGCTGTCCTCTGTGCCTAAGGACTTGTACAGACATTTCAAGGCCTGCTGATGAACACCCAGGTGAGCTGATTCTACAAAAGCATTCATATTGCTTACAGCTACAAATTTCTCAACTCCCAGAGAAACACTCCTGAATTCAAGAATGCCAGCTTACCTCTTACAGTGCCAGAAACACAAAGGACTTCTGAAATCGTGTCATCTCCACTTGCAAGGGCCTGCTGGGTTTAGATAATTTTTCTAAGAGAGAAAAAGGCATTGAAAGGGCAACTTATAAAGGAAGCCTTTAAACTGGGATGTGCTTTCAGCTCAGAGGGTGAGTTCATGACCGTCACAGCAGGAGCCCAGCAGCAAGCAAGCCAGCATGGTGATGGAGCAGTAGCTGAGAGCTTACATCTGATACACACTTTGTAGGTAGAGAGAGACAGAGTCAGAGACTGGGCCTGGCATGGACTTCAGAAACCTCAACAACACCCATCCTCAGTGACACACCTCCTCCAACAAGGCCACGCCTCCAAAGCCTTCCCAAATAGTTTCACAAGCTGGGGACCAAGCATTCAAACATCCAAGCCTGAGGGAACAATTCTCATCCAAACCACTACAGAACCTCAATTTCCATCCTTGTTTCTCTTCTCTGATATATCATCATCTCTCTGTCTCTTAGCTGATCAAATGAGGATCTCACCTCAAACTCTTTTTCTGACCCCAGATTCTTTCCTGGGCTTGATTTTACAGCTAACACAATGGCTCTCCCTGGGAAAGACAGGCTCCTCAAACTCAGAATACTCGGAATTGTTTCAATAACCCCTCCTTCCCACAACCTGATTCCCTTCTTATTTCTCCTATTTTGGCTTCTTGTACAATGTTCAAGCCCACAGTAGAAACCTAGTGACTTTAAACTCTTTCCATTCTCTTAATCTTAATAACAAGACTGAGTTTTCTCTTTAGTAACTGGCCTTCCTCTTTCCACTCACAGAATAGCTAATGGGAACCTCCAAATTCCCTTTTTGCAGTCTGCTGACGCTGGTACCATACATCCCTCTAAAATACAGATTGATCTTCGCTGTTTTAAGTTGCAGCAGAGCCTCTAAGGCTTTCTACACCAACTCTAGACCACAATTCTAGAGCACTGTGCTATTCCTAGCACTCTCTGCAGTGACCTCAAACACCAGGAATGAACTGTCTTCCCTGAAAATCCACTAAACCTTCCAATTCCATGTTCTTGCTGTGCTGATCTGTCTACATGCAGTAACTTGCCCATTTCTTTCTGATATTCACAATACAAAACAGTCACGATTAATATAAACATAGTTATGTGCTTCATTAAGCTTCCCTAAACTATATCTTTATCTATCTATCTATCTATCTATCTATCTATCTATCTATCTATCTATCTATCTATCTATCTATCTCACCAAGAACAGCACAGTGGTGAAGCTAGATAAGCATAGACTTCAATAATTGCACAAGTGGTGAGTGCCAGAGGCCTGATACCTTACCTGGTAAAGTCTTCTGCAGCTCTCAGAAGAAGTCAATATTCTTCTAAGGCAGATTTGCCTGTTCACTCGTCTGTATTGACCTAGGCAGAGTTCACTACTCTCTCTTCTATGTGTCCTTCAAATAGAATTCATTGCTCTTTTGCTTCCTTCCCTTCCTCTTGCCTTTTTGTAAATTATTTTTCTGGTGCTGGGGATGGAAACTAGGGCTGGCTTTGCTTATGTCGGGAAATGCCCTACCAGTGAGCTGTAAGGACCCCTCTGTACAGGGGTCATGTAGGGAGAGCGCATGAGCATCAGTAACCTGTAAGATGGTCCTGATGTTGGCCTTACTCCTGAGAGAGGGCCTGAGCATCAGTAAGTAGTAAGGTGGTCCTGATGGTGGCCTTGATACTTGAATGGTACTCTTGAGATGCTTGAATGACCTTGTTTCCGTTTAGTTTTCATGCATATTTTGGACATTTCTGAACAAACAGGCAAACCAGCAACAATCACTCAGGAATGTAAAATTGAATTTGCTCTGATAAATGTAGCTTAACAGAACCGCCCTCCCTCCCTTAACCATTGGGACATACTGTCTGAACCATGAAGAACCAGTTTGACTTCATCTGGACTGATTTTTAAGATGAGACCAGATAAAGCTAAGGTGGCAGAGAGATAGATGATAAAACTCAGAGGGTAGAAGTGAAGCCAGGGGCCACACCAGAACCTATGTTCTTCTCACACTGGTGTCTCTAATCCAGAGCCTCTTCTGGGAAACCCTGGGTGAGTTTTGTTTTAAGTAGTTTACAGACGCAACTACCAGATTTCAAAGCTCAAGTGATATAAATAACTTGGGGTGGGTTGACAGAAAACCCGTGAGAACCCCCACAGCAACTGTGTGGGCAAAGGCATCTCTTCACAGCAGAACGGAAATCACTTAGCAGAACAAAGTGCAGGATCAACCTAACCACGGTCCCAAGATGGTAAGAGACCAGAGAGGAGCAGAGAACTGGTAACACAAACACACACACACACACACACACACACACACACAGGTCTGGATTGCTCACTGTCAATATCAAAGTGAGGTTGTTGACTAAAGGGCTCCTAAGCATCATCCTTTGAATAAGACATATAAAAAGTAGAAAATAGAAAGTAATCTCAATGAACATTAAGATATTTTGAAATAACAGCAACAAAAAATGTCCTTTAACCACCAACAGTCTACCTGCAAATGGTAAATATTTTTATATTGTCTCTATACTGAAGCCCTAAGATCGAACCTATCCTATGTTAAGTATATGTTCTACTATACTTTCAGATACATATTTGTACATATTATGTATACATACCTTATATATACACTAAACGTGTACATGCATGTGTGTGTGTGTATGAATGCATTTGCCCACAGAAGAGGGTGCTGGAGCTGGAGTCACAGCTGATTGTGAGACACTCTATGTGGGCGCTGTGAACCCAACTCAAGTCCTCTTACGAGAACAGTACTCAATCTTACCTGAGCCATGTCTGACATCCCATAGTATTTTTTTTTTTTTGAGGCACGGTGTTATGTAACCCAGACTGACCTTAAACTCACAAGCCACAGGCCTCAGCCTTCAAAGTTGCTAGGATTACAAAAAGTTGCACACACAGGCACACACAAGAGAGACAGACAGACAGACACAGATACATATATACATCATGAAAGACAAGCAACAGCTAGCCCATTACCAAATGTTAAGTAATGACATTTGTAGAAAACGTATTTCAAAGCACCTAAAATATAAAATCCCCCTACTTTTGTAAATCTCTGGTACTATTCTTGGTTTCCCTAAAAAGCAAAGGTCTACTAAGAGGAGAAAAGGAGACTGTAGGACTTGGGTTTCCTCCCTCAGGACAGAGTGTTGGGGATAGAGCCCAAGCCCTTGTGTGTGCTAAGCAGCCATTCCACAACCCAGTGGCACTCTGAGCCCTAGACAGGTTTCAGACTGAAAGTGAGGGGCAGAGCCACAGACACAAACTGGTAATCAGTGACTATCTCTTGGCGACCTCCACACAGAATTTCATTCAAGGCTGGGGGAAAACAACCATATTGTTGGGCAGGTAAAACAAAGGTATCCCTCCTCACTTACCAGCCAAAGCATCTGGACTTAGCGTCTTGTCACTGAGATTAAAGAACTCCTCCCTAGCCGGGACAGTCCCAGGCACTCAGGAGACTGACCCAGGCAGAGAGATGGCTGAGCTCAGGGAGCCCAGAACTAGCTTGGGCAATACCTTGAAGTTTCATCTCAAACAACAATAAAACAAAAATGAAAACCAGGAAAACGGCCCAAGGGAGAGCGTAAAGAGGGCCCGGTGTGACCATAACCTGGAGGCTGCCTCCAACCTCCTCTGCAAGTTCATGAATTCAAATATACCTGTTCACTGATCCAACAACTTAAAACACAACACAAATACATAGGTTTTGAGTTTTAAAAATACTTTTTTTTTTTAAGATAGAGTCTCACACTATTGATCGGGTTGACCTTGAACTCACAGAAATCACCTGAGAGCTTTGATAAGGTACGAACCAGCACACAGAGACATAAACTTTTAATTAATTCTTTGACAATTTCATACAATATATTTGAATCCTATTCATTCTTCCAACTCCTCTCAGATTCTCCCCCACCCAGCCCTACCTACCCAACCTCCTTGTATCCTCCTTTAAAAACAAAAAACAAAAAAAACCTCATCAACTCCAATGTATGCAACCCACATACTCCAGGGGTGCACTCATCCACTGGAGCATAACCTACCAAGGCCTTCACCCTTCCCTCCCTCCCTACCCCCTCCCTCCCTTCCAGCAGCCTCCAATTGCCAATAGCTCCTCAAGTGGGAATGGGACCTGTGCCCACCTCACCTCTCTGTATTGGAATCTTGTCTGGCTTGAGTTTGGGCAGTCTGGTGCATGCTGCCACAACACTGTGAGAAGGTACGTGCACTGCCCTGTTGTGTCTGCAAAACACCGCCTCAGCTTCTTCAGTCTCTCCACCCGCCATGCCACAAAGTCTAGGGAGGGGCAAGTGTGAGATGGATAATTTTCAAAAGAGAGATTTGTATACCCCACATTTCCCTCAAAAAGTACAGTCTTGTTCTGCCTTAAAATGGAAACGTTGACATGTTCTTACAGCATAGATGATCTGTATGCTAAATTAACCAGTTCCAAAGAACAAACATTGCATGACGCCATTTAATATGGAAGGAACTTAGTTAATTCAAAAATAAAGTAGAAAGGTCATTGCCAGCAGCTGCAGAAAGCTAAGGACTAGCTTTTCTTAATTGAATGTTTATATTTTGTTTTATTATTTTATGTGCGTGAGGGTTTTGCTTACTGTATGTATTAGTACTACATGTGTGTCTGGTGCCCAGAGATGTCAGAAGAGGGCACTGGAGCTAATGGAACTGGAGTTAAGAATGTTAAGGTAGTGGTGAACTACCATATGGGTGGCAGGAACTTGAATCACTGTCCTCTGGAAGAGCAGCAAGTGCTATTAACTGCTAAGCCGCCATGCCAGGCCCTGCGAGCTATTTTTAATGAGCACCCGAGTTTCATCTGGAGAAGATGAGAATGTTCCTGAAGATTGGATGGTGCCAGTGAATATACCTGATGCCACTGAGCTGTACCCTATAGGAGAGTCAAGGTGACACATTTTACATTATGCATGTATCACCATAATTTAAGACATTTAAAAAAGCATCAAGTCTTGGCTGATGACAGTTCTCAAGCTGGTTCAATGTACCTATTTTAACATGGTGGTGATCTATGCCTGGTTTTGCAAACGGGGCACAGCTCACAACATTACGTTAGCTCTTAGTAACTATCTTTTAAATAGCAGCTGGCAACTTGACAGTGACTTTCTCATGTTCTGCCATCAGTCTGCAAGCTGCCAGTGGCAGGTAGAGATGTGCCCTTTATTTTTATGACTCACCTTGAACATGAATTAAGTTCTTGATAAACTAACTTCTTAGAAGACTCAGTTCTAATATTGCTTTGCTCCCTTTCCCCATGAACATGACACAAAAGGTTTTTAACCCCGCCCACTCTGTTTCAAGTATGAGCTCAAGTTGAGTGGAAGGCTCAGGCCCCCTGTGAACGCCAAAGCACCGCACTCCTGACTAGAACATTTCTCTTCCCAATCCAACCTAGACAATGTTCTATTAAGCAGAGCATTGCATCTTGCCTCAAAAACAGAGTGACTGTTCAAACTGGACGTTTCCTTTTACCCTTTCCCTGAGTATGGCTGCTTCTCGGGGCAGGGGCAGGGGCAGGGGCAGGGCGATTGAAGAGGACACTTCTGAAGCCCGAGTTCCTCATTCTGCTTCTGTGGGTTTTACTTCCGCTGGCACCAGAAATCCCCAAGTGCTGCTAATGCTTTCTCCTCTTCCTCTCCTTCACCTGCTTGTGTTTTCCCCCAACACGTCTGGGTTCTTCCCCATCTCCTTCTCATGCTGGTCTCTCTGTGAATCTCGTCTCCCACAGGCTGTCTCTGTACCCTACGACTCTCCTCTCTCCTCCCAGTATGGAGTTTTGCCCTCTTGGCCCTGGGTGACTAGATCTGGGACAGGTGCACGATGCAGACCTTGAAGGACCGAGGGGGACAGGTTCACCCTCTGGCTGGTGACACTTGCTCACTTGCCACCTGTGGCTTCCCAAGGAAAAGTCCATGGGGACAACTTTTGCTGCCACCGAAGCTCCGAGCCACAGCCCATGCATTGGGTGAGCTGCCTTTGTGGATCCCACTTTCAGCAGGGTCTTTACAACTGCAACCATATAGGTGACTCATAATCTCATGGCGGTGCAGACTTGTAATCTCTGTACCCCAGAGCTGGAAGGAGGCAGGATTGCTGTAGGTACCAGGCCAGCCTGGGCTACAGAGCAAGTATCCAGCTGGGAATACATAACAAGAGCCCATCTCCAAAGACCAAAGCAGCAAACACACTAGGGAAGTGGTTCCTCCTTTCAGAGGGCCTCTGCTCTTACAAGAAGATCAGAGTTCGGTTCCCAGCACCTATGCTGGGTGGCTCACAACCAGCTTTAACTTCAGCCCCAGGACATCATCTCGGGGCTCCTGTGTTCATGTACCTCCTACCCATGTACACATAATAAAAAAGAAATAAAATAGTGTTAAAAATGAGCCCACCATCATCAACAAACCGGGTCAGTGGGCTACCAGTGGGGGTCTTCCCTACCACGAACCAGGCCCTGGCTGCCATGTTTTGCACCAGAAACAAAGCAATCTTTAAAAAACAAAAACAAAATAAAAATAAAAAGCAAATCCTATCTTCTACCAGCTTCAGCTGCCACCTCGGGAGATTGTTCAGGTGACTCTGCCCTTTGCACTTAGAATCATTTCTTCAGCTTTTCATTCCGGAGCTCTGGTATGGCAAAACCTCACCACACCATCTGCATCCCACAGTGTGCACAGTGGCCTGGTCATGGAGATTGGAACTTTATTTCTATATTTCACACAAAACAGTCCCCTTATCATCAGTCTACAAAGTCACTTCTGTCAAAGAACATAAGCTAATTTTCTACGTCAACTTATTTTCCATTTTAAGTCCCAGATCGGGAGACTTAAGCACAGCTTTTTTTATTTTTGAATTTCAGAGATTTTTGAGGGTCTCCCCTTTGTTTTTCCCATGGTATGGTACAGCTCTGGGGACTCACACGATGATATCAAGGAACGTGGTGGTGTATGATCCTCTGTCTGCTCACAGAGTCACCTGCTACAGAGATGTCCCCTGGGGTCTAGCAGCTCTTAGATGCTTTGGGACCAATTCTGTGTCATTCGAATCCTTGCCATCAACACACTCTGCAGTTCCCAGCCCCGGCGCCAATGCCTTGTAGCGTTTGTCTGGGGCGTGGGGAAGTACCTTGCCTTCTGACCAGCAGTGCACAGCAGCTCACCTTCAGCTCTTAGCATCCCCACTTTCCCTCTTTCCTCATCTAGCCTCGGGTTTCAAACAGCAAGGGGCTCATCCCTTCTGGTCAGGGACCAGTGTTTTGATGAGAATGATCTTGTCAACCTGGCCCACCTGGGTAGGTGTCTGGAAGCACTGCCTCCATCAGACTGGCCTGTGGCATGTCGATGGGGCACTGTCTTGATTTATGATTGATGTGGGAGGGTCCAAGCCACTATGGGCGATACCATCCCTAGGTAGGTGTTGATGGGTTATATAAGAAAGCTGGCTGAGCACGAGCAAGAGCCTCCCTTTTTCTCTGGGTTCTGCCTCAGTTCCTGCTTTGACTTCCCTTGAGAGACTTTACATTTTCTTTTTCAGTCATGGCATTTGTCGCAATGAAGAAGACTATGTGGACTGAGGCCTCTCCCTGTCTTTGTTTCTAAGATACATTTTTAAAAACTTTATGTGTATAGGTGATGTCCTGCATACCCACATGTGTGCCACATGCATGCAGTGCCCAGAAAGGTCAAGAGAGCACTGGGTCCTCAGGAGTTTCAGATGGTTTCAGGTGCCATTCAGGAGCTGGGAACCACACATGGGGCCTCAACAAGAGCACAGAGTGCTCAGGCCAATGGAGTCCTTTCTTCAGCCCCTCCCCATTGTCCTTAAATAAGCCCTTTAGCTGCCTCTGATGAGCATCAAGTGCCCTCTTGAGAGCTGACTTGAGAACAAGTCCAGGCATCTCTGCTTTCCTCCAGCAGTGAGCAGGGCCACACCTGAACAGTGAGAAAGGGGATCCAACCACAGGCCATGCAGTCAGGGCGAGTTTCTGAACACAAGGGGCACTGTGACATCACAAACGACCTTGAGGCATCTGACTAAGGAAAATCCCCCTCCTGAGCAACATAACTGACAATTCTTTATAGAAGTCTGTACATGTAAGCTGCTGTATTTCTCTAGGACCAGGTCAAGAGTTACAAAGACTGTTTTCTAGAAAAAAAATTAGCATTTAACTTTACAGATTATAATCCTCCAACTGAAAGTAAGCAAACAAGGAAGGAAGGAGGGAGAGAGGGAGCGGGAGGGGGGAAGGGGAGAGGGGGGAGAGGGAGGGGAAGAGGGAGAGAGGGAGGGAGAGGGGGAGGGGGAGGGAGGGAGAGAGGAAGAGAGAGAGGGAGTGAGAGGGAGAGGGAGAGGGAGAGGGAGGAGAGGGAGAGGAAGGAAGGAAGGAAGGAAGGAAGGAAGGAAGGAAGGAAGGAAAAAAAAAAGAAAAAGACTCCTCATATGGCATTGAATCCCCAGCCAGGCTCGAGTCTGGGGCTTGCTTTCCAATTTTTATGACCAAGAAGGTGAAGCAAAAGTTAATTACGAGCATCGACAGGAAACATAACTGTTTTAGCTGGGCTTTGGCTTGGTCTGGATTTTGCTGAGTGGGTCTACAATCACCTGTCTCCATTCTGATTATTACTGTCAACTCTGTCTTTCTAAGCAACATTTATCTATCTATCTATCTATCTATCTATCTATCTATCTATCTATCTATCTATCTATTTATCTATTTATTAAATATTTGTTTTATTTATATGAGTACATTGTAGCTCTCTTCAGACATACTAGAAGAAGGCATCAGATCTCATTACAGATGGTTGTGAGCCACCACATGGTTGCTGGGAATTGAACTCAGGACCTCTGGAAGAGCAGTCAGTGCTCCTAACCACTGAGCCATCATCCCTCCAGCCCTCTAGTCAACTTTTAATGATGCCCTGGGCATCTCATTCACCGGCTGATTCTTAGCTCTCTGAAAAGAACTTTGTTTTGGAGATAGGAATGTAGATTCCTATGTGAACTTAGTTCACAGAAGCTTGGCATGCACTATCTGTTTGGACTCATCACAGAACCAAAAGAGGGAGTTTGTTTGTTTGTTTTTAATAAAAAGAATTTAAAAATAACAGCAATAGCTGACATCTACCGAGTGATGAGTACTGTGCCAAGGACTTACTTCATGAGGAACTCCCTGGTAGTTCTTTGGAAATGTCAAGCATACCTGTGACAGGCAGGTTGGGGGAACACCCCTCATTCTGAAAATGTACATGTGCGTACATCAGTTTCTAACATTTAACAGTTCCTAACAGTGCTGCCTGCTGAGAAACATAGTCAAATACTTGCACAGACCAACCAAAGAAAGGACCACCAAATGGACCAGTGGGAAAGGGAACAGTTGTGAGGTGTGTGTGTGTGTGTGTGTGTGTGTGTGTGTGTGTATCACAATCAAATGCTGCAGATGATGAAAATTGTCCTGTAACCTTTACAGCCCAGAGGCTGCTCTTCTGGGGAGAGAGAGAGTGGGACCATGGAAATGTTGGCTTTCAGCAGAAATTCTCAGGGAACAGAGAAAAGATAAAAATCAGTAGTGAAACACATTTCTAGTGGGCATCAGGCTCTGCACTTAACCTCCAGCATCACCAAGGACAGACAGACAGACAAATACAAAGCAAAAGCCTTGAGCACTAAAGAAAAATGCCCTCACAAAGCCATTGTGAAACACTGATACAAACGTCTTTTAGAATTTTTCTTATTGTTCCTTCCAAAATTTAAATGACACTTTTATCCAACTGTACTAAAAGTTAACACCATCATCAAAATTAAGAAGTGCATGGCCTGCAGCTGCCGCCAGCTCATCACCTACCTGACTCCCACCCCACAGTAAGTCTTCGCTGTTGTGTGAGGAAATGTTTAGTCTTTCTGCATCTCCTCCCCGGCCTGCTCGAGGCTCTCACCACTTCTTACCCAGATTATTACAATAAATGTAACTACTGTCCTCTCCCAACCTTGTCTCCACCAGCTCCATACCAGAAACTTCCTATGACTTTTAAGTGTCCCTCAAAGGTCAATATGTTAAACGGCTGGTACCAAAGCAGACATTATTGGTAAGTGGAGCAACAATGAAGGGGTGGGACCTAGTAGAAGCCTCTGCTGGTCATCCAAAGTGTAATCTAAAAGGGGATTGGGGGAGTCCAGGCTCATGCCTGTCCTCTCACTCAGTCCTGGCAATGGGGTAAGTGACGTTGCTCTGTCATGTACTCCTACCATGATGCACTGCCCCACCCACCCCACCCCCCATCCCACAGGAACAAAGCTAACAGTGTTAATCATTCACAGACTTAAACGTCTAACACTGTGAGCTGGCTTTGAACTCACAACGCAGCTGAGGATGACCCTGAACTTCTGGTCCTCCTGTCTCACCCTCCCAAGTCCTGGGCTTACAGGCACATGGTTCCACACCCAGAGCATCATGAATGGTCGGTAGGCACTGAGCTGCATTCCTATCAACATAAAATATTTGTTAATAAAGTCAGATGGCTTACAAAGTTTAGTGACAAGATATAGATATAGATATCACAGAGTGATTTTTAAAACTACAAATTTTAAAATGTTAATTTCGTTACTTACATAAACCCTCTGTGTATGTACGGCTCTGTGCTCCTCTACCACCCCAATCCTCCATCCTCTCTCCCCATGTCCCCCCAAGACAAGTTTCATATAGCACAGGCTGATCTCCCCAAAGTGGCTATGTAGCTGAAGGTGACCTTGGCCTTTTGGTCTTCCTGTGTGCATGTCCCTGGTGCTGATACTTCAGGCATGTACCATCATGCCCAGCTTTGGTTTGTTTGTTTGTAATAGGAACTGAACCTAGGTCTTCACATATACAAAGAAGTCAAGCACTCTACCAATCAAATCCCCAGGCCCAGATCATGGACTTTGTCTTATTTCCAATGATGAAAACCCATTAAAGTTCCCATGTTTTGAGAGATGTATCGCTCTACACTCTAGCTGTCCCTTGGGCATGGGGCTCTGACTTTCTTATTCTGTCACAGCCACTTCTGTTTTTTCCCCATGAGAGTCTTCACACGTGCTCATCCCATGTCTGTATTAGGTTTCAAGTTAAATGCCCCAACTGCCACTCCAACTCACAGTCCTCAGTTAAACCTTTCTAGTATCCTGAGTTTGGTGTCATGGCACCTATTACTTAGGGTATTTGTCCAGTGTCTTCCAAAGTAAACCATACTCTTTATGAGAACTTGACTGCCAGCACACGCCCACTGAATGAAAGAATGAATGGGAGGACCAGCTTTCTCCCCACACTCACATCTTAAGTCAGGAAATCAAGAGGTCCTCACACTGTCTCCTCATGGGCTCTTGATGTACAGTCTTTCCAGCACTGTCAGCCCTGTTCCAGAGAACCACCTTGCCTTTACTCTCAACTTTATTTGAAGCTAATGAATAATAATTTATAATTACAAAGAATAATGTGATATTTTGTGAGTACCTTGCCTTTAAAAATCAACCCTGATCCACAGATTCACTGCACAGGAGACATTTTTTTTTTTTTTCCTCTTCTTCCAGGGCTAGGGATGGAGCCCAGCATCTCACATGCTGGCTAAGCATCCCACTGCTGAGCCACAGCCCCTGACTACACACAGGGGATTCTTAAATCTTAGATCTTGAGCTGTTCAGCTTTCAACCCGTCCAAATAAGAGTTCTGCTGGCTTGATTCAGTTTCAGAATCTGCTGTGGAACAGTTACCAAACATGGGCAGAGAAGCCTCCGAGCAGGGGAAGGGGAGGGAGGACAGGGTTTCAGCTCGCAGTTATATAACCACCGAGGAACATGCAAAAGCATAAAGCCCTGCCCCCCTTAAAAATAGTAAATTCTGAAGCTGTCTAAAGAGCACATAGTAAGTGCATCTCAGTTGCTGGGTTAATAGCTGGGATATAAGATTCCAGATATCAACATGATGTGATAGGTTTACATGGTTGCTACTTTAAATAACTTTAGACCCTTGATGACCTCATTAAGAAATGTATGTGTTGTAGTTTTCAGAATCAGTGTAATAAGTACCATTTCTCTTTCACTGACAATGAGTCACAAATGCTGACCTACAGACTGTCCCCAAACAAGACACATTCCATTAGTTCATTTCTAAGTCTGTTGTTAGGAGCTGGGAACATAGTTTCCCATAGAAACAATTTTAGACATGGTGGCTTTGATTGCCAGATATGGCCAAAGGAGCCTGTAAGTCATTTTATGAAGGTAACACAATGCACTTTATGAATTTTATGAAGGTAGAACAATGCTTCTCTGTAAGAAAATTGTTTTCTATTTCCAAGTTACAATTTCTGAAACCCTCCTCCACTGGCCTGAATTCCAAGTGAAGGAGTGAAGAGGTTGGCAGGAGTGTAGGCAGAACTGGTGGAGTTTGGCCCTAAGAGCCACATACCCATGATAGGGCCAGCAGAGCCGTGACAGGGGCAGGGCAGCCATGACAGGGCCAGCATAGCCTTGATGGGGTCAGCACATCTATCATGGACAGGGGCAAGGCAGCCATGATGGACAGGGTGGGGGTGGGGGTGGTGCAGCACAGTCATGACAGTCACTCTGCCCATGGTTTGTTTGATTGTTTGTTTGTTTGTTTGTTTTTACTTGCGGGGATTTCTTTTTCTCTGGCAAGAATCTGCTGTATTTAGAACATGTCTACTCTCTGCTGAGCGCATTCTCTGTGCTAGAGAAGAGTGTCCACATTATTCTGTCTAACTCTCCAAACACTCTCAACATCTGAAACCATTTCCACATGCCTTTAAAAGGGGAACACGAAGGCTTGGGGGGTGTTGAGTAACTTACCTAAACTCACACTTGGAGCAAGGACTGAGCTCAAGCCTACTTCTATTCCAGCTCCACTTGTTTCTGGCTTGAGGACCATGCCCCAGGAGTAGGGGAGCATTTCCAGTCGCTCACTGTGTAATTTTCTATTCAATAGCTTTAACCGTATCAGCGATTACCCTCCCAGGCAACTGAGCACGGAGGCCTTCTATGCAGACAATGCAAGGATGAGGCTCTAGAAATCTAATGGCTACAAGACATTCCAACAGCAACAGGCAAAGCCAGTTTAAGGATGACCACGCCAGGTGACAGCTTCACGTGAGCACGCACTACTGCAGAGGGCTCCTTGGAGGGAAGTGGACTGGAGTAAACCTTAAACGGGTGACCTTCAGAAGGTCTGCCTGCAGAGGGCTCAAGAAGCAACACTGGCATACTTTAGGGAGAGACAGACCGAACTTAACTGCTCAGCACTGCAGAGAATGGGGACACGGGAAGGCTGGGATCAGGGGTAAGCACCTTTAGAATCTCTGCATTAGAGTTCTGTTTTTAAATAATTAGTGTCTATGGGTGGGGGTGGGGGAATCTCTCCCCATTGTGTAACCCTATCAGTAATTTTCAGCAACATTATAGCTTTTCCTGCCCATAGACTAGTAGCTATAACCATGCATATATTTGTTTTCCCTATATTAAAATACAGTATATGGCCTGAAGACATTTTGAGCAATAACAACTTACTTTATGTGTATCTATTTTGTTATTTAAGATTATTACACTCCTGGCTTCTAAAATAAGTTCTGGTAAGGATGTGGGGAAAGGGGAACTCTTATTTACTTTGGTGAAATTGCAAACTGTGGAGACACTCTGAAAGTCAGTGTGGAGAATTCTTAAAACTGTAGGTTAAGTCTACCACATGACCCAGCTCTACCACTCCTTGGCACATGCCCAGAGGACTCCATATCCGCCCGCATGCATTCCTGCTCAGCTGGGTCACTGCTGATCTGTTCACAGGAGCTAGGAAACAGAAATAGACTAAATGTTCTTCAGTTGGTAATGAAAACATGGCACATATACACTACAAAATACTATTCGGCTAAAAGAAAACTGAAATCACGAAAGCTTCAGGTAAATGGATGGATCCAGTAACTGTCACATACATTGGATGAGGAAATCTAGATCCAGAAAGACAAACATCACAGGCTTTCTCTTCTGGGGCTCACAGCTCCGAATCCTCAGATGTGAGTGTACAACATAAGGGTCACTACAGAAACCAGGGAAGACTGAAGGGACTGTTGGGATGGTGGCCTTGGGAGATAAAAAGCAGGTTATATAAAGGGAAAATGGGGAACTGGGGGCGGGGGAGGATTTAAATGGAGTGGGATTCAGACAATACAGAGCAAAAAGAGGATGAGGGGTAAATAACACTGAGGGTGTTTGCAAAACCCACAGGGAACTGTACCATTTTATATTTGCCTAAAGTTACTAAATTTATATTTATATGGAGAGGGGTGCGTGTTTGTGTATGTATGTATGTGTGTGTATATATATATATATATATGTGTATATATATATATACATATATATATGTATGAACACACAATAATAATTTTAAAAAACAAAGCAAAAATTTAAAGGAGAGATGAGACACAGGAAGGGGTGAATGGGGGGAAATGAGATACAGTAAACATATAAAATTTATAAATAAATGCAATAAAAATAAATTTTATAGCTTTTCTAAATAAGTATCAAGCCCTGGGGTCCAGAACAGGGAGTAACTTCCAGGATACACTTACTCAGAGCTGGTGCTGTGGCTATAGGTCCAGACCCTTAAAAATGACTCTAGCTTTGTGAGGTTTGCTCCCATTCGACAATGCTGTAACAAGCTCTCCGTGGCTTCCTTCATACTTTAACCTTTAGAAGACATTTGTGTATATACATGTGTGGGCACATACATGCCAGAGTGTACATATGGAGGTCAGGACAAGTCTCCTTCCACCCTGGGGTCCTAGGGATCACATTCAGGTCAGCAGGTTTGGTAAGAGGTGACAGAGCCATCTCCAAGGCCTTTATCCTTTGTAACAGTAACTATTATCCACCTGATGTAATTGTCCTCTCTGAGGCTTACTGTCTCCTTCTGCTAATCTAGGCCTAGTCCTGGAAGCTTCTAGAGTCTTGCTAGGCCTAGAATGCTTTCAGCCTTTGAGACTTACTGCTGAATAAGCTCACGCTTTCTAGTTCTTTCTGAACTGTGGCTGGCTGGTTCGGCTCGGCTGTTCTGGCTCAAGCTTCTCTCTGAGCTGACTGATTCAAATGGGTTTCTTTCTCAGCTTCTGACTGAACTGCTCTGCTTGGCCTCGCACTAACTCTGGCAATCTGTTCTACTCTTCTGAGTCTTTCTCATTCTTTGGCTCCTTTGTCTTTACAACGTCTAGCTTGTTCTCTCCTCAACCTGTCTCTATAAAACTCTCCCAGTAAAACTGCCTCCCCCCTCTCTCTGCACTGCTTCCTCTGATGTTAACTCTATCCTCTCTTCTCCTGAGAGTCGGGCGTATCCTGTTCTGTCAAATCTTTTTCTGGTTCATCACTTTGTCAGCCACTCAATGAGACATCACTTTCACACATGGGTGCTTCCTTCTACAAACTAACTTTACCTTCATTGTTTGCGATTAAAGGTCTGTACTAAGGGCATGTCTGTATTTCAGCCAGTAAAGGTATGTGCTAAGGGCTGATCCAGACCACAACCAGAAGCAGGTTTGTTTTTTCAGTAAATAACACAATCTCAGGGTTCACAGTGTGACCTAATATCCTGCCACAATACTTCATACTACCTTGGAACCTGCTCATTCACGCTTGTGTCACCAGGACCTACACCAATGTTTTGCAGAGACAAACCAGTAAATGTCAAACATTCTGAATAGCGGAGACAAGCACCAAACACACGTGGGTAGCATATACGAGCAATGCTCTGAACAACTTCTCTGATCCTTAAAGTAGCAGGACATGAGGGAAGGGATGGCATCTGGAAAATTTAGTTTAATGAAACACTGTGGAGATGTGTTAAGGAAAAAAATGAGGCAACCCAGGAGTCGGACACTGGGCAGAGACAGTGAAACACCCTGGCAGCACCCAGCAGGTCTGTCATCAGCAACAATGGAGTCCAGTCAAAAATGGAAAGTGGGGCGAAAATGATGGTGGTGAGGCTGGGAAGTCCAACTATGCAGGAAGGGCTCAAATTAAAGCAAAACACAAAATACTAATAGGGTAAATCAAGGAAAGTGTCTTTGAGTGAGGAGGAAGCCTGAGTGGCAACCATTTGACAGCTGAAAGGAATGAGGGGGGAAACAGCCTCAACAATAACAGCTGCCTGATTGTCCACCAGAATCAGGCCAGTTATAACTTACAGCACAATTACTGATAAGCAGCAGTGAGAGGCCATTTGAGGCTGGAGATTAGCATGTAACGCTTTTATATCAAATACTGGGGGAGGTGCTCTGGGCCTACAGGGATGAAAGGGATGAAAATCAACATGGCCTCGGGGGACTTCTGTCAAATAGTGGGGAAAGCCGTCTGTCTCTTCAGATTATATTTGTTCTAACATTCTAGTCTTATTCCTAAGATGATCGTATAATACCCTTAACACTGCGGCTTACTCTCGCTGTCACTGCTGATGTCCGTCTGATGGAAAAGCTGAAGCACCTCCTTGGACACTTGATCATGGTTAAGCAAAGGAACTGTGATAGCTAGACACTGTATTCCCTGAAGTCATACTGCATGAAATATTGACGCAGTTCCAAAAAGGAGGCTTCCTCTTCTGGATCCATTAAGGAAAACACTGCTATTATTTTATATGCCATTCTTTGTCTGTTAAAAAAATAATGGACATGGGCCATTTCAATCGCTTAAGATACAAATTGACTTTACTGAAGTATTTGCAAAGGGAGATTATTTTGTTCCAGTCAACCTAAGAATTAAACCAAATAGCTGTAATGGAAACTCACTGAGCAAGGTCAAACCAGTCAGATGTGGGTCTCCAGAGCTTACCCAGCACCCAGCACTAGAATCAGAGGCGGGCAAAAGGCAGGTACTTTAACATGCTAACAACCACAACTGAACCGAAAAACATACATCTGTTCGATTTAAATGACTTAAAAGTTCCCATAGTTACTTTTCAAAATGTTATGAGAAACATGATGCCTTCCAAGTCCGGGCTTACGAAGGAACTCAGGCTTTCTGCATCAAATGCAGGCTCCGTGGTGGGAAGAGGCGGCTTGAGAGTATTTTCAGAAAGTACTGGGGCTTTGACTTTTGAGCGCCAATCTTCAACTTAGTGACCATGGAAAACTGTATGTTTACTTTTCCACTAATGAAACCTAACTAAATGCAAAATTGTCCACCATTCTGTTTTGATAAAAGAGTCCCAGCTGACTTTAAACAAATCTTTTAAACAAACAAAACAATTTCTTAGAAATAAACTTCTCGTAGATGGTTTTTCTGTGGAGATGCTCAGGGCCCTGAAGCCTTGCCCTTTTTCTTCTCTATAAACCTCAGCTCTGCCTTGCCTGTCTCTCGCTTCTTTTAGAAGATGAATTCTTCATGAATAGGAACTTTTTTTGGTCAAGGAATTCATTCTCAGAACTCCCACAAATGTGCCAAGAGATATGTTTAGAAATGTTCTTTCAATATAGTCTGAAATAAGATGAAAACCAAATGTCCACCAATCTTGGCTCAACAAACTTACATTACATCTTCATGAGACACAGTAGAGAGCAAGTGAGTGAATTAAACTGTGGCCTCATCTGTAACGGTATCTACATTTTAAGTGGAAGACAATGATACACATGGAGTGACCTAATTTTGTTTTTGTTATTTCAGATTTATAGTTGAATACCGCAGGGACAAAATGTTCCCAATATTGCATAAACTGTTCAGGAACACATGAAATGATAAAATGTCCAAATATCTTTTAGGAAGCAAATATAACATGGGTACTAAATTTATAAAAAATATTTTATAATATTGTAAATATACTCTGCATCATATGAAGAAAACAACTCTCTGCAATCAAGAGAATTATGTGAGAGAGAATATGGATGGTTATACAGTAAGAAACACAGCAACACCATTTTACCTCAGTAGACTTAGGAAGATCATAACATTTTCCAGATAGAGAGGAAGAAAACCCTTTGACAAACTCAACAGGCATTCTGTCTAAAAATACTCAAAACATAAATAAACAAAATGTTCTTCTACAGTTATAAGCATGAAGAAACCAACTCGGTACTGACCAGGAAGCTTCCTCCTTGATGGCTAGCCTTCATAGTACTAGAAGGTGCGATGCAGGCTGCTTAGAGGAAAAAAAGCCATTATCAGTCTTACCCAGCTGTGAACCCTGTGAGTTGACTAAGCTGGCAGGCTATGCCCAAAGGTGCAATAATGGTACAGATGTTATGGGAGTAACCCACTACTTTGTTTGGATTTAATGCCCATTCCACAGGCAGAAATCCCTGGCACTATAAAACTGGCCAAGAACCCATGCTTGCAAGCATCACATTCTGCGCAAGCCGGCACCTGAACTCATACTTCTATAGGCAGCAAGGTCTCACCTTGGAGCTGGGCATAGTGGTGCATGCCTTAAATCCCAGTACTTGGGTGGTGAAGGGAGGTAGATCTCTGTATATTCAAGGCCAGCTTGGTTGAAATAGTGAGTTCCAGGACAGTCAAAGCTACACAGTGAGACTGTCTGAAACCAAAACCAAAACTAAAACAAAATAAAACAAAACAAGAAAAAAACTCAAATGAAGAAAAAGGAGGGAGGAAAAGAGGGAGAGAAAGAGAGAAACAGAGAGAAAGAGGCAGAGAATACCTCAGCAACACCAAGCAGATGCTGGCACTGTGCCTCTTTCCGAGACTCTAGTACCATGAACTAAGTAAACCTTCTTTCTTTCTTTTTTTTTCTTATGAGGACAGGAGTCCATTTTTTTAAAAAGATTTATTTATTTATTTTATTATATGTAAGTACACTGTAGCTGTCTTCAGACACCCCAAAAGAGAGTCAGATCTCATGATGAATGGTTGTGAGCCACCATGTGGTTGCCGGGATTTGAACTTGGGACCTCTGGAAGAGCAGGCAGTACTCTTATCCACTGAGCCATCTCTCCAGCCCCCAGGAGTTTTGTTTTGTTTTGTTTTGTTTTGCTAAACCTTCTTTCTAAATTGCCCAGAGGGCTGAGGTCGGATACACAGATAACAGACTAGGGCAGCAAGCACAAGCTTACACCCAGACACCTGAGCGGGAGCTTATAAGTGCCAGCATTTGAACTCTCCCCAGTGTATCCTTCCCACCACAAAATTTAATAAAATTAGATTAATATGCAAAACCAATCACCTTTAAATATGTTAAATAATGCCAGATAAAAGATAAAATGCAAGAGGAAATTCCTTGTAGATGGAAACAAAAAAATAAACACCCCCAATACACTTAAGAACCATAAAACACAAGGGAAAATGATAAAATGACTGTTACTGAAAGAACACTGAAGAATACCTGATTACAAAAACATCCTTTTTTCTTAGATGAGTTGCTCTGAGTTAATCTGCAAATGTAATGCAAAATGTCAAGAAGCTTTCTGGACTTGAAACTAATGTTCAATTTCAAGCCAGTCTGTGATCAGGAGAGGGGGCGGCATGGTGGTGCTCCTACAGGGGATAAACTTTCTACCTTAGAATCTTAGAGTCACTTCCATCCTCCTCCCTGATTTGTTGCCACTAGTATTATTAAACCTTCCAGTTTCCAAAAGGAGCTGAAAAGTCTCAATTTTAATGAGACACCATGCAGCCAGAGTATTATCAATGACTGATTTAAGCTTAAAATGGTGGCTGACGATGTGGATCCGTGTTAGAGTACTTGCTCTGCATGTATGAGGACCTAAGTTCAGATCCACAGCATGCATTTGCAACCTCGGCACTGTGAGGCAGAGACAGGAGGATAGGGCTGGGGCAGGGCGGGGGCGTCACTGGCCAGCCAACAGCTGAGCAGTAAGCTCCAAGTTCAGTGAAGAAACCCTGTCTTTAAAAAACAGGGCATACAGTGGGGAGAGGAAACTTGTAGAGTCTACCTCCAGGAGAAAGACAGGCCATCAAGTGGAGGGATGGGGTTGCCATCCCACAGTCAAAAACTCTGACCGAGAACTGTTCCTGTCTAAAAGAACTGTAGGGATGGAAATGGAGAAGAGCCTGAGGGAAAGGAGGTCCAGTGACAGGCCCAAAGTGCGATCCAGCTCAAGGTAGGCTCCAAGGCCTGACACTATTACTGATGCTATGGTGTGCTTACAGACAGGAGCCTAGCATGGCTGCCCTCCAAGACATCCAACAAGCAGCTGACTGAGACAGTACTCCCAACCAATGGAAGAGCCAGGGACCCCTGTGGTTGAATTAGGGAAAAACTGGAAGAAGCTGAGGAGGAGGGCAACCCCATAGGAAGATCAGTGGTCTCACCTCACCTGGATCCCTGAAACCTCTCAGACAGTGAGCCACCAACCAGGCAGCATACACCAGCTGATAGGAGGCCCCCAACACATATACAGCAGAGGACTGCCGGGTCTGGACTCAGTCGGAGAAGATGCACCTAACCCTCAAGAGACTGGAGGCTCCAGGGAGTGGGAAAGTCTGGTGGGATTGGGGTGGGGGGTGGGGGCATCCTCCTGGAGGGGGTGAGGAGGAGGTATGGGATGAGGAACAGTCAGAGGACAGATAGGGAGATAGGAAAAGAGAAAGATACTTGATATTAACTTCTCTTCTGTATACACACACACACACACACACACACACACACACACACACAATGGTTGGATAAATTAAACCCATTTTTGTAGATCACATCTAGTCCACATGCTGCCAAGGTTTGGCTTTTTTGGAAATAAGCAAACTTTTTCTGTGCAGGGTCAAAGAGCAAATATTTTTGGCTTTCTAATCTACTCATAATCTCCATTTCACATTCTTATTTATAACTCAAGAATACAAAAGACAGTAAAATAAGGTATATGTGTTAACTTTGAATTTACCTTTCACAGAGATAGTTTACCAATTTACAGTCACCCTGAAATTCAACCTCCAGTATCCCAGAAGGGTCCAGCACCCGACCTGACCTCTTGTCACATCTTCCTCATTTTCTTAGAAGCCAGTCTTGGGTAAGCATATTATGCACAATCCACTAAGAGGGTCAGCTCCTCCTGGCATAGAAACGTCTAGGAAGCTACCCTCTGAATTGAGCACCTGCATCAATGGGACAAGGTTCTACCATTTGTTATATTTCGACAGTGCCAGCTCAGTTAGACACCGGGCTCAGCCGCGGCTCCCACCACTGTGCTAAGCAGCACCTGTGCCTCTGCTGGGCCTGCCAGCTGTATTAATTTCCTAGTTTCCTAAAGATATATATGATACAGTTAAAGGTAGCAGCATCCACCTCAGGCAGACCAAGAACTTCTATGCCAGCAGTGATGTAACAAACATCCGAGGGAAACTCATATACACTTCATTTTAGCAAGAGTCCTTGGCCCTGCCCAACCTCAGAAAGTCATTTCAGTGATGTGATCTGACCTGGGACAATAAACAGACTTGTCAGGATAATGTATAATTATTTTCCTTTTAGAATCTCTTAAAATTGGAGCTGATATCATTTGAGAGATAGACAAGATAACATATGAAGAAAGCTGGGTAGGTGACTATCAGCTCCCCAGTACCTTAGAGCGTCAGGACTTGTTTGGAGATCCCAAGATTCCCAAGCGCTGCACGATTTACTACTCAGTCGAGCTAGGTCCTAGCTCGCATGTAATGTGATCCCAGGCCAACTCAAGCTGTACCTCGTCCTCTTCAGCTTGACAAGCCTAAAAGTATCAAATTACCTCGTGTGCTCCTGAACCAGTGGCCTAGTCTCCAGTTCTACACAACAGCGAACCCTAAAGTACTCTTCACAGCTACACAGACTAGTCAGGTGCTCTCACGGAGTTCTGGCTTTTAAACAGCCACCATGAAGATCAGGTATACAATCTATAATGGACTTTACTGAATTTATGAAAGGGTGATAAAACTAAAAATTGGTTATTTCCTAGTTATTTTCCTACATTTTGTTACTACTACTGCTCTTTAGATTATTTGTACGATTGCATATGAACGGTGGAAACATTGCCATCACATGAGCCAGGAATGAGGCACATGCCTTTAATCTCAACATTTATGAGGTTGAAGCAAGAGGACCAAGAGTTTAAGGTCACCCTCAGCTACATGAATTGGGGCCAGCTGGGCTATGGAAGAACCTGTCTCAAAGATATATCCTCCAAAATGGCTGGTGGGAAGGCTTCGCAGGTATAAGCACTTGGTAAATATGCCTGAGTTCAATCCCCAGAATTCACATTTAAAAAACAAAACAAACAGGACAAACAAAAGCCAAAACCAAACCACAAAAGCCGGCCACAGTGGTGTGTGGCTCCAACCTTGGGGCAAGATGGGAAACAGACATAGTGGAGGCACCTGGAGGCTCTTGGGTAGCAGGAAATACAAGGAGGGAAAGAAACAACAAGAGAAACGGACCCAACAAGGCAAATAGGTGAGAAGCGATCCTCTGAGCTGCCCCTGATCTTTCAATGCATACCTGTGGCCTACCCTGCCTGCCCCTATGAATAAAGGGTTTTTAAAACCTCTGGAAATGACAAGAACACTACCCGAGAGCATGCCACTCCTAGGTAGGACCTTCTTCCTGTCTACACTATCATCATGGTATGAGCCTCGCCAGGTGTGTTTCTAACACATGAACTCTGTATCAGCGGCCCACCCTCCTTCCAGAGTCTCTATTAACCATTTACCAGCGCGTCAGTGGCTGAGGGTGTGCCATAATCTCATTAGTTCATGAATGCTCCCCACCTCGCTAACTCCCCACCATCCTCCTGAGGATCCAAATCATGAGTTACCTGCTTTCAGAACAGCACCAATTGACTCTGAGGAAAATAGAAACACGAATGAGAATAGCAACACTTTAAACAGGGCAGCAATAAATTAGTAAGTTAGTTCTGAATTTCCATGTTTAGTACTGTATTTTTTTTTTCTTTTTCCTTTTCTTCTGCAGCCTAGGCTGGTCTCAAACTCACAGCAATCCTTCTGCCTCAGTATCCCAAGTGCCATGAGGGACCATGCTAAACTCTGTGCTTCTATTTCATACATCAAATTCTTCACCCAGTGAGAAGATCTGTTGCCCTGGCAACATAAACTGACCCCAAGAACAAACAAAGGTGGACCCATTTGCACTGCCCACAACCAGGAAGGGATTAAGTAGGCCCAGAGCAACTCCTGAAAATACAAAGGCCCGATTCACTAGCAAATGGCCTGGATGCCATTTGGGTCATTTCAGACATATGGAGCACTGCTCAAGTAACTTAAAGAGGACCAAAGTTGAACAGTGTGAAGATATTAAGGCATGTGTAGTATTAAGCCCCGCCATGCTGGCTTTTGTCTTTAATGTGTAGTGTCTGCAAATACTTCAAATGACTAAGCTGCACTTTTCCTTTTCTTTTCTATTTAAATAGGTTGGCAGAGGGTTGGGGGAGAATCACACTGTTTTATGTGCTCTAAGGAACACAGACATTTCATCTTCTGAAAAGGCACAAATGAAGACAGTGGGCCATAGGCTTGTTCTTTCCAGTATTAGAACCGAGCACTAGAACAAAGCAGTCTCCATGTCTGAGGAATTATAGTATAATTCTAAATTGGAGGTACAATAATTTGCTACACTTTTTCATTTGCAATTTGCAAAGATGTAGCAGCAGACTGAATGTCAATTATAAACGGTTCCACCAAGTACTGAGATAAAGTAAAACAACCTTTTGGGTTTAAAGGTTCTCTCTCTCTGTCTGTCTATCTCTGTGTCTCTGTCCTGTGTCTCTCTCTCGTGTGTGTGTGTGTGTGTGTGTGTGTGTGTGTGTGTGTGTGTGTGTGTGTCTGTCTGTCTGTCTGTCCTTGTGACAGGGCATTCAAATGTATCCAGTATTTAGTATCTGAATGAGACTGGAAACTCTATCATGTTGTCTTTGCTCTTGAAGAATCCCATGTACTCCTGACCTGACAGGATGGGGGGCTCTGTTTGCTCCACTCTGCTTTAATGAGTACTGTGGGATACACTTACCAAAAAGAGGAGAAGGACATCCTTATTGTATACTTTATTTAAAGCTTCAAAACGGTAAACAATTAGCAGATAGATGATAACTGGGTAACATTAGTTAGCTGTTTAAACCTTGACATATTCACAAGCTCCCAGATCCTTGTTTAGCACCAACATTTTAGTCTATGTAGTCAAAGTCTTCTGGAATTCCAAAGTTTTTATCAATTTTACTTTCTTCAAACCCAAATTTTCTTTTGGCCCAGGATTTTATTGCAAATATGTTATCTAAAAAAGAAAAATTGAAAAAAAAATTGAGAATTAAACACACAATCATACAACATCGTACTCTAATTATCCATGCTGACTCTCAGATATATTAAAATAAGAAGTGTTTTGCTCCTTAAGAGTGCTGAGGAAGAAGACTACAGACAGGGCAGCTTCCTGAGGCCGGGCTCGTTCCCTCAGCAATTTCAGCTGCTCTTGCTCTCAAAGGGAGAACTTTCTCTCCAGACCTCTGTCCTTCCAGTCGGAGTAATGGCTTCCAGACAAGCAGCCAGCCTGAGGGACCAGGCGAGAGGGGTGTAAAGGGTACTCCTCTTAAAATACCATAGAAAAAGTTGTGTCCTCAGCATCCTTACAGGCAATTTGTATTGTACTACTAAAAAGAGGGTTGCACCTAGTTAAAGGAATTTACCCCAACGGGGAAACCCCAAATTGTATAAAAAAATTTTGAGACAAGCATCTTCACCCCAGTGCAGTAACAAAAGGGGGGGGGGTCAATGCCTATGCCTCAAGCATCAGTGCTCGGCAGCAAGGGATGCAGGGCATTACCGATGTGCAAAGGCAGCTGCCCCACAGAGCAAGAATGACAGTCTTCCCCCAACCCCTCAATTCTATAGATTTCTCATATATTTCGTAATGTTTAGTTAAAATGCTTTCCACAAACATAAGAACAATGGCGCAGGTCTTCCAAGTCTGTCAGAGCATAGTGCATTAGTAGTAAAAATAAATAAAAGATTAAAGCAAGACCTTCCTAAGCGCTGTGGCCATGTCTTGTCATCCCTCCTTCTAGCCACCAACCACCTAGCATACAATGTTCTAGAGGCAGAATCTTTGAAAAAAGATGGTTGAATTAAAATGAAATCAATAAGGTAGACCCTAGCAAAATCTGATTGGTGTCTATAGTTAAGACACAAAGAGAGAGAGAGAGAGAGAGAGAGAGAGAGAGAGAGAGAGAGAGAGAGAGAGAGAGATCATAGGTTGGCAAAGGAAAGAAGATGGGAAGACTTAGGAGGAGGCAGCCATGTGCAAGGCAGAGTGGTCTCAAAGGACACAGGACCTCAGCCTTCAGATTGGTGAGAGTAGTCATTTCTGTTGTTAATCTGTAGTATCTAATCTGCAACCCTGAAAGTCAATACATGGAATTGAAGCTTTCTCTAATAAACTATTTCCATGGACTTGTTTCTGTGTATTAAATAAATATAAATTTGGAATTCAATTTTCTTTCTAGAGTAAATATTACTACCTCAAGTGGAACAAACAGTGCTGTATCCTAACTGGATAGAAAGGCACTGAACTGTATAGTCTTTGAGTCTGGTTAATAGTATGTATACACACACACACACACACACGTATATATGTGCATATATATATATTTCCTTAAAGAATCAATAGTGCTAACAAAATACCACTGTTTTTATAAGAATGCATTATAGAAAGCTAACAAGATTTTTGCAGTGAACTCCATCCACTTCATGCACTAAGATGCCTTTTGATTCCTAGCACAGAACAAAGAATCTACCACCTGAGTTTATTATGATGTAATTTGTTAAATAAGATGTAAAGTGTAGCAAAACTTTAGCAAGATAACAGCTCATCTATATTTAAAAGCTTGGGCAATCACTCATTCTATAAACTAAAATATTAAATTCTTAGACAATATTTTTTTAAAAAACATTACATATTTTGATTTCTGGTTGTGTTTTATGAGATTTCTGTGTGTGCAAATGTGTCTCTATGACTATGTGTTTGAAATTTTTCTTTGGCTTTTTCTTCTGTTTGTTTTGTCTTCTTCTGGTTTGTTTTTATTTTATCATTATTTTCTTAGATGTCTCTATGTGTCCTAATGAGAGAGAAAAAGAAAGGGTGTGGATTTTGGTGGGTGGGGAAGTAGGAAAGATTCTGGAAGGAGTTGGGAGGGAACCATAATCAGAATATATTGTATTCTTAAAAACCTATCGGTGGTCCACACCTTTAGTCTCAGCACTGGGAGGACAGAGGAAGGCGGATCTCTAAGTTCAAGGCTAGCCTGGTCTACAGAGTACAGACAGGACTACACAGAGAAACTAAAAAAACAAAATAAAACAATGTGTATTCATTATATTGTGGTGGTTTAAATAGGTATGGTCCCCACAGACTCGTGTGTTTGAATGCTTGGCCCATAGGGAATAGCACTTTTAGAAGGGGAAGCGTTGTTGGTGTGGGTGTGGCCTTACTGGAAGAAGTGTGTCACCGTGGGGGTAGGCTTTGAGGCCTCTTATATACTCAGGCTATGCCCAGTGTGGCACACAGTCTCCTTCTGTTGCCTGCAGATCGAGATGTAGAATTCTCAGCTCCTCCAGCACTATGTGTGCCCATGCTTCCCGCTGTGATGATAGTGGTCTAAACCTCTGAAACTGTAAGCCAGCCCCAAAGAAATGTTTTCCTTTATAAGAGTTGCCTTGGTCATGATATCTCTTCCCAGCAATGACACCCAAACTAAGATGGAAGTATGTGTGTGTGAATGTGCTTGCATGAGTTTATTTATACCACGTGCATGCAGGAGCCTTTGGGGGCCAGGGCAGTGTGTTGGATACTTTAGAACTGGTGGTGAACGCGGGTTTACGAATTTCCATGTGGGTGCTGGGAACTGAAATTGGGTCCTCAGCAGGAGAAATGAGTGCTCTTAACAACTGAGCCATCTTCTCTAGTCTGGAGGTTCTAGATATATTTCAAGGACACTGCTGTAAAAAGAAACCAGGCTTTAACTGATACCTAATATAATTTTTGCTATAAATACCACTTCGAAATCAGGGAGGTTTTTCTTTAGTATAATTCACTTTATCTTTTATCTTCATCTTTTCCTAACACATGTTTATGTGAAATGAGTAAGCTGCTACCTTCAATGGGAATGAAACAGTCACTAGCTCAAGCTAGCATGGGAAAGTCCATACAGTGTGAGATGACACTGACTTCTGCCCTTCCTTCCTCTGCCTCCAGAGGGCTGAGCTTGGAGGTACTCTTTACCCTGCGGTCTTATTTGGAACTGAGATCTATGCTGAGCAGCCTGCCAACTAGGCCACGTCCAGAGCATGGGAAAGACAGTTCTCAACAACTAATTCTGTTAGCACAGGATCACCCCTTCCAGTCCTCAGGAGACAGAGGAAGGCAGATCTCTGAGTTCAAAGCCAGTCTGGTCTACAAAGTTAAATCCAGGACAGCCAGATCTGCAAACAGAGAAGCCCTATCTCAAAATCAATAAAACCCAAAAACAATTTTTCTACCATCTTTCAAACTCTCAGGATGGTGTTGTTTTGTTGTTTTTGTTTTGTTTTATTTGCAGCTAACCATAAAGGAAAGAAGTTCTTCCCACAGTTTTTCTAATGATAATTTTGGAAGTTTATGATGAGTTGGAAAACTTACGGTTGCTTACTTAACAACTGGAACTTACACTGCATTGGGGAACGAGAGAGAGGGAAGCTCATTCTGAAATCCCATCTGAAGAGAGGAGCCGACAGGCTCTTACTCAGTCCCCCAAAGTGAGAGGCAGGCACTATTCACAGAGACCAGACAGGGCACAAGTTCAGAAAAGCTCAAAGGGTCAGGGAGCAAACGAGGCGTTGCGAGCGGCTACCCTCTGCCACACACACGCGCTGTCCTTCCCACCACTTGTGTGCTGCTCCTCACAAACTACTGGAGGAAAGTCATACACTTTCATTTACGTTATGTGTGGTAGGGGCAAAGTGAGCATGTGTGTGTGTGAGATGGTGCATGAGTGGAGGTCAGACTCAGCTCTCACCTTCTGTCATATGGGTCTAACTTAGATCCTGACCCATCTCAGCCCCCCCTCCCCCACCATCGTTTGTTTAATCCATGAGGCCCCTTGCTTCATTAGCACACTCAAAATTTAACATTTATCAGATTTATATACCATATTTGTTATCACTATTATTTTTCTTAGCTATTTGGGAAAGGTCTTATGTAGCCAGACTATCCTTGAACTCACTACATAGCCAAGACTGGTTTCCTTGCTCCAATTACTGAGTGCTGGGATTACAGACATGTGTCACCATACCTAATGACATATTTCTCACTTACACTTCACCTGATACAATGCTCTTTTTCTCTTCTCTTTTCTTCACTAAAGCACTATTTTGTTTAGGAAACAACTCATAATAAAATAAATATAAATAAAATAAACATGATAGGTGATAGACAGACAGACAGACTGATAATTAGAAGGCCAAAGGGTTATTAATATTTCCTACTTATTTTATTATAAAATGGATTATGGGAAATGAGGTCTAAGCATTCTGTGAAACACAGCCTGAACCAGCAGCAGGAAACTGGCACACATGCTTGCTCTCCGAGGCTAACCTGAGACTCAACAGCCTGTAAGTTCTTCCGTCTCTGCTCCAGCCCTAGACATACCCTGCCGTGGGAGCACAGTGATAGGACTAATACATGGGCAGCGTTAGATTGTCCCCAGGTGGAAACACTCAGTCACCATCATTTTATTATCAAATATTGGGAAACATCAGGGGTACTTTCTGGCAGGTTTAATCTTGTTAATCATACTTGTGTATAAACCATAACTATCATTATTTTCTCCTAAATAATGTCTTCTTTAGGATACACAGAATGCATTGTTGGGAGAAAAGACTTGACACAGGATGGAATCTCACTATCTAGTCCAGGCTGACCTTAAATTCAGGGTCTTCCTGCCTCAGCCTCCCAACCACTAAGCTGTGGGCAGGTGCCACCACACCTGGTGCCACAGTGCCCTATTAACTCCTACTTCTTAAATGTACACCAGAAAAAGCAAGCAGGCTTCCAGTGAAGACTCAGAAAGCTAGTCTAGTTCCTGTTGCCCAACACACTGTGGCTGTGCACTCCTTGGACCTTGACTGTTTCTTCACACTGAGGTGCAATGATCACACCTGCCTTGAGGATTACCACAGAGATAAGATGAGCGTACACCACAGACACTCATAACAGTAAAGCAGCAAAGAGCCCTTACAACACATTAGCACTTCTTACTTGCAGGCGACAAACCTTCAGGATTCCATGATACTCCCAAATGGATTCTAAATTCAAACCCATGAAGCTGTAGGCTGCAGATATAATCAACGGGAGGGTGTTTGCCTGCCACGTATGAAGTCTCACATTCAGTCCCCAGCACCAAAGAAAAGCAAAGCCACATGGAACTTCAGTTTCACCTCATTAGAGATGAAAGGGCAGTGATCAGGAGCTTAGCTTAGGCAAAGCCACACAGAAGTTGGACCTGGAGCTGCTGCTGGCCTCACAGAACAGAAATATACTTTTATAAAGGTGAATCATAATTCGTGTGAAGACACTGGCTTGTATGCCACGGCGGAGCCTTTGCTGTAGTCACTGTCCCACTTACCAGTCCATCGATTGGCGGCTTCTTTAGCTACTTTATTTGCTTCACCTGAAATAAAAAAGGATAAAATAATATGCATTTATTTATACAAATAAGACTATCTCCAACCCTCTACAGATATGAACCAATGTATTATAAATTTCACATGCATTAGAAATTACCATGAAAAAGATCAAATGGTACTCTAACACTGTCTTAAAAACCTCCTCAAATGCTCAAGAAAAGTTTGGGTTATTCAGCTACACTCAGTAAAGAACAGGAAGACAATGTGAACAGCCTCCCTGTTCTGAATCTCACCCCCACTGTACTGACTTCTTTAAAGCCCAGGCTTATTCGATACACTTTATTTGTCTGTTTGCTTGTTTACTGGGGGTAGCACAGCAGAGGTGTGGAAAGGTCGCCTTGGAGAGGCTGTGAGACCTGGTGGCAAACATTTTCATCCTCTAAGTCACCCTGCCAGCCTCTAAAGTACAGGTTTAAATGAGATGCTTCTGAGACAACGTACCTCATCAAATGACAAAAACAACTTAGTGGTAAGAGTTTTATGTATATATTCCTACACTATGATAAATCTAACTTTAAACATTTTTAGAGACAAGCGAGGCATGGTGTTTCACATAGAAAACAGAAACAAGGGGATCTCTTAAAGGTCACAACCAGACTGGTCTACATAGTGAGTCCTAAGAGACTTTGTCTACACAACAAATCAAAATAAACATTTTAGAGGCAAGAAAATAATCCCATAGGAGAAAACGTTTCATTTACTTTATACAGTAAATATCTAACCTTAGCTAGGCACATGGTTGTTACTTCATGCTGGAGGCTGAGACAGGAGGATCTCAGGTCTGAGACCAGCATGGACTACATGTAAGAATTTGTCCCAAAACAAAACCAAAAAATTTAGAGCAATGACTACGTGATTTGCTACTAAATGTATTTGTGCAAATATCTTCCAAGTCACCTTAGATAGAACCTAACAATGACATGACCAACTAGGCATAAATACTACTCACAATGATGACTTTTTTGTTTATTGCTTGGTTGGTTGGTTGCTTTTTTGAGACAGGATTTCTCAGTGTAACAGCCCTTGATATTCTGGGATTCACTTTCAAACAAAGATTTGCCTGCCTCTGCCTCCTGAGTACTGGGATTACAGGTATGCACCACCATGTCCCGCTGACATTTACTTTTTTAAAAAATTTATTTATTTTTATTTTATGTGTTGGTGTTTTGCCTACATGTATATCTGCGTAATGGTGACAGAGCTCCTGCAACTGGAGTTACAGACAGTTGTGAGCTGCTATGTGAGTGCTGGGAATTGAACCTAGGTCTCCTGGAAGAACTTAACTCTGAGTCATCTCTCTAGTTCTGATGTTTTTTTTTTTTTATTGAAAATAACATAAGAGTTATATATGACAGATTTCACCCTATCAAATCAGTGGATTGTATAATCATTACCACTATCTTAATTATAGAACATCTTACCAACAATAGGGCACTAGGTATACAAAGCAGACAACATCCCCCCTTTTCTGGCCCCCATCAACCACCCATTTGCTTTCCATCTTATGGCTTTACTCTGTGGAGATACTTAGTGTGAAGGAAACATGTATTCTCTTGAATTTGGCTTCTCTCCGTACACCTGTGTTTTCAGGGGTCATCAATACCCATCATTTTTTTATAGTAAAATGCATTTCACAATTCGCTTACCTATTTGCTGACAGACATTGGGCCATTTCCACTAATCCTAACGATACTGCATTGAACATACTTTTAATTCTCTTGGGTGTAAGAAATAGAATTGCTGACTTGCATAGTCTGTATTATTTTGAGGAAGGGATAATCTGAGATGGAGTCTTTCTTTGTTTCTTTGATACAGGGTCTTACCTTAAGTTCCTGGCTCATCTGGAACCTCACTATATAGGTCAGGCTGGCCTTAAACCTGACAATCTTCCTGCCTCTGCTCCCAAGTGATAGGATTCTAAGTGTGTGCCATCATACCAGACCTTTACTTTTTAAAGTAACTGTACCACTTTGTAATCCTACCAGCTACACAAGAGTTCCAATTTCTCCACATCCTTGCCAACACTTGTGATCTTAAAAACAAACCAAAACCAAAACCAAAACTGTAGCCATCTGGGGCTGGAAAGATGGCACAGTGGTTAAGAGCATTGGCTGCTCTCTCAGAAGACCTGGGTTCGTGGAAGCTCATAACCAATTATAACCGTAGTCTCAGGGAATCTGATACCCTCTTCTGGCCTTCTGGGTACTTCACTTACATGGGGCATAGGCATATACACAGGCAGAGCACCCAAACACATAAAATTAAAAATGGGTGGGGGTGGGGGGGAATTCCATCCTAAGGAATGTGAACAGACATCTCACTGTGGTTCTGATCTGCTACTGACAAATGCTGTGTTTTATTGGCCATTTGTTTATTTCCATGGAAGAACATTTGTTTAATCTGTTGACCACTTAAGCTGGCATTTTGATAATTTTACTATGGAATTATGAGTTCTTTATATATTTTGGATATTACCTATTTGTCAAATAGAACATTCTTCTCATTATTTATCTTTCTAAAATCTTGCTATTTGGAAAAGTTTTCAGTTTTGATAAAACTCAAGTATGCTTTCTTTTGTTACTGTCATACTGGCTAATCCAAGGAGGTAAAAATACATGCCTAAGCTTCCTTTTGAGAGATTTGTAGCTTGAGCCCTTACATTTAAGTCTTTGGAGCATTCAGGTTTTTGCTATGGTAAGCAGTAAGGTCAGGGTTAATTTATTGCACTTGTAGATCTAACTGTGCCCATCAGCATTAAAAGATTTCTTTTTCAGTTGAGTGATCTGAGAATCCATAATCCTGATTTTAATCAACCATGTTGACTTCTGGACTTGCAGTTCCACTACACTAATCGATGTCTCTCATGACTCAACACCACACCACCTCAACTGCTGGACACTGTATTAAATTTAGAATTAAGAAAATTAGTCTTCAATATTTAAATAATATATTCTTTTTTATTTGGGTCGCTTCTACTTTTATATGAACCTAAGCATTACTCTATCAACTTCTGAGAAAGAAGCAGGTAGAACTCTGATGGGTTCTTCACTGATCATGGAGAAGGACATCTGAGTATGCTCGCCTTAACAATATTAAGCCTTTCACTCCACAAACCTGGCATGTCTTTCTATTGTCTGGCATCTTTCTTTTGTTTCAACAGTGTTCATGGTTTTTAGACACATCTTACCCTTCTGATAGCTTTAGTCATAGGTTATCTGCTCTGTTTTGACACAATGCAAAACCACAGATTTTCCTTTCATAACTTCAGCTTCTATTTGTCCGTTGTTAGCATACAAAGATACAAATGAACTTGAGCATGGTAATGAAATCCCAGCATCTGAATTGGCTGAGGCAGGAGGATCAAAAATTCAAGGTCAGCCTGGACACAGCAAAACCCAAACAATCAAACAAAGAAAACACATATGGTGGGGCTGGAGAGATGGCTCAGTGGTTAAGAGCACTGACTGTTCTTCCGAAGGTCCTGAGTTCAAATCCCAGCAACCACATGGTGGCTCACAACCATCCGAAATAAGGTCTGATGCCCTCTTCTGGTGTGTCTGAAGACAGCTACAGTGTACTTACATATAATAATAAATAAATCTTTAAAAATCCCCACACATATGGTTTTTAAAGTATTGACATTTTGGTAATGTAAACCTCTGGCACTATTAGTCATAATAGTTTTAGGGATGTTTACTTCTGTGTATATAAATACTATTGAAAATTTATTGTGGGGGCATTTGTTTCCACATATATAAATATGCTGAAGATTGTCTATATAGCTACAAAAATATATAATCTAAAAGCAACTGCCTTTAGTTCTTCCTCTTCAAACTGAGTATTCTGAGGTTTTTTTTGTTTGTTTGTTTTTTCTTGACTGGCTGCCCTAGCTAGAACATCTAGTCCAGGCGGAACTCGTGATGAGGGAGGATTCTATCAGGAGCACGGCCTCTGCATAGACTGAGGAACTTCATGTTCAGCCCCAGTTTACTGAATACTGTTAATTACATATGACTATTAAATTAAAAAGAATGTCTTTTAGCTGGGTGTGGTGGTAGCCACCTTTAATCCAACACCCAAGGAGCAGAGACAGGGGTCAGGGGGAATAACTTTCAATTAATAGGCTAGCCTGGTCTACATAATGAATTCTAGACCAGCCAAAGTGATACAGTGAGGCCTTGCCTCACACAAAAACAAAAACAAAAACAAAACAAAAGCAGAACAATTATTTTTCATTTATTTAGACAAAGATGTGGTTGTCCTCCTCCCACTAAGTTTTATTTTATAGTATCTTGCATTTTTGTAGGTTAGCTATGTTGTTTCTCAGGCACAACAAACCCTGCGTGCTCAAGACAAGTGACACTTTGCCAGGTGAGTAATCCTTCTCCTGGGCTGCTGCACTGAGCCGACGAGTATTTGGTTGAGATTTTCACTATGAACTTAGTTTTCCTTTCTTGTTACCTCTTTGTCTTGCTGTGACAGCAGAACGATGCTGGCACCGAGTGTTAGCAGACACAGTTCTCTACTCTCAGCTTCAAAGAGTCACTTAAACATTCCATCACTGAACACTGTCTGGATCCGTAGTTCAGTGGTAAATCTGCATCCTTATGTTCTAGTTCATCTGATTTTAGCAAAGGGATACCCAGGATTTAACCCAGAGCCGGACCACCTGCATGAGGAGCATGTGAGTCTATCTGTCCCTTTACTTCTTTAGGCTTTTGCCCCATGGATTTTATAATTCATGTTTTATCTGCATATATTAATTGCTTTTCTGTTGCTATGATAAACACCACGACCAAAGGCACCCTATGATGAAAAAATATATATCTGGCTTAAAGAGTTCCATTATGGTCAGGAATCATGGCAGCAAGCAGCAGGCATCAGGGAGGCATGGAGGTAGCAACAGAGAGCTTCAAATACAAACAGGAGGCAAAGATCAAAGGGAATGGGTAAAAAGCTTCAAACTCTCAAAGCCTGCCTCCTGGGCAAACTCCCTCAGCTAGGCTGCAGCTCCTAACTCTCCCCAAACAGTGGCATCAGCTGGGAACCAGCATGCAGGGGAGGGTACTTTCTCAAACCATCCTATGTACACACATGACCTGTATGTTCTATGTTCTGATCCGTCATCATCATCATAACTGCACTTGCCACACTGGCAGTAACTCACCTCACAGGCTATTTTCTTTGCTCTTAGTGTAGTTGCTATGACCCCTTTCAATTACTGTTTGTAAGTCTTCCTCCAGCCTTTTACTTTCAACATATTTTTGTCTTTAAATAGGAGTCTTTTCTAGGTGGCATATAATTAGTTGACTTATTTCCTTCCCTCTTGGCCTCCCCAGCCTTTTCACTGGGAAACAAGCCATATTCACTTAGTATAATTAGATACTATTTACATGACATTCTGTCATTCCCCATGTATGATGGTTTAAATGAGAAATATCCCTCATATTCTCTCAGATTTGAACATCCCCCTCACCCCCCACCCCCTGGTTGGTGGCACTGTTTGGGGAGATCACAGAACCTTTAGAAGACAGAGCCTTGCTGGAGGAAGCACACCACTAGGGTGGGCTCTGGAGTTTAGATACCGATGGCTTCTGTCTGATGCTTTGTTTTGTGTGTGTAGTTCAAATGTGCTTGGCCAGCTCTTTGCTCCATGCCTCACCACTGTGGACTCCAGAACCACAAGCCAAAGGAAACCCTCTCATCCACAGGTTATGTTTGGTCGGTGTTTATCATAGCAACAGAAAGAAACGGGCGCACTTGGTCAGATAGATGTCCCTTTTATCCTTCAATTTTTCCATAACTAATGTTTGTATTAAGTGGAATTATTTAAAGTTTTTCTATCTCTCTCCCTTTCTCCCTCAAATTTCTGCACTCTAAAATAATGTAAAACACACACACACACAAAACTGAAAAAAAAAAAAAAACAAAACAAAACTCAGGGTAGCTGAGTGGTGGCACACACCTTAAATCCCAGCACTCCAGAGCAGAGGCAGAGGCAGGCAAATTTGAGTTCAAGACCAGCTCGGTCTACAGAGTGAGTTCCAGACAGCCAGGGCTACACAGGAAAACCCTGTCTTAGAAAAGAAAGAAAGAAAAAGAAAAGAACACCCATGGAAGGAGTTACAGAGACAAAATTTGGAAGTGTGACGAAAGGATGGACCATCTAGTGATTGCCATATCCAGAGATCCATCCCATGATCAGCTTCCAAACGCTGACACCACTGCATACACTAGCAAGATTTTGCTGAAAGGACCCAGATATAGCTGTCTCTTGTGAGACTATGCCAGGGCCTAGCAAACACAGAAGTGGATGCTCACAGTCAGCTATTGAATGGACCACAGGGCCCCCAATGGAGGAACTAGAGAAAGCACCCAAGGAACTAAAGGGAACTGCAACCCTATAGGTGGAACAACAATATGAACTAACCAGTACCCCGGAGCTCTTGTCTCTAGTTGCATATGTATCAAAAGATGGCCTAGTCAGCCATCACTGCAAAGAGAGGCCCATTGGACTTGCAAACTTTATATGCCCCAGTACAGGGGAACGCCAGGGCCAAAAAGGGGGAGTGGGTGGGTAGGGGAGTGGGGGTGGGTGGGTATGGGGGACTTTTGGTATAGCACTGGAAATGTAAATGAGCTAAATACCTAATAAAAAATGGGGAAAAAAAGAAAAGAAAAGAAAAGAAACTCCCAGATTTTGCTTGCCAGAAAATACTCTACAAAAGAAATTTAACGCTGGCTTCCCCTGCTGGTTTTTGTACCATGGGCTTTGGGGGTGGTGTTGTCATCTTTTGGTATTTTTGGTACTATCCTAAGGATTCTCAGATTTATCTGTTGGTGACTATCCTCAGGATTGGCACTAATGTCTGACTCTTTAGCATTCTAGTTCAGATAAGTCTCAACGTTATTTCCATCCCCATCTTTCCTGCTGGATGACACCACTTTCATCAGGTATGCAGTTGTGGCAGTGGACTGTACTTTATACACCACGTGGTATATCAACAGGACTGCTTTACACAGATGCCTCCTAAATCAGATTAAAAGGTAAATATATGCGGTATATGTAAATTGTCTACTTAACCTCACTAGTGATTTTCTTCTGCATATTGAGCAACTTCGGTGCCAATGTTACTTTCCCTCCATCTGAAGAGCTCCCTTCAGAGTTCTGAGGGGTTCCTCTGCTACAAGCTAGTAGTCGTTCACTAAGATATCTTACTTTGCCCATTATCTCTGGAGGGCCTGTTTCTGGAAATACAATCCCTGACTGACAGCTTTCCTTCAGTATTCAGAATGCATCCTCCCCGAGGCCCCTCCCTGCCCCAAATGCTTTTGGCCTCGGGATTTCTGAGTAGAAATAAGTGGCTAATCTCAGTGACGATCCCTGATTAGGACGACTTGGTTCTTTCTTGCTACTTTCAAAATGGCCCTTAATTACAACAATTTGATGGTGATGCCACAGGTGTCAGATCTGAAAAGGTTTCCTCATTATTGGTTCTTCCTCCTCCTAAGGTCAGACCATCGCTATGGTGCCATCTTTCACTCTGCTGACTCTTTCCGCGTCAGCTCAATCCGTACTGTGTGCAGTCTGACCTCAGTTCGGCTGCTGCAGTTCTAAACTCCAGAGTTTATTCTCAGTCCTTCTAGTACGGTTTCTATTTCTTTACTAATACTATGTGCTCTGTGAGTTGCTTAGGCCTTCCTTTATCTTTATAGGCAGCTCTCCTTTGGTGAATATGCTTAGAGCAGCTCGATGAACTTGTCTGCTGAGCTTAACACTGCTTGCTCGGAGCAGCCTCTATATTGTAGCTTGTGAAGTACATTCTCTTCTTTCTTTGCAAGTCCTATAATAACACAGAACTGATCATTTACATATAGACAGTGGCAGCCAGGCAGCAGTGGCGCACGCCCATATACCATGGCAGCCAGGTGGAGGCAGCACACACCCAGCGCACAGGAAACAAAGCAGGTTTAAGCTGCCCAGGCTGGCTTCAAACTTCTGACCTTTATGCCTCATCTTCCCAGACAGCTGGGCCTGTAGGTGTGTGCCACCACAGCTGGCTGACTTTCAAGTACTTTTGTGAAAATTTAGTTTCTACATCTAGTTTTACTTAATCTTGTTCAAATAATGACTATGGTAGCTAAAATAGTATTCTTTTTTAAAAATAAAACTGTTTCTCTGACTTTTCGCTTTCCTGGTTACTCACAACTAAACTTGTGAATAGCATCAATTATCCCACCGGAAGGATGAACTGCAAATATTTCCTGCAGACATTATTTAAAAAGAACTTACGATTAGCCACGTCTCTATGGACTATTATCAGGAAATCTTGCCCCACAAGAATGGAGGACATTGGGTAAGCCTGATTGTTGTAATGTGGGTGTACGAGCCGTGCTGTCAAGAGCTAAATCCTATTACAATCAATTTCTAAACCACATAATCCTAAATTAATCCAATTATTTCTGACTAACTTGATAGCTGAAATCCTATGAAAATCTTCATTATAATAAAGGACATTAACATTTGGGGTTAGAAGTTAGAGCCTAGTAAAGTTATTTAAATTTAATGATGATATTTCTGACATCTGCTACTAACAATTTTAAGTTTTTTGGATCTGTGGAAATCGTAGTTTTCACTGAAAAACTTCATGAATAATTTACTACATATGGTATAGGAGGCTGGGCAATAGCCGGTGCACAATCTGCTTCATTAAAATTTAAAACAATTGTTTATTTTTATACATATTTCCCTGGTCTAGCAGGCAGTACACACCTTTCTGAGTCCAGTTACACATATGTGAAGCTACGATGTCCTCAGCTCATGGTCGCCAGTTTAATATCTAACTTTACTCTCCCGTCTTCAAATACACTAATCTGATCCTTGGCAAAAAGCAATCAGCTATTAATCCAATCAGTGTAATTGTCATGTCAGCGATAGTTTTCCTGTCAGGAAATGTGACCATTGTGATGTTCTGCCCCGCTGGTTCTGCCTCTGGTTCATTTCTCTGTTCTGACTGACACTGTATTCTGTTCAGTTTGCATCACGCTTTCCTAGGCTGCACAACTGGAGATATTAGTCTGCATTCCAAGCAAGCCTGTTTTGCTAGGTGATTTTGGATCTTTGTAAGTACTCCTGAGCTTGTTTTGGGCATGCTAAGATACCTGGCAATAGTTAGCTGTTTTCAATCTTGAGTCTCATGGTGCATAAGTGATGTTTAGAAGGGATGTTGGCCAGGGTCACCTGCCCAAGGAACCACCTGGTGCAGTACCATGAGAATCTCGAAGTGGCAAATCTGAAATCCTCACTAAGGAGAGCGAACACTTACAGCTCCTAAACAGAGAGAGGCGTGGGACACGAAGAAAGGAAGCGCTGCTTCCGACAAGCAGCGACAACCACCGCACGCAGCTGGACAGTGCTGCTCTTTTAGATGTTTTATTTTGGTTTGTTTTTTGGTTTTTCAAGGCAGGGTTTATTTGTGTAGCCCTGGTTATCCTGGCACTATCTCTGTAGACCAGGCTGGCATCAAATTCAGAGATCTGCCTGCCTCTGCCTCCTAAGAGACAAAGATCTTCATAGAGATGGGAGTAGAACTCTTTGAGACAGCCATTCTTAACAAATTCTGTGTTTGGAGAGACATCTCTTCTCACAGGTTCTTTTTCATCGTTCAGAAGAACAAAGTGCTTAGCTAAAATCAGGCTCTATAAAATTAGCTATTTCAATTGAAAGTTGTAAAATCAGAGGATCTTCAGTGAACATAGATGCTCACAGCAGCAGGAAACCAAAGAGAAGGTGGCAACCAGGAAGCTAGGTTCACTAATCTTCCACTCTCAAAAGGTCACCTGCTCAAGATGCAGCTGTGTGGTGTGCCTAAGGTGCTGAAGAGCTTCCCAGATCTGTTTCTTCCCCCAGCTCAACACCCTCAGGTGACTTGCTTTCAAGATCAGCATGGCTGTATCTTCCAGAAGTTCCTGAATTCACCTGCCCTGACTCAGCCTAATCCCTCTGTGATCAATTCAAATTCTCATGTTTTTCCAGGAAGCAAATCTGGTCCTCAGACCCTCTGACTGGTCTGCTCCTTTCTCCCTGCGGTGTCAAGTGGCCCTTGCCACTGTTTCTTTAGGGCAGTGCTTGCTTGCTTGCTTAGCTGGCCAGTTTCCTTTTGTTTACGCTCTACACTTCTTGGCCACAGTCAAGGAAGATCTTTTGTTCTATGGTCTCCACAGTATGGTCACAGGTGTTTCCTTAGGCAGGTGGCCCTGACTATGCTGTAATTCCAGCATTCTGGAGCCTGAGGCAAGGGAATTGCTAGCTTGCTAGCTTGAAGCCAACTTGGGCTACATAGAAAGAACTTGTTCTCAAAAGACAGCATCTCTCTCTCTCTCTCTCTCTCTCTCTCTCTCTCTCTCTCTCTCTCTCTCTCTCTCTCTCTCTCTCTCTCTCCAGCTAGGCCACTTTAATTATAATTCAACTCTGCTCTGGCTACTTCTAATGTACCAAGTACTTGCAGTTTTCTCAAAGTCTTAGTCATATACTATGTCCGAGTTTTAAAAAGATACACTTGGTAAAGTTTGCCCTAAACAAAAGTAAGTTAAATAGAAAAATATGGGAAAAGTTATATATTTTTTCCTAAACAGTTTAATGTTATATTTTTATTATGTTTTTTAAAATTCTATAAGTATTATAATTTTATATTGTATAAATACATAAATAATGCCAAGCTTTGAGGGTTTTATTTTAAAACTGAAATAAGGCAGGTAAGATAGCTCAGTGGTCAAAGGTGCTTGCTACCAAGCTTGATGACCTGAGTCAGACTCCTGAGACCCAGATGGTGAGAAGAGAGAACCAACTGTTGTAAGTTGTCCTCCGCGCTCCACAGTTAGAAAGAAAGTCACTGGTATATCCATCCATAAGGCAACCTTACAACTTGGCAAGCTCTTGTATTTATATACCCTTTTCTTAGAAGGTAACAGTGGATTTCCTCAGTAGACTGGAGGTGCCTAAGAGCACCCTGCTCCTGCTCTGACCTCTCAGTTTCCTGACTGTCTCTCGCCTCTACTGTCCTTACCCCACTCACCTTCCTTACTCCTAAAATGATTTCAGTGGCCAAGCTGTGACCACTCAGGGCTGGACCGAGTCTCTTTAGTAGACATCATGCGGAAGGCAGTGTCTTTCTGTTAGATAGCTGCTCACGCAGCACTGAAGTGGCTTAGGAGGAAGACGGTCTTCTCATAAACAAGGAAAGGATGGTTCCGGGAAAGTAGAGATGCAAAGTCTCCAGTTACCAAATTAAAGATGCTCAAGTTATGATGCAAACTTACGTATCTCTTCCACAACCTGTGGGTCACATTCTCGATATTTTTCCACTTCTGCCTTAAGTTGTTGCCTTTGGTCTCGAAATGAAGAAAGTTCTTTTGCAAGCATGGCTCGTTCTTCCTGGATTTAAAGGATTTCATGTACAGTTAGGCCAAATCTTATGTGTAATGAAGTAATAAATTTCAAAAATACATGTTTTGACATGCTATATTTATCTACTCAGTTCTCAGTGTCCATGGGTTCTGCATCTGAAGATCCAATTATCCACTATCAAAACTACTTAAAAAACACAACAAAACAAGGCAACCCCCACCACCTGTACTAAACATGTACAGAAGTTTCTCTCAATGCACTCACCCTCTGAATGATACAACATAACAAATGTTTACAGAGCATTTCTGTTGTAGTAGGAATTATAAGTAATCTAGATATTACTTAAAAGATTATTATAAAAACTATAAGCAGCTATTATGCCATCTTGTAGACATGTATTACATTTATATCTAAATATGCATTTTGCATAAATGTATTATACAAAGACATATAATTGGCATTTTAATTTATTTATTATTTGTGTGATATCAGAGAACTTGCAAGAGCCAGGTCTCCTTCCATCCCGAGGGTCCTAGGGATTGAATTTAGGCTGTCAGGCTTGGAAAGCCTTTACCTGGGGAGCCTCACTTGCCCATTTTTTTTTTTTAAAATAACGAACTTGAACATCCAGATTTTAGTATCTCACAAGGTCTAGGAGCCACTCCCGCTGTGGAAACTGAGGTGTGCTTGTCCTCACACATGTGAACAGTATAATAAGCCTAGTTCTCATCCTTTGCTGAAATCTCAAGTGCTTTTCATAGATACTGAATAATTAAATAAAATAAATATGTTGAGTGTAATAATTGTAAGCAGACAGGAACAGATGGTTAACATGGATGAACTCAAAGGTGATGATGCTACCATACATCAGGGGAAAACTCGCACTACTTTTTGGGTAGTTTCATGGCTTGTGCTAACTCATGTAAGTCACAGTTTCTGTCAACATCAGTCATTAAGCAATTATCCTTTAAAGAGTGTTTGAAAAAAAGTTCTAGAGCTCTTTTCAATTTTAAATGATTAACCTTTATAAATATTTAAAGGGATCAGAAATGGCCTCCTGCCATTTTTCTTTCAAGGGGAACAGCATAAGGCTTTTAAATAGCATGAGCCAACAGACAGGTACCCTGTGACATTTCAGGCAGAGGCTTCACCAACTCAGAGATGCCATGGTGCTACAACTGTGTGACTAACGTTTGTGAAATCTGAAAAATAATTTCACACAAAGCTGGCAAAGATTCTCAGATAAATTTAAGGCAAAAGTCAAAGTTCAAATGGCCTGCCTGGAACTGGCCCAAGGCTCCCTGCCTGCCACCCTGCACTTTCTCCTTGTTCTCTAGCTTTGGCTTTGCTGCTGCTGTTGCTGTCTAGACGGTAAGATGCTCTAGAACAGCCCAGCCCATAGAGCCCTGCATGGTGGGGACATCCTAGCTCTACACTCTCCACTACAGGGTCATTAGACACATGTGTGCCATGATGGTAGCTATGACTGAGAAACTGAACTATGCATGACTTAAATATAAATGGGTAAATATAATTAGTAAATGCCACATTGACACAGCTCAGAGAAATAAATTTAAGGCTAAGTAGGATGTAACGGAATGGTCTTTCCTTGCTATCTAAGCCCAGATGATCCATTCTTTGACAGAAGAAAGAGGAAAAGGGAAGGCTAGTGAAGAGAAGAGAAGCAGAGGGAGAACACCCATGTGAGTGCAATGACAGCTCTGCAGGCACTGGATGTGAAGACAGCCTAGACGGCACCAGTGCAGGAACCTCCGCCAAGGTATTCAATGCCTTCGTGCTTCTAGTTCCTCAAATACAGAACTAGTGATAGGAATGGCAGTCACCTCTTAAACTGTTGGCAAACAAACTGCACTTGGAAAGTACCTGACAATGTACCCGGTGTAGCTACTTCTTCAGCAGCATTGCTGTGACTGATCTCTAACAGACAGGGTGAGTACTGTTATAGAAATTATTTAAACCCAGCCCCGCCTTTGCTTATTGAGTTCCCAGATTAAAAAAAAAAAAAACATAAACAGCCTTTATATTTTTAATAAGGCTTAAGCAGCACAAAAGCTGAGCAACTACCAAGCCTCCATGTTATCAGAATCTACTTTCCTACTCATAACCCTGAATTATTACTTACTATTGCTATATTTGATCTGAGCTGCTCTTACCTCCAATTGGCTAGCCTACAGAACCATGTTTTTTTTTTTTATGGCTCATCTAACTCAGGTGGCTTCTCTATCTCCCTCCTGCACCTTCATGGTCAGATTAGACTAATTCTAATTTAGTTACATACAATAAAATGTTTTCAAGGTTATTCACATAGTAAATAGCTAAAAATAATCAATGTTTAACAATTCAGTTATGCTACATATGGATAGATGGTCTTTAAATGTGTCACAGATCCACAGAATATAGCATTTAAAACCATTTCATTATTAAAAGATCTTTTGATTACAAAACAGATCTGCTTCTGACAGTACCCCATTCCACTTCAAAGAAGATGTTAAGCACAAATACTTCCATGAAGTGTTGCTTCATTTGTGACAGCTAGTCACTGGCCAAAAAAAAAAAAAAAAAAAAAAAAAAGCCCTAATTTCATCTACAGATAGAATGCTGTCCAAAAAGGACAAACAGGTGCAGGATAGTCGACTGCTAAGCTCTGCTAAGGCAGGGTAAGCTAGTCATTCATAATTCCTGCTTCAGATGTTCTGGGCCAGAAAGCTGAAGATAGATGTTCGAACACTGTAAGGAACATTGGGGACTGTCCAGGAAGTCATCTGTCTCTGCCAACTGTTTAAATTTTGGAAGCTATGCTCCTGCATACTGCATACCTGCAATATATATTTGAATATATATTCCTTTTTAAATCTCTGACGGGGTTGAAGACTAGTTATAGTCTCATAATTGAATTTATGTTGTTTAGCATTAAAGAAGTTCTAGATTTAAAAGGATGGCTTTCAGATGGTAATATAAGTTAAAAATCAAACATGATTGAGGTACAGAATTATAAACCCTTTAACTTAGGATAGACGATAAAACACTTCATCTAAATTGCCAAATATGATGAACCAGATGTTACAAGTATATATCCTACCTAATAATTTGCATACTTGTCATAGTCGCTGAGAGAACTGAGTCCTTTATTGGACTAAAAGTGGGAATGTTGAGGTTTTGTCTTTTATTGTCTATTGTAATGCTAAGTGCAGCCCCCAAGACCTGCCAACAGCCAATAGCTGGGCAGAAGAGACATAGGTGAGGTTTCAGTTTCCAGGGCTTGAGGTCAGATGAGGAAGAGGAAGAAGAGGAACAAGGTGAAGGTACAGGAGAGAGAAGGAGAAGCTGCCATGGGTTAGATGAGTCATAAAGAGGTAGCCCTGTGGGCTAGCCAAATGGAGTTAAGAGCAGTCAGATGAAATATAGTAAGCAATAATTTGGGGTTCAATAGGAAAGTAGATTCTGATAATATGGAGACTAGGTATCCGCCCAACTTTTGGCTGTTGGCATCTTTATTCACCAATCAGAAATAACGTGGGACAGGGTCACAGGGGCTACATGCAGACTTCAGACTCTTGGGGGCCCACACTTAGTATTACAATAGACAATAAAAGACAAAACCTCAATAGAGTACTTCCTGTCTTAAGACATTCTTAGGAGCCTTTTTGAATTACTATACTCTTCTGCTGGCTGAAAGCTCTGCTGTGGCTTGACAGAAGGCCTCCCTACTCCCAGTTCTACCGTCTACATGGATTGACTCATACTCGGTAGCCTGGCTGACAATTTGCAGACATGCCAATGCCACTACTCATTGTAGGTGCTTCTCTCAGCTACTGCCAGTGTTAAGGAAAAAAAGAAATGGAACAAAGAAGCAGCAACTACTACTATCAACTGCAGAAATAGCAGGTCTGGGTGATGCCAAGAGTTGACCTTCCCTTAAACAGTATACAGAAAATTACTGTCCTCCAATTTCTATCTCTGACTGCTGAAAACTAACATGAAAGAATAAATCTGAAGTAAATGTGGAAGCACATACTCCCTATAAACTGTGACACAGTCCTTTCTGTAGTGCAGAACATTTCCAGATTGCTCCCTTTCACAATCAAGCAACAGGAACAGAGGCTAAGGTGCAGTGTTTAGTAGTCTGTGCTGATATTTAATGTTAAAATATAGAGAATTTATTCAATATTTGTCTTTCTTCTCTTCCCTCCCTTTGTTTCTTTCAGTTACCGTTGTTTTGAACTAGAGTCTCCTTATGCCAGACTTGAACTTCCTATGAGGCTGAGAATGACCTTGAACTTTGGACCTCCTGAGTATTGGGCTTACAGGCAAGCACTACCCCTGGTTTATGCAGTACTGGGGCTTAGCCCATGGTTTTGTACACGCTAAGCAAAAGTTCTACCAACTTAGCTATATTCCCTGTCATTTGTATGTTTGTTTTGAGTCACGTTTCACACCATATTCCAGGCTGGCCTGGAACTCATTATGTCGTCCAGACTCAGCCTTCTAAGTGCTAGGATTATGGGCATGAACCACCACACTTGACTTAAAACATTTTTATAACTCCATTGTTAAAATAAAGAGGAAGCTAGAAAGTACCTGATTCTAAAATACAAAATCTCTGGTAGCACATTAAAGCACATATTGCACTTTTAATAGTGAAACAGGTTGGGCTAGGGACATGTGTAGCCCAGTGGTAGAGTACAAGTACAAAGTTCTAGGTTCCTCTCTGCCCCCATATCCATCTGATCAAGCAGATCTCCTACAGCCTCCACTACCCATACCCCTACCCCCATCCCATCCATATCCCTTTGTCTCAGCCTTCTGCAGGCACTTCCTGGGAACCTGCCTGCCATGTCTGCCAGGAAAGCAGGTAGGCCTTCACTGTCTTTCCTCTCTTCTAAACCCAATAGCCCAGTCTCATGCTCACCTCTGTATGAGACCACCCGCTGTAGCCTCCTCTTCCTCCCTGCCCCCAATTCTAGCAGAACCCACAGATCTTCTCCCTCCCTCACTACTCCCTCCCCACATCCTTTCATTCAAGCCTCCAATCCAGCATGTATTCTCTGGGAACCCAATAAACTGCCAATTCCAGCCTCTCCTCCTTCCCTGCACCTGTTCGGGGCAGGGTGGCTAAGCATATACCAAAGGCACACTCTGCATTCTTCCCTCTGTGAACCCCTATCTGTACCTCCCCACTTCTAGCCCAGCTCCATCTCATGTATCAGCTTCCACTAAGAATACATTCTAACTGGAGCCCCCAGTGGCCATACCTGTCAGGATCTCAGAAGTACTCTCCACCAGGCAACTCACAGCCACCATATTGTTCTCCTAAGAACCAGAGAGGGCAACAGAAACCAAGGAGCAAAACACCCACTCAACAAAGACAAGACCAAACATCAGCACCTAAAATTACAATCTTCCCAATCCCAGATGACAAGCCACCTCTATAAAAATACAACCATGAACAGCCAGGACAACATGTCTCCACTAGAGCCCAGCAACCCTACCACAATAAGCCCTGAAAATGCAGTGTAGCTGAAGCATAAGACAAGGACTTTACAATAGACTTTAAGACTATGTTAGAGGGCCTTAAAGAGGAAATAATCCATTAAAGACATCCATGAAATGAAGAAAACTGTTCAAGAACTATAGATGGAAATAGAATCGGTAAAGAAAACCTAAACTGAGGGAAAGCTAAAAATGAAAAATATAAAAACTCAAACAAGAAACTCAGAGGCAAGTCTCACCAACAGAATACAAGAGATGGAAGAAAAAATCTCAGTCGTTGGAAGACAAAAATGGAAGGAATGGGTAACTTAGTCAAAGAAAATGTTACATCTAAAAATATCAGGCACAAAGTATCCAGGAAATCAGGGTCACTATAAAAGGGACAATTCTATGAATGATAGAATAGAGGAAAAGGAAGAAACCCAAACCAAAGGCACAGCAAATATCTTCAACAAAATCAGAGAGGAAAAGTTCCCCAACCTAAAGAAGGTAATATCTATCAAAGTATAAGAAGCATACAGAACTCCAGACTCTGGACTAGAAAAGAAACTCCCCACATCACATAATATTAAAACATCAAACATACAGAACAAAGAAAGCTTATTAAAAGCGGCAAGGGAATAAATAACATTTAAAGAGAGACCTACTATAATAACACCTCACTTCTCAATAGAGACTCTAAAAACTGGAAGGGCCTGTAGAGACTCTAGAAGACTCTACTATACCATCCCAAAGTATATACCCAGCAAAACTTTTTATCACAATAGACGGAGAAAAATATTTTATAATAAAATCAAATTTAAGCTCTATTTATCTATAAACTCAGCCCTAGAGAAGACACTAGAGCAATGATTCTCAGCCTTCCTAATGCTGCTATCCTTATGCTATGGTGAATTCCCACCATAACATTATTTTCATTCCTACTTTATAACTGTAATTTTGCTATTGTTATGAATTGTTATGTAACAATATGTTTTCTGATGGTCTTAGGAACCCCCGTGAAAGGGTCATTGACTCCTAAAGGTTGAGAACCACTGCACTAGAGAGAAAATTTCAACCTGAAAAAGCTAATAACACCCAAGACAACACAGAAAATAAATAATATCAGACCAGAGATCAAAAACAAAAACAAAAAGCAAAACAAAAAAAAAAAAAAAACCCACCTCAACCACAGTAAACAGGAATCAACAAACACACATTGTTCATCAATAGCTCTCATCATTAATGGTCTCGATTTCCCAATAAAACAGCACAGTTTAAGACAGTGGATTCATTCATAACAGGCTTCATCCTTTAGCTGCATCCAAGAAACACATTACCGTGAACAATAGAATTCACCTCAGGGAAAAATGATGCAAAAAGATATTCCAAGCAGATGGACCTCAGAAGCAAGCTGGCAGAGCCACTTTACTATGGGACCTAAACTAGTCAGAGAGTTAGGGAAAGACACTGCATACTCCAAGGAAAAATCCACAGAAAGGATACTGCAATCTTAACATCTATACAGCGAATACAAGGGTACTCAAGTTCATAAAAGAAACTCTATTACAGCTTAAATCACATATTGACCCTCACACAGTGATAAGATACACGGTCCTTTAGATTTTAGTTAATACCAGATACAGTCAAGTTCACAATCAAAAACAACCATCACAAGTCCACCCCTTGTCAGGTTAACACACACAATCATATATCCTTAAGTCATGCTTAATTTCTAAATAAAAACAATAACCAGGTCATGATTACATCTCACATGATAAAACTCTCCCACATATAATATATACATACAATGTAAGTATATTATATATTTAATCAGGTCATAATTTTGCCTAACATTATATAACCATACCTCATACAACTGCAAGCTTATTATAAATTTAGAATAGGTGGCAATGTCCCTTAAAGGACATTTTTTCAGTATCTCAGACTTAAACGTGATAACCAATGATATTCTCTTAATTGATGTTAGATTATATGATAAAGAAATGGAGGAAAGAAAACACAAATATCTGTACGAACACAGTCTTAACAAAATATGAGGGAAATATTCATGTCAATTATAGTCCCAGTTTCTGCAACTGGTCACACGGCCTTAGCTGGTATTTTTAACTACCTTTCTCTACGGCCCATTCAAGATTTCCTCCACCCCAGCAGGTACTTCAGCAGGTCTTGGTCTCTCCTTGGAAGAGTGACCCAGATCTTTACCCCTGAGCAGTATGGACCCTTTGTCATCCTGCTTGGATTAGGTTGTTATAGTTTCCTACGACTCTAGTCACCCGATACGGTAACACCAAGAGACACTCAAAAGGATCTCCTACACTCAAGACCTAATCTTTCTTACCTCCATTGTGAGAAGCAATCCAATTTTCCCTGGTAAACTTGATCAGTTACCCCTCCTAATACTGTTATTCCTTTCTTAGCCTGTAAATAATACTGCTATTCCTTTCAGAAGCCCAAAGTGTCCAGGAGGAAGTCTGAGCTTCCAGTTCAGTGGAATGTTTGTTGTGCTCCTTTCAAAAGCACTGCCCACTCTGGAACCAAAACTTCTGGGCCAGCAGAACTTAAGGTCATGGGAACAGGAAGTGAAAATTTTCCTAGTGGGTCACTAGGGATGATAGTAAGTGGAACTACTGCCTTTTCCATCCCTTGATTCCTGGATCCATGGATCCTGGCTATGGGAGAAGTGTGTTCTGGAAAACTCCGGCCCTCCAGGGTGCTGTCACCTAATTGGCACTGTTTATGACATCAAAAGACCATCCCATCTTCCTATCAGGGCAGCTGCTTCAGGATGTTGGGAAACTTGGAAAGACCAGTACATTGCATGATTGTGAGACCACTGTCACACCTCTCTGGCTGTGAAGGGAGTTCTTTGGTCAGAAGCAGTACTGTATAGAATACCATGATGGTGGATAGGGCATTCTGTAAGTTCACAGATGGTGATTTTGGCAGAAGCACTATATGAGGGAGAGGCAAATTCATAGATAAATTATCTACTCTCTGAAGGACAAAGTGTTGTCCATTCCACAGAGAAAGGATCTGTGGCTCAGTGTTGGTCTCTGCTGTTGGTAGATCTGGCAGTCACACCACATCTGGTACAGCAGCGACAACTGAAGTCATGACTTGAGTTTCAGAAGTCAACAGTCATTCTTCATGGTACATCTATCTTTCCCACTGGCCAGAAAGGAGGGATAAGGGAAGTGATGGGAGTCATCACCCCCAAACCTTTCAAGTCCTTGATGGTGGCACTAACTTCTGCAGTTCCTCCTGAGATGCAATATTGTCTTTTGCTCACTAGTTCCCTTGGCAACGGCAACTCTGAAGGTTTCCCACCTGGTCCTTTCAACCATGACAGCCCTCACTCCACAGGTCAGGGAACCTATATGGGAATTCTGGTAACTTCTAAGCATATCAGCCTGATTCACTTTTTTTCCTCCCATCATTAAAATCCATTCCCACTCATACTCCCCAAATGATTGCTTGAATAAACTAGCAAAATCATTAGGCTGTTTAGCAGTGTGGCACACATCCTCGTGGACTATATATGCTTTCTATCTCCCTTCTAGAAAGCTGCTTAGTCTTTACTCGGTTGTAGGTCTAGAGGCAACTATCGGTGGCTCTGGGGAATATCAGTGTTATCTTACCTAGCATCTCCTTAAAGGGAAAACCACTGCTGGATTATTGGACAATGAAGAATTAATTTCCTCAATCAATGGTGGAAAAAGGCAGTATTTCAAGGGATGTGAGTGGAAGTGCGTTTTCTGCTGAGAGTGGAGAGACTATTTCCTCAAGTAAGATAAACCCTGGAGAATCTGAGGGTTCAAAGTTCTTAACCTCAGTAGGGACCTCCCATATAGCTCCACCCCAAGTTAGAGGATCCCATTCTTTACCAGTTACTGTCCTCACTTTAACATCCTTAGAGGCTTCAGTTTGACTTTCTGAAACTAAAGCTCTGTAGCTTCTGGAGAGAAACGACTCTTCCAGGGCCCACTTAGAAACCTTTAGATTGTTACTTAGAAACCTTTAGATTGTTACTTAGAAACCTTTAGATTGTTACTTAGAAACCTTTAGATTGTTACTTAGAAACCTTTAGATTGTTACTTAGAAACCTTTAGATTGTTACTTAGAAACCTTTAGATTGTTACTTAGAAACCTTTAGATTGTTACTTAGAAACCTTTAGATTGTTACTTAGAAACCTTTAGATTGTTACTTAGAAACCTTTAGATTGTTACTTAGAAACCTTTAGATTGTTACTTAGAAACCTTTAGATTGTTACTTAGAAACCTTTAGATTGTTACTTAGAAACCTTTAGATTGTTACTTAGAAACCTTTAGATTGTTACTTAGAAACCTTTAGATTGTTACTTAGAAACCTTTAGATTGTTACTTAGAAACCTTTAGATTGTTACTTAGAAACCTTTAGATTGTTACTTAGAAACCTTTAGATTGTTACTTAGAAACCTTTAGATTGTTACTTAGAAACCTTTAGATTGTTACTTAGAAACCTTTAGATTGTTACTTAGAAACCTTTAGATTGTTACTTAGAAACCTTTAGATTGTTTCTCTGCACCTGGGGCTGGTCAGTCTTATCACCGAGTGCACTGCTGTCCTTCACTGTGTTCTGAGATGCTACAAGTTTCTTAGTTATATCACAGAGCACAGGTTTTTTTTCCCTTTGTCAAATTATCCAGAGATGCCCTGAGCAACAAACCAGCATTATAATTTTCCTTATTTTTCCTTCAAACTGTCAAACATTTTATATATGGAGTCACCAAATCTGTTGTCTCTCACAGCTGGTAAATAATCAAATACATTTATCTATAAAATAGTTCATACCATGGGGTTTTAATACTGTTTAAGTGTCTAGGAGAGGCTTCAATAACTGTAGGTGTTGGTAATTTGAAAACCTATTCTGGATGCTTTTAATTTCATTCTTATACTTCTGTTGCTCTGGAATCACTTGTGGTACCAAATATGTATTAGTCAGGATTCTCTAGAGAAACAACTGACAGGATGAATAAACACACACACACACACACACACACACACACACACACACACACACACATACATATTGAAAGAGAGAGGAAGCAATGGAGGAAAGGAGGCATGGAGAGAGATATAGACACAGAGGCAGGGGATTTGTAAAAGTGCCTTACAAACTATGATCTACCTAGCTGAACAGTGGCTTTCTATCAACAGAAAGTTCAAGAACCCAGTAGCTGTTCAGTCCATGAGGCTGGTTATCTCAGCTGGTCTTCAGTATACACTGGAATCCTGAAGAAGGAGGGTTTAATGCCAGGGAAGGAATGAACTTGCCAATTAGAAGGAGGGCAAGCAGGAAAAAAAGAGCAAGCTTCCTTCTTCCATGTCTTTTATATAGGCTGCTACCAGAAGGTGTGGCTCTGATTAAAAGTGGATCTTCCCACCTCAAAAGATCTGCATTATAAGTGGGTCTTCCCACTTCAAATGATTTAATTAAAGGAAAAAAAAAAGTCCCTCACAAGTGTACCCAATCACTTGGTTTTAGTTAATTCCAGATGTAGTCAAGTTGATGACCAAAAACAGCCATCACAAGAATATTATGTTGATCATTTTCCATTTATGTGCCAAAAGATTTTACAACACTTAAAAAATGTACATAAGTATTTAATAGGGCTTTCTATGTACCAGATGTCCCTTTGAGCTTTGCAAATATTAACTAGCTAAATCCACACAATAACCCAATGAAACGTATTTTATTATTCCCCATGTAACAACTGAGAAAATTAACAACAGAATTTAGGAGATTTCCAACCTCAGGCAGCCTGACTCCAATATTTACATTTCTATTCTGTCTAATAGACACACATGCACACATTTATATTATTATGTAACTTATAGAACACAAACATACCGTCTCTTGCCGGCCAACTCTTGCTTTCTCAATGCTCTTCTGTAAGTCTGCATGCTTCTGGCTTCCCTCTGACAGCTAGAGAATCAAACATTAAGTAAGTTGCTGAGAAGCTGCCTAGAAGATCCCTTTAGAAGACAAAATGAAACAGACTGTTGGCTTAGCTTGTGTTAGAAAAAAATATTAAAGGCTACACTGAAAAATTTTTCTAATTTAAAAAAATTATGAATCATTAGAGTAGAATTAAAGAAAGGTGTCGTAGTTAGGGTTCCCACTGCTATGATGAAACGCCATGACCAAGAGGAATTTGTGGCCAGAAGGTTTTATTTGACTTATGCTTCCACCTCCATATCCATCACTGGAGGAAGTCAGGACAAGAACTCAGACAGAGCAGAATTCTGGGGCAGGAACTGATGCAGAGGCCATGAAAGGGTTCCTCATGGCATGTTCTGCCTGCTTTCTTATAAAGTCCATTACTAACAGCCGAGGGTGCCACCATCCAAATGGGCTGGGCCCTCCCTACTTACTAATTAATTAGTAATTAATCCCCATCAATTAAAAAATGCTCTACAGAAGTGGTTCTCAACCTTCCTAATGTTTTGACCCTTTAGTACACTTCCTCATCTTGTGGTGACCCCCAATCATAAAATTATTTTCATTACTACTTCATAACTCTAATTTGCTACTGTTTTGAATTTTAGTTTAAACATCTGTGTTTCCAATGGTCTTAGGTGACCCCTGTCAAAGGGTCGTCTGAGATCCACAGGTTGAGAACTGCTTCAGATCTTATGGTGGCATTTTCTCATTTGGGGGTTCCCTCCTCTCAGATGACTAGCCTGTGTCAAGCTAACATAAAATTAGCCTGCACAAAAACTAAGTGTTTTCTTATTTCATCCAAAAAAAAAATACCTTTAATTTTTAAAAAAAAATTTGTTGTTTCTGAGACAAGGTCTCACTATGTAGACCTCACTACATAGTGGGACTCAAGAGAAGACCCTGTTTCTGTTTCCCGGGTGTTGGGACTAAAGACCACACTACACCCAACCCTGAGCAATATGTCTTCAACACTTTTATATACTCTTTAGCTCTTTCCATCTCTATCCACAAATAACCTCTACCTCAAATTACTTCAGTTAGAAATTGGGTTTGAAAATTCAGAAATATCTCCTTTAAAAATCTCTATTTAAATTTCATTTCATTTTGACTAATAGGGTCACTCCAAACTACCATAGGTTGTTCATGGAGACCTGTACGGTGCACTTCAATAGGTCTGTATCTCACTTGTTCCCAAGAAGGGATCTGAGAGGAGCTGCACTCCACACATTAATCTCTCAGAGGACAAAGACTCTGTTTCCTGCTGCCAATTCTAGACATATTTAATTGGTTAATTAATTAATGTAATCATCTTATTCGGCTTAAAAGGCAGATAAATTCCATGCGGAAGCCAATCCAGACAGTGAGTATGGAAAATCCACAAGCACATCCCTAGAAAGGACTGACAAACCTCAGAGCACTCCTGACCCCTCAAAGCTGTGACTCTCACCTGAGTCTCTGAGTAATAAACAATCGCAGCAAAGCCGCAACATCCAGCGTCTACCACATCTTTTACTATAAGCTAAGAAATTCCAGACTCTGGAGAGAAGCCTCTGTCACTCTGGAATCACAGACATCTGGGAAGTAACTGAGGGCTGCATTCATTTAATTTATTAGCTGAAAAGAAACTGACTTCTCACAATATAAATCTAGCTATATAGAGGGAGATGAGTATTTAAATACCAGTCTTGCTTAAAATTCAGAAACATCATCTTTAGGAAGCGGGTAGCTCTACTGTCGGGATGCCTCTACTTTTGAAAGTGCGAGCAGGAAGCACCATCAACCTCCTTTCACTGCTTCTCCAGGCTCCGACTCTGACAGCACACGTCTACAGGCCACACAGACATCGGCAGCCGAACAGTTGTGCCTCTTCTAGAGACACTATCTTAAGTTAGAACAAAACACATGTGGCAGCTTTCTAAGCCAAAACAAGCATCAAGGCTTGAAATTTAGCAACAAGATCCAGTTCTTCAATGAAGAGCCCAATTGATTTTTTTTTTAAACCTCCAAGTTTAAAAAGTTAATATTCTACATCCTGTAGGATCTACCTGAAATAATCTTTAAGTGTATACATCACTTCAATTCAAGAACAGGGGAATTCTCCAATTAAAATAATACACGTACATATTTAAAAACATGGAAGTTATTTATAAAATAAATCAGACACCTTAGCCTTAAAGATAATAATTATGTAAAACAAACACGCTAACATACATTTTATATTTTTTTGAATGAAACACTCAGGTACAAGTCTACTGATAATCATGAAGTAGCATGAAGTAAACATGAAGCAGGACATTCATGAGTTGTCATGTTAAGTAGTTTGGTAACACAGGGCACAATCTCCATGACAGGCCGAAGGCTGCGGGTCCTTGTTAGTTTGCATACACTGACCCCAAGCCCACGGGAGCCGCAGCTCTTGGCAGGCTGCCTCGGCCATCAGGCTTGGGACTCTGTTTTGGTTTTAGGTTTGGTCTTGTTTTGATCTGTAAGAAGTCATATGCCATACTTCCTAATGGGCCCTGTGGAACTAAATCAGACCAGGGCTCTGAGGGGAATGAACTGTGCTGGTCGCCACTGAAGATGGGTCAGTGAGCCAGTAGTTCTTCAGCAGGCTGCTGTCCCACTTCCTGAGCTTCCGACGAGAACAGTGGTGGGGTTCTACCCACAGCTCGCTGAGCACTCGGCAAACACTGCCACTGAGCCACAGTCCCAAGAATTTGCACTTATAAATGTCCTAGGTGATGATGATCCGGCTGATTATGGGTCCACAGTTGTGCGAAGTACTGATCTAAATAAAATTTCCTTTTCTCTGAGTAGCAAAACCAACTGAAATACATAAGATATTAATAATACAAAAATATAATATAGCTTCTAAGAAAAAGAAAATTACTGCTATACATTGTAGTTTGAACTAAAAATATCTCCATATCTCTCTGTATTTAGAAATTGAAAGTTCACACTTACAAAAAAACCTTAAAAAGATATTATCTTATATTTTCAAAAGGTGCTCATCACAAGATTCCTTTAAAGACCAAATTATCCTGGTATATTTTTACAAAATAAAACCAGAATCAACTACATATTATACTACATCTATCCCCATATGTCACTAAGGCTAATGATAATCATCTTTACAGCCTAGTATACCAGAACAAATAGCATCAACTAGAATAGTAAACTGCCCGGGCCTAGAAAAAAAGAGGTTTCATCTTTCGATTCAAGGCTCTAACGCAATACTCTTCTATGAGCACACTGCAGGCTGCCCTGTCCCTAGACATGAAAATACACACAGAAAATACAACAGTCCCACTGCATCCCTTCCTAATAAGCGCACAGTATGGTTTTACATTCACACAGACCAACAAAGGTAACATTTCAAAACGTAAACCAGATGGACCTCTGCACAATGCTTCATAATCCACTATGTTCAGATAAATTTCAAATGTGTGTAAATATAAATATATACAAACTTAGAGATGCACCTGCCTCTGACTGCTGGGTTTAAGGGCATGCACCACCAAGTCTAATGTGTCTATGTTATTTTAAAAACAGCTTTGTTTTTCAGAGTAGTTTTAGGTTCACAGTGAGTTTTCTCACACATTCTAAGCCTACATATCCACAGCCTCCTCACTACCAAAATCTTACGTGAAACGGTGCATTTCTCACAATTTATGAGCCTACACTGACATGACTATCACTGAAGTCCAGGGCACATTAGGATCCAACACTGCTGTTGTGCACTCTGGGGGTTTTAGGAAACACACCCACCATTCCAGTCTCACATAGAATAGTTTCACTGGTCAAAATTCTCCTTGCTCTATTTAGTCATTCCTCCTTCTTCCCCCTAGCCTGGCTTCTTTTACTTAGCAATATGCACTGAAATCCCTCTGAATTCCAAACTGTCCTATGGTTTATGACAACTAATTTCTTTTCATCAGTGAATAATATTCTTTTTTCTTAATTTTTTTATTATTTAAGTGCATGTTATACATCAAACATATTAATCATATTGAGTATTTTGAGAATCAAATAATACATAAAAATTTGTTCAACCTTTATATTCATATCCTTTCACACCCTAAAAATATCATTAGTGAATATTTAATATTATCCATAACTGAGGCTCCTATATCTAATGTTGAATACTAAGTTGTTTCAAAACATACAAAATATTCTTTGGGAATTAAACATAGTAAAAGAACATAAAATATTAAAAATGAATCATTAAGAAATATATTCAAGCCGGGCAGTGGTGGTACACATCTTTAATCCCAGCACTTGGGAGGCAGAGACAGGTGGATTTCTGAGTTCGAGGCCAGCCTGGTCTACAGAGTGAGTTCCAGGACAGCCAGGGCTACATAGAGAAACCCTGTCTCAAAAAAATAAAAAAATTTTAAAAAAATTAAAAAAAAGAAATATATTCAAAAGCCCTTATATGATACCACCTGACATAGTAAGAGTATTTAAAATGCATTATATATCTGTGTACATTGTCTAACAATAAATTTACTTTAAAAAGATTACCAGTGTTTCTAAGAGAGAAATTATTTTATCAGTAAGTATATTTTAAAAATTTCAAAATAGCAAAAACTCTTTGAAGTTAAACATTAAGAAAATTTCAAAATAGCAAAAACTCTTTGAAGTTAAACATTAAGAAAATTTCAAGCACAGTGAGAAAAAATTACCAATAATATTTCCATGATGTTTGCAGAACATGATTTTAATATTTTCAGCTATAAATATCTAACAAATAGATTACTTATTTTAAGATATATATCATTGTTATGTGTCCCTTTTCTTTTCTGATTTCGTTAATTTGGATACTGCCTCTGTGCCTTCTTGTTAGTCTGGCTAAGGGTTTATCTATCTTACTGATTTTCTCAAAGAACCAGCTCCTGGTTTGGTTGATTCTTTGTATAGTTCTTTTTGTTTCCACTTGGTTGATTTCAGCTCTGAGTATGATTATTTTCTGCCTTCTACTCCTCTAGGGTGAATTTGCTTCTTTTTGTTCTAGAGCTTTCAGGTGTGCTGTCAAGTTGTTAGTGTAAGCTCTCTTCAGTTTCTTTTTGGAGGCACTTAGAGCGATGAGTTTTCCTCTTACCACTGCTTTGTGTCCTATAAGTTTGGGTATGATGTGTCTTCATTTTCATTAAATTCTAAAAAGCCTTTAATTTCTTTCTTTACTTCTTCCTTGACCAAGTTATTATTGAGCAGAGGGATTTTCAGCTTCCATGTGTATGTGTGCTTTCCGTTGTTTTTGTTGGTATTTAAGACCAGCCTTAGCCCATGGTGATCTGACAGGGTGCATGGGATTATTTCAATCTTCTTGTATCTGTTGAGGCCTGTTTTATGACCAATTATATGGTCAATTTTGGAGAACGTACCATGAGGTTCTGAGAAGAAGGTATATTCTTTTGCTTTAGGAGGAAATGTTCTATAAACATCTGTTAGATCCATTTGTTCAAAACTTCTGTTAGTTTCACGGTGTCTCTGTTTAGTTTCTGTTTCTGTTAGGCCCTGGTGTGACCAAGCTCCTGGGATCCTAGGAACCTGTGATCCTGTGGTCCTGGGTGTGTTAGAGCCCCTGGGAGTGGAGCTTCTTCTGGGTGTTCTGGGACTGACTGTGTGAGTTAGCGCCCAAGTTCTGCTCAGGGCATCTCTGATCCTATGACCCTGGGTATGTTAGAGAGTCTGGGAGTGGCTTATTTTACTTAGAATGTCTCAAGGATCATCTATGCTGTAGCACTTACCACCTTCCACCTGGAGACAGGGCCTCTTTGTTTACTTCTGCATCTGCTGGGCAGATGTCCAGGAGCTTCCAGGGACAGCCTCTGCCTATCAGTGCTGTGGGTATTTGGGGATCACAGTTATGTGCTATCTCATCCAGTTTTTCATGTGTTCTGGAGATTTGAACTCAGGTCCTTATGAATAGATGGCAAGTGCCTTATACCCTGAGCCACCCAACCCCTTGGACTGATTTCAGTTATTGATATTTAATAAATCTTCACATTTTTATGAATCAAGTTTTTTCCTTGTAGTGCTGAGAATTGAACCTAGACCCTTAAGTATGCTAAATATGCAATCTAAAGCTAGCTATACCCTCAACCCATACGTGTTTTTCATTGTTAAATACTTATGTATTATGTATTGCTCATGCTGTCTGTGAGTGGTCATGCACATCGCAGGTGTGTACAGAGATCTGCTGATAATTCTGTGGAGACAGTGTTCACATCCAACCCTCACATGCGTTCCATTTAGGCTTCTCCACACAGCCTTACTCTCTTGTCTATTCCTAGCAACACCAATGTTCAACTACAGCAACATTGTATTTGTTCAGTTTTCTGACAGGCACAAATCTTACTTACTAAGAAAGAAAAGCTTAGTGATGATACTGCAAGCAGCGACAGGCCACTGTCAATTGCTGGTATCTCCACTCAACTATATTTTTAGTCCTTTATTGGTTTCCTTATTACATGAACTAAAAATTATTGATAAAAATCAAGCGGCTATTGGTCATCATCAATTAGCTAGACAGACACAAACTGACGTTTTTACAATGGGCATCCTCAAAGTGTATGCTGCCCCATTGTCCTAGGAAGTGTGTTGTACTTTTCTTCATTTGTTTGTTAAGATTTAAATTTGGTTTGGGTGCTACTAGATGACAGGCAATGATGCCAGTGAGACTACCACTGAAGTATCTTGAAGTGTTAAAGGTTAGTCAACATGTAAATGTATAGCCTTGAAAATATGAAAATCAGCAAATTTCAAAGTTGAGACTGTTTTATATCTAGTCTAAAATTAAGTTGGTTAGAAAAAAATTATAATGTAGGCAAGTCATGGTTATAAATCAATATAAATACTAGGGAACTGATAGACTCTGTATCTGAATGTGATCAAGTGAAATCATTAAGTCTGAACCATGCATGCCCTGAGTCAAAAGCTCACTTTAAACACAAATGCAGCTGACAGGGTTAATTTTTATGAAATGGCTATAAAATACAGAGCAGCTGGAGTTGCTACTAGAATGTAAATACTAAAATTTATAAAATACTGATGGCCTTTTGGGGCAAATATTGCAAACAAACTGAAATGAGGGTTTTTAATGGCATGCATGGTTTTTGACACTCTGCCACCACCTGGTGGCAGGGCATTAAGGTCTGGCTATTGTGGACTGGGTCTTTTCCAGACTGGTTGATTTATATTTGTCTAGAATGATGCTCACAAGCCTGTATCTCCTGGGAAACACAGAATAGTGTTTGGAGCAGGGACTATGGAATTCGATAACTAGTACAGGGTCACCCTTTTCAACCACACCATGAAGCTCCGACGGCAAAGAAGAGTAATTTCTAGGGAAGTCTGGAAGCCTAGCCTGAAGAGCAAAGCACACAAGAGCAAAGCAAATGGTAAACTTTTTTTTCTAAATCTCTGACAACTTAAAACTAGCATCAAATGCATGCATTTCAACAGCTTTAACCATTGACTGTTTTTCAATTATTTCAAATTGTTTATCAATAAAATACATGCATATTTCCTTCTCCCATCTCTAATATTCCAGTCACCCTATCTCTGCAAACAGTATTTAACTCTTTGGTATCTGACACAACAAGAGATAGAAATAATATTCAACTTAAAAGCACATCTTCATTTGAGGTGGAGGGACAGAGGCTTGCTGCATTGTCCAGGGTGGCCTCTAAATACCCTCCTACCTCAGCCTTCCGAGCAGCTAGGATGCCCGGCTTAAAAGGCTTTAAATACATATGGATGTTATTTGGCAGAATCTCTTAGTTGCTCCTACAAAGCCTTTCACTATTAACAGAGCTCCAATTTCTGTTCAGTCTAGAGTGGTAATGTGCTCTGAAAGAACAGGATGCTCCCAGAACAATCTTTCAGTATAAGCCTGTCAACTCAGACTCTGCCAATGAGACCGAAACAGACGCCTGCCTGGGCAAAGGGGCATGCTGACATTTTCCTCTTATATAAAAGATTCGGGGGGGGGGGGGTGGAGTGGGGATGAACAGGGAGGAAGAGGAAGAGAGGGAGAGACAGAGACAAAGAGAGGGGTGGGGTGGGAGGGGATGGGAAGTCTATTTTCTGGGCACTGTTGAGAGAGGACTTAGGAGTCTCAGTAAGTACTTAGAACCAAACAGGGAAAGTCAAATGTCAAAGGCAGTCTAGATAAAGTGTAGTGCAATTAGCCACCCTTGAGAAGGCTACCTCTAGATTCTTACCTCTGATAATGAATCCCTATTATGGAAGCCAATTTGAATTCCTTTTCTCCCATTTGTTTACTCATACATAAGAATGTCAGCAATAGAGCAAGAGAGGAGAGGGAGACATCTCAGACATTAAGATGCTGTACTGCTCTTCCTCAAGACCCAAGCTGCCTATAACTCCAGCTCCAGGAGACCTGACCCAATCACACCCATATACAAAGAATTAAAAGTAAAAATGCTATATGCTTTAAGAATGTTAATAGTATTTGGTTTTAAGTGAGTTATATACAAATTTATTTTGGAAAAATGCCAATGTGACTATTTTTAAAATATCAGGGCAATGTGAACTTCTGTAGCTTGGAAAATTCTTGCTTGCCAATGTCTCTCAGAGACAGATCTGAAGTAAGCTAACTGGGTAGAAAAAAATAGATGCATAACCTGTAAGACAGACACTACAAATATACTAACCAAGTTGTCTGTTTCTAAGTGCCTGGTGAGAGGGTTCTTAAGGCTAAGGAATGTCAGCTGGGCTCTTCAGAGACTCCATGCAGGTGTATTTAACCAGGAAAAAAGAACCTGTTGACACCAGCAGAGGTCTACACAAGCTGCAATGCAATTTGCAAGCTGAGATTATCTCAGGCAACCAGAATGAATTCAAACTTGAGAGGGCACTCTGTGGCAGTGCATACAGTCTTAATTTGCTGAAGTGACACCATAAACTTGGACAGAATTTACTAAAGTGTGTTTCATGGAACACTAATAGCTCAAGGAAACTGGATAAGGAAGACTTGCATATTTAAAGGCTCCAAGAATTCAAACTAGCTACTTGTGTGAACCCAGGGTTCCAAATTCTTTTGATTACAGAACCTCCTTTTCAGTAACACATTGCATCTGTTACTCAGAATCCTGTCAAGTATAATTCAGGCAAAATGGTAGAAAAATGAAATGATGAAGTTAAAAATACACACTTAATTGTTCCCACATAACATTCATTCCCAAAGCTAAGTTTTTTTTTTTTTTTTTTTTTAAAGTCAATATTACACCAGTGTTCCAATAATCCTGACTGTTTGGTGGAAATCATTTTCACTGCCATATGTTATCAGGCAGAAGGAAAGGGACTGTAGGGCAGGGCAAGACTCTTAGGCCAAGTGCTCAGCACTTAGGACTGAGCCCAGGCTCTGCTGAAGTCAGGCAGGGGCGCAGTGATTAATGTGTTTGTTCAGCACTTCGCAGATCTCTCTGCAGCTCAGTCACTGTGGTACATGCTACCAACAAAAGATGAGCAAGCTATAGTCCCTCCCCTGAAAGACTGCTTGCTGTGGTGGTTCTAACTCCACAAAGGCTTCTTCGTGCTACAGAGGAAGTGTGAATACAGTCTCTGTGGTGGTGACTGCTGTTGACTGTTGACCACAGGAAGAACGACTGTAAACCCTTTCCCCCTCAAGTTACTTATTTCAGGTGTTTTGTTAGATGGACATAAGTAACATCCTCAGTCACTCTTCATGACTGTGTGGACCACGCCACGTCACAGTGATGACATCAGTCATAATGCTTGCCACAGCAAACATTCACCAAACATTCATCAAACGAATTAACGGAGGTAGTGCCTGTCTTTATTTTTTTTTTTTTAAATTCTAGTTATCTACATAGTCCCAAAGTAGACTTACTCTTTGAAGACTCGATTTTAGCTGTAAAAATCTCTACATGCCTGTTTCTAAATACTGGCAGCGGCAGAGACTCCAAACTGAGAACATCTCTCACTGTCTCCAAAAGTAACAACGAAATCCAGCTTCATGTTCTTTACTTGTCAGAATGCAATGCTTCCTATACACCAACTCCTAGAAAGGCTGGCCTGGCCTAGCCTCCAAACAAGATTCCGAATAAGGAACTATAAAAGTTCTGGGGGAGCGACTTCCTAGGTCTTACCTGTCTCAGAAGCCATTGAATACTGCTATACAGCTGCTGCCATGCTAATTAAATTCTTATCTTTAAGAAGTCACATGTTTTAATTGCAAATTTAAAATATTGCTTTGACTTATAAAATGTAAATAAAGTGCATACAACATTTCCTACCCTTAATTTCTAAGAGTGCGACTCAGTACTGCCAGGCGCAGTCAGGTTGTTGTGACCTGTAATCTCCAGAACTGCTCATCTGTTCAACAAGACCTCCCTCCCCACCCCAGACCTCAGCAACGCCAGTTCCACTTTCTGTTTTGAGACTGGCTACACTTCATGTCCAATACAAGGGGAATTACCATAGAACATCCCCTGAAAGATAAATATACACACTGTACACATGGCATAGGAGCAAAATCCTGCCACACTCCTCACTTGGGCATAGACCCTCTCAGACTAAGTGGGGGATGGAGACAAGGTGAGAACCTCCTGAAGGTCTTGCTGCCCAAGCAGAGCCTCCTCCATGTGATGTGTCAGAGCCGCCATCCTTTATAAGGCTGAATGAAACCAGGATGATTGCTTTAAGAATTAACTTCAAGGCCATTCTAGACATTTAACAATTATTTTATTTTTAATTATATTAGGGGGAGGCTATTTGCTCTTGAGCCCAGGTGCCCTTGGAGGTCAGAGGTGTTGGATCCCCCTGGAGCTAAAGTTACAGGTGGTGCTAAGGTATGGGTGCTAAAACATAACTCAGGTGTTTGTAAGAACAGAATGAGTTCCTAACTGCTGAGCCATCCCTCTCCAGCCCCCTAACAATTTCTTTACAACTTTTAGGATACAGAGAAATGTCACTTCACTTGGGAGTTTCTTCAGATTACACACAGAGTCACCACAACAAGGACTTGTGACAGGGATCTAGTTATTTCTAACTGTCACATGAGCTAAAATAGCTGCTTCTGGTATCAAATTCCGAAACATGAATTTCAAAAGGAATGAGACAGCATGTGCCTTGCTATTTGCAGCATCTCTAGAGGAAGCTCTTCCTGCCTCCGGAGCACTTTAATTTATGAGACTACAAGTGCATCACAGCTACTTAGAGGGGCCAGTTTCAAACCATTTCTTCAGTCCAACCTAGATCTTTATTTTAGCTTTGTAGAAAAAAAAATACTATACTGTGAGTTACTTTCAGCAAAATCAGTAATATCTTAAGCACATTAATCAAAGGGAGGGAAAATAACAACACTGTCTTCTAACATTTATAATCTAATTGTTTTAACCATGTTAGAAAAAAATATAAATTTATTCTGGCAGGAAATTTTGCATTTCCTCTGCTTGGTGTACATAACAAAACCAGCCACTAAGACATCCCATAATAGTATGGCCTCAATGTGACTTCCAGCTTTATGCTTCCATGACCACAAAACAAACAAGTCTTTGCACATTCTTCCTAAGCTAGATGTCAGCTATGCACTGAATGTAATTGTTTGTTTTCTCTTAACAGCATGGGCCACACTGTCAAAACACATAGATGCAAATCTTCCTTTATCATCTCCTAATAGTGTCTCCATGAGCAAGTTTTCTGATATGTAAAACACAGTTAATACCAACACTGATGCCTCATACAGGTATAAGAACCGTAGGATACAGCACTCACTAAACCTTCCTAAGCAGACACCAACAGTGCCTCTTCAGACATCTCAACTTCCATTTAAACCAGTGGTTCTAAATCTGTGGGTCGTGGCCCCGCTAAGAGTTTTATATAAGACATTCTGTATATCAGATATTTACATTATAATTTGTAACAGTAGCAAAATTACAGTTATGAAGTAGCAACAAAATAACTTATGGTTGGGGTTTACTACAGGGGGAAACGTCCTGCAGGATCACAACATTAGGAAGATTAAGAAACACTGCTCTAAGCCTATCCCACCTTTCAGTTCAAAACAACATTTCTAAGAACTCCTTGTTAACTATACATATTTCTATCCTTGTCTTTGGGTGTGAGATTTCTCAGTTCGGTGAAGGCACTTGCCACCAAGCCTGATCACCTTCCACATGGTGAAAGGAGAGACTTCACCCCTGTGGGTTGTTTTCTGATTTTTACCCATGTGCTATGGCACATACATACAGCCCTATACATACAAATGAATGAGCAAACAAATAAATAAATGCCATTTAAAACATTTTAAGAGCCTTGTCTTTGTCCTAAACTGTATAACAGAATACACAGCAAAGCTTAGCATTTGCCACTACCATATTAAAAATTATACAGGTACATTTTTTTTTAGTTTCTTGTTAATTATTTCCAAGTAAGTTAGATAACTGTGCCTTATCAAGGAAACTTCGAATTCTCTAGGCACAAGATCGCCTATTCTTTCTACTCAGAGAATTTACCAGCACATGGCAAGTCTCTAGGAGGTTAACACATGACATGGACAGCTCACAGTTGGCTTGCCATCTTAGAAAATGGTGAACTTAAAACAAATTACAACTGTGAGTCCTTCAGACTGTCTTCAATGATGACCAACATATACAATCAAAGCATGAAGGAGAAAAAAATATATTTCCTGATTTAATTTTCAAATTTCCTATAAGAATGTCTATCCTCAAGAGACAAGCACATTCCAGCACATAATTGGAGTCAGTGGCAGAACAGGAAGGACATTAAAAGGAAGGAAATGAAGAGCTGCCCCACCCCCACCCCAGGCCAATCTGGAAATAATTAACAAGAAAACTCAAAGGAAGTCAACATTATACTTTGGCAATCTGCAGAGGAGCGGATCCTTCAGTGCAGCCGTGAGTGTGGCCAATCAGCAGTGACTCGTCTTCATGTGAGTCACACAGCAAAGCAGCATCCTTCAGGCCCTGGCCACCATTGTCACTCACTTTGCTCTCCTGTATAAAAATCACCCGGCTCACAGTGGTTTCCTACGAAGCATGAACACTGGCTTCTCCTTTTTGAATGGCCTTCCATAAAATGCACGCCCTCAGTTACTTGCTCTGATTGAGCAAATAAGTTTCCCGTCTACACTCCCGGGTGAGCCATAATTTACCTCAATGTGTGGCCCCATATGCAGAAACCCTAAGGTAGCAGGAACCTTACACTTCACCCGCACCACAGCCCATAAAAGCAGACTGGCCTCTCTCACAAATGGGGAAAGCAAGCCTCTGGAAAGTTGAAGAAAAGCTTGCAAGTTTTTCCATCTGCTTGAGAAAAACAAAACCAAAGCCCTGTTGTGGGTTAGAACAGAGCTCAGAACAGGAGGCAGAGGACCCAGGCCTACCTGTTGGCATGCCCCGGCTTCTGACTTACAGAGGTGGGTATGTCAGGTTAAGCTGCTACCTCGGCTTCTAAGAGAAGATGACAGAGGGGTGGACCCTAAACTACATGGGATGCCAAATCTCAGACCAGTAGGACAGGAGTATATTGACAGCAGCTACTATATGATGGCTTGGCAAATCTGGCTTATGTTAACCTCTTACACTGTGGTCCAAGAAAACCAGAGCAATGGGAACAGAAACAGCCTGGTCTTTAATCACTCGGTATAAACATCAACTGCTATCAACTTTGAAATAGTTAGACTCACAGTACTACCAAGACATGCTTGCTTGCTTCTATAAGGATTACCCAAGTACCCAGTATAGTTAGTTACTATGAACTATGGTAAGTCTAGAATTAAAGCATGAGAAACCATATTTGGCCTTTTTCATTTAAGGTTAAACATCTCTGCCTTATTCCATTGGACAAGAAATGTATAATAAGCATCCGAGTACCCAATGTAAGACAGAACTGACCATCTAGAAGGCTCAAACATTCAGTAAGTTATTTGTTGAATAAAGAAAACACAATCTTTATTCTCAAGCAACAAAAATCAACTATGACAGCAAATTCAATCACACTGATCCTAACACTAAATATAAATGGTCTAACACTAAAAGACAGAAATTGTCAGCTTATATAAAAATGCAAAACCCAATTATATATCCTTAGAAGCAGCACACTGCAAACAGAAAACAAAAATAAATATGGAATGTACTAAGCAAAATTTAACCAAAAGAAAGACTGTTTGTTGTTGTTGTTGTTGTTGTTGTTGTTGTTGTTGTTGTTGTAATTGCCCTTTGTACCCAGGGGCTCCACAAACACTGATTCAATCACCTAAGAATAAAAAAGCTCTCAGGGGGAAAATGCATCTGTACTAGACTTTCACATTTTTGTCATTGTTCTATAAGCATAACTGTTTACATAGAATTGACATTTATTAGGTAACAGTCTAGGCATGACTGCAGGAAATAAACTGCACTCTGGAAAGACCCACAGTGAGAACGGAGGGAAACCTTGGTCTACAGAGCCAAAGTGTCTTAACTGAAGGGCTGTGCTGGGAAGCCCGTGCTCCCCCAGGACGACACTCAGCTGAGAATGCAGCCTCCATCCAACAAGACCGAGAGCCAGAGGGACTCACTGAAACCACGCTGAGTTTTCAGACACACAGAAATGGAGGGTGGTATCAGGGTTTGTTTCTTGAAGTTACAGTGTCTGAATACACTGTTTTTTCACCCAGTAAAAAATAACTAACAGAAGACCTAACCCAGATTTATAAAAAGACTGCAAGGCAACATACTTATTCAGAATATGACCACAAGTAGTGAAATAATCAACAATAACAGAGCTGCATAAAGGCTTAACTGCCAAGGAGACCAGAGGTAAAGAGGTCAAGTGGCTTCCAAGTCCCAAGACCTTTCACTTAGGCTCTGCCCCTATTTGAACAAGTCTTCAGCCTCACGCTTCTTCATATGTGTATACTTATCTTTAAAGTATAGATTACACATGATCACAGAAGCACCTCCCACTGTCTGTTTCTTTCTCTCATCTGGTCACTTAGAAGTATGGTACCAGCTGTCTTCCTGTTGCTAGCTGCCTCACCCTATGTCCATCCAAGTACTCACCACAGTTGCTCTCCCTTCCACAAATATACAAGCCTCCCTTTGACACAGGCTACATTAGTAAACACATGTCATGTTTACTACAGGACACCAGTGGTGCACGTCAAAACCACTTACTATATTTGTGGTGAGCTCTTAATACAAGGGTAAAGAACAAATGTCAGCGGGTCTGAGAAAGTGTCAGAAGTGTGAGAATCTGGCTAAGAACAGATGAAGGAAAACTGAATTCACAAAAGTGATAAAAGCAAAAATCAAGACAGAAAAATGCAATACGGTTTAAAGAAATAGCCACGTGCCATAGTTTACAACCTTGCCATGTTAAAGGTTTGACTCAAAGTGGGAATACAGGGAGGTGGTAGAACCATCAGTAGGTGGGACCTAATGGAAGGAAATGAGGTCACTATAGGTGTGTTCTCCAAAGGCATTGTGGGCACAGGCCTTTTTAATTCCTATTTGCTCCCTGTCTTATGATGCACTTTGGCCATGAGACATGTGGGGTCATATACTATGGCCTGTTTTATAGTTGGCTTATTTCCCTAGCATATCTTCAGGGACCATCACATTGTACTGTGTATCAGAATTTATTCCTTTCTACAATGAAAAAGACTCAATTTTCATTTTCCCTCGGCAGATATTTGGGTAGCTACCATCTTTACAAAATAAAAATAAGAATTCTGCCCTGACCATGGATTCCAAAATCTCTTCAGTATTATATTTTCAAGTCGTTGGATACAAGGGGTTTATACATCAACACTGAAGAAACCAATGAAAAGTCAGCAAAAGATTAAAATAAAACTCTATCTTCTCCCATACAGATGGCACTCACGTATAAATTGGAGCCCCACACCACAGCATCGGAGAGCTGCAAACAGAAACAATGAAATACCACCACAGGCTGGTTATGTTGTTAAGACAAACACATATCATCTACTGACCATGGCGCTGTGCAATGACAGGAAAACTCAGTCTCCACAGATGAAAATGTACAACAGTGCATCTACACTGGACGGCACACAAAACACACTAACCACATAATCCAGAAATGAGGGCCCTCGGTACCCAAATAAGTTGAAAGCATACACTAGACAAAAGCATGGACACAAAGGTCTAATAGCAGATCTTTTTTATAACCTGGAAGCATCCAAGATGTCCAAAAGCTCAATGCATGTATTGAGATATATTGAATGTGATAAAATGTATTCACTGATAAGAAAAATGAGCTATCAAACCTCTGAAGACACAGTGGAACCTCAAATGCATCTTGTTAAGCACAAGAAGCCAATCTGAAGGCTGCAGCACGGATGGTTTCATTTGCCACGTGCAAGTCTGGAAAAGTAAAACTCTAAAGACATAAAAGGCCAGCTGCCTCCTGAGGCAGGACTGCCGTGTGAGGGGCCTGGGTTACAGAGAGGTCCTGTCTTAAACAGAGCAAGAGCAGTGGGCTAGAGCTGAAGGACCAGAAGGAAGAACAAGCAAAGTAAGGAGGTGTCTCACACAGTGACACTGCTGGGGAAGACACTGTACTTATAGACACAGGAAATCATGCATTTCCCAAAATCTGTAGGTTGGTAGCACACACTTATAATCCTAACACTTGGGAGGTGAAGGCAGAATAATCATGGGTCAAAAATCTCCTCAAATGCAAAGCAAGATTATGGCTGGCCTAAGCCACAAGACATTGTCTCAAAAAAATAAAAAATACACCAGAAAGCAAAAGAACAACAATAACAAAAATCTCACAGTAAAGCAAAACACAAGAACCTCATTCAATCCCCAGATCATGTAAAATGCCAAACACAGTGATGTATGCTTGTAAACCTGGCACTGTGAAGGTGGGGACAGGAGGATGCCTGGGACTTCCGTGGCCAGCCAGTCTAGCTAATTGTTAAGTTCTAGTCAATAAAAACCCTGTCTCAGTAGGAGGTAACAGCATTCTGGAAGACACCAAAGGTTGTTCTCCAGCTCACCCCCTTTTCTCTCTCTCTCTCTACACACACACACACACACACACACACACACACACACACACATAAGTGCATGCACATACCCCCTACACTCTCCTTTTCCATCATTTCCTATAAACCAAATCTAAAGCTGTCCCTCCCAGAGTCTACTGATTTTTTTAAAAAAAGAACTAAAATACTAGAAAATATAACATAGGAAAATAAAAGGTGAAGCCCTCTAAGGTCATTTTATGGTTTTGTGTTGTTATGCTTAGTGTTTGGGAGGGAAACCCAGGGCTTGTGCAAGCTATGGAAGCAGCCTGCCACTGAGCTACACCCTTAGCTACACCCTTTTATGAGAAAGAGATGCTAATTTCCTTTAGGCGTTGAGCCCAAATAAGAATGTATGATTGAAGTTTAAGGGAAGCCACTGACTGAGAAAAGCATTAAGGGAAACACTTCTGTCCTACAAAGCACATCTCTTCATAAGGCGGTGACTTACCTGAGAGTTCAGAGCCTCCAACTTGCGCTTCCTGGCATGAAGAGCCTTGCTCGGAAAAGCCCAATAGTAATTGGACGTCCCGATCCTCTCGCAGTCAACCATACCGTCATCCACTAGGCTCTGAAGGACTTCCTTCACTGACATGGCGGCTGGGGAGAAAACGTTCACAGACGCTAAGTTAAGCAGCATCCTATGTACAATTCAAAAGCAAATAACTAGAGAAACATTGCAGAGAACATTACAAGTAAGAGCTAGGCATCTAGGTGTGACACAAAAGTGAGGTGTCCTGGGCTCATGAGGCAAACATTGCAGGTCCTCTTCCACACAGACCTTAGGAGCTTATGTGGGAGTGAAATGTGGACAGAGGCCATGAAACTGGAAAAAGGCATGAGAGAAGAAAGGTTCACAAAGGTGGCAGCTGAACACTGGTGGTGGAACAACCCTGGGACTTATTACAGGGTACCCGTGAGACGGGGGCACCAAGGGGGACTAACCAAAACAGAGTAGATATCACAGCACCATGAGAAAACCTAGACTTTGTGTGGTGATTTAAAAACCAATAAACTTGTCCTATACACAGTGATGGTAAATATATTTTAGCTACCTGCACTGTATTTATTTTTGTAGTGGTAGAGTTTAAAGCCAGGTTTGAACATGTAGCTAAGTGCTCTATCACTAAGCCCCACTCCTAGCCTTTTCAACCCACTCTGAAGACACACTAGAACAAACAGTATGGCCCCCCACAACCAAATTACAAATGGAAAGATAAAAGAAAGGATTCAAGGAGACCAGTATTATCAACCTGAGTGGAAAATATTGCAGTGTACCTAAAACTACATGCATGCCTTTCCTTCTTGAAGAAATTTCACTTGTATGATCTCAGCCACAAAACACAAAGATGGACATACCTGTTTGTCAAAGCATTTTTTTAGTATCTAAAGAAATTGGAAAGTAGCCCAATAACTGGATTTCTAAAACCACAATGCAATGTTATGCCAATTTTAATGCCATGGATAAATAAATGCTGCCCTGTGTAGCATATGAGGAGGGGACGACAGTATGTAGTAATGTGACAGGAGTTTGCATGGCAAGCAGATCAAATGTGAGTTTTACTTTCTTCTTTTTCTTTATTTCCCAGAAATAGACATGTATTACCTTCAGCTAAGAAAACTAAAAGTTGTGAAAGATTAAGCAATACAGAAACAAAATAGTTCCAATATTTAGGACTAAGATTTAAAATCAGAATCTACTAATTATGCTTACTTCCTATGTACCAAAAGCTATAACCCTATTTTAATATCTATTTAAAATTTTCCTAAAGCAGATCTCTAGCTATAAAACTTATTTAAAATTTAAAGATCTAATATGTAAAATTGACACCAAATGTGTCAATGTGCAAAACTTTCACCCCTACTCATACAGTCTACACTGAAAGTCAAAGGACTCTGAAATGAGAGGAGCCAGTGGGGAGGCTCCGGGGCACAGGGGAGGAGCCAGCAGGGAGGCTCCCGGGCACAGGGGAGGAGCCAGTGGGGAGGCTCCGGGGCACAGGGGAGGAGCCAGAGGAGCCAGCAGGGAGGCTCCGGGGCACAGGGGAGGAGCCTCTCCGTGGCACAGTGCTCCCCTAGCGTGGACAGGACCTGGACACAACGCCCAGGACTGAAAAGAAAAAGAATAGCCAGTGAGCACAACTTGGTCAAACCTTTCCCGAAGGCAACTTAAGAATACACAGTCAAACTCTTGAGAGCTACGCAGCCTTTATTTTCAATTTTTCTCCTGCAGACAGAGAGCCTAATGAAGTAATGAGAGGTGGACAAACACTTGCGGACAAAGGTTTGGCTTGCTTGGATTCCCACAGACAGGCCCTTACGCAGCAGTTAAGGCACCACCAGAGAGCACTGGCTTCAGGGTAAGGCCCTGTGCCCAGTCCCCATTCCCAAAGTTCTGGCAACCAGGACAAGACAGGCCCGGCAGTGACTGGTGAGGAAGCTGTGTTTGTTTTACAGGCAGCCTGCGTTGTCATTCCGGGTGGCCTTTCCTCAGGAGACATGTACAAAGACCTCTCTCTTCCTGTTCTTATAATTAGAGTTCCACTCTTAACACCTCACATAATCGTGTATTTCTCCATTTGACTGTGACACTCTCTCACCATGGAGATCAAACTAACTCAACTCATGATTTCTCAAGTACTGAGACTGCAAAACTCCCTCGTGAAGGTCCGATTTCCAGAGGGTTGGAGATTCAACATATGAATTATGAAAGAGTACAGTTCAGTCCAGAGCACAGAGCATGTTAATTACATAATATTTTTAGCAGCAGTATTTGTACACAATCTAGATTAGCGGTTCTCAATCTTCTAACTTTCAGGCCCTTTAATACAGTTCCTCATGTGTGCTGACTCCCAACCATAAAATAATTTTCACTGCTACTTTCTAACTGTAATTTAGCTACTGTTATGAATAGTAATGCGTTTTCCAGTGATCTTCTGTGACCCCTGCGAAAGGTTCGTTCAACCCCCAAAGGGAACATGACCCACAGGATAAGAAGCACTGATCTATTTAGTCAACCATAGATGACCAACTAAGCAAGTTTGATAAGTAGTCATAGGATAGAATTCACTTCCAAAGCAAGTTATCTACACATGCAGACGAGGTGTTATATAAAACAGATGCATGGCAAAGCGCAGCTCAGTGGTAGAGTACTAGGCTGAGGGTGAGGCCCTGGGTAAGCCCCAGCACTCACTGCCCCACCACACACACATAATCACACACACAAAACTGCATAAGCTGTATGATCCCCTCGCAGAATGTCAGATCTTTACAGATACACACTGACAAATAAAACTTCAAAACGTTTACAGTCGTGATCTTAGAACAGAAGAATTACAACATTTTTTTCTCCTTAGCTCAGTGATGAGAGCTGCTATTCTACCTGTCTCTCCTGAAAACCTCTGAAACTGAGCAAAACTAACTTCTCCTTTGAAGCTGTTCCATCAGGCATTCTGTCATAGCAATGCAAAGTCTGACCAGCAGGTAAGTGTAATTAAAAAATAAGGATCTCCAGATGAAATCACCTTGGGTGCAGAATCAGCCCTATGGTTAATGACTGTCACAGAGAAAGGGAACAGACAACAAAGACAGGAAGAAGGACACTGGCAGATGGCACCAAGAGTAGGAATCAGGCACACACTGCTGGCAGCCTGCGGATCCTAGGACAGAAGGAAAGCATTCTTCCTCAGGATCCCAGGGAGCCAGCGCTGTAGCTGGTCTTTGCTACTTTGTGGGTTCTTCTTTTTCCCGCCCTTTATCCACCCAGTTTCACCTCCTAACACTAGATGGGAGAGAAACACAGATGGGGGGGGGGCGGTAATAGGGGGGAAGGAGGGAGAAAGGGAGAGAGAGAGGGAGAGGGAGAGGGAGAGAGAAAGAAAGAGATATCTAAATCTAACTTTTTCTTAGTTCTTGGAGCACAACTACTAACAAACTCCAACCAAACCCCCCTGAACAACCAGCAACCACCCACCCAATTTATTGGGGCACTGGCATTTATATACCCTCTAAAAATTCCCAGAATTCCATACGAAAACAGAAACTAACTGCAACTGGCAAAACCACGCCTCTGCTGGAGCACGAAGCAAATCATAGTCAGCTGCTGGGACCCCACACCTGGGGTTAAAATGAAAACATATTCTTATAATAGTTCTGTATTTTTTAAAGAAACAAAAATTCCAGAACTATTACTACACAACCATGCCTACACCGTCATGTCAATCTTTTGCCTCTAGAGCTCAGAGGCACAGAAAATCAGCCATTTTCTTTAAGCTATCAAATTTATAATAAATAGTAATACAGCCTCAGGAAACTCATGCACTATGTAAAGATACCAAATCATATTTGACAAACACTATAATCTATATTTCCGTTGAAATAAACAATAACAGTATATATGCAGTATATATATATATATATATATATATATGCAGAGTGTCCAAACACAGAGACTGCTTCGATTCCTAAGGAGTATCACATGGGGCTTTTACAAATATATTTATTTCTAGATGTCGGTATTGTCCATAAAAGGAAAGAAGAGTGCAGAAAAGCCTGAGTCCTGGGCCCCCGAGTCCCCACCTCTGTCGGTCTCCTAGTACTTACTTATGCCTTTCTCTTTGGGAGCAAGCTTCTCCAGGTCTTTCAGCTGGAATACATCTTTCTGGTGGAAAGAGTTTAAGAAGATAAGAAATACGTAATTACTTTTTACTACTTATTTACATTTACTACAGCTGTGTTCAGAAAACATAACATCAAAAAGCTATGTCTACAAATGAACAATGTACTAGAAATGAGCATTTCAGAACTAGAAGAAACCATCTCATTCAATGCCATCCATGGAACTTAAGGGAGACTTACTCTACATGAGCACAGTTGCCTGTTCACGACTGGAACAACCTCACACCTTCTCATCGAAGCAGGAAAACTAGCTGGGGGGGGGGGGGCAGCTACGCCATCAGATAATGTGCTGCTCTGACACTCTGAGGTTTAGAAAGCCAAAAAACAGGAGGCTGGAGAGATGACTCTGGAGTCAAAAGCACTCGCTGCTCTTACAAAGGCCCCTAATTTGGTTTCCAATATCCTCATGGTGGTTCAGGGCATCTGGTGACCCCTTCTGGCATCTGTGGGAACCAGGCATGCACATGATTCACATACAGACATGCAGGCTAACCCTTATGCACATAAAAAATTTAAATAATAAATCTAAAAAAAAAAACCCAACAACCCAAAACCAAATAAACAAGCAAACACCCCCGCCCCCCGCAAAAAAAAAAAAAAAGACTCAGTGATGGGAGGATTTTGCCTAGGCCCCAAATTTTGAAGCCAGTCTAAGCAATATAATAAGGCCATATATCAAAAAGGAAGGCGGGGGGGGGGGGGGGGAGGGGATGAGGGCGGGAACAAGAGTCAAAGAAAAAAGAAAGAGGGAAAAGTGCTGGACTTAGTATGGATCATGCTTCAGACGCAGCTGTGGTAACTAACTGTGGTAACAGCTGTCCAAGCTGGTTTTCATTTAAGGTTTTATGAAGCAGTTAACTCTATGTGATAGAAAAGCTGTCTAGCTCATGCAATCACTGATCCACTTATTGACCCATACACTGATGCATTTAATATACATAGAGCGAAATACACTCATGGAGTATTTAATCTAGTGGCCAGGGGACCCTCTTGCTGACCACTGCGGGGTGGAAAAGCATTTGGTCAGGGAAAGTGAAATGGCTGGAAAGACTAACACACTTAATAATTAGAAAGAAGCCCTAAGACTAGGATGGGATAGGGACCCACTGCTTTCTAAATAAACTGGAAAGGCAAGTTCAAGAGAACAGAAACTAAACCTTAATAAAGGCCAATACCACTGCTCACCCAAACAGACATGTTAAGAAACTGAGAGGACAGATAACTACCTAAAAGAAAACATTTGCAAAATGTTTATTGACAAAGCAGCCAGGAATCTAGACATACACAAAGTGTCTCCAAAACAAAAGGAAAAGAAAGTGGATGGCGTTGAGGACTGCAACTGTGGACTCCTCATGAACTGTCGTTACTACAACTGTTCTTGAAAACATTCCCAAAACATTGTTGGTGAACCATTCATGATTAGAAGCAGCAGGGTACAGTGCTTAGCCAGCATCCGTGATTAGACAGTATGGTGCACAGTGCTTAGCCAGCATCCGTGATTAGAGGCAGCATGGTACATGTACTTGATTAGAAGCGGTAAGGTACGTGGTGCCTAGCCAGCATCTGTGATTAGAGGCAGCATGGTTCAAGGTGCTTGACTAGTTACGTTTTCTAATTAATTCAGAAGGTATTACACTTTCATCAGAGTGACCAAGAAAACAGACTATAAACATAACCCTAGCATTAACGTGTATAATCATACTGCAATATTTGTTTAGAGTCTATATTTTGTACTTAACACCACATAATGAGCATTTAGTCATGACACTGTCATAGAGAAGGGCCACATCTAATATCAAATTTTATAACTGATAGTATAGTAACCATATTTGAGTTTGTTGGAATTTTACGTGTCAAGAATGGAACTAGAATCCAAATTCCATAAACTGAATTCCAGAATTCTACTTTACCTTGGACCATAATATTGATTTGTTATGAATCCTGAGGGGCTGATGTCTAATAATTACCAACATTTGGCATCAGTGGATCCCAGATATACTATGTCTCATTCAGGAGAAAACAGATACAATGTTTTTCATTACATTTCCAAAATTCACTGTACACTTCCATCCCCCAAATTGACGGGTTCAATAAGCAGCAACATATTACATCATAATGTGAAGATAAAATAGGAAGACATGAAGAGAATGGAACTAACAAAACTGATAACTCTGCAGAAAAACTCAGTACTGAACATCTTTAAGTGGCTAGTCTTCAGTGTTAGTCTTTAGTGTCAAAATGCCATTGAAGGGTGAAGGTGAACGTTTTTAACCCAGAACTGGCCAACTTTGTTATTTGAGAATATTAATCCTGAAAGGATAAAATCATTTCACTGACTGATTTCCTTGGGTTTCTACTGCCTGGGAGAAATTAAATCTGTTTTTGCTCTCAGGCAACAGGAAAAAAATTTCAACTCAGCCAAAGAAAAAAACTAAAACACAAACTTCATCTTCAGAACAGCAGTTTTGTACTGGCTCTACAACCACAAAGGTGAGACCCAGGCTTTCTAAAGTCCTGGGAACATCTTACCTCTTTACTGAGAATCTGCATTATCAAATGAAAAGGAATTTTGACAATGTAATATTTTATTTTACCATTTCCTCCCATCTGCATAAGATGAAAATAGCCAGAGGACCAAAGGTCCTCCTGAGCCACAAGGACAGTTTGGGGAGATGGGGGACACGGGGGGGGGGGGCACAAGGCCTGTTTGCACTTGTTTTTTCATGAAAGAAAGGCCCATGCATGGGAACATATAAAGAAAGTAGGCTCTAGAGCCTGGGTCTGAACTCTGACTCTGTCACTTAGTGAAGCTGAAACTTTATTTCCTCTTAGTGCCTGGCAGACATCTGGAATAAATTAAGGAGTCCTGGGTATCATCATAAACGTTGCGCGCTGTAGACAGACACAAAGAAGCAAGGTCTTTGCGTTCCCTATAAAGCCAGGTGACCCTCCTTGTTTAAAGCCGGCTAATATCCACTCTTGCTCTCTGAGCTCCTAGGTCGGCTGTTCAGACACTCTGTCTCCAGAGTGCTCAGCTGTAAAGCAAAGTGGATGACCTTACAGGACTGTGCACTGGTGAATTCAGAAAACCTGCACTACACGCCTGGGCTGGGTCTGCACTCAGGCAGCACTCGGTGAACTATTCAACTACTTCAGATAGAAAGAGGTCCCCATCAAATACAGGACTCAGAAAGACAGTTCTGGTACCAGTCTACAGGACAGTCCAGATAAAATACTATGAATAAGAGATACAGCCCTTTCCTAGTCCTCAGCTCAGAAGAGCCAAAAAACGTTTGCACAATGTTATGTAGCCTCAGAGAACCAAGTCAGTGTGGGTCTCTAACAAAACAGACCATTGACATTGACTTACACAACAGAAAAATACACAACATACTCTGAAGATATATTTAATGTGAAAGTCACACAAAATACTAACATTAGGAGAAATAACTTACTGTCTCAAAAAATATCTCCATCATCCGGGTTCTCTTTTCCTCCCCACTCAGTCCTCTTTTCTTTGACTAAAGCATAAAACAACAAAAACAAAAAGCAGCAGTTTAAAACAAAACAAAACAAAACAGCATTTCACAACAATTTGGCATTGAACATTACCTTAAAATGTATTTGGCCGGGCGTGGTGGTGCACGCCTTTAATCCCAGCACTCAGGAGGCAGAGGCAGGCAGATTTCTGAGTTCGAGGCCAGGCTGGTCGACAAAGTGAGTTCCAGGACAGCCGGGGCTATACACAGAAACCCTGTCTGGAAAAAAAAAATGTATTTGATTTTATCTAATATCAACAGGCTTGTCACTCTCAAACCTGACCCTTAAGACTCACCTTAATGACTATATACCAACTCTTGAAGTAGGGACTGCCAATTTTCTATACAGCGATTGAGAAAACATTTTGTGGAAATGTATTTTTATTTTATTTTTTGGTTTTTCAAGACAGGGTTTCTCTATGTAGCCCTGGAACTCCTCTGTAGACCAGGCTGGCCTTGAACTTAAAGAGCCACCTGCCTCAGTCAGTGTGCACCACCACGCCCTTTGTAGAAACTTAGTATCTATAAAATGAACCAATGGCAAGTCACTGTATTAACTTTCAGAAGGCTTGCCTTTTGAAAGATCACAGATAGTCACTTGTTATTAGACGCGTTCTCACGACCGGCCAGGAAGAACACCACAGACCAGAATCTTCTGCGGCAAAAGCTTTATTTCTTACATCTTCAGGAGCCAGGGTGCAGGAAGCAAGAGAGCAAGAAGCAAGAGAGCAAGAAGCAAGAGAGCAAGAAGCAAGAGAGCAAGAAGCAAGAGAGCAAGAAGCAAGAGAGGGAGAAAACGAAACCCCGTCCCTCTTAAGGAGCATTCTCCTTCGCCTCGGACGTGTCACTCCCTGATTGGCTGCAGCCCATCGGCCGAGTTGACGTCACGGGGAAAGCAGAGTACAAGTAGTCATAAGATACCCTTGGCACATGCGCAGATTATTTGTTTACCACTTAGAACACAGGATGTCAGCGCCATCTTGTAACGGCGAATGTGGGGGCGGCTCCCAACATCTCCCCCTATCCTTTTAATAAGAGCAAATAGGCCACCCATATTAATGAGAGTGGAGATAGAGGTCAAATCCCCAGTGTGTAGGTAAAGGAGCCATGTACAGGATTAGCTCTTAGGCTTACAGGCTTTTACCCAGAGCAACCCTGACCTGCTCCCGTGTCGTTTTGCCTGGGGGAAGGGAACTAGGACACTGAACCTTCTTGAAAGATGACATGTCTCCCTAGAATAGGCTCATATATGCCGCAGAGCCTTTCCATTGCAGTGCTTAGCCTTGCAACTCTCTCGGGCTGCTGAAGCACACTCACTCTATCCCGTGCAATGAGTCTAGCCTCATGGGATATAAGAGCTGAGTGGCCAGCGACCTATTGCCTAAGCATAGATAACCATATATCAGGGGGAGCTCCATGTTCTAGTCCTGCAAGCGCCTGGGCAATAACCACCTTGTCTCTCCTAGTTTAGGCCTTAAGCTTACAGACCAATCAAAGAAGCAACACTAATCCACAGCAAAGTGTATCTCCAAATAATATTAATCCCACCCATTTTTTAAAGAAAGAAAATGCTGAGGAGATCCAATTGGGTAATCCTTTGGTCAGGGACAGGTCCAAGCGCGTGGAGTTGACCTGAAGTCTCAATTCCCGAAGGATCTGTTCAAATTCAGCCATCCAATTCTGTAACATATACTGAAAAAGACTTTTTGACAAATTAGCTGCCCTAGTAAATTTAACATACTGAATGGAAATAACACACAATCCCGGAAACTTTTGTTTACATCCCTGCTGAGTTATTTGTCATAATACATCTAGTTGTATCTGGACAAGATCTATGAGTTGATTAACCAGCATGAGACCTCTCTGTATCTTGACATTAGCTGAGGCCTGTTCATCTATGACTGTAGTCACTGAGGCTGACAAAGTGTTAATAGTGTCAGTCGTCTGGACCTGTCCAGACAGAGCCAAGGCTGTCTGAATTAAGGCCAAACCCAGTTCCTAGTTAGTGGTAAAAAAGCAGGAGAATACTTGAGCATTATACATCACCGTCATTGGGAGTGGAAATGTCGACATTATCCCCCAACGCTGCTCTCTCTTTATTATTGACGCCCTGGACATCACCAAGACGAGGGACATTAGTATTCCCTTGGTCAGTCTGGATTTTTCGGGTGAGTCTTTCTGGTACCCAAAATGGGTTGTCTTCATTCTGTGGGAAAACACAGATAGCTCCCCTGGATCTTATCAAGATAGGATCCGGGCCATACCATTTATTATCAAGGACATTTTTCCATTTAACCATCTCATTGGGCCTATCTGGCTCTGAACAATGACGTTCAGCCGCAGTATGGCCATGAACATCAATATTTAAAAAATTGAGTGTAAAGAGTGCCAAAGACACAGACACTCTTGGTGCTCGGGGTACAGTCTCCTCAAAAGTTCCCCTCTTCTGTTTTATAAGATAGGCTTTGAGGGTGCGATGCGCACGCTCAACAATACCCTGTCCTTGAGGGTTGTACGGAAGTCCAGTCAGGTGGGTTACGTCCATCTGACGGCAGAACTGTTGGAATTTTTGAGACGTATAAGCTGGTCCATTATCAGTCTTAAGGAGTCTGGGTTTCCCCCAAGCACTCCATGCCTCAAGACAATGTTGAATCACATGTGAGGCTTTTTCTCCGGTTAACGGAGAGGCAAACATGATGCCAGAACATGTGTCAATGGACACATGGAGATATTGAAGTTTTCCAAAGGAAGAAACATGTGTAACATCCATTTGCCAGACCTGTAGAGGTCGAATACCGCGTGGGTTAATTCCCACATGAGGAACTGGCAAGAACTCACAGCAGCTTTGACATTGAGTAACAATGTCACGGGCTTCTTTTCTTGTCAAGGAGAAACGACTGCGTAATGTTTCAGCCGTCACATGAAAATTGTTATGAAAATTTCTTGCAGCCTCTACCGGGGATGATAGGGCAGCAGCCACCACTTTAGTGGCCTTATCTGCCAAATCATTTCCCAGAGCCATGGGGCCAGGTAGGCCTGAATGGGCTCTAACATGAGTAATATAAACAGGAGATCTTCTAGATAACAAAACTAATTGTATCTGCTGAAAAATATTGGCAACTCTACTGGAAGGCTTAATCACTCCAGCCACTTCTAAAAGATTTACTGCATTTACCACATAACAGGAATCTGACACAATATTAAGGGGTTCTAAAAAGGTTTTTAAAACTTCTAAGACCACTAAACATTCTACCACTTGAGGTGAATTTTCATTATATTGTTTGGATACCACTTTACCATTAGCCACATAGGCACCTATGCCAGTTTTTGATCCATCAGTATATACCACAATCCCATTTTTAAGTGGGTTTCTTACTGTTATTTGTGGAAACACAACAGATTGATTTTGGGCAAACTGTAAGATTGGATGTTTTGGATAATGGTTATCTATTTTTCCTGAAAAGGAGGTAACTAAAACTGCCCAATCATTAGATGTGGCTGCCAAGGTTTGAACCTGTGCAGCGGTATAAGGTACAATTAAAAGATATGGACTTTGCCCAAAGTGGGTGATTGCTGCTTTTAGGCCTTTAAGGGCAAGCTGTGCAATTGCATCAGGATACCAATCTATTATTTTAGCTGGGGATACGTTTGGATGGATCCACAACAATGGCCCATTCTGCCACAAAACTGCAGTTGGCAATTGTGCTGTCTTAAAGACACACAAACTGAAAGGCTGCGAATCCTCAATACGTTGTAATTGTGCATTCTGTAAGGCCTTTTCCACTTTTTGTAAGGCCTGGTTAGCAGCTAGAGTAAGAGTCCTAGGGGAGGAGATATGAGGATCTCCTTCTAAAATACTAAACAAAGGCCTTAACTCAGCGGAAGGAATCTTTAAAAAAGGTCTAAGCCAATTAATATCTCCCAACAGCTTCTGAAAATCATTTAAGGTATGGAGGTGATCTCTTCTTATCTCTACCTTTTGGGGCACAATCTTATCTGGGGACACCACAGAGCCCAAGAATTGTCCTGTATCAGAAATTTGGACCTTTTCTGTGGCTATCTGTAAACCCCACTGACTTAAAGTTTTAAGTAGAAAAGGATATGCCTTTTGTAGCATGGTAAGGTCTTTATGGCACAGGAGGATGTCATCCATGTAAAGGAGCAAAATTAAAGAGGGGAATTGTTCCCTCACTGGCAAAAGAGCTTCTTGTACATAAAGTTGACACATAGTAGGACTATTGGACATTCCCTGTGGTAAGACCTTCCATTGATACCTCTTATCAGGTTCCATGTGATTAATAGAGGGGATGGTAAAGGCAAATCTGGGCCTATCCCTTGGACACAAAGGTATAGAAAAGAAACAATCTTTAATATCTATAATAATTAAATTCCAGCCACGTGGTAAGGCGGAAAGTACAGGGAGACCCCTCTGTACTGGGCCAAATAAGTTCATTTGCTCATTAATGGCTCTGAGGTCATGGAGCAGTCTCCACTTTCCTGACTTTTTCTTAATTACAAAAATTGGAGTATTCCAAGGTGAGGTAGAGGGTTCAATATGGCCTAGTTTTAATTGTTCCTCTACCAGTTGAATCACAGCTTCTAGTTTTTCAGAGGATAGGTGCCATTGAGGAACCCACACTGGGTCCCCTGTTTTCCATGGTATGGGTCGTGCTGCCCCAATGGCCGCTAAGGAAAACCCAGACCCTGTCTGTCTTGGTTTCCATTAGGTGAGATGGGCTCTATCCTTCCCTGTTCTTGATGTCCTAACCCTTTTCCTTCTTTATAACCCATCTTTGCCATGATATTTTTTGCTTTAGCTGAATACCCTCCTGATGGGGCGTTTTCATTGGACAAAATAAGGCCCAAATGCTGCATAATATCCCTTCCCCAGAGGTTAACCGGGAGTGGGAGCACATAAGGTATGAATTTCCCTTGCTGCCCTTCAGAGGATTCCCACGTCAAGGCAACGGAGCTTATAGTGGGACATGATTGATAACCTAGGCCCTGTAATGAATGAGATGACTCTGTGGTGGGCCATGCTTTGGGCCACCAATGTGTAGAAATTATACTTTTATCTGCTCCGGTATCAAGGATGCCTTCAAACTCTTTTCCATTAATCTTAAGGCGGAGCTTAGGTCTATCATTTAAAGATACAACCAAATAGGCAGAATCATTTCCTGAGGAGCCCATTTTCTTTATCTCAGGTCCTGCAGATTTCTCCCTGGTATTATCAGGGAGGAGCAGCAGCTGAGCTATCCTATCTCCTTTACTAATAGAAAAAACGCCTTTAGGGCTTGAGCACAGGACCTGTATTTCAGGGGAATGTTGACAATCCATAACTCCAGGGTGGACTACTAAGCCCTGTAAGGTGAGTGAACCTCGGCCGAGAATAAGGCCCATGGTTCCCGGGGGCAAGGATGGTATAGGCTCCACCGGCACCGGCTGAATACTCATTTGAGGCATTAATAGGAAGTCGGAGGCGGCACGCAGGTCCACCCTTGTGGGTCTTCCTGGGTCGCCTCTCTGACTGCTTCCTGGGTCCTGACAAACCGGTTCCCATATCTTTGAGGGCCCTGGGACCGAGGGCCCGATGACCCGTTTTTTGGCACATCAGTTGATTGACTATCAGGTGGGGGAAGGACTCTGCCCTTTATATCCCTCACAGAGCGACACTGGTCAGCTCTATGATAACCCTTGCCACACTTAGAGCAAAGAGTGAGAGTCCCTCCCTGTTTATCTGGAGCTCTGCAATTTTTCTTAAAATGCCCAGGCTTTCCGCAATTAAAACATGTCCTCTGATCATTTCTGCCCATGGAGCGGTTCTGAGATTGAAGGATGGCAGCCGCTAAACCTGCATTGCTGAGAGGTCCCCCAAGCTCTCGACAGACCCTGAGCCAGTCTTGTAAGCCTTTGTTCTTTCTTGGGGCTATGGCCGCTCGGCACTCCTTTGTGGCTTGCTCATAGATTAGCTGTTCTATCAGAGGCGCAGCTTGCTCTGACTCTCCAAAAATACGCTCTGCTGCCTCTGTCATTCTGGCCACAAAATCTGAGAAGGATTCCTGAGGTCCCTGGATTATCTTTGTTAACTGACCAGTGGTTTCACCTGCTCGAGAGAGCGCCTTCCAGGCCCTAATAGCCGTGGAAGAAATCTGGGCATAAGCTCCCCAATGGTAGTTTGTCTGATCAGCAGAATAAGCTCCCTGACCCGTTAACAAGTCAAAAGTCCAATCTCTCTGCTCTGGAGTCAAAGCAGCTGCGTTTGCTCGGGCCTGCGCTTGTGCAGCTTCGTGCCAAAGCGCTCTCCATTCCATATATTTGCCCATACTAGGGAGAGCGGCTTTTACAACCGTTTGCCAGTCGGCAGGAGTTAGTGCCATGCCAGCGAGCCTGTCTAACTGCACCAAGGTAAAATTAGCATTGGTTCCGTATTTACGAACCGACTCGGCAATTTCCTTAATTTGTAAGTATTCTACCGGAGCGTGGACACGCCCACCCTCGGCTCCTTCAAAGACCGGAAATGCCTGTTGTATTTTCCTTTGTTCCTCTCTGGGAATGAATGAGTCTGCGCACTGCCTCTCTGCGCACTGCCTCTCTGCGCATCTCTCTGCGCATTGCTGACGCACTACGCAGGGCGGGGACTCCGCATAGGGCGGACCTTGAAGCCGACTGCCCTGAGGCCAATCAGCAAACTGGCCTTCGCCAGCCGCTTTTGGCTTTTTTCTTGACCAATTAGCTGGCTGGTAATGGGCTGCTTCTTCCTCCCAGTCTGTTTCCTCAGAGGAGGATTCTTCACCTGCTTCAGAGCTACTAAGAGCTGGCTCCCCGAGCCCATCCAGCGATGAGCACAGGCTCCTTTTCCTAGAGACCTCCGCTAATTGATCTTTCTTCTTTTCCCTTTTTCCTCTTTTTCTTCTAATCTCTCTCCAGGTATTCCTACCTAACCTTAACTTTTCCTCGGGTTCAAGACCCTTGGAAAGGCCTGTATACTTATTTTGTGTACCATATTTCCTCTTTGTTCCTACTCTCTCTCCCCGCTTTACTTCTGATAGCTTGTCCTGAATTTCCTCTAGAATTTTCAGCCCTATCTTAATCACTTGATAACATGTGAAAAGGAACAAAAGGGCTCCTAACACCAGAAAAAATTCAAGGCCAAACATATTCCACTTTACTTCTGATAGACTGTCTTGAATTTCGTTAGAAAGTTCAAGATCGGACTTACCTCGTAAAGCTGTACTCACTGGTACTCTCGTTCCCCAGCTGAAAAGTTCTGAATTCATACAGTTGAATCCTTCTTAACAGTCTGCTTTACGGGAACCTTTATTACCGCGACCCGCAGTTCTGGTTCTGGAATGAGGGATCTTCCTTGCGCCAGTCCCGAGTTTTTTCTCGTCCCGGAATTCGGCACCAATTGTTATTAGACGCGTTCTCACGACCGGCCAGGAAGAACACCACAGACCAGAATCTTCTGCGGCAAAAGCTTTATTTCTTACATCTTCAGGAGCCAGGGTGCAGGAAGCAAGAGAGCAAGAAGCAAGAGAGCAAGAAGCAAGAGAGCAAGAAGCAAGAGAGCAAGAAGCAAGAGAGCAAGAAGCAAGAGAGGGAGAAAACGAAACCCCGTCCCTCTTAAGGAGCATTCTCCTTCGCCTCGGACGTGTCACTCCCTGATTGGCTGCAGCCCATCGGCCGAGTTGACGTCACGGGGAAAGCAGAGTACAAGTAGTCATAAGATACCCTTGGCACATGCGCAGATTATTTGTTTACCACTTAGAACACAGGATGTCAGCGCCATCTTGTAACGGCGAATGTGGGGGCGGCTCCCAACAGTCACTAGTAACTAATTAATAGCTACTCTACGAGCACAAATTGTTGCATAAATACCCAGGGCAGAGTTAATTAATCCCACCTGGGAAGAGGGAACGTCTGAATCTAGAAGGCTAGAGATGAAAAGGACTTGGCCAGGCCGGGAAGTAGGGAGGGGTGCCCTGTGCAGACCCCGCGCACAAGCACAGCGTTGTGGACATCCAAGGCAAGCATAGAGATGGTTACTGGATGGATTGTGCAGAGGGAGCAAATGGCAAAAACTTCTGGGAAGCACATGGATCTTACCACGACAGCGAAGAAGTGCTGAGAAGTTTCTAAAGCTGAGGAGTGACAAGATTAGAGTCAAATTCAAGTGTATGAATGGTAGCAGCAGGGGCTGGCAAAATGGCCCAGAGGTTAGACCACTGGCTGGGCTTCCAGAGGACAGAGTTTGTTTCCCAGCACCTGCATGGTGGCTCGGTCTGTGATTTCAGTCCCAGGACATCTATCCCCCTCTTCTGGACATCCTGGGCACCAGGCATACACATGGTGTACAACAATACATTCAGGCAAAACATCCAGATACATAAAATTTTTAAAATATTTTAATTAAAAAGAAACAAATAATGTGTAGGCTCAAGAAAGAAAAAAACAGGGAGAGTGGGGGGCGGGAGGTACGGGGGACTTTTGGGATAGCACTGGAGATGTGAATGAAGAAAGTACCTAATTAAAAAAATAATAAAATTTAAAAAAAAAAAGAAAAAAAGAAAAAAACCTATCCAGATAGAAAATGGAAGTCTGTAATAACTGTGAATCATTATCAAATTTGAAAATAAGATAAGCAATATGTAACTAAAGTACAGAATAATTCTTACTATAATATTACATATATTACATATATATAATATATATAACATATCAACTTACATTCAAATTAAAAAGAGGAGCCAAGTTTTTTAAGGCAAAGATTCCAATGAAAATAAAGACAACATAAGAAACACACTAGTCTGGGATTTAGGGTTCCACACTAATGTTTGTTAGTCGTTTATTGGGGGCTGCTATGGAAGATATGACAAGGGTCGAGGAAAACCTTCTAAAGTTGGTTTTCTCCTTCTGCTCTGTGGGTTCCAAGGCTTGAACTCAGACAGCCAGGCTTAGCAGTAAGCATTGTTACCTAAAGAGCCATCTCACCAGCCCCAATATTTAAGTGTTCTGAATCCTTTTCTCAAAAACTGCACAGGATCATGTTGTGTGACACTGCGTCCTTGGGAAGCAGGAAAAAGTGTCTATTTCCAGCAGATAGATAACTGATGACGGGCCAAAGCACATATACTATCAAAGTTCAATTTGGTGAATTCATGAGTTTTGTTGGGTTACTTACTGGAATACGGGGAAGGACTTACAGGAGCAGAAATGACAAAGACAGCTGCATCACCAAAGCCTACCCTAGCATACATGGCCGCTCAAAAGGCTGCAAATCTGGAGCACAACGTACACCTTGCAGCACCTCAGCAGTGTCCTTTCCCAGCTCAGTCAGTGTGAGCCTCTCTCTCCCAGGCTGCTCGGCTGGCCTTTGGTTCTTCAGGCTGCTCCACTGGTCTTGCTCTTTCAGGCTCATCACAGAGTGACTCTCAGCAGTCTCTACTGCTTATATACTCTATGGGAGGGCCGTGCCTCGCTCAGTTTCAGGGACTTCCTAAAGCTCTTTTGGGTAGTTTACTTCCTGTCTCAATTCAATGAGCTTTCTCTCAGTATTGAGTGTTCCATGGCTCATTAGACCAGCGTTTGTCAAATGGCCCTTTCATCACAGGGGTTACCTAAGACCATCAGAAAGCATATCTTTACATGACTCGTAACAATAGCAAAATTACATTTATGAAGTAGCTATGAAAATCACTTGGTTAGGGGTCGCCACAATATGAGGAACTATATTAAAGGGTCACAGCATTGACTGGCAAGGCTGAGAGCCACTGCCTCAGACCATCTCCCACACTCTTCTGTTTCAAGTCCCTTTCCATATCCTATATCTTAAAGAGTTTTTCCAAGATGCAAAGTTTTAATCGTGGAGGAAACTGCTACTCAACAAATCACAAAAAAATAAACTGTTTATTAAGATGTAAGATAAAAGAAGATAAAGACTGATTCTGTCCAACCAAAAACTCGGTAAGAAAGCATCAGTCTCCAAAATGGCCCTTTCTTCTGGCAACACTAGAAGCTAACTCATCCCACAGCACCAAGATGGTTCTTGATGAGCGCGTGCATAAGGAGGCAGCCTCCACGCTCACATCTCCCACCCTCCCCTATCTGTCCCCCTGGGACACAGCCACTACTCAGCCCTTCCTCTCCTCAAATCTCTTCTTTGATCTCATCTTCTTTAGTTTTAATTAACACTTGCGATGAGCCCACAGATCTTTATATCTGGCCCTAAATATGCTCCTGAACTCCCATCTCATGTAGCTACCTGCCTGCTGGACAGACTTCAAACTCAACAGATCCAAACTGAATTCTTTCTCTCCTACACACACTCCAAACCTGCTATTCGACATCTCAGGTCTCAGATACGCTCTTTACTTATGCCAAAGACCTGGCAGCCATCCTAGGTGCCTTCATCTTTTTCCCAATTACCAAGTTCTGTCAACACTGGTTCCTAACTATTCTCTAATATGTCCTGCCTGGCCAACTCCATTACCTCTGCCTGGATTCAAGCCCTCATTGGCTATCACCTGCGACTGTCCTCAGCTGCCTAAACACACTTTTGTCTCATCCTCTAACAGAAGTGGACTGTGCAGCTCCTTAAAACCTCTGATGGTTCCAATCCTCATATCAAGCATCCTAATAGGATGTAGAAGGCCCTCTATCACCTGACCCCAACCTACTATTTAAAGTAGATCCCACCCCCAAATTTACCATAACAAGGTGAAAAACTATGTAATTTGGGTGATGGTGGTGATGATGATGATAAAATTATTCCTCTACCTAAAAAAATTTCTCCTCTGCACACTCAATACTCTGAAAGTTCCCCTGAAGCATAATTTGTGCATTCTCTCCACCAGCTTCCCTCTGCTGAGCTCACAGGCTGAGTGTGTGTTCCCAAGACACATTTGCATTGTATCATTTACTGCACTCTCTCAGCAGACTGAGAAAATTCAGAATATCCACTTTCCTTTGCCTTCTTAGGACTTAGCAAGCTGGTTAGATAGAGTTGACATAGAAGCCAGCCCTCAACTTCAGGACCACAACCAGTAAAACTGCCAACTCTAAGCTGCTCAAGCTTCAAAGCCCACAACACTCCTAATTATACAACCCAGGGTGAGTTAAGTAGCAGGAAAGCCCACGGCCATCATCTTGCTTGCAGAGAGAAAGCAAAATGCTCTCTCCAAGAGGGTACCCAGGCTCCAGGAAGCTCCGAAGAACTGCGGTCTAAACCTCAGGTTCAGAGCTAGAATCCACGAGGGTTCTATAAGCCTTCCCACACTGCTCTCTTACAGTAGCTGAGCCAATCATGAAGATCACACCCAGCAAGACTCCTCAGCTAAGCCTCCCTCACCAGTGAGAGCAAGCTACCATATATATACTCACCTAAGAATTTCAGAAAGGCTACTGCCTCGGGCACCCTGTGTAAACTACACTGCAGTGCTAGTGACGGACCTGGGTGTGTACATTTAAAAAGTATCCTCCACTGTTTAACTTGCTTTTCTCACTAGATTACCAAGGACATCAGGGGTTCTGTGAAAGAAATGGAAATCTCTTTAGGGTACAGTGCCTTTGCCCTAAATGGTTCCAGGGACTTGGGCCTGACAGGAGCAGTGAGGGAATGAAGGAAAAGCAGAGCAGAAAGCTGGGATTGGGTGGTCTGGGCTCTTGGATGGAAAACCTGCAGCACTGCAGCTCAGTACGTGCATTGTAAAGTTGAACAGAGAGGCAGGGTACTTCTTACAGTGGGGCCTTACATACAGATAAACATGGAGGCAGGGTTATTACATACATCTGAACACAGAGGCAGGTTTAACTAATCTTGGTAACCAAGGAGCAGTCTCTCTAGGGGAGTGAGTGGTCTTCAGGCCATAAACGTGCGCAAGGGAGCAAAGCTAGTGAACATTTTCCACACAGACTGTCAAAACTCGCACTCCTCTTCTGGGGGAAACATAGCCACCTCTCTAAGCCTGGAGCTGGGGGGGGGGGGGTGTCTCTGATGAGGCCATGCATGTCAACAACACAGGTTCACTGGGGTCTTCACTCATTCAAGGCTTGCTCAGCTCCCTACATTAGGACTTAATCATGTGGCTAAATCAGGAGAAAACAGAGCCCACATCTGGGGTGACAAATCCTAATATTTTGGTATTATAAACAGTTTCTGGAAAGTTCTTTACAATCCCCCAGAGGCAAGCAACAAGGAGACTCTAATGTCCCGGGGAGCTCAGTTTCGGAACGCTCTTACTACCACAATATAAACATCATATAAACGCAGCTGAATTGGAGCATGACTTCCAGCATGATTTATCCCTGTGCCTTTTAGGAGTTCTTACTAATCACAGTTGGAAACATCCAAGGTCAGATTTAAAACAACTAATGTAAAATGGACATCATACTGACATTAGAGACTTCAGCAAGAAAGAAAAAGAACGCCAGGCGGTGGTGGCACACGCCTTTAATCCCAGCACTAGGGAGGCAGAGGCAGGCGGATCTGAGTTCAAAGCCAGCCTGGTCTACAGAGTGAGTTCCAGGACAGCCAGAGCTATACAGAGAAACCCTGTCTCGAAAAAACCAAAAAAAAAAAAAAAAAAAAAAAAAGAAAAGAAAAAGAAAAGAAAAAGAAAAGAAAGTCCTCAAAACTGGGGAGGGGTATTTCCTTGTGGTAAAACACAGATGCCTTCAGATTATGAAGGAGACGCAAAGCCATCTGGGGATTACAGGCCTACGTTTGTAATTGTTTACCTGCCAAAGCAAGCCAAATCGAAATAGTAATTCACATTCGGAAAGAGGTCAAAAGTTTAACTTTGACCAGACTAACAGTGAACTTTTTCCTGCTCATATATAAAACTAATAGCAATACCTGCGTGAAGAGTTAAGAGCCATTAAATCCCTTTGGCAGTAGGCAACTGCCCTATAAAGAGGGTTAAATAAGAGGGTGAGGCCGGCACATCAATAATTCCTAGTTCCTTTTAGTCGGGTACTTAAATTCTACAAAGAGAAACATGATAACACCAAACACTGGTAACACTGTTGTTTTGAATCTGGTCCTGGGCTCCTTGGGCCATTGCATGCCCAGGTGGCCCGTCTGTTAGTTTAACCACAAAGAAGCCGTTATCAGTTATAATTACAGCTGGGCAATTTTTTTTTTTTCAAATAAATGCCCAACGACCTGATCCTTGTCCACCCTGTGTGACGACCAAAATTAACTAAATTAAGATATTAAAATCTGGGGTCACTCTAGCGACTCGTTGATACTCTGTCGCCAAAAGTGGAAAGAATGACACAAAACTTTGAAGGTAGTTGAAAAAAAAAAACGATCCAAAGGGCAGAGAGTCATTAAGTCCGAATAGACAACGGCGATTGGTAGTAAACCAGGATTGGCCCGCAGAGAGCAGGGTGGGGTGGGGGGTGGGGGAGGCTGGGGTGGGGGGTGGGGCGTCCTACCCTGCCCTTAAAGGCGGGGGTGCGGGGTGGGGTGGGGGTGTCACTGCCATGATCTAAAGGCGGAGTGATCTGGGCGGCTCCTGTTAGCATACTAAGTACAGTGGTGGGGTGCAGCTGAAAAAGGGGAGCGCCGTGCCAAGCAAGTAAAAGGCCCCGGGTTCTAATTCCAGGAGAACCGAAGGGCACTGAACACTTCAGTGGCCAACTCCGCAGCGCGTGCGCCCTGGGGTTCTCGGTCGGGAGCCGCGGATCGGTCCAACTTGCGGGGCTTCTGGATTCGGTTCTAGAACGCTCCGGTTCGGAACCAGGGCGGCGCAGGCCGCCATCAGGGCTCGGGCGCAGCAGTGGGCGCGGGGCCAACCTCACAAGGCCTGGCCAGGCACAACCCCTGCTGCCGCGGCCCCGAAGCCCAGAGGTGCGCGCGTCGGAGCCTCGCTCTTACCATGCTGCGCGAGGCGGCCTCCCTGTTTGAGTCTGGCGCCAACAACCGCGTGGGGTGGGAAGGACCGGAGGAAGTGCAGGGGAGATGCAACGACCCCTGGCGGCCCTGGTAGGACTGCGGGACCCGAGGGAGGAGCCGAGCCTGGGCGGGGCTTGAGAAGATGGGCAGGGCGGTGAGGGGCGCGGCCTGAAATAATGGGCAGGTCCAGTAGGGGAGGAGCCTGAGATGGGCAGGGCCGGACTGAGACCAGATGGACCAGTCTGGGTTGGGCAGCCTGTAGGCAGAAAGGAAAAGTTGGGGCCTGGCGTGGGAGCTGGAGCAGGGAAGGCTTCTGTTCCCTTCCCGTGCCTCTGGGGTTGCAGAGTTGCTTACTACTTAAGTGTTCAATGTAGCTTTTAGTTTTCTTTTTAAAAGGCAACTTTTGAGTCTTCGCTTTTAAGTGTGTTCTTTTAGCTTAAAAAAAAAAATATGGGGCTTTGGCTGCAAGAAACGAGTACATTTAGAAAAGAAATTCTTTTTCTATTTTATTTTATTTTTGTCTTATTTAATTTTATTATTTGGCTTTTTTGGGACAAGGTTTCTCCGTGTAGCCTTGGCTGCCCTGGAGCTCTCTCTGTAAACCAAGCTGGCCTCGAACTCAGTGATTTGCTTGCTGCTGCTCCCTAAATGCTGGGATTAAAGGCGAGCACCAACCTCTAGCCTTAAAAAGTCCTCTGATACAGAGCGGTGAGAGTGTACAGAGTAGTGCAGGTGTTCTGCATTACAAATGAAACGTAAATATTCTAGTGCTGCTGACTGTCAGACCTTAATAAAGAGTATGTGGGAGCTTTCTAAATTATTTCTTGCAACTACTAGTGAATCTGTCTCTCAAAGTTTCACTAAAACCTTTATTTTATAAGATAGGATAAACGTGATTAGCAAAAATCATCCAAAGCATTTACAAAGGAGAGCAATAGTCGGGGATGGGGGTGAGTATGTATCCAAACCTGCTTGCCATGCTCATACCCTGACAACAGGCATATAGCAGAGATGTTCCTGTCAATTATGTGACACAGAGTTTTCATCACATCCACTTTATTAACGCTTTTCTAGAGTTCTTAATTTGCTCTTTATCACAGTTACTTTTTTAAGTTTTTTTTTCAATCCTAGGTTTTCAGGACAGGGCTTCCTGACAGCAAGTCTCTCTCTCTCTCTCTCTCTCTCTCTCTCTCTCTCTCTCTCTCTCTCTCTCTCTCTCCCTTCCCCCTCCTCCTCTTCCTATGTTATTATTATTATTACAATAAAAATAAGTTTATCCAATCAAGTAACAACTATACAAATGCAAGCAATTTTAGTCATTTTCTTTTTGGTCAACCTATATTAGACCTGAAATCTTTACTGAAAGTTCCCAGGTGATGGTGAAGTGTGGTTGGTTGCTCATCTATGCACATAATTTATGTGTTTTAAAGACTGAGGTCAAAGCACAGAGTCAGTCAAATACTTGAGCAAAAAGTCAACCAATTAGAGCTTCTGTTGTACGGTGAACAGACCAGCTGAGAAGTAAAATGAGCTGTGTCAGTCCCTAGAGGCGTGTGGGCTTATGGAAAGAAACAATCTGAGTGCTGTGTGCTCAGCAGGGTGGGTTAGCCGGGGAACCTTGTCTCTAGAAGGCAAGCAGTTTGCTTTATAATCATCTCGCAAATACCTTTTAAATCCATGCTTTAAAGGAACTGGAATCATTCCTAGCTACTTAAAATACAAACTCTTATGAATGAGCCACAAACATCTTTCCCCAACCTTTCAGACTGTGAGCTCTGAGTCTTGTATGCCGTGGGAGGGAATAGCTGAACAGTTAACTACTTTAAAAGCAAGAGTTTCATCTGCAGAAGATGAGAGGTATCATCTTGTCAAAGATGGGGAACCTTCAGAGCTAACTAGCAGGCTACAATCTGGCAGTCTGTCATATTTCAGCCAAACAGGCCCCAGCCAGTTCTCAGACGGAGTGATGTTTCCTTTCTCTTCTCAGTGGTGTTCTTGTCCCCTATGTGGGTGGGTCTGATTTTGTTCCCGATCATTCTGACAGCTAGCATGCCCACACACTTACTCTTGTTTACCTGGTGTCCCCAATCCCCAGGATGTCACCTGTCAATGATGGCTTCCAACCACTCAGCAGCTGGTGGTGCTGGAAGAATGTTGCCATGCTAGTGGAACAGTGGCTGGGGGGACTGGGACCCCAGTGACTCCAGAGTCTACTAGGCTTCTCCCACTCTAGCTTCTAGCACCCCTAGTAGTCTAGAATCTCCTGGAAGCAAGATCCAGGGTCTCTTTGACTCTACTTCCCCAGGGCTGCGGTCACAAACACACCACCATGTCCAACACTTCATATACATTTTCGGGATGGAATTCAGGTCTTCACACCAACAAAGCAAGCCCTTTACTGAGCTGTAAGTGGTGGAGTGAATAGGTATGGCTCCCATCAACCCTGTGACTGAATGCTTGGCCCATAGGGAGTTGCACTATTTTGTGGATGTGGTCTTGTTGGAGGAAGTGTGTCACTATGGAGGTGGGCTTTGAAGTCTCATACATGTTCAAGCTACATCTAGTGTGACACATAGTCTTTTCCTGCTGCCTCCAGCTCAAGATGTAGAACTCTCAGCTTCTTCTCCAGCACTATGTCTGCCATGATGAGAGTGTACTATAAACCTCTGAAACTGTAAGCCAGACCCAGTTAAATATTTTCCTTCACAAGAATTGCCACTGAGCAGTGGTGGTACATGACTTTAATCCCAGTACTTGGGAGGTAGAGGCAGGTGGATTTCTGAGTTCGAGGCCAGCCTGGTCTATAGAGTGAGTTCCAGGACAGCCAGAGCTACACAGAGAAACCCTGTCTTGAAAAAAAACCCAAAAACTAAAAACAATACAAGAATTGCTGTGGTGGTGTTGTTACAATAGCAACCCTATTTAAGACACTGTTTCTCCAGGCCCCTTTCTACGAAAAAGGGGCCCAGTGTTTTCAATTCACACCAGACCCCATAGATCACGTAGCTGACGTTGTATTCATTTATCTCAAGCCCATAGAATAGGGAGTCGATGTTATTGTTGTTGGTTTAAGTGCTGGAATGAACTTAGGGCTTTTGCTATCCTCTAGCAAGTAGAATAATATCTGGGCATTCTTCTGGTCATGGTACATAATTGATTTCTCCAACAACAAAAATAACCAATTAAAGCTGAATCAGAAGTATAAAGGCAGGTAGGTTTATTGAGAGGCAGCTCTTGGGTAAGTTCACTGATCTCACAGGTGGAGATCAGGGAAGTCATGAGCCCAGCCTAAAGCCAGGGGATTTTTATGGATTTTTGAGTGTGGGGTGATGACATATGAGCTAGGGGCTGGGATTGTGGCCAGATAAGGTAAAGAAGTAGCCAGACCTTCAGAGATGGAGAGATGACATGTTGCCGGGAATTTTCTCTTTGTGGGAAGGATTGGGGAAAGAAGAGCAAATGAGGTTTCTCAGCTTGTCCAGGGGATGAGCAGGGGTTCAACCAAGCAGTATACTTGCAAGTGTTTAAGTGTAACAGCACTCATAACACTGCTTAGTACAAGTTTATTTCATCCATTGGACCGTAAGCTCCTGGGTGATACAGGTTTCATTGTTCATCATCGAAGCCCTTCCACTTAGCAGAAATTCTAGCCTGCTGTGCATGCTTACACTACAGGATGCGTGTGTGGTAGAGTGGTCCAAAACTCAATGTCTCTCTGCCTGCCCTGCCTGTCTCCTCACTTCTGCAAGGACAAACTGAATCCTGCTCCTCTGGATAGAGATGCCGCTGGCTTCACGAGAGATGTAATCCGAGTGAACATCTGAGGTATCAGATGATGGGAGCCGCTCCTCTCTAAATCTTATAGACTCTAGAGAGCCCATGATGGCAATGGTTCATACCTGGAGAAGAGGAAAAGTGAAAGGTGGGAAGCAGGAGGCCCAGTGCAAGCTCGGGGCCAGCCTGAGCTACATAAGAAACAACAATAATTTTAAAAAAGTGAAAAACAAAGATGGGAATTGATAAAAATAAATATTATTACAGTCAGTAGCCAGAAATGTCAATTTGGGTCTTTATTCTCATTTCTGTTGTTTTATCTCTCTGTGTAAGGCTAACTCTAACCCTCTCTTTCAGAGTTCCAGTCTGTTCTGAAGTAGAAAACATGACATGAGCATGACAGCTCAGATATGGCACAGGGAGACACTGTTTGAGAGGTGTTTTCTTGAATTTGAGGACTGTGGTAACAAGTTTCTTTAAGAAGAATAGACACACACACTTACCATCAAGCTACCAGACACTGAACTCCCAGAGGACCGTTTGACCTATTCTCTAGATGGTTCTGTGGCTTGAAGTACATATCTGGCCATTTGATATAATACAGAATAATACAGAATTCTTTACCATGATGAACTCTGTGTCACTATATTCTTGATCCAAGAAGTACTAGTTGTAGTGAGGTCCCTCTTGGGTCCCTGCCCCTAGTAGTGTCTGCCATGGCCAGCAGAAGGCCATCTGATCTTGAAATCCATTGAGGATTACAAGTAAGCACACTGCCCATTGTGTCAAGGTTTCCCCAACTCCTGTTTCAGACACATCTAACAACTAGCAAGTGGTGAGCAGCACAACCCACAGAAATGGCACTCAGGTTCTCTTCTCCACTCCAAACAGTTGCGTCAAGGCATTGCAATCTTCCATATGTTCTAGCGCGATAGTTCCCACTCCCCTTCACACAGGGGGCAATCTGTTGAATAAACACTCAGTCTGCAGGTGGAGAGAACAAGCTTTATTATAATGATCTGAGACTTTTGTGCATGGTAACGATATACACTCGAGTCTTGTTTCTCCTGTGTTTCAAGACAGAATTAATTTAAAGTTTTATAGACTAAAGCATCCAAAATACTGTGGTACGGATGTAGCTACGAACATACAAACACACTGATGCACGGCGTCCGTTCTTCTATTTAAACAGGCAGTCAGCATTTCAATTCATAAAAGAACATATGAGGAGGCTATATCATTATCAATGGCAGAAAACACAAGACCAGTGGTCTGTACACAAAATGTATGAGACAGATGTGTCAAGGTGGAATGTACAAAATCTTCAAAGAAACGAAAAGGGAACAAACAACCCCCATTCTCGTAGGCAGCCTCCGATGGCTGCAGTCAGGAATGGTGAGAAAGAACGTTAGCAGAGGGTACTGTGTTGATAGCACAACGTCCCACGTTATAAAGCAAAAGCATGAGGTTAAGGCTGTGTTGCTTTCAAAAGTTAATGGAAGTGCTGTACATTCATTGGAACAACATAGCTGATTATTAATCTCTTCTAGAATACTAATGAATCGCATCCATACATTCTCCACAAACAGACCACACAATCAACTACCACACAGTTCATTAGAAAGTGTTTTTGAAGATTAGCGTCATGATTTGTAGCTTACTGTCATTTGAAACAAAACCAAAAAAAAAAGTATTTATTTATACCAAACAAATATTTAATGGGCACTTAGTTTCCTTTATGGCAATACTAGATTCCTAGTTATCAAAAATATTAAAATAATTGTAAAATTTTAAACACCCTGCAACATTTACATAAAGTAACAGTATTAGGACTTTTGATTTTAAGGGAAATTAGAAAGGTTTGCATCAGGCAGCTTCAATGCTATCCTACTTGGAAAAAGGTCTTGTTTTAAAAGCATTCACCAAAAACAGAAATTCCTCTTCCCTGTTCAGAAGCTGGTGAACAGAGAGGGTGATCTACAGTTCAAATGCATAGAGAGACTTTTCCCATTTGATGTGACCTACAGATGGCCTGATGTTGATCTGATCTCTCCAATTTCCTCCGTAGGTATTACCAAAGCATTTATGCTAACCCTTTAGAGCGAGGCTCCATATACCTGGTTACGTCCCGCTATTCCAGTTCATTCCCCGTGAGGACATACATACCCTGTACATGTAGTGGGAGCAGATGTGCAACAGCTGCATGGACCAGGGGTGCTTATTGCCTCAAATTTTGTCAAGTTTAGGAAACTCGGGGGCTTATTTGGTTACAGAGACTAAAGTTTCATCAAAATCTTACACATCATTTAAACACCAGCAAACAGTCATAACAACTTTCTAATTGTGTGTTTCTGGATAGTCAAAGTGACTCCCTACCACCCTGTGTCCAGCAAGGGAGGTTTATGGCGGGAGAAGACACACTATCGTTAACCTATAAAACCTAACTGCTTGTCCTTAGTGCCCAAGGGAAAGCTGAACGCTTACTTTCTCAGTGCTACGTATCATGAATGTGTGACGGGTTCTATACACTCAACGAAGATCAATTGGACAGTAACAGTAGCCTAGAACAAAAAAAGCCACTTATTGTAATAATCCTTCTCAGTTTACCAGAAACCATTCTGACCAAATGAGACAAAATTCCATTTAGACCTTGTCTATTTATATCTTAGTAGCAGCACTCCACCCCCAACCCCCAATTCGCTTACCACAAAGAAATACAGTGAACACACACAGGTACCCAGGTGTAGAATGTAGTGTTTCTTGCAGTGCCCACAGCAGGTGCTTTAGTAGCCAATGGTGGAACAGGTCTAAATTAAATTACCCTTTCATTCCAGTTCATACCAATATTTGTGTGTTAAGAAAAAAAAATTTGTGTTATTTCTTATTGAGCTATCAAGCCTGACATGATATTTTATATGTGCAGCTGATTCATTTACGAATTAATTTCTCAGTTCACAAATATCTCAACATTGTACAAAATGAGAACTCATTTGGTAAATTCATTTTCAAAATAAGAGTTGCAACGTGGAGGTGTGGCTCAGTTGCAGAGCCCTGATTCCATCTCCAGCACCACAAAACAAAGAACCAACCAACCAACCAAAAACAGCCCATGGCAGCCTCTTTAAAAAATGTTTTCTGGCCGGGCAGTGGTGGCACACGCCATTAATCCCAGCACTTGGGAGTCAGAGGCAGGTGGATTTCTGCATTCGAGGCCAACCTGGTCTACAGAGTGAGTTCCAAGACAGCCAGGGCTACATTGAGAAACCCCGTCTTGGAAAACAAAAAACAAAAACAAAATTTCTACTTTTACATTTTTAATTTCTACAATTAATTTACTCATTTTTTTTTAAAAAAAGCTTTCTTTTAAGTAGCCCAGAAACAGAAACAGTCCTGCAGGCAGACTATTAAAGCACAACGATGTCTCCTTTCCAGAGTATAAGCTGTACAAGGGCAGAGATGCCTTTCTCTTCTAAGCATCCCTCTGGTCCCAGTGCCTAGATGCATTCCTGGCCCCTGGTCGGAAGCCTGGAGGGAGAAACACTGACATTCATACTGAGGGTTGGGCTGCAGGCTCTGCCCGACTGTAGGGCTCTTGCTGAATATCTCTGAGGCCGTGAGTACCATCCCCAGCACCAAGAAAAAAAAATTACAACCAAAATATCAAAGACTTATTTCATGATATTCAGAAGCAGTCTTACCTTATCGTTCTAAAATTGGTATTAAATTTTATGTCTAGTAAAGACAGGCTTGTGTATTTTAAAACCCCACAGAACTAAAATAATAATAAGCTAAATACCAATGTAAATCTTCTGAAAATAAAGTTTTTCCACCCAGATGTTGATTTGGGCATAATGAATTAAATAGACCACTGGAAGTAGCCAGATTTCCCTTCTAAATTTTTTTAAAAAATTTATGTCAAGAACATTTGAATTTTAAGATAATAAGCCATAAACATCATCATTTGTATCTAAGGGAAGATGTCTTTTACAGTAGATATCTAAGGTGCTTTCGGTGAATGACATCACAGCGTCATCATCAAACATGCAAAGCACAACATTCCTATTTGGTAGAACTGAGTAGAAAATCAGTGGAAAGAGAACACATCTTAGTTTACAGTATCCATGACAGGTAATGTTTCTCAAATGCATTTATACCTAAATGAAAGGTAACTCAAACTCAATGTTATAAAGACTTCTTTCTTTCTTTCTCTCTTTCTCTTTCTTTCTTTCTTTCTTTCTTTCTTTCTTTCTTTCTTTCTTTCTTTCTTTCTTCCTCCCCTTCTTCCTTTTTTTCTTCCTTTCTTTCTTTTTTTTCTTGAACACAAAGAAGGTAATTTGACTGGAAGCCAGACATCACCATCATGCCAGGAAATGGCAGCACAGAAAGCTGCTGTGGGGCTCACTCTCCAGGGACGGCTTCAGACTGCAACAGGCAGGGAATGTACTGAAGGATGGCTGGACAATGCTTCTGTCTTTCAGAGTGCTGCCTATTCCCGCACACCAAGGACTCAGCTATATATTTATATATATATATATATGTATAATACATTCTATCTTACCCTAACCATGTATACTTGCCCCCTTAATGCCTCTACTACTCATTAGACAATGATAAATAACCACAACATGCCCTTACCTGTAATGCTCAACAGAACTTTGGTAACACTTGCTCTCTAAGGGGAAATCATGAATCAATCACATGCCTTTGGTTGACACCATCCATCCTCCAAAGGGCTGCTTATGGCTCTCTGTCCTAGGACACTGGCGTCTGACTACATGTGCTGACGTTTTGCAGGAGGTAAAGCTTTCGCTTTCGTGATGTGGAAGAGGAAAGACACATGAACGCATGGCACATGAATGTGACTTCTCTTGATTCCATTCCAGTGTGTTGATCTGAAGCTAGTAACCAAAGAGTCCCCTTGCTTTTGCTACGTGCCTTCCAAAGCATCGGGAATTTCAGGTTTTCCTGAAAATATATTTCATTTTCTGATGCAAGGTGAGCAGAAATGAGAAGGTGAAGAGAACACATGGAAACGATCTTTGATCAAACCCAGGAAATTTGGGGAATTTGCATTGATTCTGATGGGCTCAACTCAGGGCCTGAGTTGAACTGAAAGGATCTTGCAAGACAGCCTTGGATTTTTCTAAGGTAATTTATATGTGGTTGTTGATAAGCAAAAACATGTCACCAGAATAATAACACCTACTGTAAAAGTGAGGTTAGAAGGTCCCTTGGGTCTTGTGATCGAAGTTAAATAAAATAGGCAACTACAAGTTTTGTTCTTGGAAGCTCTATGCAAAGGCTATCATTCATTCACCAGTCAACAGATACGCTAATTCTTTTTAACGTCTGATTTGCAAAATTAGTTTAACTACAGAAATCCCTGTCCTATGAGCCATAGTTCATGGGTGTAAAACTTCGCAGTTTGTATAGATTCAGTAGAAGAAGATTCTTTTTAAATCCTAAAAGTGAATTACGGAAATTGGATAGACAGTTTTTAAAGAAATGGTTACATTCAGAAATAACCTTGGGAAGTTCACCGAAGATTCTTCCTAGTATGAAAAGTCCTATCGTAGTCTGGTCCCACCTTGAGAACTCCATTCCAGTTTCTAGTGCAAGACCTCAGTACAGAGCTGTCCACTGTTACTGTAAGTACCGGTAGACCTTGAAACAGTGGTTTCCGGAGTCTGCAACCACAACATGGCCATCTGAAGTGAGAGCCAGGCCCTGGGGGCCATAGAGCGGGTCAGCAGATGTGTTGATATAGGACAAAAATGATCCACTCCCATCAAAAACCTGCATAGACATAAGACCAGAGCATCAGGGAAGTTACATATGCAGAAGGACATGCATTTAAAATAAGGAACGCATGTCAGGATCCTTCTGAGCTTGCTCAGGCTGCTGCTGTGCACACAGAGTATTGATGGTTAACCTTGGTTGTTGATCTAGTTGGTTCTAGAAACAATGATGAGATGGGTTCTAGAAACATCCATAAGTATGTCTCCTAAAAACATGACCTGGAGGGGAAAGAGGTGACTCTCCCTCGGTGTGGGCAGAACCTCCTTGTTGTGGCCCAGGCCTAAGGAGATCTGGGAGAGAAGTTGCTGCTTTTGGCCTACTGCTTTCTGTCCCGGCTGGTGGGTGCATCTGCCTTGTTGGTGCATCTGCCACCACTGCTATCCTCATTTGCTGACACTGGAACCCAGCTTCTGTAACCTTCCAGGACAGGCTGAAGACCTGAGGTTCTCTCGAAATCCTCTAGGGCAGTGATTCTCAACCCCTTTGGCAAACCCCTATCTTCAAAAGTATATTACAAGCAGTTACAATAGCAAAGCTACAGTTGTGAAATGGCAACAATAATAATTTTATAGCTGGGGTCACTGCAACATGAGGAACCGTCTTAAAGGGTCCCAGCATTAGGAAGGTTGAGAACTACTGCTCAGGGCCTAGAGTCTAGCCCTTAAACTGCCATGTGGGGACTGCTGAGGCAGAGGCATGGTGGGCTGAGAAGCTCCCAGTGTCTCGGCCTTTTCAGCATACAGAGGACGATGGTTGGACTCACCAGCCTGAGTCATGGAAGCCAATCTAATAGCTGTTTTGTGACATGCATTCAGTCTGTTCTGTCCCAGTGAGGACCCTAGCACAGCACCCTTGTCTCCATTTCCACCTGTTTTGTTTCCTCTCCTGCTCTCTCCATGACTAGATCACTGACGTAGAACTTGTTGGCTGCCGTGTCTTATCTTACTATGGCTGTGCCAAGACAAAACAGATTTCATTTTTCCTTGTCGAAGTCTATAGTTCAATGTGCCCATCTGGATAGGCAACTGCTTCTTTTATGGTCCATGTGATTCTGCTGTGATGAAATTCAGAGACACAAACCCTGACTCATAACACTTTCTCCTTTACAAGTTCCCAGGCTGGGTTCCTTCTAACCATTTTGTTTAGCCCACGTGGGGTTTGAGAAATAATGTAAGTAGGTGGATGCCATGAGGCCACACAATATAAACAGCATCCACGGGCCTTTGGAGCTCGCCTGCCTCCTGCCTTCTAAAGTACCCTCCTACCGACTACAGTGAGACTATGGGTAGAGATCTTTTGAGACAGGGTCTCACATAGTCAGGCTAGCCCCAAACTTGTTATGTAGTCAACCCTAAATGGCTGTTGATCTTTCTGTCTCTACTTCCCAAGTGCTGGGATCACATGTCTGTGCAACCATGCCCAGCTTACACGGTACTGGGGATTGAACTCAGAACCTTATACATACTAGAGGAGCAGTATACCAACTGAGCTACTACACGTATCTTCATCCCAGAACGTCTCTATGAATACAGAAGTCAGAGTAATTAAGATATATAGTATATACTTATATTATATATAATTGTATAGCATATAATATAGATGATAGATCTTATATACATGGGAAATATATACATAAGAGAAATATATATGTGGAAAGTAAAATCATTACACTGATAGTCTCAATTATTTTCTTGATTATACAGGGAGTTCATAGTCAACTTGGGCTATATAGACTATGTCTTAAAGAAATGAAAAAATACACAAAATTAAATATGTGTAGTATAACCATCTATAAGGCTTGAAGTCAGTCAAGCTGGACTTGAACTTTCTACATAGATGAAGACAACCTGAATTACTTATCTTTCTTTTTCTACTTCCCCATGTACTGGGGGTATGGGCAAGTGTCACCATATCAGGTTTTGGATGTTTGCTAACTGGCACATGAAATGAAAAGATGTCATGGTCACAATGAACATAAACAACAGTGTGGAGTGTCTGGGACAACTGTAATGAGACACGAGTGTGCGTGTCTCTCTCTCTCTGTGTGTGTGTGTGTGTGTGTGTGTGTGTGTGTGTGTGTGTGGTTTTTCTTAGTGACAATCATAATTTGCCCGTACTCACAATTAAGAAAACTTGATTCTTCACTTTGAGATGAGTAAAACACCCACGTAGTACCTTTTTGTTCAACGGCTACGTTGAATCCCAGCCATGGGCCCTTTAGGGGTCTGAAGAGAACAATATTCAAACCAAAAAAGGTACCTTTCCTGTTTGGGTGTTTGGTCCTTCATGTGAGGTTATCTACGGTTTAATGACTTAACCAGAAGGAGAAGCATCCTGGGTTCTAGGATGGGCACCTTCAATCCCCCCTGCTGACACGCTCCTGAGAAGAGCTGGTGTACCTGGATCCTGCTGTTCCCCCAGTCAGCCACAATGATGTTCCCATTTGAGTCCACGGCCACACCTGTTGGTGCATTAAACTGCCCATTTCCTTCTCCATTGGAGCCAAACTTCAACATGAATTCTCCTTCCTGATTAAATACCTGTATGAAATATTGAAAAACTTTTATTTAAAAATAGCTGACCCAGCTACATTGCTTTTTTCTTAAATAGCTGTCAAAGCAAGTTATTTATAATGAGACCTGTGACTTGAGAAAAGACTGAGGAAAGTCGTCTATATACTAGCCTCCTGTAGCTTGTGGTTCCCAAAGCCTATGCAATCTCATTTATTATTTATTAAATTACTCTTCTTTTTCTGCCATTTACAACTGGTTACTACATACTTGGGGTTTTTTTTTTATAAATTACAAAATACAATATGCTATAAGATATTCTGAATAAAACTTAAACTATTTATTTTAAAACACTAAATATTATCTTCAAATAAGTAGCTTTATTTACTAAATAAATAAAAATTCAAAAATGGGCACTATGTCTCTAGCAGATGGGTTGTCATTCAGTTTGGATTAGGTTTTTGTTAGACCAAATATTCAGGGTTTATTACCATTTTTACTATATCAACATAACAAGAACAAGAAGACTCATACTTAGGATTATAGGCATTATGTGTGTCAACAAGGGCGTGAACAAACCATGTTCATGGGTGAAGAATAGCAGGGGCTGTTTTATTTCCCTCAGAGGGTGCTATAGCTAAATAGTGAGTTTATAACCCCAAAGGCTTTCACTACTAGAACCAACTGAGGCTGTTCCAAGTGAGGGATGAACAGAGCTCTTAAGGAGATGGTCTCTCATGCCTGGCATGACTGATCGATCAGTTACTGTGGTTTACTAAATATTTGTATAATTGTGATACACGATACAAATATAGGTTACAGGTTTTGGAATGAAAATTTTAATGACAATGTTAAATTCATTCAATGTATCTAATGAGGCTATAGGGAACAATTGTATCTTGATGCTTCAGATGATACTTAATAGCTCTGAAATGTTCTTGGGATGTTATTTTACATATCCATTATGACGCTGCTTAAATGTATGGAAGTACTAACTAACAAATCAAGAAGTGTTGCAGTCAGGGCAGCCTTTAGAGTAAAGGTTGCTCATGTGTGGACCTCAGAGAGGTCACAGCTTTGAGCACCGATCTGATTTGAGGATGGCCTCAGGTCCTTTGAGTCCTTTCTGGCACCTTAGAAAGAAGCACAGGCAGTTCTCACTAATACATTAGGTTATGAATGCCTTGATGCAGGCTGGGAAGGCAGCGGGCACACTTTGCCTAGCCTGTATGAAACCTTGAGTTTCATCGTCAGCAATAAGAAAAAAGAGGGAAGGGAAAGGAAAAGGGAAGAGAGGGGAAGGAATGAGGGAGAGAGAAGGGGAAGGAAAAAGAGGAAGAATTTGAAAGGCTTCCTGAATTCTAGTCACATAGCCACTTATACGCAACAATGTAACTTCAGAGACCAGCGAGCATGTGTGGGGCTGGTAAGGACGCTGTTACCCTGAGCTCCTTCTGTAGTAATTCCTGCACATGATCCTTTTGGTGGTCCTTGCTTACTTGTTCACCCAGTGTAATTTACTCGGCTTAAGTACATCTCCTTCACATTGGAATTAAAACACAGACTTTGCTTTATTTTTGTTGTTCATGGGAGAGGGTCTTGATGTAGCCTAGGCTGCTTCCAGTTCCTGATCCTCCTGCCCCCTGCCAGCACCTCTGCTTTTTGCCTTGCAAGTGCTGGGAATCACAGGCATGCCCCCCAGTACCCCCTCGCTTAGTCAACTTGTGGTGAAAGCAAAAGGAAAGCCGTTCCTCTGCCCAGCTGCAGCTTTACTCAGTTTCCTGCAACTGCGGCAGGAAAGGAGTGGAAAGTTCCAGAAGTCACAGTTTCAGATCACAGCTACAGCAGGATGCCACCGTTATACTTGTTCTGATGTATAATTAGTCATCACTGTTCATTGCTGCTGTGGTTTGGATCTGAAATGTCTTCATAGGTTCATGTGCTGAAGGTTCAGTCCCAAATGCTGGGATATTCAGAGGTGAGCTTTCTAGGAAGCGAGTGGATCCTAAGGCTCTGACCTCATCAATGGATCTAATGCACTGATGGGGTCATCACTGAATGGACCAGTAGGAGGCAGCAGAAGCTGAAGGCGATCTAGCCTATCTAGAGGTGGTAGGTCACAGACGGGAGGACTCAGAGGGTATAACTTAGCCCTAGCTGTGCCTCACTTTCTTTTAGTCTCTGCAAGTCATTAGGACTGAAGCTCTGAGACCATGAACCAAAATAAACGTTTGCTCCTTGACGTTGTTATTCTCTGGTATCGGATCACAGCAGCAGAAAGCTGACACAATGGTTCCCTTTATCATATTTATGAATTAAACTGTATCATAAGTGTGCATACACAGGAAAGTAAAACCCAGAGTATCTGTAGAATCCCAGACTAATAAATGCCCCCCCCAAAACACTGCTAAAACAATAAAACCATTTTTTAAAAAACCTATAGTAGACTACTTACTAACTCTGACTTATAGATATCATATTTATTAAGCAAGAAATCACTTGAATTTAGAGTTACTGCTAACTGCTGTGTCATGGGGAAAAAAAAACTCATGCATACCATACAACAGCTGTCACAGAGGAAAAAAACAAAGCAAATGCTATCATTTCTTTAAGATGAAAAGTGAGCTTAAAGAGTTGAAATAATCTCTAGATTCTGAAACCATCACTTCTAGAACTTTGATAATCACAAACATTTTATATTTTCTGCATCTCACCTAATGCTATTGACTTAAACAGTTCTCAGATGAAGACAATCTAAGAGCTGAAATCGTTTTTATAGCTTTGCTTTTTATACTTGTATGGAGTTGTTTAATAATGTTGGTGCAACAGATCGAGCCTGGCCCCTGGTACATGCTAAGCCCATACTGTATTATTGTGGTGGTGTGAAGATGTTTGGCCCGTGGGAAGTGGCACCATTAGGAAGTGTAGCCTTGTTAGAGGAAGTGTGTCGCTGTGGGGGTGGATTCGAGGCTCCTAAGTACAGGAAGGACAGTCTTCTTCAGGCTGCCTTTGGATCAGCTCATAGAACTCTCAGCTCCTCCTGCACCATGCCTGCCTGGATGCTGCCATGCTCCTACCTTGATTATAATGGACTCAACCTCTGAACCTGTAAGCCAGCCCCAATTAAATGTTCTCTTTTATAAGAGTTGCCTTGGTTATGATGTCTGTTCACAGCAGTAAAATCCTAACTAAGACTATCATTGAGTTGCAGCCCCCAGCCCTCAGGAAATCCTCCTCCTTCTAGAAACATACACACTTCTGTCACTTCTGTCTCTATGTCCAAGCAACTGTTTTACAAATCTTTAAATCATTCTCATCATCTCAGTTTCCAATTAAGAAACTGATGTCCATCATATTTTATCTCCAAGTATGTAAGTCCATATTAAAACCTTCATGTTTGCCAGGCGTGGTGGCGCACACCTTTAATCCCAGCACTTGGGAGGCAGAGGCAGGTGAATTTCTGTGTTCGAGGCCAGCCTGGTCTACAGAGTGAGTTCCAGGACAGCCAGGGCTACACAGAGAAACCCTGTCTCGAAAAACCAAAAAAAAAAAGTTCATGTTTAAGCTGAAGCCAGATCCCCATAGGTTTACTCCATTCCGTTCCGAGTGTCTGTACAGTGCTGTACATTATTTACAACTAGACAATTTCTCCGTACAAGGAGTGCAGAGTTAACAACAGTCCGAGTACTAACAGTACCTTGACAGAGTGATTATGGAAATCTGTAATGATGATCTCATTATTGCTATTCACAGCTGCAAAGTGGGGACCTGCAATAAAATGGAGGAGAAACACGTGAGGGCTCCGACAGCAAACACGATGACAAGCACAGCAGTTGCTGCAGCACAAGACAAGGCTAACACACCGACCTAATTAAGGAAGGACAGAGAACCCGAGCCCCAGTCCATGAACCATCACTTGGCCAGACTTCTAGCTCCTGATAAACTGGATCCAGCACGTTTCTCAGCTGTCTGCTCTGACCTCGCCCCACCAAGCCTTAGAAGTGGCAGTCCTAAGAAAATAGGATGAGCAGGAAGCGCCAGCAACTCTTCTCGCTCTGCCCCTCCGTAAGCCATACCCACCACCCCTGACCGCAGCACGCTTTTGCTACGTATGGAAGTAAAGCAGTGCTCTAATAATCAAAAGAAAACTATTGGCATTCTCTGCTCTGGGAAAGAGCTTCTAAAATATAACTTTTCTTCTGGGAAAAAAACCTGCATTTTATAATATTGAGTGACTATTCAGAATCTGGGCCAGACAAAGAAGGAGAGAATGAACACAAAGAAAAATGATGCCAGCTAAACTTGAAATAGTGCCAAGCATCCTTTGGAAAGAAAAATCAATGGACTGTGCTCAGCCTTTTCTTGCAGATGTGCACAACCAACAAAAGCTTGTGATTGCAAAGTTGCAAGATGCAAAGTTAAAAAAAAAAAAAGAAAGAAAGAAAGAAAGAGAGAAAGAAGACTGTCTTTGCTGCTCTTAGCAAATACTTACACTCCTGCCCTCTTACAGTAACCTACAAAGGTAAAACAGCCCCCATCCAGAGGCTTGTGAAAGAAAACTGCAGCCATGGAAAAACTGCAGCTCACTGATCTTCAAACACTTGTGGGTTGTTTGTTTGTTTGTTTGTTTTTGGTAAATATTTTATTTTAAGATGTATTATTTCACTGAATACAAATATTTAAAAATCCATTGTCTGCAGTGTGAGCAGCCATCGGTAGAAACCATTTAAAGGCCGCACTTTCAACTGAACCTTCTCAGGACAACTGAGAAGTGTCTTCATTGCTTGCTTCATTGCCGCTTCTGCTCTGGCTCCACCCCCAGCACGCCTACTGCTCTGGCTCCACCCCTGGCACGCCCCCTGCTCTGGCCCCACCCCTCGTACGCCCCCTAAAGATGGCACGCACACTGGGGGACTGGGCACCTTCAACATGCTCAGACATCATGCAAATGTGAGCAGAAGAAGCACAAAGAAGGGAGTTCACATATTACCATCGAGTGTACCTGCAAACTGCCTGTCCCCGTTTCCTCGGCTACCAAACCTGGTGACTATTTTCCCGTTGGGCTGGAAGATAAACACACAGCACGCCTTGTTGTCCACCACAATAATGTGCCCATTGCGGTCCACAGAAACTCCTTTGGGCCCCATCAGTTTTCCTGATCCAATTTTTGTCTGTTAGAAGCAAGTACAGAAATATACATCAAAGTTCAAAGCATTCCAGAAACCAACCTGAAGCTAGTTAGTTGTCTTAGGAAAACATTGGCTGAAATGTTATCTCTGTCCCAGAAAAATGGCTCTACCATATTCAGCATCTGCTACAGACATTTATATAAAAGCTTTATTTTTAAGGCATTTGCCACCAAATTTGGACCACAGTGCCCTTCTAAACAGACACTTGATGAAAGAGTACAAGGTCTAGAGAGAGATCTTGCTCCTGCCTGTCACTTGCTTTGAGCACACCGGAAACTACATTTCATACTCAGCACTAAAATCCTGGGCAAACTGGAGTTCCGGGAAGAAACGCTAGACACCAGACTCTGTAGCCTAGGAAGTGGAGCGTCAGTGGTGGCAAAAGGAATGTTTACCTTTTATTTTATACTTTTCACGTATTTTTAAAGCCTATTTGTATGAGCTTTTAAATTAAAAACTAATCCCCACTAATTACGTTTCATACATTCTGCTATGAAGCCCTCTCCTACCATATTAGCACTGGCAGATAGAAATCTGTGAGCTACAGATATACATTTTAATTTTTTAGAGTTATTTATATTACTTTATGTGCATGAGTATTTTGCCTATGTGTATGTCTGGGTATCATGTGTGTGCTTGGTGAACTTAGAGGTCGGAAGAAGACATCGAATCCCCTGGAACTGGAATTACAGATGGTTGTGAGCTACAAACGTGGGTGCTGGCTTCTCTACAAAATCAACAAAAGCTTCATCCACTGGACAATCTCTCCAACCT